>NC_140988.1:347792042-348537386 GCF_052327205.1 Somniosus microcephalus
TCAATCAGCTCCGATGGACGGGTCACATTGTCCGCATGCCCCATTCGAGACTCCCAAAACAAGCGCTCTACTCGGAGCTCCGGCACGGCAAGAGAGCCCCAGGTAGGCAGAGGAAATGCTTCAAGGACACCCTCAAAGCCTCCTTGAAAAAGTGTAACATCCCCACCGACACCTGGGAATCCCTGGCCCAAGACTGCACAAAGTGCAGGAGAAGCATCCGGGAAGGCGCCGAACACCTTGAGTCTCTTTGCCGGGAGCAAGCGGAAGTCAAGCGCAGGCAGCGCAAGGAGCGCACGTCAACCCAAGCACCCCACCCACCCGCCCCTTCAACCACCATCTGCCCCACCTGTGACAGAGACTGTAGGTCCTGCATTGGACTCATCAGTCACCTGTGAACTCATTTTTAATGTGGAAGCAAGTCATCCTCGGTTCCGAGGGACTGCCTAAGAAGAGGCCATGAAACTTTAAACAAGGAATCTCAAAACCTGTTCCAGCCTCTGAGTATTATCTAATTACATTAGAGTGGGCTAAACTGGTATGAAGAACTTTTTTTTGAGGAATGAAAGAAAACCAGTTTGACAGCTATTTGGGTATGAACCATAAATACATTACCTCATGCGTTCCACTTATTTGCTATGTCTGAGGAGAATAGATTGTTAAGGGTTTACTTGAAAGGCTGGAAAATAAAGACAAAAGAGGAAAATATTAAGACCTATACACAAGATGATTAAGTAGGATGATTAAGGATGAAAGGTGGTGCAGTGAGTTAGCAGACATAGGGATTACTGAGACATGGTTACAGAAAAATCAGGACTGGGAATTAAACATTGCAGGATATAACATATTTAGAAAAGATAGGGAGGGAAAAAGGGAGGTGGAGTAGCTGTACTTATTAGGGATAACATAATGGCAGTAGAAAAAAGTGATGCCGATATCAGCAAGATAAAAATAGAATCCATATGGATAGAGGTAAAAGATAATAAATGATCAATCATACTAATAGCTAATAGTGGAAGGGAGGTGGAGGAAGAAATATGCAGACAAATTAAGGAAATAAGTAAAAAACATAAATAATAATCATGGGGGATTTCAACTACCCCGATATTAATTGGACAGAAGAGGTAGGTAAAGGAGATAAGGGAATAGAGTTCCTACAATGTGTACAGGACTCCTTTCTAACCCAATATGTAAAAAGCCCAACAATTGGATCTAGTAATGGGGAATGAACAAGAGCAGATAAGAGAAGTAAAGGTAGGGGAACATATAGGCAATAGTGACCATAATATAATACGCTTTAAGATGATAATTGAGAAGGACATAAGTATGATGAAAACCAGGTTAACAGATTAGAGAAAAGCTGATTTGTTGAGGGGCTGAGAATAGAACTTGGGGTTAAAAAAATGGGCAACAATATTGGCAAACAACAATGTAGAACAGCAATGGGAAACATTTAAAATGGTGCTCAACAGAGTGCAGGAAAAATATATTCCATTAAAAGGAAAGAACAAACTAAACAATAATGAGACTCCATGGATGAATAAAACCATAAGGGAACAATTAAGGGTAAGGAAAGAGGCATACATTGTGTACATAGACAGCAGAGGAGTGCATGATAAGAGAGAATACAAAAAGATTAGGAGAGAAGTAAAAAAAACAATTAGGGAGGCAAAGAGGAACTATGAAATTAAATTATCAAGGAGCATAAAGCAAAATAGTAAAATATTTTATAGGCACATCAATAAAAAAAGGAAGGTTGTGATGGGAATAGGGCCATTAAGGGATAGTCAAGATAATAACCACAGGTAACGAAAGAGAGATGGCAGAAATATTAAATAATTATATTGCTTCAGTATTTACCAGGGATATAGAACAGCTGGACATGACATTGGATGATAAGATTAGTAATGCGATAAGTGCATTTAAAATAAATAAAAGGGATATATTAAATAAATTAATCAAACTCAAAGAGGATAAAACCCCTGGATTGCATCCATGCATTTTAAAAGAATCTAGGGAAGAGATAGCAGAGGCATTGATACGCATGTTTAATATTTCATTAGAAAAAGGTATAGTGCCAGAGGACTGACGGATAGCTAATGTAATACCGATATTTAAGAAGGGAGATAAAACATGTTCAGGGAATTATAGATCAATCAGCTTAACATCAGATGGTGGGTGGAGAAAGCGCAGGAGATCCAGCAGCTAGCCGACAACCACAACGTGCGTGGATTCTTTAGTGCAGTCAAGACCATCTACGGCCCAAGCACCCAAGGTTCCACCCCACTGCGGGCCAAGAACAGAGAGGTACTCATCAAAGACAGAGAGGCAGTCGATGCCCGCTGGAAGGAACACTTCGAAGATCTCCTTAACCGAGACTCTGTCTTTGACGCGAGTGTCCTCAACTCCATCCCACAGCATGCTACCCGCCACCATCTCAGCACAACCCCAGCCCAGCATGAGGTTGAAAAGGCCATCCGACAACTGAAGAACAACAAGGCCTCAGGAGCAGATGGAATCCCTGCCGAGTCACTAAAGCATGGCGGAGAAGCACTACTGGTGCAAATTCATGAACTCATTTCTCTTATCTGGAAGGAGGAGAGCATGCCAGGGGATCTCAGAGATGCCATAATTGTGACCATCTTCAAGAAAGGTGACAAGTCCGATTGCGGTAATTACAGAAGAGTTTCCCTACTGTCTGCCACAGGGAAAGTCATCGCAAGAATTCTCCTCAATCGCCTTCTCCCAGTGGCCGAAGAGCTCCTCCCAGAGTCGCAATGCGGATTCCGCCCACCAAGGGGCACAATGGACATGATCTTCACCATGCATCAACTACAAGAGAAATGCAGGGAACAGCACTAGCTGCTCTACATGGCCTTCTTTGATCTCACAAAGGCCTTCGACACTGTCAACTGTGAGGGATTATGGAGTGTCCTCCTCAAATTCGACTGCCCTCAAAAGTTTGTCACCATCCTCCACCTGCTTCACGACGACATGTAACCGTGATCCTGACCAACGGTTCCACCACGGACCCAATTCACGTATGAAGCGGGGTCAAGCAAGGCTGTGTCATCGCACCAACGCTCTTCTCGATTTTCCTTGCTGCAATGCTCCATTTCACCCTCAATAAGCTCCCCACTGGAGTGGAGCTAATTTACAGAACAAACGGGAAACTGTTCAACCTCCGTCGCCTCCAGCCCAGATCCAAGGTCGTCCCATCCTCTGTCGTTGAATTACAGTATGCAGACGATGCTTGCATCTGCGCTCACTCGGAGGTCAAACTCCAAACCATCATCAACACCTTCACCGAAGTGTACGAGAGCATAGGCCTTACACTAAACATCCGTAAGACAAAGGTCCTCTATCAACCTGCCCCCGCCACACAGTACTGCCCCCACCCGATTATCAAAATCCATGACAAGGCCTTGGACAACGTGGACCACTTTCCATACCTCGGGAGCCTACTGTCAACAAGGGCAGACGTCAACGACGAAGTCCAACACCACCTTCAGTGTGCCAGTGCAGCCTTCGGTCACCTGAGGAAGAGAGTGTTTGAAGACCACGACCTCAAACTCGGCACCAAGCTCATGGTCTACAGAGCAGCAGTGATACCCGCCCTGCTGTATGCCTCAGAGACATGGACCATGTACAGCAGGCACCTCAAAGCACTGGAGAGGTACCACCAATACTGCCTCCGCAAGATCCTGAAAATCCATTGGCAGGATAGGCGCACCAACATCAGTGTTGTCGCTCAGGCCAACATCCCCAGCATCGAAGCTTTGACCACGCTCGATCTGCTTCGATGGACGGGTCACATCATCCACATGCCCGATATGAGAGTCCCAAAACAAGCGCTCTACTCGGAGCTCCGACACGGCAAGACAGTCCCAGGTGGGCAGAGGAAATGCTTCAAGGATGCCCTCAAAGCCTCCTTGAAAAAGTGCAACATCCCCACTGACACCTGGGAATCCCTGGCCCAAGACCACACAAAGTGGAGGAGAAGCATCCGGGAAGGCGCCGAACGCCTCGAGTCTCTTCGCCGGGAGCAAGCAGAAGCCAAGCGCAAGGAGCGCACATCAACCCAAGCACCCACCCCACCCGCCCCCCCCCCTTTCAAAGACCATCTGCCCCAGCTGTGACAGAGACTGTAGGTAGCGCATTGGACTCATCAGTCACCTGAGAACTCATTTTTAACGTGGAAGCAAGTCATCCTCGGTTCCGAGGGAACTGCCTAAGAAGAGTGGCAGGAAAAATAATGGAATCCTTACTAAAGGAGAAAATAGAAGAACATCTAGAAACCAAAAATATAATAATGAATAGTCAGCATGAATTTCAAAAGGGAAAGTCTTGCTTAACCAACCTTATTGAATTTTTTGAAGAGGTAACAAAAGAGTAGACAATGGTAATGCAGCAGATGTAATTTATCTGGATTTTCAAAAGGCCTTCGATAAGGTACCCCATAATAGACTGATGAACAAGGTCAGAGAATGCAGAGTCAGGGGACAAGTAGCAGAATGGATTGCTGGCTGGCTTCAGGACAGAAAGCAGAGAGTAGGAGTAAAGGGTAGCTATTCACAGTGGCAGAAGGTGGGTAGTGGTGTTCCACAAGGATCAGTGCTGGGACCACTGCTGTTCACAATTTACATTAATGATTTAGACTTAGGAATCAAAAACACAATTTCTAAGTTTGCAGATGACACCAAATTGGGGAGGATAGTCAATACTGAGGAGGACTGCAACAAGTTACAGGAGGACATTAATCAACTTGCAGAATGGGCATATAATTGACAAATGAAGTTCAACACAGATAAATATGAGGTATTACATTTTGGTAGGAAGAATAGGGAGGTCACATCACTTGGAGTGTGCAAGTCTAGGTGAGGTAGAGGAACAAAGAGATCTAGGAGTACAAATACACAAATCACTAAAAGTTGCGACACAGGTTAGCAAGGCCATTAAAAACAGCAAGCCAAGCACAAGTGTTTATTTCTAGAGGTATAGAATTGAAAAGTAGGGAAGTTATGCTAAACCTGTATCAAACCTTGGTTAGACCATACAGTTCTGGTCACCTTATTATAAAAAGGATATAGAGGCACTGGAAAGGGTGCAGAGAAGGTTTACAAGGATGATACCAGAAATGCGAGGGTAGACATATCAGAAAAGGATGAACAGGCTGGGTCTCTTTTCTCTTGAAAAAAGGCTGAGGGGTGACCTAATACAGGTCTTTAAAATTATGAAAAATGTTGATAGAGTGGATACAGAGAGAATGTTTCCACTTCTGGGGAAGAGCATAACTAGAGGCCATCAATATAAGATAGTCACCAAGAAATCCAATAGGAAATTCAGAAGAAACTTCTTTACCCAAAGAGTGGTGAGAATGTGGAACTCACTACCATAGGGAGTGGTTGAAACAAATAGTAGGAGATGCATTTAAGGGGAGGCTCGACAAGCATATGAGGGAGAAGGGATTAGAGGGATAGATTTAGATGAGGAAAGATGGGAGGAGCATAAACGCCGCATGGACAGGTTGGGCCGAATATCCTATGTAGCACATTGTTCTTTCAAGCCTGGAGCCTGGACTTGAATACACAAAAGTAAACAAATGCCCATTCTCCACTATTGCCTCCCTCATTCTGTCACACAAAAAAATCAAGCAAGAGGATTAAAATAAACAATATTATTTCAAATTAAATAGGAAATGAGAAAAATTTATAAAAGAAATGGAAGATAAAGTAGTAATTAGAATAAAATTATAGAATCATAGAATGCTTACAGCATGGAAGAAGGCCATTCGGCCCGTCGAGCCCGTGCCAGCTCTCTGCAAGAGCACTTCAGCTAATCCCACTGCCCCGCCCTTTCCCTGTAGCCCTGCAAATTTTTTTCCTTCAGGTACTTTTTCCAATTCCCTTTTGAAAGCCACAATTGAATCTGCCTCCACCACCCTTTCAGGCAGTGAATTCCAGTTCCTAACGACTCGCTGCGTAACAAAGTTTTTCCTCATGTTGCCTTTGGTTCTTTTGCCAATCACCTTAAATCTGTGTCCTCTGGTTCTCGACCCTGCTGCCAATGGGAACAGTTTCTCTCTATCTACTCTGTCTAGACCCCTCATGATTTTGAACACCTCTATCAAATCTCCTCTCAACCTTCTCTGCTCTAAGGAGAACAACCCCAGTTTCTGCAGTCTGACTACGTAACTAAAGTCCCTCATCCCTGGGACCATTCTTGTAAATCTTTTCTGCACCCTCTCGAAGGCCTTCACATCCTTCCTAAAGTGTGGTGCCCAGAATTGGACACAATACTCCAGTTGAGGCCGAACCAGTGTTTTATAAAGGTTCATCATCAACAGAGGCCAGTGTCAGGAGGAGCAGAGAGCGGCGGTACAGTGAGTACTTAAACTCACTTTTGTGGGCTTTTTTACACAGGCTTACCAATCTCACAGACCGGCGGTGGCGTTCCGGAGCCAGGTCACGATTCAAAAAGTGACGCGGGCAAGAGGAAGCAGCTGATTGGGTGAGTATGGCCAGGTGAGTATTTATACTAGTCTATAGTTTGACAGTTAAGATTAATAGTTTATAAAATTTAGAAGGTCTTAATTTTTGTGGTTATAGTTTCTAAGGTCTCTGTTGTGTATCGGGGAGTGCTAGTAACCAAGGGCCCTTGAGTATGTAATTTAATTATAGTGTAATTAGTGGTATTGATTTGATTTAATTTAAATTAATTAAAGGATAAGTCATGGCAGGACAGCTCGGCCCCGTGGCATGCTCCTCCTGCGCTATGTGGGAAATCAGGGACACTTCAGCTGCAGCTACTGACAGACCGCATTGCGGCGCTGGAGCTGCGAATGGATACATACTGAAGCATTCGCGATGCTGAGGACATCGTGGATAGCACGTTTAGGGAGTTGGTCAGACCGCAGGTAAAGGCTGCACAGGCAGGAAGGGAATGGGTGACCACCAGGCAGAGTAGTAGGCGCAGGCAGGTAGTGCAGGGATCCCCTGTGGCCATCCTCCTCTCAAACAGATATACCGCTTTGGATATTGTTGAGGGAGATGGCTTATCAGGGGAAGGCAGCAGCAGCCAACTTCCTGGCACCATGGGTGGTTCTGCTGCACAGGACAGGAAGAAAAAGAACGGGAGAGCTATAGTGATGGGGGAGTCTATTGTGCGGCCACAAATGAGACTCCAGGATGGTATGTTGCCTCCCTGGTGAAAAGGTCAAGCATGTCTTGGGGCGGCTGCAGGGCATTTTGGAGGGGGAGGGTGAACAACCAGTTGTCGTGGTGCATATAGGTACCAACGATATAGGTAAAAAATGGGATGAGGTCCTAAAAGCTGAATATAGGGAGTTAGGAGGTAAATTAAAAAATAGGACCTCAAAGGTAGTAATCTCAGGATTGCGACGGGTGCCACGTGCTAGTCAGAGTAGAAATAGAAGGATATTTCAGATGAATACATGGCTAGAGGAATGGTGCAAGCGGGAGGGATTCAAATTCCTGGGACATTGGAACTGGTTCTGGGGGAGGTGGGACCACTACAAACTGGACGGTTTGCACCTGGGCAGGACCGGGACTGATGTCCTAGGGGGAGTGTCTGCTAGAGCTGTTGGGCAGGGTTTAAATTTAAATGGCAGGGGGTAGGGAACCTGTGCAGCGGGACAGAGGAAGGGGAAGCAAGGATAGAAACAAAAGACAGGAAGGAGAAAAGCAAAAGTGGAAGGCAGAGAAATCAAGGGTGTAAATCAAACAGGGCTCCAGTAAATAATAATTCTAAAAGGACTAATAGTGTTAAACAAACAAGCCTGAAGGCTTTGTATCTTAATGTGAGGAGCATTCGTAATAAGGTGGATGAATTAGCTGCGCAAATAGATGTAAACGGATATGATGTAATTGGAATTACAGAGACATTGCTCCAGGGTGACCAAGGCTGGGAATTCAACATCCAGGGGTATTCAATATTCAGGAATGACAGGCAAAAAGGGAAAGGAGGTGGGATAGCATTGCTGGTTAAAGAGGAGATCAACACAATAGTAAGGAAGGATATTAGCTCTGATGGTGTGGAATCTGTATGGGTAGAGCTGAGAAATACCAAGGGGCAGAAAACATTAGTGGGAGTTGTATACAGACCCCCAGCAGTAATGCTGAGGTTGGGGATGGCATTAAATGGGAAATTAGAGACGTGTGCAATAAGGGCACAGCAGTTATCATGGGTGACTTTAATCTACATATAGATTGGGCTAACCAAATTAGTAACAATACTGTGGAGGAGGAATTCCTAGAGTGTATACGGGATGGTTTCCTGGACCAATATGTCAAGGAACCAACTAGAGATCAGGCCATCTTAGGCTGGGTATTATGTAATGAGAAAGGATTAATTAGCAATCTTGTTGTGCGAGGCCCCTTGGGGAGAATTCTTCATAAGAACATAAGAACATAAGAAGTAGGAGCAGGAGTAGGCCATACGGCCCCTCGGGCCTGCTCCGCCATTCAATAGGATCATGGCTGATCCGAATCTAGACTCACGTCCACTTCCCTGCCCTCTCCCCGTAACCCCTAATTCCCTTATCTGCTAGGAAACTGTCTATCTCCATTATAAATTTGTTTAATGTTGCAGCTTCCACAGCTCTCTGGGGTAGCAAATTCCATAGATTTACTACCCTCTGAGTGAAGAAGTTTCTCCTCATCTCAGTTTTGAAAGGGCAGCCCCTTATTCTTAGATTATGCCCCCTAGTTCTAGTCTCACCCATCAGTGGAAACATCCTCCCCGCATCCACCCGATCAAGCCCCTTCACAATCTTATATGTTTCGATAAGATCGCCTCTCATTCTTCTGAACTCCAATGAGTAGAGTCCCAACCTACTCAACCTTTCCTCATACGTCAACCCCCTCATCTCCGGAATCAACCAAGTGAACCTTCTCTGAACTGCCTCGAGAGCAAGTATATCTTTTCTTAAATATGGAAACCAAAACTGCACGCAGTATTCCAGGTGTGGCCTCACCAATACCCTGTATAACTGCAGCAAGACTTCCCTGCTTTTATACTCCATCCCCCTTGCAATAAAAGCCAAGATTCCATTGGCCTTCCTGATCACCTGCTGCACCTGCATACTAACTTTTTGTGTTTCATGCACCAGGACCCCCAGATCCCTTTGTACTGTAGCACTTTGCAGTTTCTCTCCATTTAGGTAATAACTTGCTCTTTGATTTTTTCTGCCAAAGTGCATAACCTCACACTTTCCAACATTATATTGCATCTGCCAAATCTCTGCCCACTCACTTAGCCTGTCTATCTCCTTTTGCAGGTTTTTTATGTCATCCTCACTCATTGCTTTCCCTCCCATCTTTGTATCATCGGCAAACTTGGATATGTTGCACTCGGTCCCTTCCTCCAAATCGTTAATATAGATTGTAAAGAGTTGGGGTCCCAGCACTGACCCCTGCGGAACACCACTAGTTACTGATTGCCAGCCCGAGAATGAACCATTTATTCCAACTCTTTGTTTTCTGTTAGATAGCCAATCTTCCACCTATGCCAGTATATTACCCCCAATCCCGTGATTTCTTATCTTGATCAGTAATCTTTTGTGTGGAACCTTGTCAAATGCCTTTTGGAAGTCCAAATACACCACATCCACTGGTTCCCCTTTATCCACCCTGTATGTTACATCCTCAAAGAATTCGAGCAAATTTGTCAAACATGACTTCCCCTTCATAAAACCATGCTGACTCTGTCCTATTAAATTATGTTTATCCAAATGCTCTGTTACTGTTTCCTTAATAATGGACTCCAACATTTTGCCAACCACAGATGTTAGGCTAACTGGTCTATAGTTTCCAGCTTTTTGTCTACTTCCCTTCTTAAATAAGGGTGTTACATTAGCAGTTTTCCAATCTGCCGGGACCTTTCCAGGGAGTTCTGGAAAATAATCACCAATGCATCCACAATCCCTACCGCCACTTCTCTCAAGACCCTAGGATGTAGGCCATCAGGTCCGGGGGATTTATCCGCCTTAAGTCCCATTATTTTACTGAGTACCATCTCCTTAGTGATTTTAATCGTCTTTAGCTCCTCCCCCCCCATTGCCCCCTGTTTGTCCAGTGTTGGGATATTTTTTAGTGTCCTCTACTGTAAAGACTGATACAAAATATTTGTTCAGCGTCTTTGCCATCTCCATGTTCCCCACCACTAGTTTCCCGGTCCCATCCTCTAAGGGACCAACGTTCACTTTAGCCACCCTTTTTCTTTTTATATAGCTGTAGAAACTCTTGCTCTCTGTTTTTATATTTTTTGCGAGTTTACTTTCATAATCTATCTTCCCTTTCTTAATTAATTCATTAAGATGGAGAGTGAAGTATTTGACTCAGAGACTAGGGTCCTGAATTTAAATAAAGGAAACTACGATGGTATGAGGCGTGAGTTGGCTAGGATGGCTTGGGGAACGTTACTTAAAGGGTTGACGGTGGATAGGCAATTGCAAACATTTAAAGATCGCATGGATGAACTACAGAATTTGTTCATCCCTGTTTGGCATAAAAATAAAACAAAAAGGTGGCTCAACCGTGGCTAACAAGGGAAATTAGGGATAGCATAAGATCCAAGGAGAGGACATATAAATTGGCCAGAAAAAGCAGCAAACCTGAGGATTGGGAGCAGTTTAGGATTCAGCAAAAGAGGACAAAGGGATTAATTAAGAGGGGGAAAATAGAGTATGAGAGTAAGCTTTCAGGGAACATAAAAACTGACTGTAAAAGCTTCTATAGATATGTGAAGAGAAAAAGATTGGTGAAGTCAAGCATAGGTCCCTTGCAGTGAGAATCAGGGGAATTTATAATGGGTATCAAAGAAATGGCAGACCAATTAAATACATACTTTGGTTCTGTCTTCACAAAGGAGGACACAAATAACCTTCCAGAGATGTTGGGGAACATAGGGTCTAATGAGAGGGAGGAATTGAATGAAATCAGTATTTGTAGGGAAATGGTGTTAGGGAAATTGACGACATTGAAGGCCGATAAATCCTCAGGGCCTGCTAATCTACATCCTGGGATACTTAAGGAAGTGCCCCTAGAAATAGTAGACGCATTGCTGGTCATCTTCCAAAATTCTATAGACTGTGGAATAGTTCCCATGGATTGGAGGGTAGCTAATATAACCCCACTATTTAAAAAAGGTGAAAATTGTGAATTATAGACCGGTAAGCCTGACATCGGTAGTGGGGAAATGCTAGAGTCCATTATAAAAGATGTAATAGCAGAGCACTTGGAAAACAGTGACAGGATCGGACAAAGTCAACATGGATTTACAAAAGGTAAATCATGCTCGACAAATCTACTGGAATTTTTTGAGGATGTAACTGGTAGAATAGATAAGGGAGAACCAGTGGATGTAGTGTATTTGTACTTTCAGAATGCATTTGATAAGGTCCCGCATAAGAGATTGGCGTGCAAAGTTAAAGCACATGGGATTGGGGTGAGGTACTGACTTGGATAGAGAACTGGTTGGCAGACAGTAAGGAGAGTTGGAATAAATGGGTCTTTTTCCGAGTGGCAGGCAGTGACTAGTGGGGTACCACAGGGATCGGTCCTAGGACCCCAGCTATTCACAATATATATTAATGATCGAGACGCGGGAACTAGATGTAATATCTCCTCTCCAAGTTTGCAGACGACACAAAGCTGGGTGGGCGTGTGTGCTGTGAGGAGGATGCAGAGAAACTCCAGTATGATTTGGACATGTTGGGTGATTGGGCAGATGCATGGCAAATGCAGTATAATGTGGATAAATGCAAGGTTATCCACTTTGGTGGCAAAAACAGGAAGGCAGATTATTATCTGATCGTCAATAGATTGGGAAAAGGGGAAGTGCAATGAGACCTGTGTGTCCTTGTGCACCAGTCACTGAAGGTAAGCATGCAGGTGCAGCAGGCGGTTAAGAAGGCAAATGGTATATTGGCCTTCATAGCGAGAGGATTCATGTACAGGAGCAAGGATGTCTTGCTGCAGTTGTACAGGGCCTTGGTGAGACCACACCTTGAGTATTGTGTGTAGTTTTGGTCGCCTTATCTGAGAAAGGATGTTCTTGCCATGGAGGGAGTGCAGCGAAGATTCACCAGACTGATACCTGGGATGGCAAGAATGACGTATGAAGAGAGATTGGGTCGATTAGGCTTATATTCGCTAGAGTTTAGAAGAATGAGAGGGGATCTCATTGAAACTTATAAAATTCTAACAGGACTAGACAGATTAGATGCAGGAAGGATGTTCCCGATGGCAGGGGAGTCCAGATTCAGGGGGTCACAGTCTAAGGATAAGGGGTAAGCCATTTAGGACTGAGATGAGGAGGAATTTTTTCACCCAGAGTGGTGAACCTGTGGAATTCTCTACCACAGAAGGCAATTGAGGCCAACTTATTAAATATATTCAAGGAGTTAGAGGTATTTCTTAAGGCTAAAGGGATCAAGGGATATGGGGAGAAAGCAGGGGCAGGGTGCTGAATTTGGATGATCAGCCATGATCTCATTAAATGGCAGAACAGGCTCGAGGGCTGAATGGCCTACTCCTGCTCCTATGTTTCTTCCTTGCTTTTATACTCTATGCCTCTATTTATGAAGCCCAGGATCCCGTATGCATTTTTAACCACTTTCTCAACCTGCCCTGCCACCTTGAACGATTTGTGCACATATACCCCCATTTGTAGAAATACAAATTATAATTATATGGGAACAAGAGCAAATTTTTTTTTCAGATACTGTAAATGGTTTGAGGCATGATCTTAATGTTTTGAAATATCCACCTACAGATAAGAAAGACTTGCATTTATATAGCGCCTTTCATGACCACCGGACGTCTCAGCGCTTTACAGCCAATGAAGTACTTTTGAAGTGGAGTCACTGTTGTAACGTGGGAAATGCGGCAGCCAATTTGCGCACAGCAAGGTCCCACAAACAGCAATGTGCCACAAAAAGCAATGTGATAATGACCAGATAATTGTTTTTTGTTATGTTGATTGAGGGTAAGTATTGGCCAGGACACCGGGGATAACTCCCCTGCTCTTCTTCGAAATAGTGCCATGGGATCTTCTACGTCCACCTGAGAGAGCAGACAGGGCCTCGGTTTAATGTCTCATCCAAAAGGCAGCACCTCCAACAGTGCAGCACTCCCTCAGCAATGCCCTGGAGTGCTCAAGTCCCTGGAGTGGGACTTGAACCCACAACCTCTGACTCAGAGGCAAGTGTGCTGGTAGATAAAGGAAACTTTTTAAAAAAATGAATAAAACCGTATTCTACCACCCCATTAGCAGACCTTCTTTTCACAAGACTCCCTTTATTCTTATCGTAGGAAAGAAAACTGGATACAGACGATACTACGCTGTACAAATCTCCGCAGGGTGCAATTTGAGTGCGATTTTTTTTTTTTTTTTTTTTTTGAAGTGGTGCGAGAATAAGATTAGGGCATGGACCACTAAATCTCTTTGGACCTCCACTGTTCTTAGTTTTTCACCATTTAAAAAATACTCAGATCTATCCTTTTTTGGTCCAAAATGGATGACCTCACACTTACCTGTATTGAAATCCATCAGCCAGAGTTTTGCCCATTCACTTAATCTATCAACATCTCTGTGCAATTTTATGCTCCCATCTACACTTACTATACCACCAATCTGTGTATCATCAGCAAACTTAGATAACACAATAGAGAGCTATATATCCAAGTCATTAATATAGTGAATAGTTAAGGCCCCAACACAGATCCTTGTGGGACACCACTAGTCACTTCCTTCCAATTCAACTACATACCTATTATCCCCAATCTCTGTCTTCTACCGCCTAACCTCTCTCCTAACCAGGTCAATAATTTTCCTTCAATTCCATGAGGTTTAATTTGAGCTAAGTCTCTTATGTGGAACCTTATCAAATGCCTTCTGGAGGTCCATATAAACTACATCAGAAGTCTAATCTTTTAGTCTTCCTTTTTCTGGAAAAGGTTTGAACCTAAAACAAAGGGATAAAGGAGTTTCACCTTCTAAAAATGCTATTCACTTGAGCAATACCAACTTGTAAAATAAGGTAGGCCTTTATTAAAGGGCAATGTTTATTATTCTGGTGTTGCAAAAATAGGTAAATTTAACTGTGATAACGATATGCTGTCTACATTCCATACAAGAATAAGCCATTTATTGGTTTATAATTTGGATTATAATTGGCCCAGTCACCCTAGAGCATAATTTCACCTTTTGAAAGATAGGAGCATACATATGTGCGACATCACTGTATCCGGTACACGAGAGATCGTTATTACTAATGTTTAACTAGATAATGTGCAGTAAAGGTACTCTCCAGATCGTAAAGTACAAGGGGTCTACTTATGGGAATAACCATTGATGCTGAACCGGAGCGAATATCTTGGGCAGACCCTAAAGTTTTAAGTCTCCTACTCTTTTCTAAAACTTTTAGTCTCAGTTTTTCATATACAAACCTTTAAAATTCTAGGCTTATCTCTGCCTAACCACTGCTACATAAACTTCTTACTCTTTTCGACCTTAGTGCTGTCTGTACTCTAGACTTTTGGCCGTCACCAACATTTCTGAATAAAAGAATAACTTACTTTTCTGGGCACATCAGCAAAGAATGCAAGCAATTCAGCAAGCTCCATCTAATGAAGGTACATTCAGTAAGTATATGGGCGACCCAATAAAGTTAGGATCAAAAAACACAATAAGCATCTTAATAATTGGTTCCCCAAACTTCTGCGTGAGATGCTTTTCTGAACCGCTCAGTTTTATTTCACTTTCAATAACTGCCCTGAAGGCTGTCAAGTTTCCTTCGACCGTCTTCAAAAAATATGCTTCAAAATAAGTAACGGATACACAGCACACATTAATATTTTTTTTATTGACCCCTTTTACAATAAGCAGGTTTTCACTTCAAAATCATCATGAGCTGTCCCCAGATCTATGTAAAGAAATACTGCCCAATATTCTGAAACCAGAATAGGAAAAGAAATTCTTTAGAAATAAAATTGTAAATTCATTAAATTTTTTTTCTAATAAATTATGTCAAATCGGAAGGTCTTTCTTTTTAGTTCTCTGGTAGATGTCAATTTTAATAGTTGAACATACTGAAACAGAATAAACAAGAATTACTGTGTTACTATTACAAAGCATCCAGAAATAAACAAGGCGACTTTATTAGACTCATCAGTAAATGTAGTGTGGTTATATTGTGGATCAGCTCAAAAAAAATCCTACATAAAACTAAATTTAAACCACAAAAAAGCACAAACATGAACAACGAACATCACAATACATACTGAGTGTTAGATATTTAAGAAGAGCCTGAAATAGATCTTAAGTATTTTTCAGACTAGGAAACATTGCTGCAGCTGCTGGACGATTGTTCTTATCTGACAAATCGATGCTTCTTTTTGTACGAAGCCCATCTGCACACGGGACAGCAGTGTCGCCCTCCCGCCAACCAGACCACAATGCATTGCTGATGGAACACGTGACCACAGGGTAGCCCCATTATTAAGCAGCCATTTCTGAAATTCTCCAGGCACACCACGCATTCTGAGCAATGCAGCATGTTACTGGGCCAAATAGACCAATCTGGCTCATCATCTTCAGTGACAGTTGTGTTTCCGTGTAACCGTGGTGTGCTTTGACAAACGTTGCCAGTATCTCTCTCACTGGCATTGCTTTCTTCATTAGTTTGCACCTTTCCTTCAGCGGGTGTCTGGAGTGCACTTGCTTCTTCATTATCACTTATCTCTGATTTATTACACACTACATCATGGCTTTCACTTTCGGAATCACTGTCAGTCTCGTGGCAACTTTCACTTATTTCATCTTCAGAATGCCCTGTGACACATTTAAATCGCCACGTCGGTAGGTTCTTTATGTAATCCGTCGGTATCAATGGATGCAGCCACAGATCTGGGAACGCAAGTCTCTCCAACAACAAATCAGGATCCTCTTCCCAATCCAAATTGTGAGGGTAATGCTGAAATGAAGCAATTGGATGGAACAAGTAGCTTGTATACCAGTCCCACAGACTTGACAGCCACTCAAGATTATTAACATTTACTTCATCATCATTATTATTACGTCTCCGTTTTTTCTCAAAGTAATCTATTAGCAAACCGTGACCCAGGTATGTGCTGAGAAAGAGAGCTGGATGGGACGAGTAGAAAGTCCAGTCAGCTCGCACCCAAGAAGCCAAGGTGGTTGTGTTGGCATACCTCAAAAATTTTAAACTATATTCATAAAAACTTTCCAAATATGGCAACTGAAGAAATCCAATTATAGGTAGCCAGGACATTATTAGTAAGGAGTTATAAGTTCCTAGTGTGCTTATAAGAACCACAAATCGTTTTATTGTAGCACCTTGTGTTATAAATAAGTCCATCCATGCCATTAAATTAACCAAAACTAGACTTAAGACAAAGAGGTCATTTACTTCAGGCTGCAATGATCGAAGGAATACATCCATTGCATGATGCGATATAAACTCCCCTGTAGTGTTCCCATATTTATAGATTCCTTCAGGAGTTTTCACTATATATGCTGGGAACTGATGTACACCAATCTCCTTCATGCGGCTGTCATTGTTCCAGTTCTGGACATCAACAAAAATGAATTCCACACGACCTGTAAATTTTACACTGAGAACGGAGTAGAATGCAGGCGGCTGGTCCAGGTTTGCAAACAAGTACATCTTTACAAGATATCGGTCACTTTTATTCCATTCTTCCATTAGCTGATCAGTGCTTCGGACGGTTTTGATCCGAGATGCCACATGAGCGTTTATCCATTTAAAAATATGCTCAACTTCAATCCTGCGGCCGCTGTACTCTTTAAGCATCACTTTCCCTTTTGAAGTGTTAGTCTGCGGAATGGACATTATGAGCGTGGATTTCAACCATCCTCTTTTGCTACAGTATCTACAGAAAAATGTAGACAGAACAATGAATAAATTTTATAATTATTTGCACATCTTATGCAAATAAATAGCAACAGCTATCTACTAAATTATTTGTAAATACAACTCACCTTCAGGAACGACAGTGTGTATCTATGTAGCTGCTTTAACATAGTGAAAATATTACACAGGTGACACTGAGCAGAAGAGGAGTTAGGGGAAGTTATCAAAGGCATGGTTAAAAAGGTAAGATTTGAGGAGGCATTTGGAGGTGGAGGAGAGGTAGCTAGACGGAGAGCTTTAAACTGGGGGACAGGGAACCAATATAGAGCACCGAGGACAGGAGTCGTGGGTGAGCAGGGCAGGATACAGCTGAGTTTTGAACAAGTTGGAGTTTATGGATGGTGGAAAATGGTAAGCCAGCAATGGGGACATTGAAGGAATTGAGTCTGGAGGTTAAGAAAAGCATGGATAAAGGTCCCAGTGACAGTAGGGGTGAGGGAGGAGCAGAGACAGAAGTGCTGGATAGGATGCGGGGATTGAAGTTCTGCTCTGGGTCAAAAAAATTTGGCAAGGTTTTCTGCACTTGGTTCAGCATAAGGAAGTGGAACGGAAGGGTATGGAGTCAGTGACAAGGGTGTAGAGTTCAGACGGGAACTGAAAACGGCAGCTCGTCTTCCCAATGCTCATTTGCAGGAAATTTTGACTCATCCGCCATGAGCAGTCTGACAAGGAGGGGTGTCACACCATGGTCAGTCATAGAGGGTGTCATTCATGCCTTTGTGTGGCCATTTATGGCTAAAGACATGGTTCATTTTTGACAACCAAGTAACAAGTTAAAACTGACAAACAGAGCCATAAATAGACGTGACCTTGCCTTGGTCTCCATGGGATTGGAACCAACCTCCAACACAACACTGAAAGAAACCCTTCATCATAAATTTAAAATGCACATTTCAAATTCGGTTAATCATGATTTAGAAATGTTAATAGCCAATGCTCACAGCCATTGTGGCTGCAGATCAAGAGCAAGTACTACGCAAAAAATTGCTGAAACTATAGTCATCATATGGAAATAAGTTTTATACACAGCTGTAATCCGCAGTTGTTTCCACATCAATTACATTAAAAAAAAATTATGATTCTATTCTGTAATTCCTGCTGTACAACCACACACTATAAATCATCCATATCAGTGGGTAGGAATCATAAATATCCAAGCTCAAATAACATCCCATTTATTTTACAGATCGGAGGCAGCTCGAAGGTTAATTAAGCAATGCTATGGAGGGAATTTCAGCTGGTGCTGGTGGGGAAAAAAAGCACAGGTACCGCAGGTAGTGCATGTCATTTCTGCCGTTTACATCACGTCAGCTGGCCTCTCAGGCTGCTTATACACGCCAGCAAGGTGCTTTTAGTATTCCAGTCTGTGTGACTCTTTCCCTCCTTCATTTATCAAAGCATGTCTTAGTCATTGTGCAAATATGCCTGCACGAGCTGAATGTGCAATTATCCACTGTTGCTAAATCCTTCACAAAAGTGTGAAAGGGCCAGATTCAGCAGCAGGAAAGCTGGATTATTACTACAAATGGACATAGTTCTGTAACATAATTGGCGTTAACAGACAGAACCCAAACATGCTCTCTAAAGGGTTGCATGGTGAACAGACTCTATAAAACTTACCTGGGGTCATTGGAACAATTGAAAGCTCCTGTACGTATACCAAACTGGGAGACTTTCTTCATCATCTTGTGCCATTGATCCTTGCACAATAAAGGATCTTTATCTTTAGCCACAACCTGTGAAATAATGTTAAGAGATTATTACAAAACAACAAATAGGATTGCTATTATCTAAAACTGTAGCCTGATCTGTAAATGCCACCTTGGCTCAGCTACAGAATGTGTACAGGTTTGTGACCCAAGTTGTTGGCACTTTCTTTCATGCTGGTTTCAGAAAGGCATAAAGGACAATGGGCGGGGGGTAGAAAGGAAGTTACTTGTCAAGTCTGGTGAAAGCAATGCATTTCAGCATTTCTTATTGATGTTGAAAGCATTCTCTCGTATGCCTACTACTTTAAAGCAATTTCTCTTCTCCCTAGAAAACATTAAAATACAAAACATGCTGTGTGACAGACATCACTAAAATGCCACCTGAAATTCTGTGTGAAGAGGCTGTTCCATTTGTTTGCTATTAAACTACTACCTGTGAAATGTAGTCCTCCCCTCACATATTTCAACCAGATTTTAAAAAAAGATTAAATATTTTAAAATTTCAAAGGCCTTAATACAGCATTTTGAAAAACTTAAAAGAAAGTAATTACTTGGACCAGCCATATCCCATCTTTAGTGTCTTCCACTTGCTCGTAGAAATGCATCTCACCACTGAAGTTAGTGCTAGCGGTAGATTCCGACGCTTCCTCTTCACGCAGTGCAGAATAAAGCTCACCCTCCATTAAATCACCTGCAGTAACAAATACACCGAAAGAGGTTCAAAACACACCATAAAATATTGGAAGGTATAAGACATTAGAATAATATACAGCTAGACTATCCTTTATCCGCACTTCCGAAAACCGAAAACCTCTAAAAACCGAAAGTTTTTTCGTGGAACGTAAGTCGTGCGCACGACATGACCCGAGTGGCGCCAAACATGACAGGAGTAGTCCGGGAGCTCTGCCTTTCCTTGTGAGCAGGGCAGAGGGTCACAGAGTTCCCTCCTGGGTAGGAGATTGCAGGCCGAGCCGGGCAGTGTGAAGGAGGTACCGGGAGAGTGAACCCAACAATACAGCGGCCCGTCCGATAGCTGCAGCGGCCCGTCCGATAGTCTTTTCTTCCCCCCCACCCCCCAACCTGATTTGCGGGCCAGCTTAGTGTAGGAGTCAGCCGATATCCGGCTTTCCCACAACTGGCGGCGGCAGTCGAGCCCCAGACCCCCGCTAAGTCAAGGAATTCAGATACGGAGCAGGGGGAGCCGGAAACCTCGATCTAACAGCAGAAATCAGCAGCCGTTTTGTTAGGTTTTTTTCTTCCCCTAGCATTTTTTTAAACAGTCAGGCTGTGGAACAAGTCTCTGTAGCTTAGCAACAGCTTCAGAGACGCTTCCAAGGCAGGGCCAGAGTGTTTACAAGCTGTTGCTAAGCAACAGTGTTTGTTGTCAGATACGGAGATGAAAACCTTCTGAAATCCGAAAAATTCCGAAAACCGAAACACAGCTGGTCCCAAGGTTTTCGGATAAAGGATAGTCTACCTGTACTGAGTTTAAAAAAATTCATTCACAGGATGTGGGCGGCGCTGGCAAGGCCAGCATTTATTGCCCATCCCTAATTGCCCTTGAGGAGGTTACTTTTTGAGAAGGTGTATGGTTTTTTTTTAATGAACATTTAAAATGAATTAGTACTGCAAAAGGTACTTCATTGGCTGTAAAGCACTTTGGGATGTCCTGAGGTCATGAAAGGCCCTATATAAATGCAAGTCTTTTTTAAAAAATGAACTAAGGGGGAAAACTGGCATTTATTCCCTGGCTACACAGAAGAATCACAGAATCTTACAGCACAGTTGACCAATCAGCCTATCGCGCCTGTGCAGGCTCTCTATTATGCAAAGTTTCTATCATGCACCCTTTCTACAATTCTAATGCTAAATTATCTATGGTAAATTTATTCCAACATTTGAATTAATTCAGCAGATGAATACATAGATCGACAATATTGGTATTCCTATTAAATTGCATCAATGCTAGAATGGCAATTTGAGAAATTGAATTCAGTAAAAAAAAAAATCTGGAAATATCTGGAAGGCAGATTATTATCTGAACGGCAATAGATTGGGAGAAGGGGAAGTGCAACGAGACCTGGGTGTCCTTGTGCACCAGTCGCTGAAGGTAAGCATGCAGGTGCAGCAGCCGGTTAAGAAGGCAAATGGTATGTTGGCCTTCGTAGCGAGAGGGTTCGAGTACAAGAACAAGGATGTCTTGCAGCTGTACAGGGCCTTGGTGAGACCACATCTTGAGTATTGTGTGCAGTTTTGGTCGCCTTATCTGAGGAATGATGTTCTTGCCATGGAGGGAGTGCAGCGAAGATTCACCAGACTGATACTGATGGCAGGAATGACGTATGAGGAGAGATTGGGTCAATTGGGCTTATACTCGCTGGAGTTTAGAAGAATGAGAGGGGATCTCATTGAAACTTATAAAATTCTAACAGGACTGGACAGACTGGATGCAGGAAGGATGTTCCCGATGGCCGGGGAGTCCAGAACCAGGGGCCACAGTCTAAGGATAAGGGGTAAGCCATTTAGGACAGAGATGAGGAGGAATTTCTTCACCCAGAGAGTGGTGAACCTGTGGAATTCTCTACCACAGAAGGCAGGAGGTCAATTCATTAAATATATTCAAGGAGTTGGATATATTTGTTAAGGCTAAAGGGATCAAGGGATATGGGGAGAAGGCAGGGACAGGGTACTGAATTTGGATGATCAGCCATGATCTCATTGAATGGCGGAGCAGGCTCGAGGGGCCGAATGGCCTACTCCTGCTCCTATCTTCTATGTTTCTATAAAGCTGGCATCAGTAAAAGTGACCATGGAAGCTATCGGACTGTCGTACAAACCCAACTGGTTCACCAATGTCCTTTAGGGAAGGAAATCTGCCGTTCTGGTTTATATGTGACTCCAGTCCCAAACCAATGTGGTTGACTCTTAACTGCCCCCTGTAGTGGCAAAAAATCTTTTAAGCTGGGTTTTGCCTCTCCCAGGAGATTACATGACTACTAGTGGGAGGGAACACTAGGAGTCACGATGCTTTGTTGTGTCACGGCTGTTTGGGACAAGTTCAATGGACCAGTCAGTCTTTTCCTGTTCTTGTCCACGTCTCATGGAAACTTGTCATCCTGTAATTAAACCCTCTCGTCATTGGCACCACTGCAGTGCCTTCATAAACAACTGACAAGTTTATCTCGGCAGTTCCCATTATAAATGTGGACACGAGAATTTATAAAGAAAAAGGTTGACAGAAAATGTGTGCAGACATGAGGGCCCGGATTTTGCAGCAAAAATAACGGCGAGTCTATCAGCGCTCACCGTTATTAAAGAGTAAATCGGACAGCAACTTCCAGCGACTGCACATGTGCAGTTAAATGCGGAAATCAGGAAGTTGCTGTCCAAGTTGCCATGTTCCTCCAGAAGCTGCGCTATACCCGGTAACTCACCCAGAGACTCGGCATGCAAATACATAGATGGGCATGAAGTTGGGGTACTTACGTGATAGATACCCACGAAACACGCCAGAAAAAGTTAGGGCTTGTCCATTCAAGTGCAAGTGAATTTTTAATGGCGTGATAAGTTTTAATTACTGCCAAGCAACCTCTCTGGCACTGAAAATGAACTTTTATAAGTGTGGAGTCTCATTCCTTCAGATTTTAGTTATTGTTGGGAGATTTTTAAAAGTTACATTTTTAAAAACTTTTTATTTGTGTCTTATCTCTTTCTCTCATAATCCCATCTTTCCTTTCCCTCCATTTATTTCGCTTTCTGTACATGATTCGGCAAAATATTCACTATTCTAACTTACACTGCCTGGTTCAGACTCTGCGTGTCAGTAATGATTCTTCAATCTGATTGGTCATGGAGATGCACAGTTGCTTGCCCTGTTGACACAGGTCCCAAGATCCCCTGTTTTGAATTTCTAATCACTGCAAATTCCAGTACAAAAGGTCATAGAAAGTCTGTGGGCAAGTGTAGGTGTAATGAATGGCACCACCGCTGACCACAAAATCCAGGCCAATTTTTTTTTTTGCTACATTTTATTGTATGGGCATTCCAGCACGTGGCGCGATACGGATTCGCAATTCTCCAGAGTTACTGATCTTAGCTGAACTGTCGTTAGATGAGATGGGGCTCAGGGGGCAATTCTAGGTTATTCTCACCCTTCCTTGTAGCATCAAAAGAGCACTTGTGAAAGAGACCTGAGAGCAGGAAATTTGCATTGAGAGCAGAAACAGGTAGCGAGAAAATTACTGCTATAAAATTGGCCGTGGTCATTTTGAAAACGATATATATATATATATTTTTTTTACATCACAAAAGTTTGCCTATTTGCATCACAAAACTAAGTGTGTAGCCGTCTTTCATCCTTGTTCCCTTCTCGAGTACCAATAACCTACCTTTCCACAGCAAGGTCAAAAAAGGTAAGCAAATTTTGATACAAAAAAAACACTTTTCAAAAAAGGAATTCTATGTCAACTTTTTTTAAAAGTTAAAAGTGAACACATCGACCATTTTGCCTCTGCATAGAAAATACTGCCTTTAGCATTAAACTGTGTCAGCAACCATTTCATGTAATGAACAGGCAATGCTTATTGTTATAATGAACAGATTATATAAAATTCTATATTTGCATTGAAGCACGACCGGTTTAATCAGCAAGCTAACACCAGTGATATAAAGATCAGAGATTTTACTATCCAAAGAACTATGAATTAAAATGACACACCAGCTTGACATGGCCATTCTAAAACTTTAAAAGTGTATTGGTCAATTCAGTGTAAATGACACACCCAGTCCTTTCAGGCTAGTTGTGATAATAAAAATGGCACTGGCACACATCCTCACTCCCAGACTTGAAAGGAAAAGTAAAAGATGTCTTATTTTAACTAATGTTCCAAATCCCACTTTGAGAAAAGGATAATTGTACATTTTTCCATTTAATTAAATATCCTGTACATGTAGATGATTCGCCTAAAGATATGAAAATGTTCAGAAACAGAAGCAAAATTATTTTGTGCTAGAAGTCACGTCATGTGAAGGAGCCCAAACATATTCTTATATCCCACTATTCAAAAGTGGTATCATCAGATACCTATCTCAAAAGAATTATCTCCTTAAAAACTCAAAGGTTTTATTGAATATAGATTTCATACAAAATCTATATTCAATAAAACTTTCTTATTGAAGTAGAACAGAATTTTTTCCTAAAAAAAATTAAGCCTCAAAGAGGAGTAGTTAAGGATTTAGTGATAGGTGCAATATTGCATTTCAACATTTGGGCGTGAAACAAGTTACTCTGGGATTGCTACATACACAACATTCTAAGGATTCTAGTAAAAGGATTATATTTCAATGATTCCAGTAGCACTCTCCATCCTGTTTCACTGGCTGTCATTTTTTGTTGTTGAAATCCAGTATTGTTAGTAAAGTATAATGATGGACAAGTGAAATTTTCATGCTATGTCTACATAAACTATGAATGGCATCAAACTGTACACATTAATTATCTCCTTCCAAACTGAGTTGCATAGGGAGAGTGCACTGGTGGGGATAATGGCAAGAGCAATTTAAGATGGCAAATTAATAACTTTACATGTTACAGAATATTGTCTTCAGTGTGATTTTTTTTTCTAAAGTGTGGGACGAGTGTTGCTAAATACGCCTAGTGACAGACTGAAATGAAATAGTATGGCACTTGTATTCCACAAACTAGATGAGTGAGAATGTGTTAGAACATAATCACAGGTTTCAGGTGACAGTAATACAGTGGCGGTCAGATGATGTCAAAATCTGTTGTAACATATTCCAAAGAATTTTAAACTCACTCTTGAAATTACCAAATTCAAAAACAAGTTTACAGTACTTTCAATTTCGACCGTTTTATTTTAACTTGAATTAGCTATAAATGTTCCCATTAGACACATTGCGAGCTTATTCCTTCCAACAGCACACTTAACTTATCTGTGTGCAGTTGGGTTGCTGCTTTACTGACATCATAGCGATGAGAGTGAATAAAAAAAAAAGTAGCCAGCGAGACAGAATGGAAAGTGTTACCTGAATCTTTGCATTGTCATCTTTTTACTAGGATACTCAGAATGTTGCACATACAGCAACCCCAAAATAATCTGCCTCACTCACAAACATTGAGATGCAATGTTGCAATACTTGTCCTACGGTAGTTTTCTAGTTGGATATTTTATGATGCGTCAGAAATTAGAAAGACAGTCACATTTATAATATGCGCATTTCAAGCTTTAGATGGCTGGGAAAAACACACAGGCTTGGGAGAGTTTTTAACCAAACAGATAGGCCCATTTTATCAATGTGGTTTCCACCTCCAAAGTGGTCTGTGGGACTTGAGCAGCAGAATAAAACAGGTAAATATTAAACTTATTCTTGTGGGGGGTACTGCATTAAATAGAAATAAAACAGTAAAAGTTTAAAGAATTACAATCGGAAAGAGAATGAGTGGAGTAAAACTGGGCAAGCACTTGTTTTACATTAAAGCTTTTTTCAAAGCATGTGGTTATTACAATAATAAAAGGAATTCTGCATTAGTATTACTATAATTAGGGGGTGTTTCAGCATTAGTGCATGTCCAGCCCAGGATGCATTTGCTCTAAAGTTAAAACAGTCAGCTTCAGGGGAAAAAAATATTTTCCCATCCTGCTGTTTTCAACAGGCAAGGAAGGAATAAGCTATAGAAAGAACTTTAAATTAACTTAAACTGGTCATTATTTCTGCCCATAATCATTTGGAATGTAACAATTTTACTATACTTGAGACTAAATGTTTCCGTAGAAAATTACAATAAACAATTTAAACTTTTCTTACCAACAAACATGATATAGGAATTATGTAATAACTGCAAAAAGTATTTTCCATTCATGAATTATAATACACAAGTAATTTTAGTTATTTTGGGCTTTAATTTTTTGCAGGCATTGGGGGGGGGGGGGGGGCGGCGGAGAAAGAGTGGAAAAATTACACCTACTTTGTAGTTTTAACATCGAAAACCTCCCATAGTAGTGTGTGTACACAACACCTGCCTGCTAAAATCAACCTAAATTAGCTCCCTGTGGGCTGCACATTGAAACTAAACACCTGTTCAGAAAGAAGTACTTACCTGGGACAGGTGCAGTACCCATATGCTTTCTTGTCAAATATGTACAACAACAACAGAAGGGCTGACTTCAGATAACAATCTGTACTTGATCGACACATAACCTGATCCAACTGTAGAATTCTAATATATTACTTAAAACCCTTTCAATAGATCTTTTGAATGTACGTACATTATCTTTCATATTACGTTTAAATCTTTTTATCTTACAATGATAAAATGTAATTAGACAGGTAAGAGAAATTCCTCCCTCCCCCCCGATCCTGCAGAAAATATGTCTAGTCCAACACTGCAATCGCAAGTTTATCCTGTTATTCTCAATTTTCCAAATTTTTAAAATTCCTTTTTTACCCCTCTTTTGCCTTTGCCTTTCTGATTCCATCACTTGTCTCTAATCATTTAAACAGCGTTTGGCCAGGTGACCTATACAGCAATTTATTAAATTAGCATTTAAGTAGATAGTATGGTTTGCAGTAGTCTTTACGGCAGGTTTCCGGTCATTTTTTCCATAAAAGTACAAAATATTTTGCTACATCTTCCCACACTAAACAAAAAAACACAACACAAATTTACGGACTAACATTTTCTGCCCCTCCGACACACCATAACTAACTTGAATATATCAAAGACTATGCAATAATTTGTGGCTTTCAAACTAACAAACCTCAATCCAAATGTAAATGCAAAAAAGGACTTCACCAGCTAAAGCACAAAATTGGCTGATTTATAAAATATAGACTAATAAATGGATACATACATATTAGCATTTTAAAAATAGATCAGTATATCATTAGTAGGATAAATTTACTAAACCACTATCAAAAATAGACACCAGCATTACCTCTGAACTATTTAGGTCTCTTGATCAGCTTTAGAGCCCTGATCTGGCACAATCATTTCATAGATCTCGATACTATGACGTTCACACATTAAGCCAGACTTTCTAAAGCTGCCAAGCAGCAAATAATCATCCACTGGTACACATAGAAAAATAGGAGGAGTAGGCCATTCAGCCTTTCGAGCCTGCTCCGCCATTCAATATGATCATGGCTGATCCTCTATCTCAATACCATATTTCCGTTCTCTCCCCATACACCATGATGCCTTTTGTGTCTAGAAATCTATCTATCTCCTTCTTAAATATATTCAGTGATTTGGCCTCCACAGCCTTCTGTGGTAGAGAATTCCACAGGTTCACCACCTGAGTGAAGAAATTTCTCCTCATCTCAGTCTTAAATGTCCTACCCCGTATCCTGAGACTGTGACCCCTCGTTCTCGAAAAAAATTTATGTTGACTCATTAACAAAACAATGTGCCACTTGTGGGTGACATGTCAAATATGAGACACAATTTTTCTTCCCACCCAAGTTCTAAAATAAAGACAAATTTGCAAAACATTTTTTTCATCAAGATGATGTTCCTTTAACAACAGTTCATAAACAACCCACTGCATAAAGTGCTTTGAGATGTGTCAATAACATGAGGCACGATATAAACACAAGCAATTAAAATAAACTGCAAAAGAAACACTAGAGACTGAGGACAAGATATAGAAAATATCCAATAACAAATAGCTAAAATCAAATCAAAGACGATGCTCCTTTAACAGCCGTTGATAAACAACTCACTACATAAAGTGCTTTGAGATGTGTCAAGAACATGAGGCACTATCTAAATCCAAGTACTTAAAATAAACTGCAATAGACAGATCAAGCAAAGAAACACTAGGGACTGGGGACAAGATCCAGAAAATATCCAAGAACAAAAAACAAAATAAATATCAAAACAAAAATTCAAAGAAATGGCTAAACAATTCCTTGTGGATGAATGTCTTGGGGGACAAGATCTGGAAAATATCCACCACCACTATTTATAATAAAAGCAGAAAAGTGCAGGGAATACTCAGTAGGTCAGGCAGCATCTGTGGAGAGAGAATCGGGGGGGGGGGGGGGGGGGGTTTAACGTTTTGGCTCGATGACCTTAGGCCAGAACTCCTTTCAGCCTGCTGATCTCTACCTGATTTCTGCACCAGCTCCCGGACATCTTTCTTCTCGGGCAGGCCGGCGTAGCAGATGCCTCGGCACTCCAGGATGGTCCGCAGCTTCTTGAAGCTCAGAGCCACGGGATCCACCAACTGCGTGGCGAACACCCCGGTCTCGTACCAGGCGATGGCTTCGAAAAAGCGAGCCAGCACGAAGAGGACGAGGAAGTAGAGGAGCAGGAAGAAGAGCTTCAGCCACATCTTCAGCAGACGGCGGTGGGGGGCGGATAATGATCTGACTTGTCTTGTTAAACGGGGCACGCCAGGAGCTGCTGCCCCGACACAAGCAGCATCTCACTCGCTTCTGGAATATTCCCGGTCAGATCTCTTCACCCACCCGATTAATGTCTCTCTCAAATGTATGATGGCGACTGTCTCTTTCTCTCTCTCTTGTTGGTGTTTATCGCCGTCGCTCTCCAGATTCAGGCCCACCCAAAGCCACGGAACACCATTTTGCGGGCCCCAATCACACGGTGCCGGCCTTCAGCCGCCTCATGATGCGCGCGCAGCTTATTTCCATAACCATAAGGTTGATGATCCCTTATGACGCAAACCGGGAGCGACAGAATTTGGCCCTCAGTAGCGAATGAAGGGCTGTTGCTTGCTTATTTTCCCCCAACCTTCTAACTTAGAGGGGGACTGAAACAGGGGCATGGTATTTTTTTCCTTTAATAGTGACCTGCTTGCAAGGAGCATGGTTCCTCCTCCCCCTCCCCTTTAACAGTGATTTGCTTGCTGATTATTTTCTCCAACTCTCTAGCTTAGAGAGGAATGAAACAGGGACATGGTTGACGGAGCAGGGTTTTTTTCCCCCTATAATGGTGGCCTCACCTTCAGCGCTTGGAAAGTTGCAGGCCACAACATGTACGTCTTTTTTTTGCTGGCCGCTCACACGTTGGGCATTACATAGATAGAATATATAGCGCAGAAACAGGCCATTCGGCTCAACTACTCTGCTGGTGTTCATACTCCACACGTGTCCCCTCCCATTCTATCTACCTCATCTCAGCCTTTCAGCATGCCCTTGTACTCGTCTAGTTTCCTTTTGAAAGCATCTAAGCTATTTGCCAAAACCACGTCTTGCAGTAGTGAGTCCCACATTCTAACCACTACCTTGTATTTATGGCCTCTAGTTTTGGATTCTCCCACAAGTGGAATTTTTCTCTCCACATCTACCGTGTCCAACTCATTCATAATTTTAAAGACCCCTATCAGGTCACCTCTAAGTCTTTTCTAAAGATAAAAGCCCCAACCTGTTCAATCTTTCCCAGCTCTGGCACCTGGTAAAATAATTATTTGCACTTTTGTCCAGTGCTTCTATGTCCTTTTTATAGTATGGAGACAAGAGTACTGTGCACAGTACTCTTAAGTGTGGTCTGATCAAGGTCCTATACACGTTTAACTTAACGTTACTATTTTTTGAATTCTATACCCCTAGAAATAAATCCCTTTTTTTTAAGCAATTTTGATTGTTCTGTTAACTTGTGATGCTGCTTTTAATAATTTGTTTACCTGTATCCCTAGATCCCTTTGCTCTTCTACCCCATTCAGTTTCTTATTTTCTAAGGTGTAGGTGATGTTTCTATTTTTCTACTACCAAAGTGCATCACCTCACATTTATCTATAATAAAGTTCATTTGCCACTTAACTGCCCAGTCTGTAAGTTTTTGAATGTCTTCTTGTATTATATTGCATTCTTCCTCAGTATTAGCTATAACCCCCCACCTCCCTCAGTTTACCTTACAGGCCTTGGGCCTCTGCCTAGGGTTGCCAACTCTGGTTTGACATATTCCTTGAGTTGTCATCACAGGACTAACCGTCTCTAACTGCCCCACCCAGGCAAGCTGCCTTTTTCCCTATTTACAGTATTTTTAATAACTAATAAATAAGAGTTCATGTAAAAAATATTACGGCATTTTTTAAAATGTCCCTTTGATTTTAAACATAGAAACATAGAAGATAGGAGCAGGAGTAGGCCATTCGGCCCCTCAAACCTGCTCCACCATTCAATGAGATCATGGCTGATCATCCAAATTCAGTACCCTGTCCCTGCCTTCTCTCCATATCCCTTGAGCATTAAGAAATATATCTAACTCCTTCTTGAATATATTTAATGAATTGGCCTCCACTGCCTTCTGTGGTAGAGAATTCCACAGGTTCACCACTCTCTGGGTGAAAAAATTCCTCCTCATCTCTGTCCTAAATGGCTTACCCCTCATCCTTAGACTGTGGCCCCTGGTTCTGGACTCCCCGGCCATCGGGAACATCCTTCCTGCATCTAGTCTGTCTAGTCCTGTTAGAATTTTGTAAGTTTCAATGAGATCCCCTCTCATTCTTCTAAACTCCAGCGAGTATAAGCCCAATCGACCCAATCTCTCCTCGTATGTCATTCCTGCCATCCCAGGTACTAGTCTGGTGAATCTTCGCTGCACTCCCTCCACGGCAAGAACGTCCTTCCTCGGATAAGGCGACCAAAACTGCACACAATACTCAAGGTGTGGTCTCACTAAGGCCCTGTACAACTGCAGCAAGACATCCTTGCTCCTGTACTCGAATCCTCTCGCTATGAAGGCCAACATACCATCTGCCGCCTTAAGCACCTGCTGTACCTGCATGCTTACCTTCAGCGACTGGTGCACAAGGACACCCAGGTCTCGTTGCACTTCCCCTTTTCAAAATCTATTGCTGTTCAGATAATCTGCCTTCCTGTTTTTGCCACCAAAGTGGATAACCTTGCATTTATCCACATTATACTGCCTCTGCCATGCTTTGCCCAATCACCCAACCTGTCCAAATCATACTGGAGTTTCTCGGCATCCTCCTCACAGCACACACGCTCACCCAACTTTGTGTCGTCTGCAAACTTGGAGATGTTACATCTAGTTCCCTCGTCTAGATCATTTATATATATTGTGAATAGCTGGGATCCTAGGACCGATTCCTGCGGTGCCCCACTAGTCACTGCCTGCCACTTGGAAAAAGACCCGTTTATTCCAACTCTTTGCTTCCTGTCTGCCAACCAGTTCTCTATCCAAGTCAGTACCTTACCCCCAATCCCATGTGCCTTAACTTTACATGCTAATCTCTTATGCGGGACCTTATCAAAAACCTTCTGAAAGTCCAAATACACCACATCTACTGGTTCTCCCTTATCTATTCTACCAGTTACATCCTCAAAAAATTCCAGTAGATTAGTCAAGCACGATTTACCTTTTGTAAATCCATGTTGATTTTGTCCGATCCTGTCACTGTTTTCCAAGTGCTCTGCTATTACATCTTTTATAATGGACTCTAGAATTTTCCCCACTACCGATGTCAGGCTTACCGGTCTATAATTCCCTGTTTTCTTTCTACCACCTTTTTTGAATAGTGGGGTAACATTAGCTACCCTCCAATCCATGGGAACTGTTCCAGCGTCTATCAAACTTTGGAAGATGACCAGCAATGCATCTACTATTTCTAGGGCCACTTCCTTAAGTACCCTAGGATGGAGATTATCAGGCCCTGGGGATTTATCGGCCTTCAATCCCGTCAATTTCCCTAACACCATTTCCCTACAAACACTGATTTCATTCAGTTCCTCCCTTTCATTAGACCCGACATTCCCCGACATCTCTGGGAGGTTATTTGTGTCCTCCTTTGTGAAGACAGAACCAAGGTATGTATTTAATTGATCTGCCATTTCTTTGTTCCCCATTATAAATTCCCCTGATTCTGACTGCAAGGGACCTACGCTTGACTTCACCAATCTTTTTCTCTTCACATATCTATAAAAGCTTTTACAGTCAGTTTTTATGTTTCCTGCCAGCTTACTCTCATACTCTATTTTCCCCCTCTTAATTAATCCCTTTGTCCTCCTTTGATGAATCCTAAACTGTTCCCAATCCTCAGGTTTACTGCTTTTTCTGGCCAATTTATATGTCCTCTCCTTGGCTCTTATGCTATCCCTAATTTCCCATGTTAGCCACGGTTGAGTCACATTTTGTGTTTTATTTTTATGCCATACAGGGATGAACAAATTCTGTAGTTCACCCATGCGATCTTTGAATGTTTGCCATTGCCTATCCACTGTCAACCCTTTGAGTAACATTCCCCAATCAATCCTACCCAACTCGCACCTCATACCATCGTAGTTTCCTTTATTTAAATTCAGGACCCTAGTCTCTGAGTCAACTACTTCACTCTCCATCTTAATGAAGAATTCTATCATATTATGATCGCTCCGACCCAAGGGGCCTCACACAACAAGATTGCTAATTAATCCTTTCTCATTACATAATACCCAGTCTAAGATGGCCTGATCTCTCGTTGGTTCCTCGACATATTGGTCCAGGAAACCATCCCGTATACACTCCAGGAATTCCTCCTCCACAGTATTGTTACTAATTTGGTTAGCCCAATCTATATGTAAAGTCACCCATGATAACTGCTGTGCCCTTATTGCACGCATCTCTAATTTCCCGTTTAATGCCATCCCCAGCCTCTGCATTACTGTTTGGAGGTCTGTATACCACTCCCACTAACGTTTTCTGCCCCTTGGTATTTCTTATTTCTACCCATACAGATTCCACATCATCAGAGCTAATATCCTTCCTGCAGTGTATGTACCTTTAAACCTTTAAGAGGAACTATGTTTTTGAAGCCCCTGTATACTGTAGTACCAGTAGTGACCACTCGGGTATATAAGCCTGTGTAGTGTCTTGTGTAGTTAGTTCACCTCCAGACTTTGTTCAGTAAACACTTGTTAAATCAACTCCTGCATTCTGTGTCTCCATTAACACACGGATCTAACAGTGGCGATGAGTTAGAAACGAACTTACCTGCAATTTGGCAGCACCTCAAGGGGATCGATTCCTCAGACGAAGGTCGAAGCCAGAAGCAAGAAAAAAAAACAAAAAACTGTGGTTTCACCAGCTAAACGGGCTGGTGGCAGGTAGTGCACTGATCCTTCCTGGGCTGCGGCGGGCTAGAGCTCGATTGGGTGGCTCTGCAACGGGGCCGGGCAGCGAGTCGGGAAGCAGAAGCAAAGAGAGAGAGAGGGTGGAGCACTCAGGGCGCGGCCGGTGCTGCAAAGCAGGTCGGCGTTCGGACTGAGCAGAGGGAGGGGAAAGTCCCAGAGGGTCCGCTCCACGACGGGAACGGTTCTCTAAGTAACGGAGAAACTATTGAAGCGATATATAAAAAAAAAATAGAAATACCGCGAAAAGCTGCAGGTCGCAATGGGAACCGCGGAGAACAGCGTTGGCAGCAGCGGCAGCGGCGGGAAAGCGCGGGAGGCGCCATCTTAACTCGGCGGGGAAGTAAAGCGCGGGAAGCGCCATTTTGATCCATCGGGGACGGAGGAAAAGCGCGGGAAGCGCCATTTTAGATTTTCAAGATGCCGAAGACTGGCAATATTACTGCTTTCGATAGTGATATAGAAGATTGGACCACATATGTGGAAAGAGTGGAGGTATATTGCAAGGCGAATGAAGTAGCGGATGATAAAAAGGCATCGGTACTTCTAAATCTGATGGGCCCAAGGACATATGGGCTGTTACGAAACTTGATCACTCCAGCCAAACCGATGGACAAGAATTTTAAGGAGATTGTTGATACCTTACAGGAGCACTTAAACCTAACACCGCTGCTGATAGCGGAACGATTCAAATTCTTCAGGAGGAATCAGCACAAGAGTGAAAGTAACGCTGATTACCTCACCGAATTACGAAAGCTGTCAAAGCACTGCCAATTCGGGGCAGGACTGGCAGATTCTCTACGAGACAAATTCGTCTGTGGTCTCCTAAGCGAAGGAACACAGAAAAGACTACTTTCTGAGAAAGATTTGACATTGGACAAGGCTTTCAGTGTGGCTGTATCATACGAAGCAGCAGCAAGAGGAGCTGCAGAGATACAGCAAAAGCCACAGGACTTCGGCACCCATGAAATGACACGGGGTTTCGAGAGATATTATCGCTGCGGCAGATCCACCCATGACCAGAAGGACTGCTGGTTCAAGGACAAAGCATGCAGGCAATGCGGAAAGATGGGACACTTTGCACGTGTATGCAGATCTGGAAAGAAATCCGCTGACAGTAAAAAGGTCAATAAGGAAAAGTACAGAAAGGTACAAATGATGATGGACAGTAGCTCCGAAGGCCAGAAGAGCGATAGCGACTCCGGAGACAAGAGACTAAGCTGTCTCAAATTACATAATGTAATTGCCAAAGAAGATTACCAGACCATTTGGGTTACCCTCACGATAGCGGGGTCCCCAGTCAAAATGGAGCTAGATACAGGATCAGCTCTGACCGTCATAAGTCGACGGGATTACGAGCGGCTATTTCCGCATATACCTTTGAAAGACACATCCATTATCTTGAAGACATATACGAGGCAGAAAGTATACCTGTTGTGTCCGTGTGTTAATAGAGACACTGAAGACAGGAGTTGGTTTCACAGGTGTTTACTGAACAAAGTCTGGAGGGGAACTAACTGATACAACACAATATACAGGCTTATATAGCCCGAGTGGCCATTACCGATTACAGTACACAGGGGGCTCTTAAAGGCACATACACTACAATTCCTCCCCTTTTAGCCAACCAGTACATAATATTTTAAGTAATCATTAATTACATGTTACAAGAAAAATAATCCACACATTGCTGTAGTTAATCAACTATAAGTCAGTCTCTCTGGAGGCTTCCTGACTCGGTCCGGATAACGCCTCGGTGGTGTAGTAGTTTCTGGTGGTGTAGTAGGTTCTTTTGGCAAGGCTGATTCGGCTTGAATGCCAGTGTCGGGTTCATCGGGTTCCAGTATCACCGGATCGGAGGTAGATACTATGGGTATCTCTACTTCATCATTAGGCGTATAGAGTTGTGGTGTAGGTTGTCCCTTTTCGGATGTCTCTATGATTTGGTCAGCATGGTGCCTTATTATGCTTTCTCCAATGTCCACGGTATACGTCAGCGGTCCTAGTCGTGTGCAGATAGTTCCAGGCTGCCATTTCTTGGTACGGTAGTCCCGGGCCAGAACTTGTTGACCTATCTGGAAGGTTCTAGTTGGCCTTTCACTCATGCCTTGAAATTGCCGGTTCTCCACGTCCCTTCTGATGTTTGGCTTGATCAAATCCAGCCGGCATCTTAGGCTTCTATTGAAGAACATCATGGCGGGAGTTTGGTTTGTACCCATATGTGTTGCATTCCTGTATGCAAACAAGAAGTTATCCACCTTATGCTGAAGTTTTATGTCTTCATTACCCATGGCCTTTATGGCCTTCTTGAAGGTCTGGACAAACCTTTCAGCCAATCCATTGGTGGCGGGATGGTATGGGGCGGACGTGTAGTGCTTAACCCCATTGTTTTTTTAAGAACTTCCTGAATTCTTCAGACACAAATTGCGGTCCATTATCAGAACAGATCTGTTCAGGCAGCCCATTCCTGGCAAATATGGTCCTTAATACTGTGATGGTTTTTTCCGTGGTGGTGGAGGACATCTTTATTACCTCCGGCCACTTGGAGTGTGCATCAACCGTGATTAAGAACATTGAGTCCATAAATGGCCCAGCAAAGTCGATGTGTACCCTTTGCCATGGAGATGAGGGCCACTCCCATGGATGTAGAGGGGCTTGTGGTGGAGCGTTTTGGACCTTCTGGCATCCTAGGCAGCTCTTGGTCATTTCTTCGATGTCTCCATCGATACCTGGCCACCATACAAACGCCCTGGCTAGGTTCTTCATTTTCACTCCACCCAGATGCCCCTCGTGAAGCTCCTTTAGAACTTTATCCTGGAGTTTGGGTGGAATCACCACTCTGGATCCACACATCAAGGTTCCTCGGCACACTGACAGCTGTTCTCTTCTTTGCGAGAATGCTGGCAACAGTGGTTCGCCATGTGCTGGCCATCCCTTCACTGTTAAATCGTAGACTCGTGAGAGAGTCGGGTCATTTCTAGTTTCCCTTTCAATGGCAGAATTTGTTACTGGTAGACATTCGACTATGGTAGAGTGGAAAATCTCCACTGGGTCTACGGTAGGTGCCTCTTCTACCGTTGGCAACGGTAGGCGCGATAACCCGTCAGCATTCCCATGCCGTTTTGATCCTTTGTATTCTATGTTATATTGGTGTGCCCCTAGAAAAAGGGACCACCTCTGTAGCCTTTGCGCTGTCATAATGGGAACACCCTTTTTAGGGTTGAATATGGAGATGAGGGGTTGATGGTCAGTCAACAAGGTAAATTTTTGTCCGTGTAGGTAATGGTTGAATTTCTTCACTCCCCATACCAGGCTGAGTGCTTCCCTGTCGATTTGGGCATAGTTACGCTCAGCTGAGTTCAATGAGCGTGACGCAAAAGCTATCGGCCGTTCCGAGCCATCAGGGAATTTATGCGATGATACCGCTCCTACGCCGTAAGGGGATGCATCGCACGCCAGTCTGATTGGCAGTGATGGGTTGTAATGAGCCAAAACTTCTTTGGACGTGATTAAGTCTTTGCATTTATGGAAGGCACGTTTACAGTCTTCGCTCCATTTCCAAATTACTCCTGTTTGTAGCAGTTCATTAAGAGGGTGCAGAAGAGCTGATAAGGTCGGTAAAAATTTATGATAGTAATTTATTAATCCCAGGAACGACCTTAATTGTGAAACATTTTCAGGTGCTGGGGCTTTTATGACCACTTCAATTTTTTCAGGTGACTTATGCAACCCTTCCTTATTAATTATGTGGCCACAATATGATATTTGATTCTGGAAAAATTCGCACTTGGGGCGATTTGCTCGTAGGCCCCGTTCTCTCAGCCTAGTGAGCACCTGTTCCAAATTGGCAAGGAGCTCGTTGTCGTTTTCTCCTGTTACAAGGATGTCGTCTAGCATTGAGTCCCCGGAATCCCTTGGAGGACTTGCTCCATAGCTCTTTGCCAGATAGCTGGAGCGGATGCTACTCCGAAAACCAGTCGATTGTACTGGTACAGGCCTTTGTGTGTATTTATCGTGAGATATTTTTTAGAGGCCTCTTCAACCTCTATCTGTAGATATGCCTGTGCCAAGTCAATTTTGGTGAAACGTTTCCCTCCGGATAGTGAGGCGAAAATATCTTCTATCCTCGGAAGAGGATACTGCACCGTGTGAAGGACCGGGTTTACAGTCACCTTGAAGTCTCCACAGATGCGAATTTTTCTCTGTTCTTCAGATTTATCATTATTCAACGTTTTCTTCATGACTGGGACGATGGGTGTTGCCCACTCGCTCCAATCTATTTTGGATAATACGCCTGCCTTTTCCAAATTCTCCAGCTCTGCCTCGACTGCTGGACGAATTGCGTATGGCACCGGTCTTGCCTTAAAAAACTTGGGAATTGCCGCATCTTCCACTTTTATTGAGGCGGTGATGCCTTTTAAGGTTCCTAGTTTCTCTTGAAACACTTCTTTGGCGTTGGCCACGATGTCTTTTAATCGTTAAGGTATGACGTCATCATCACTTTTTTCCTTACTGGTCACCGTCAGTGCCTGAATGGAGTGCCAGTCTAAACGTATTTTCCTGATCCATTCACGTCCCAACAGCGGTGGACCACCATCTTGTAGAACGTATAAATACAACTTTTGTATTTCCTTGCCGTTGTATACAACAGGCACCCTTATTTTTCCTTTGGGGTATACTTTCTGCCCCGTATATGTTTTCAAGATAGTGGATGTGTCTTTTAAAGGTATATGCGGAAATAGCCGCTCGTAATCCCGTCAATTTATGACGGTCAGAGCTGATCCTGTATCTAGCTCCATTTTAACTGGGGACCCTGCTATCGTGAGGGTAACCCAAATGGTCTGGTAATCTTCTTTGGCAATTACATTATGTAATTTGAGACAGCTTAGTCTCTTGTTTTCGGAGTCGCTATCGCTCTTCTGGTCTTCGGAGCTACTGTCCGTCATCATTTGTACCTTTCTGTACTTTTCTTTATTGATTTTTTTTTTCCTGTCCGTGGATTTTTTTTGTCCAGATCGGCATACCCGTGCAATGTGTCCAATCTTTCCGCATTGCCTGCATGCTTTGTCTTTGAACCAGCAGTCCCTCTGGTCATGGGTGGATCTGCCGCAGCGATAATATCTCTCGAAACCCTGTGTCATTTCATGGGTGCCAAAGTCCTGTGTCTTTTGTTGTATCTCTGCAGCTCCTCTTGCGGCTGCTTCGTATGATACAGCCATACTGAAAGCCTTGTCCAGTGTTAAATCTTTCTCAGAAAGCAGCCTTTTCTGTGTTCCTTCACTTAGGAGACCGCAGACGAATTTGTCTCGAAGATAATCTGCTAGTCCTGCCCCGAATTGGCAGTGCTTTGATAGCTTTCTTAATTCGGTGAGGTAATCAGCATTACTTTCATTCTTGTGTTGATTCCTCTTGAAGAATTTGAATCATTCCCCTATCAGCAGCGGTGTTGGGTTTAAGTGCTCCTGTAGGGTATCAACAATTTCTTTAAAATTCTTGTCCTTTGGTTTGGCTGGAGTGATTAAGTTTCGTAACAGCCCGTATGTCTTTGCGCCCATTAGATTTAGAAGTACTGACGCTTTTTTATCATTTTCTATTCCATTTGCGGTGCAATATACCTCCACTCTTTCCACATATGTGGTCCAATCCTCTATATCGTTATCAAAAGCATCAATATTGCCAGCCTTAGGCATCCTGGAAAAAAAAATGGCGCTTCCCGCGCTTTTCTTTCTTTTCTGCAGAAAAGATATGGCGCTTCCCGGCCGCTGCTGCCAATGACAATGCTGTTTTCCGCGGTTTTAAAAACAATTTTTTAACATTTATTTACAGGTGGAGACTCATTCCCGCCAGACTCTCTCTGCTAGGTCTGAACGCCGACCTGCTTGCAGCGCCGGCCGTCTCCCGAGTGCTCCCTCCCCGTCTGTTACTGCTTGCCTCCGCCTTCGCTGCTTGGCCTCGCTGCACAGCCAGCCGCTGGAGCCCCAGCCCGACGCCCAGGAAGGATGATTGCAGTACCTGCCACCAGCTCGGCTAGCTGGTGAAACCACAGCTTTTTCTTTTTCTTGTTTTTCTTCGACTTTGGACGTCAGAGGAATCGATGTCCTTGAGGTGCTGCCAAATTGCAGGTAAGTCCGTTTCCAATTCGTCGCCACTGTTGTGTCTGTGTGTTAATAGAGACACTGAAGACAGGAGTTGGTTTCACAGGTGTTTACTGAACAAAGTCTGGAGGGGAACTAACTGATACAACACAATATACAGGCTTATACAGCCCGAGTGGCCATTACCGATTACAGTACACAGGGGGCTCTTAAAGGCACATACACTACAATACCCCAGAGGGAAAATAAGGGTGCCTGTTGTATACAACGGCAAGGAAATACAGAAGTTGTATTTATACGTTCTGCAAGATGGTGGTCCACCGTTGTTGGGACGTGAATGGATCAGAAAGATACGTTTAGACTGGCACTCCATTCAGGCACTGACGGTGACCAGTAAGAAAAAAAACGACGATGACGTCATACCTGGACGATTAAAAGAAATCTTGGCTAACGCCAAAGAAGTGTTTCAACAGGAACTAGGAACGCTGAAAGGCGCCACCGCCTCAATAAAAGTGGAAGATGCGGCAATTCCCAAGTTTTTGCCATACGCAATTCGTCCAGCCGTCGAGGCAGAGCTGGAGAATTTGGAGAATTTGGAAAAAGCAGGCGTGTTATCCAAGGTAGATTGGAGCGAGTGGGCAACACCCATCGTCCCGGTCATGAAGAAAACGCTGAATAATGATAAATCTGAAGAACAGAGAAAAGTTCGCATCTGTGGGGATTTCAAGGTGACTGTAAACCCGGTTCTTCACATGGTACAGTATCCTCTTCCGAGGATAGAAGATATTTTCGCCTCACTATCCGGAGGGAAACGTTTCACCAAAATTGACTTAGCACAGGCATATCTACAGATGGAGGTTGAGGAGGCCTCTAAAAAGTATCTCACGATAAAACACACACAAAGGCCTGTACCAGTACAATCGACTGGTTTTCGGAGTGGCATCAGCTCCGGCTATCTGGCAAAGAGCTATGGAGCAATTCCTGCAAGGGATTCCGGGGACTCAATGCTACCTAGACGACATCCTTGTAACAGGAGAAAATGACAACGAGCACCTTGCCAACTTGGAGCAGGTGCTCACGAGGCTGAGAGAACGGGGCCTACGAGCAAATCGCCCCAAGTGCGAATTTTTCCAGAAACAAATATCATATTGTGGCCATGTCATTAACGAAGAAGGGTTGCATAAGTCACCTGAAAAAATTGAAGCGGTCGTAAAGGCCCCAGCGCCTGAAAATGTCTCACAATTAAGGTCGTTCCTGGGATTAGTAAATTACTATCATAAATTTTTACCAAACTTGTCGACGGTTCTGCACCCTCTTAACGCACTGCTACAAACAGGAGTAGTTTGGAAATGGAGCGAAGACTGTAAACGTGCCTTCCATAAATTCAAAGGCTTGATCACGTCCAGGGAAGTGTTGGCTCATTACAACCCATCACTGCCAATCAGACTGGCGTGCGATGCATCCCCTTACGGCGTGGGAGCGGTATTATCACATAGATTCCCTGATGGATCGGAGCGGCCGATTGCTTTTGTGTCACGCTCATTGAACTCAGCTGAGCGTAACTATGCCCAGATCGACAGGGAGGCACTCAGCCTGGTGTGGGGGGTGAAGAAATTCAACCATTACCTACACGGACAAAAATTTACCTTGTTGACTGACCATCAACCCCTCGTCTCCATATTCAACCCTAAAAAGGGCGTTCCCATTATGACAGCGCAAAGGCTACAGAGGTGGTCCCTTTTCATAGGGGCACACCAATAGGACATAGAATACAAAGGAACAAAACAGCATGGGAATGCTGACGGGTTATCGCGTCTACCATTGCCAACGGTGGAAGAGGCGCCTACAGTGGACCCAGTGGAGATATTCCACTCGACCATAGTGGAATGTCTACCGGTGACAAATTCTACCATTGAAAAGGAAACGCGAAATGACCCGACTCTCTCACGAGTCTACGATTTAACGGTGAAGGGATGGCCAGCATATGGCGAACCACTGTTGCCAGCATTCTCGCAAAGAAGAGAACAGCTGTCAGTGTGCCGAGGAACCTTGATGTGTGGATCCAGAGTGGTGATTCCACCCAAACTCAAGGATAGAGTGCTAAAGGAGCTTCACGAGGGGCATCTGGGTGGAGTGAAAATGAAGAACTTAGCCAGAGCGTTTGTGTGGTGGCCAGGTATCGATGGAGACATCGAAGAAATGACCAAGAGCTGCCTAGGATGCCAGAAGGTCCAAAACACCCCACCACAAGCCCCTCTACATCCATGGGAGTGGCCCTCATCTCCATGGCAAAGGATACATATCGACTTTGCTGGTCCATTTATGGACTCAATGTTCTTAATCGCGGTGGATGCACACTCCAAGTGGCCGGAGGTAATAAAGATGTCCTCCACCACCACGGAAAAAACCATCACAGTATTAAGGACCATATTCGCCAGGAATGGGCTGCCTGAACAGATCTGTTCTGATAATGGACCGCAATTTGTATCCGAAGAATTCAGGAAGTTCTTAAAAAACAATGGGGTTAAGCACTACACGTCCGCCCCATACCATCCCGCCACCAATGGATTGGCTGAAAGGTTTGTCCAGACCTTCAAGAAGGCCATAAAGGCCATGGGTAATGAAGACATTAATCTACAACATAAGGTAGATAACTTCTTGTTTGCGTACAGGAATGCAACACGTGGTTACAAACCAAACCCCCGCCATGATGTTTTTCAATAGAAGCCTAAGATGCCGGCTGGATTTGGTCAAGCCAAACGTCAGAAGGGACGTAGAGAACCGGCAATTTCAAAGCATGAATGAAAGGCCAACTAGGACCTTCCAGATAGGTCAACCAGTTTTGGCCCGGGACTACCGTACCGAGAAATGGCAGCCTGGAACTATTTGCACACGACTAGGACCGCTGATGTATACCGTGGACATTGGAGAAAGCTTAATAAGGCGCCATGCTGACCAGATCATAGAGTCATCCGAAAAAGGACAACCTACACCACAACTCTATACGCCTAGTGATGAAGCAGAGATACCCATAGTATCTACCTCCGATCCGGTGATATTGGAACCAGATGAACCCGACACTGGCATTGAAGCTGAATCGACCTTGCCAAAAGAACCTACTACACCACCGAGGCGTTATCCGGACCGAGTCAGGAAGCCTCCAGAGAGACTGAATTTGTAATTGATTAACTTTCGCAAATGTGTATATTATTGTTCTTGTAAAAATGTTATTTAATGCTTACTTAAAATGTTATGTACTATTTATCTAAAAGGGGAGGAATTGTAGTGTATGTACCTTTAAGAGGAACTATGTTTTTGAAGCCCCTGTATACTGTAGTACCAGTAGTGACCACTCGGGTATATAAGCCTGTGTAGTGTCTTGTGTAGTTAGTTCACCTCCAGACTTTGTTCAGTAAACACTTGTTAAATCAACTCCTGCATTCCGTGTCTCCATTAACACACGGATCTAACACTTCCTTTCAATTGTGTTAATCCCCTCTTTAACCAGCAATGCTACCACACCTCCTTTTCCTTTTTGCCTATCTTTCCTGAATATTGAATACCCTTGGATGTTGAGTTCCCAGCCTTGGTTGCCCTGGAGCCATGTTTCCGTAATCCCAATCATATCATATCCGTTTACCTCTATTTGCGCAGCGAATTAATTCATCCACCTTATTACGAATGCTCCTCGCATTAAGACACAAGGTCTTCAGGCTTGGTTTTTTTTAACACTCTTACACCTTTTTAGAATTATTATTTACTGTGGCCATGTTTGATTTAAACCCTTGATTTCTCTGACTGCCACCTTTGTTTTTCTCCTTCCTGTGTTTTGCTTCTATCCTTCTTTCCCTTTCCTCTGTCTCCCTGCTCAGGTTCCCAACCCCCTGCCATTTTAGTTTAAACCCTCCCCCAGAGCACTAGCAAACACTCCCCCTAGGACATCGGTCCCGGTCCTGCCCAGGTGCAAACCATCCGGTTTGGACTGGTCCCACCTCCCCCAGAACCGGTTCCAATGTCCCAGGAATTTGAATCCCTCCCCCTTGCACCATTCCTCTAGCCACGTATTCATCTGAAATATCCTTCTATTTCTACTCTGACTAGCATGTGGCACTGGTAGCAATCCTGAGATTACTACCTTTGAGGTCCTATTTTTTAATTTACCTCCTAACTCCCTATATTCAGCTTTTAGGACCTCATCCCGTTTTTTACCTATATTGTTGGTACCTATATGCACCACGACAACTGGCTGTTCACCCTCCCCTTCCAAAATGTTCTGCAGCCGCTCTGAGACATCCTTGACCCTTGCACCAGGGAGGCAACATACCATCCTGGAGTCACGTTTGTGGCCGCAGAAACGCCTATCTATTCCCCTTACAGTAGAATCCCCTATTACTATAGCTCTCCCGCTCTTTTTCCTCCCGTCCTGTGCAGCAGAACCACCCATGGTGCCTGGAAGTTGGCTGCTGCTGCCTTCCCCTGATAAGCCATCCTCCACAACAATATCCAAAGCGGTATATCTGTTTGAGAGGGGGATAGTCACAGGGGACCCCTGCACTACCTGCCTGCGCCTACTACTCTGCCTGGTGGTCACCCATTCTCTTCCTGCCTGTGCAGCCTTTACCTGCGGTGTGACCAACTCCCTAAACGTGCTATCCACGACGTCCTCAGCATTGCGAATGCTCCAGTATGTATCCACTCGCAGCTCCAGTGCCGCAATGCGGTCTGTCAGTAGCTGCAGCTGGATACACTTCCCGCACACATGGTCGTCAGGGACACAGGAAGTGTCCCTGATTTCCCACATAGTGCAGGAGGAGCATACCACGGCACAGAGCTCTCCTGCCATGACTTACCCTTTAATTAATTCAAATTAACTTAAATCAAATCAATACCACCAATTAAATAATATACTCAAGGGCCCTTGGTTACTAGCACTAGAAACTATAACCACAAAAAATTAAGACCGTCTAAAACTTTATAAACTATGAACCTTAACTGTCAAACTAACCTGGCTGTACTCACCCAATCAGCTGCTCCCTCCTGCCTGCGTCACGTTTTGAATCGTGACGTGGCTCTGGAATGCCGCTGCCGGTCTGAAATTGGTAAGAAAGCCTGTGAAAGTGAGTTTAAATACTCACCGGGCCTCGGGTCTCTGGTCTCACCGCTCCCACACCAGCCTCTGTAAGAAAAAGCCCGCGAAAGTGAGTTGAAATACTCACTGGGCCTCAGGTCTCTGGTCTCCCCGCTCCCACACCAGCCTCTTAGGCTGCTTGCAGCAGTGTCCAAGAAACTAATCTTTAACAATCCTGGAAGATGTCAGCTGTGGCTCGGCAGATAGCACTCTTACCTCTAAATCAGAAGGTTGTGGGTTCAAGTCCCACTCCAATAGCACGTAATCAAGGCTGATACTTCAGTGCAGTAATGAGGGAATGCTTGAGGCGTTGTGTTTGACATGAGAGTTAAACCAAGGCTCCATCTACCCTCTCATGTGGATGTAAAAGATCCCATTACACTATTCAAAAGAGCAGAGAAGTTCTCCCTAGATTTTTGGCCAATATTTATCCCTCAACCAACATCACTAAAGCAGATAATCTCACTGTTGTTGTGGGGCCTTTCCGTGCGCAAATTGGCTGCGGCATTTCCTACATTACAAGTGACTACACTTTAAAAGTATTTCATTGGCTTTACAGCACTTTAAAGCACTGAGGTTGTGAAAGACGCTATATAAATGCATTTCTTTCTTACAGTATAATAGTAAATGGGCATCTGATGCACTTCAAGCACCCATCATTTGATTATTGACAGAAATGAACCCAACAACTGCTCCTTTGACTCCTCTCACATCCTCCAAATAAAAACTGTCGCTATGGAAACCTGTATGGGTCCTGGCTTTGCCTGCCTTTTCGTGGAATACGCGGAACTTTCTTTGTTGCAGTCCTGCTCATGTCTCCTCCCTCATCTTTTTTCGGTACATTGATGACTGTATTGGTGTCGCTTCCTGCAGTCACCCTCAACTGGAAAATTTAATCAACTTTGCTTCAAATTACCACCCCTCCCCTGCCTTCACATGATCCATCTCCGACTCTTCCCTTCCCTTCCTTGACTTCTGTATCTCCATTTCTGGGTATAGGATGTCAACCAATAGCTACTATAAGCCCACTGACTCCCGCAGCGACCTTGATTGCACTTCCTCTCATTTTGCTTCCTGTAAGGACTCTATTCCATTCTCCCAGTTTCTCCATCTCATTGCATCTGTTCTGACGATGCCACCTTCCATACTAATGCTTCCGTTATGTCTTCCTTTTTCCTCAACCGAGGATTCCCTCCACTGTGGTTAACAGGGCCCTCGACTGTGTCCATCCCATTTTCTCCCTCCCAAGGGTTCCCCTTGTCCTCACCTTCCACCCCACCAGCCTCCACATTCAACGGATCATCCACAGCCATTTCCAGTGCGATCCCACCACCAAACACATCTTCCCCTCCCCTTTCAGCATTCCGAAGGGATCGTTCCCTCTACTTCTCTTCCCACGGCACTTTTCCATGCAAGCACAGGAAGTGCAACACTTGCCCCTTCACCTTCTCCCTTCCCACTATCCAGGGCCCCAAACACTCCTTCCAGGTGAAACAGTGATTTACTTGCACTTCTTTCAATTTAATATATTGTATTCGCTGCTCATGATACGGTCTCCTCTACACTGGGGAGACCAAACACAGATTGAATAATCGTTTTGCTGAACACCACTGTTCAGGCCGCAAGCGTGACCCTGAGCTTCCGGTCACTTTCCAATTTAATTTTCCGCCCCATTCCCTTTCTGTCCTCGACCTCCTACACTGTTCCAATAAAGCTCAATGGAAGCTTGAGGAACAGCACCTCATCTTCCGATTAGGTACTTTACAGTCTTCCGGACTCAACATCGAGTTCAGCAATTTTAGATCATAACCACTGCTCCCATTTTTTCAGACAGCAGTTGTTGGTAATGATTCTGTTGTTGCCATTTACAGCTCCTCTAGACCCATCTTTTGTTTCTTTACTTGTCCCATTACCACCCCTTTATGCCTTGCACTATCATCCCTTTTGACATTCAAATCACTCCTGCCTTCTACCCAATCACAGACCTTCCCTTTTGTTCTTTATCCCCTCCCCTTTCCCTCCCTCTGTACTTGCTTAAAGCCTGTTACATCTCTAACATTTTCCAGTTCTGACGAAAGGTCACAGACCTGAAACTTTAACTCTGTTTCTCTCTCCACAGATACTGCCTGGCCTGCTGCCTATCTCCAGCATTTTCTGTTTATATGTCCAAGAATTGGCTCCTTGATCTCATTTTTTCACCATCAGCTCTTTCTCTACTTTTTCGAGGAAGGCTCTGCTGTTCATCTGGTTTTATTCCACTAATAACTACTAACGCAATCACTGCAGCTTCTCCAGCCAGGTCCATGTCTATCACCTGCCTGAAAGAAGTCCGGTCATCCTTCTTTCTCAAAAATCAATAGACAGGGTGGGGTGCTGCTGGGGTACTTTAATGCCAGGAGGGAGAGAGAGATAGAAACATAGAAGATAGGAGCAGGAGTAGGCCATTCGGCCCCTCGAGCCTGTTCTGACATTCAATGCGATCATGGCTGATCATCCAAATTCAGTACCCGGTCCCTGCTTTCTCCCCATACCCCTTGATCCCTGTAGCCTTAAGAAATATATCTAACTCCTTCTTGAATATATTTAATGAATTGGCCTCTACTGCCTTCTGTGGTAGAGAATTCCACAGGTTCACCACTCTCTGGGTGAAGAAATTCCTCCTCATCTCTGTCCTAAATGGCTTACCCCTTATCCTTAGACTGTGACCCCTGGTTCTGGACTCCCCGACCATTGGGAACATCCTTCTTGCATCTAGTCTGTCCAGTCCTGTCAGAATTTTATAAGTTTCAATGAGATCCCCTCTCATTCTTCTAACTCTAACGAATATAAGCCTAATCGACCCAATTTCTCTTCATACGTCATTCCTGCCATCCCATATAACGTTATGAAAGGGAACTTTGATGTTAGGGGTTGGATGATGCACTGTGATATTCTGTAGACCCGCCGCAATCTCTGCACTCTTCCAAATCTGGCCTCTTGCGTAGTCTAGGCCCTAAGCTCTAGAATTCCCTCCCTAAACCTCTCTGCCTCTATCGCCTCCTTTAAGACATTCCTTAAAGCCTACTTCTTTGACCAATCTTTTGGTCACCTGTCCTTTATGTGGCTCGGTGTCAAATTTTATTTGATAACGCTCCTGCGAAGTGCCTTGGGGCATTTTACTACTTTAAAAGTGCTATGCAAGTATAAGTTGTTGTAGACTGGTGATGCGATCTGATGTCACGAGGAAGGATGCGTGACATGGGTTAGGAGGTTGACGTCACTGAGGTTGGAAAAGGGAGCTGTGATAATGTGACTTGGAGAGAGGTATGGAATCACGGAGTAGAGATGGGGAAACTGTGATGCAATGGAATGGAAGCTATGACATCATTTTGGTTGGAGATGGGGAGGTTAACATGGGAGAAGGGACATATGATATCACAAGATTGGGAAGGGGTGTGATGTGATGAGGGTTGGATAGGTTGAATATGACACCATGGTAGAAATGGAGTTGTGACATCACAATAGTCAGAAGGATAGTGGGATATCACAGGGTAGGGTTAGGTTTAACATTGTGGGTGCAGGAGAAAGAAAGTTTGATATTAGGAGGTGTGATGTCATGGGAAGGGGAGCTACAATGTTATGGAGGCTTGGGTAGGGATATGTGACATCATGAGTTTGGGAAAAGCAGGTTTGACGCTCCAGGGTAGGAAAGGAGGTGTGATGTGATGGTGATCAGAAGGGAAGTGTGATGCCGTGATAACGGGATTGGAAGGTTTGATGCCAGGAGGTGAGAGAAGGGAGATGTTATTAGGAAAGGTGGGTAAGAAAGGGTTAACTTGTAGAGTACATCTTCAGTACACAGTGAAACACAGTACATCACAGGCAGAAAGGTTCTCTTTCTACCGAAGTACTAAGGGAGGGAAAGACTTCACTTGAAATAAACACCTGCTGCTTATAATGCTTGAGAATGAGAGAGAAACCATACATGGTACCATTAGACACTAGCCCATTGATACCTAACTGAAGTTGGTCTGGTGACCCTGAGAAAGAGGAGTTAAGAGGACTGAAAAAGTGGAGAAAACTGAATGGTGGATTGTGAGATTATCTTCACCCATGTCAATCAATAGAAGTATTGTGGACGGCCCATTAGTCAGCAATCTGCAGTTGGAAGATGTAAGTTACACATGAACAAAACATGATCAGGTGTAGCTTGTCATATATGGATATTTTGAGAAGTAGCTCAGAAAAGTAATAAAAAGGGCAAAAGCAGGAACTAAGTGTCACAAAACATCTTTGAAAGTTCTCTATCTGAATGCACGTAGCATTCGTAACAAAATAGACGAGTTAATGGCACAAATAACTACATATGGGTATGATCTTGTGGCCATTACAGAAACATGGCTGCAGGGTGACAATGCCTGGGAATTAAACATACCAGGTTATTTAACGATCAGGAAGGACAGGCAGGAAGGAAGGGGAGGTGGAGTGGCTATGTTAATAAAGGAAGGAATCACTGTAATACAGAGAAATGATATTGGGTCAAAAGATCAGGATAATGAAACAGTTTGGGTGGAGGTAAGGAATAATAAGGGGAAAAAAACACTAGTGGGCATAGTCTATAGGCCTCCGAACTGTGGCAACTCTGTTGGACAGAGTATCAATCAGGAAATAGTTGAGGCTTGTAATAAGGGAACATCTATAATTATGGGGGATTTCAACTATCATATTAATTGGACAAATCAAATTGGCCTTGAGGATGAGTTCATTGAGTGTATTAGGGATGGGTTTCTTGAGCAGTATGTAACTGAACCGACCAGGGGGCAAGCAACCTTAGATCTGGTCCTGTGTAACGAGACAGGATTAATTAAAAATGTCCTAGTAAAGGATCCCCTTGGAATGAGTGACCATAACATGGTTGAATTCCATATTCAATTGGCGGGTGAGAAGGTTGGATCTCAAACAAGCGTGCTAAGCTTGAATAAAGGAGACTATGAAGGTATGAGAGCGGAATTGAGTAGAGTGGATTGGGAAAATAGATTAAAGGGTAAGACGATACATGATCAGTGGTGTACATTTAAGGAGTTATTTTACAACTTCCAAAAAATATATATTCCACTGAGAAGAAAAGGGTGTAAAAGAAAAGACAGCCATCTGTGGCTAAGTAAAGAAATTAAGGATAGTATTTGACTAAAAACAAGGGCATATAAGGTAGCCAAATCTAGTGGGAGGATAGAGGATTGGGAAAACTTTAAAAGACAGCAAAAAATAACAAAAAGATTGATTAAGAAAGGGAAGATAGATTATGAAAGTAAATTAGCAAAAAATATAAAAACAGATAGTAAGAGTTTTTATAGTTATATAAAAAGAAAAAGGGTGGCTAAAGTAAATGTTGGTCCCTTAGAGGATGAGCCCGGGAAATTAATGGTGGGAAATATGGAGATGGCAAAAATACTGAATGAATATTTTATATCAGTCTTTACAGTAGAAGACACTAAGAATATCCCAACACTGGACAAACAGGGGGCTAAAGGTGGGGGGGGGGAGCTAAACACGATTAAAATCACTAAGGAAGTGGTACTCGGTAAAATAATGGGACTCAAGGCGGATAAATCACCTGGACCTGATGGCTTACATCCTAGGGTCTTGAGGGAAGTGGCGGTAGGGATTGTGGATGCATTGGTAATAATTTTCCAAAACTCCCTGGACTCGGCAAAGGTCCCGGCAGACTGGAAAACTGCTAATGTAACACCCTTATTTAAAAAGGGCAGTAGACAGAAGGCTGGAAACTATAGACCGGTTAGCCTAACATCTGTGGTAGGTAAAATTTTGGAGTCCATTATTAAGGAGACAGTAACAGGACATTTGGATAATCATAATTTAATAGGACAAAGTCAGCATGGTTTTATGAAGGGGAAGTCATGTTTGACAAATTTGCTGGAGTTCTTTAAGGAAGTAACGTATAGGGTGGATAAAGGGGAACCAGTGGACGTAGTGTATTTAGACTTCCAAAAGGCATTTGACAAGGTGCCACACAAAAGATTATTGCTTAAGATAAAAAATCATGGGATTGGGGGTAATATTCTGGCATGGATAGAGGATTGGCTATCTAACAGAAGGCAGAGAGTTGGGATAAATGGTTCATTCTCAGACTGGCAATCAGTAACTAGTGGTGTTCCGCAGGGGTCAGTGCTGGGTCCCCAACTCTTTACAATCTATATTAACGATTTGGAGGAGGGGACCGAGTGTAACATATCAAAGTTTGCAGATGATACTAAGATGGGAGGGAAAGTAGTGAGTGAGGAGGACATAAAAAACCTGCAAGGGGACATAGACAGGCTAAGTAAGTGGGCAGAGATTTGGCAGATCACACAGAATCACAGAAACCCCACAGTGCAGATAGAGGCCATTTCGGCCCATCGAGCCTGCACCGACACATATCCCACCCAATCCCCGTAACCCCTACACTAACACATATCCCCATTTAATCCCCCTACCACTAAGGGTCAATTTATCATAGCCAATCAACCTAACCCGCACATCTTTGGACTGTGGGAGGAAACCGGGATGGAATACAATACTGGAAAGTGTGAGGTTATGCACTTTGGCAGGAAAAATCGTAGAGCAAGTTATTATCTTAATGGCAAGAAACTGGAAAGTACTGAAGTACAAAGGGATCTGGGGGTCCTGGTGCATGAAACTCAAAAGGTTAGTATGCAGGTGCAGCAAGTGATTAAGAAGGCCAATGGAATGTTGGCTTTCATTGCTAGGGGGATAGAATATAAAAATAGGGAGGTATTGCTTCAGTTGTACAAGGTATTGGTGAGACCGCACCTGGAATACTGCGTACAGTTTTGGTGTCCATACTTAAGAAAGGACATACTTGCTCTCGAGTCAGTACAAAGAAGGTTCACTCGGTTAATCCCGGGGATGAGGGGATGGACATATGAGGAGAGGTTGAGTAGATTGGGACTCTACTCATTGGAGTTCAGAAGAATGAGAGGCGATCTTATTGAAACATATAAGATTGTGAAGGGGTTGGATCGGGTGGATGCGGGGAAGATGTTCCCGATGATGGGTGAAACTAGAACTAGGGGGCATAGTCTTAGAATAAGGTGCTGCTCTTTCAAAACTGAGATGAGGAGGAACTACTTCACTCAGAGGGTGGTAGGTCCATGGAATATGCTGCCCCAAAAAGCTGTAGAAGCTACATCATTACATAAATTTAAAACAGAAATAGACAGTTTCCTAGAAGTAAAGGGAATTAAGGGTTATGGGGAGCGGGCAGAAATCTGGACATGAGTCTAGGTTCGGAATGGTCATGGCCCTGTGGGTAGCGGAGCAGGCCCAAGGGCCGTGTAGCCTGATCCTGCTCCTATTTCGTGTGTCTAATTCTGTTAGATTCAGGAGATGGTTCTGTGATAGTGGATTGGCGGTTAGGATCAGATCAGCCATGATCTTACTGAATGGTGGAGCAGGCTCGAGGGGCCGATTGGCCTACTCCTGCTCCTATTTCTTATGTTCTTAAAAGTGGTGAATTTCAATTCGACCCAGAAAGAATGAGCTCAAGAACTGCATACTCGATTGGTATCGCTTCCCCGACCAAGCTTGCTTGGTTTGTAAGTACTTTACCTTATTTAGAGGATTAAACTTTGAATAAGTGAAACTTTGTTTGTGACCATATTTTCTTACTGTCAATGAACTCACATAAAGTTAACAGGTTGTCGTTACACAGCTGAAGAGTGGTGGTGTGATGTAACAGAATCTGGAGAATGAAGGTTTGACATAGTGAGTGAGAGGGATGCAAGTTGTAACGTTGCAATGGTTGGGTTGGTGTGTATGACATCAGAGCTATCAACATTGGCATATCATGACTTACTAAAATTAATTAATTGCATTCTTGAGACATCCCTTTGTGCCAATAACATACATGGTTAAGAGTAGCAAGCCACATCTATGCCATGGATAGCTTAGCTGAGTTCATTTTGCATTTACACTCTTAAGTCTTCTATTATCATCAGTGACTGAGTTGTGTCACCTAATAACCACAGGAAAAATACATTGGCAGTGAGCATCTTAACATAATGAGGGTAGGCTGACAAAATTGAACTTGATTTCATTGAGAAAAAAAGATTGCTCCCAGTCCTTAAACGATGAAAGGCAATGATCATGTAAGCAGTTTTACTTTAACTTGAACTGTAATTGTAGAACTCAAGTACATGAATACAAATTTGCTAAGCCTCAAGAGAGACAGAGATTAGAAGAAATGTTATTTCCCAAGGCCCACTGATGTGTGGAATAGACTCCATTAAGAAGTAGGTAATGCCCTGTTAATTTAAAAAAGAGAACAGGAGCTTGACAAATATTTCGTAATGAAACACATAGCACAATTATTCCGGTATTCCCGTAAGAATTTTATTTTGCAATACAACCAGTTAAGGTTGAATAATGTACAGGGTAATGTTACATTATTATCCTGGAATTCACTCACAATTACCTTTGAGGGTCTGAAAAAATCTTCATCTAAGGCTATTCTCAGATTAAATTACTTGATGAGAATTTGTGATATTGAATATTGTATGCAATCCTTGGAAGGATAAGACTCGGGTGAGTCATTTTCATGTTGTGCTTTTTACAGAAAGGCGCAGAAGTGCTCCGCCTGACTCTGCAAAAGCACTGCAGCTTGCCTGGGCTCACCCCCATCCGCTTTGTCTCCTCCCCCCTCCACCCCCCCACCCGCCCACAACCAAACCCACACAGTAAGGTCCCAGCAATGAAATAATCTGTTTTAGTGATGTTGGTTGAGGGATAAATATTGGCCAGGACACTGGAGAGAACCCCTGCTCTTCTTCAAATAGTGCTGTGGGATATTTTACGTCCACCTAAGAGGGCAGACGGGGCCTCCGTTTAGCATCTTATCTGGCCAATATTTATCCTCCAAGCGACATCACTAAAAAACAGATTATCTGGTCATTACCTCATTGCTGTTTGAGGGACCTTGCTGTGTGCAAATTGGCTGAAAAGATCCTACATTACAACAGTGACTACAATTCAAAAGCATCTAATTGACTAGAAAGTGCTTTGGGATATGAGGACATTGTGAAAGGTGATATTATAAATGCAAGTTCTTTTGTTAAAACAAAGGTTGAGTCTGCATGCACTTGGAGGTTCTGGCCACCAAGTGTCACTGTGCAGCAGTCTATTTCTCGATTTTTAAAATTCGTTCATGGGATGTGGGCATCGCCAGCAAGGCCAGCATTTATTGCCCATCCCTAATTGCCCTCAAGAAGGTGGTGGTGAGCCGCCTTCTTGAACCGCTGCAGTCCGTGTGGTGAAGGTACTCCCACAGTGCTGTTAGGGAGGGAGTTCCAGGATTTTGACCCAGCGACGATGAAGGAACGGCAATATACTTCTAAGTCAGGATGGTGTGTGACTTGGAGGTGAATGTGCAGGTGGTGGTGATCCCATGCGCCTGCTGCCCTTGTCCTTCTAGGTGGCAGAGGACGCGGGTTTGGGAGCTGCTGCTGAAGAAGCCTTGGCGAGTTGCTGCAGTGCATCTTGTAGCTGGTACACACTGCAGCCACGGTACACCGGTGGTGGAGGGAGTGAATATTTAAGGTGATGGATGGGGTGCCAATCAAGCAGGCTGCTTTGTCTTGGATGGTGTCGAGCTTCTTGAGTGTAAGAGCTGCACTCATCCAGGCAAGTGGAGAGTATTCCATCACACTTCTGACTTGTACCTTGTGGAAAGGCTTTGGGGAGTCAGGTGAGACACTGACGTTGTTAGCCAGTAGCCATTTTAGCATTCACAGTTAAGGGAGCCTACTGTCAATAAGAGCAGATGTCGATGACGAAGTCCAACACCGCCTTCAGCGTGCCAGTGCAGCCTTCGGTCGCTTGAGGAAGAGAGAGTTTGAAGACCAGGACCTCAAACCTGGCACTAAGCTTATGGTCTACAGAGCCGCAGTGATACCCGCCCTGCTGTATGCCTCAGAGACATGGACCATGTACAGCAGGCACCTCAAAGCACTGGAGAGGTACCACCAACGCTGCCTCCGCAAGATCCTGCAAATCCACTGGCAGGATAGGCGCACCAACGTCGGTGTTCTTGCTCAGGCCAACATTCTCAGCATCGAAGCTTTGACCACGCTCAATCAGCTCCGATGGACGGGTCACATTGTCCACATGCCTAATACGAGACTCCCAAAACAAGCGCTCTACTCGGAGCTCCGGTACGGCAAGAGAGCCCCAGGTGGGCAGAGGAAACGCTTCAAGGACACCCTCAGCCTCCTTGAAAAAGTGTAACATCCCCACCGATACCTGGGAGTTCCTGGCCCAAGACCACACAAAGTGGAGGAGAAACATCCGGGAAGGCGCCAAACACCTCGAGTCTCTTCGCCGGGAGCAAGCGGAAGCCAAGTGCAGGCAGCGCAAGGAGCACACGTCAACCCAAGCACCCCACCCACCCGCCCCTTCAACCACCGTCTGCCCCACCCGTGACAGAGACTGTAGGTCCCGCATTGGACTCATCAGTCACCTGCGAACTCATTTCTTTAATGTGGAAGCAAGTCATCCTCGGTTCCGAGGGACTGCCTAAAAAGATTTTAGCATAGGTCAGTAAAAAGAAGTAAATTATATTTAAATTCACAACTTTATAAAAAAAAAAATTGCCCTCTTGCAGGTTTCCTAGACTTCCTTCCCCACTGTATTGCTTCCTTTGCTGTCCCACTCAACATCCTAGTAAAAGATCCATTGGCAATATTCGATGAAGAGTAAGGGACTTCGCCAACATTTATTGCTCAACTAACAACAGTAAAACAGATTATTTGGTCATTTATCTCATGGTTATTTGCGGGAGCTTGCTGTATGCAAAATGAATGCCGGGAGTAGTAACGATAATATAAGGTTTAAGGTCCAATCAAAATAAGGAAAAAGTTGAAGGGAAGAATAAAGAAAGCAAGGAGGGAGTAGGTGAGAAATTCAGGAAATATTAAAAAGATCAGTAATCTAAAATATATCAGTGAAGAGAGAATTGTTAACTGTGAGGTGGTACTCCTAAGACGAGAGGATCATCATAAATTAGTAGAGGATAAATGGGAATTGGCTGGGATACTTAACAAGTACTTTGCTATAGTTATTACAAAAGAGCAGGATATTAGGGAGGAGGTAAGCACTGAATTGGTTAAAAGCAAGATGAGGTGTAAATATAATAAACAAAAGGATAATATTAGAGAAGTTAGTTAAGCTAAAGGAAGAAAAAATGTTGGGATCTGAATCTGATGGGATACATCCAAGGATCCTGAGAGAAATGGGGGAAGAAATAACGAGGCATTAGAAATTGCATTTCAAGGTTCTATTGAGGATGGGTGTGCGTTGGGAGACAGTGGTTAATGTAATATTCATTTTCAGAAAGGGAGACCATGGTTAGCTTTCCCATCATCCACACAGGCAGCAAAAACCTCATACCTGTTGGACAAGGGCAAAGGCTGAGGCTCCTCCAGCACTGCACCTGGGGTCCCCTTACCTGCCTGAGTTGCAGTCACACCCTCCTGTCCCTGACTACTAACCAAACCTGTACCACGACCTAATGTAAGGGGTGTGACTGCCTCCTGGATCAAAGTGTCCAGGTAACTCTCCCCATCCCTGATGCCCCACAATGTCTGCAACTCAGACTCCAGCTCAAAAACTCTGAGTTGAAGTTCTTCAAGATGCAGGCACTTACTGCAAACGTGGTTGTCTGGGATCACAATGCTCTCCACAAACTCCCACATGCTGCAGTTGCAGCAGATCACCTGCATTGCCATCCCTATATAATGTTTTATTTAATTAAATGTAATTAGTTTTATAATTAGGTACCTTAGTTTACAGTGTAGTTTCTTGACTACTTACTTGATCTAGATTAAGTTATGGGTACTGAAATTAAATATCTACCTGTAACAAAAAGCACGACAAGCAGTGTAGGCAAAAAGCAGCAACTCCTGTCCCCTCTTCTCCGAATTCCCACTCTTTCCAAATTTCCAAATAAAATACTCTGTTTAAGTACAATCCATTTTAATCCTGCTGTGTGTTAATGACAGAATAATCTTTTTTTTAGTGATGTTGGTTGAGGGATAAATATTGCCCAGGACACTGGGGGGGAACTCCCCTACGCTTCTTCGAATAGTGCCATGGGATCTTTTACATCCACCCGAGAGGGCAGACGGGGCCTCGGTTTAGAAACATAGAAGATAGGAGCAGGAGTAGGCCATTCGGCCCCTCGAGCCTGCTCCGCCATTCAATGAGATCATGGCTGATCATCCAAATTCAGTACCCTGTCCCTGCCTTCTCCCCATATCCCTTGATCCCTTTAGCCTTAAGAAATATATCTAACTCCTTCTTGAATATATTTAATGAATTGGCCTCCACTGCCTTCTGTGGTAGAGAATTCCACAGGTTCACCACTCTCTGGGTGAAGAAATTCCTCCTCATCTCTGTCTTAAATGGCTTACCCCTTATCCTTAGACTGTGGCCCCTGGTTCTGGACTCCCCGGCCATCGGGAACATCCTTCCTGCATCGAGTCTGTCTAGTCCTGTTAAAATTTTATAAGTTTCAATGAGATCCCCTCTCATTCTTCTAAACTCCAGCGAGTATAAGCCCAATCGACCCAATCTCTCCTCATATGTCATTCCTGCCATCCCAGGTATCAGTCTGGTGAATCTTCGCTGCACTCCCTCCATGGGAAGAACATCCTTCCTCAGATAAGGCGACCAAAACTACACACAATACTCAAGGTGTGGTCTCACCAAGGCCCTGTACAACTGCAGCAAGACATCCTTGTTCCTGTACTCGAACCCTCTCGCTACGAAGGCCAAAATACCATTTGCCTTCTTAACCGCCTGCTGCACCTGCATGCTTACCTTCAGCGACTGGTGCACAAGGACACCCAGGTCTCATTGCACTTCCCCTTCTCCCAATCTATTGCTGTTCAGATAATAATCTGCCTTCCTGTTTTTGCCACCAAAGTGGATAACCTCGCATTTATCCACATTATACTGCATCTGCCATGCACCTGTCCAAATCATACTGGAGTTTCTCGGCATCCTCCTCACAGCACACACGCCCACCCAGCTTTGTGTCATCTGCAAACTTGGAGATATTACATCTAGTTCCCTCGTCTAGATCATTTATATATATTGTGAATACTTGGGGTCCTAGGACCAATCCCTGCGGTACCCCACTAGTCACTGCCTGCCACTCGGAAAAAGACCCGTTTATTCCAACTCTTTGCTTCCTGTCTGCCAACCAGTTCTCTATCCAAGTCAGTACCTTGCCCCCCAATCCCATGTGCCTTAACTTTACACGCTAATCTCTTATGCGGGACCTTATTGAAAGCCTTCTGAAAGTCCAAATACACCACATCCACTGGTTCTCCCTTATCTATTCTACCAGTTACATCCTCAAAAAATTCCAGTAGATTAACTTTTGTAAATCCATGTTGACTTGGTCCGATCCTGTCACTGTTTTCCAAGTGCTCTGCTATTACATCTTTTATAATGGACTCTAGCATTTTCCCCACTACCGATGTCAGGCTTACCAGTCTATAATTCCCCGTTTTCTCTCTCCCACCTTTTTTGAATAGTGGGGTAACATTAGCTACCCTCCAATCCATGGGAACTGTTCCAGAGTCTATCGAATTTTGGAAGATGACCAGCAATGCATCTACTATTTCTAGGGCCACTTCCTTAAGTACCCTAGGATGTAGATTATCAGGCCCTGGGGATTTATCGGCCTTCAATCCCATCAATTTCCCTAACACTATTTCCCTACAAATACTGATTTCTTTCAGTTCCTCCCTCTCATTAGACCCTATGTTCCCTGACATCTCTGGGAGGTTATTTGTGTCCTCCTTTGTGAAGACAGAACCAAAGTATGTATTTAATTGATCTGCCATTTCTTTGTTCCCCATTATAAATTCCCCTGATTCTGACTGCAAGGGACCTACGCTTGACTTCACCAATCTTTTTCTCTTCACATATCTATAAAAGCTTTTAGTCAGTTTTTATGTTCCCTGCAAGCTTACTCTCATACTCTATTTTCCCCCTCTTAATTAATCCCTTTGTCCTCCTTTGCTGAATCCTAAAGTGCTCCCAATCCTCAGGTTTAACGTCTCATCTAAAAGACGGCACCTTCGACAGTGCAGCATTCTCTCAGTACTGCACTGGAGTGTCAGCCTAGATTTTGTGCTCAAGTCTTGAGAGCGGAACTTAACCCACAACCTTCTGACTCAGAGGCGAGAATGCTACAAACTGAGCTACGGTGAAGAAATGTACTAGCCCTAGGTTGGCAAAATGTGCACAATATGGGCTTTGGAGAACATTCCATTATTTAGTAATGATTCCTTGCAGATACTGCTACTGGCGGTATAGCAATGTAGGTCAGCTCTCTTTGGAGCTAAAAGTCTCTTCTGTCCAAGCTGCCAAGTGAGCACCTGCAGTCTGCAGGTCCATCGTACCCAGGAAAAAATGTGTAAGAAATTCAGTGGCAGTAGGAGAAGTGCCCACCTTTCTATAGGTTTACTCTGCATCCGTGGAAGGTATGGATCAAATTCAAAAGTTCATCTCTGCAGGGAAATCACATGCAGAGAACATTTACCCCATTTTGTAACACTCTTTCATACAATAGAAGCTGTAGGATGCAATTTCTTACACATAACAGTTCAAAAAGCAGGACAAATCCAATCCGGCCAATTACCGCCCCATCAGTCTACTCTCAATCATCAGCAAAGTGATGGAAGGTGTCATCGACAGTGCTATCAAGTGGCACTTACTCACCAATAACCTGCTCACTGATGCTCAGTTTGGTTCCGCCAAGATCACTCAGCTGCCGACCACATACAGCCTTGGTCCAAACATGGACAAAGGAGCTGAATTCCAGAGGTGAGGTGAGAGTGACTGCCCTTGACATCAAGGCAGCATTTGACCGAGTGTAGCATGAAGGAGCCCTAGTAAAACTGAAGTCAATGGGAATCGGGGGGAAAACTCTCCACTGGCTGGAGTCATACCTAGCACAAAGGAAGATGGTTGTGGTGGTTGAAGGTCAATCATCACAGCCCCAGGACATCGCTGCAGGAGTTCCTCAGGGCAGTGTCCTAGGCCCAACCATCTTCAGCTGCTTCATCAATGACCTTCCCTCCAACATAATGTCAGAAATGGGGATGTTTGCTGATGACTGCACAGTGTTCAGTGCCATTCACAACTCCTCAGATAATGAAGCATGCCATGCCCGCATGCAACAAGACCTGGACGACGTTCAGGCTTGGGCTGATAAGTGGCAGGTAACATTCGCGCCACAGAAGTGCCAGGCAATGACTATCTCCAACAAGCGAGAGTCTAAACACTGCCCCTTGACATTTAATGCCATTACTATCGCCGAATCCCCCACCATCAACATCCTGGGGGGGGTCACCATTGACCAGAAACTTAACTGGACCAGCCACATAAATACTGTGGCAACAAGAGCAGGTCAGAGGCTAGGTATTCTGCGGCTAGTGTCTCACCTCCTGACTCCCCAAAGCCTTTCTACCATCTACAAGGCACAAGTAAGGAGTATGATGGAATACTCTCCACTTGCCTGGATGAGTGCAGCTCCAACAACACTCAAGAAGCTCGACACCATCCAGGACAAAGCAGCCCGCTTGATTGGCACCCCATCCACCACCTTAAACAGTCACTCACACCACCACCTCCAAGTTCCCCTCCAAGTCACACACCATCCTGGCCTAGAAGTATATTGCCGATCCTTCATCGTCGCTGGGTCAAAATGCTGGAACTCCCTCCCTAACAGCACTGTGGGAGCACCTTCACCACATGGACTGCAGCGGTACAAGAAGGCGGCGCACCACCACCTTCTCAAGGGCAATTAGGGATGGGCAATAAATGCTGACCTTGCCAGCGATGCCCACATCCCATAAAAATGAATTAAAATTTTTTTTTTCAGCTGTTTCCAAAAAGAGAACTGCCAGCAAAAAGAGCCTGGAAGCTACTTTGCATAGGCCTGGTACAGGGGGTTGGAGCACAGGGGTGCTGTTTAGTGTACTCAGGCGCATAAAGAAAGACTTGGATTTAAAGAGTGCCTTTCACGACAATCGGATGTCTCAAGTGCTTTCCAGCCAATGAAGTACTTTTTGAAGTGTAGTAATGTAGGAAACGCGGCAGCCAATTTGCGCACAGCAAGGTCCCACAAACAGCAATGTGATAATGGCCAGATAATCTGTTTTAGTGATGTTGATTGAGGGATAAATATTGGCTAGGACACCGGGCATAACTCCCCTGCTCTTTTACATCCACCGGAGAGAGCAGACTCAGTTCAATGTCTCATTCGAAAGACGGCACCTCCGACAGTGCAGCACTGCCTCAGTACTGCACTGGGCTGTCAGCCTAGATTTTTGTGCTCTGGAGTGGGACTTGAACCCACAACCTTCTGACTCAGAGGCAAAGATGCTACCAACTGAAGTGTGTTTTGCTTACAGGCCAAGGCAGTTGGGCAACTAGCCATATTGAACTGTTACAATATTAGATTAGACTGGCCATTTTAGCCTGCAAGATTGTGGAGGGTCTGGTGAGGGCGAATTTGGAAGCATGGTGCCACCAACCAGCAAATACCATCCATTTATTATTATCCTTCCTACAGTGGCTCAGTTTCTTCATCTTTACTGCAAGATATAAAATTGCTTAGCAGGTGCCTGCCACACAAAATGTCTTATTGTCTTCCCTCTCTTTGAAGGCATTGTCTTGGGGATACATTGTAGTTCTTCATTTACTCCACAGGAAGTGGCATCACAGACACTGGCATATCACTGCAGCTTCCATCAAGCACGCCACCTGCCCCAACTACCAGCACAGTGCCTAGCACCCGAGAGCATGTAGCTACTGAGTTTTGAGGAAGGTGCGCTGGGTAATTCACAACTCACGAGTGGAGGTGCCGGGTGAAGAACAGGCCAGGTTGAAGACCCATGGTTTATATCTACTATGCTGGTAAGCGATTGGTATCCTACTAGGCCTGCCTTCAGATTGGAGTTAACGCAGGAGCCAAAGGCCTTCAGGACATCATTTGAATGTGCTATGAGCAGCTGACAGAGAATGTGCTTCACTGCACCTGGATATCACTGTATTCACATGCCATCTAAAGCCCTAAAGCACAGAGGAAACAAGTGCAGGACAACTGTTTCTCACAAAAGCTGTGGCTGGTGCTATTGTGATCTTGGGTACCATCACATTTTTGGGTTCTTACGCTAGATATGTTCTCAGGTTTAGTGTTACCGGCCAGTCTCCTAAGCAGACCCCATGTCACCTATGGTCTGGAGTGCAACCTTTTCTGCCACACAGCCTCTTGCCCACGTAAAAGCCGAGCTGTTTAGAGGCCCGGACCTCACTTACGTTTTGCAGGCAAGCGGCGGGTGGCAACCGGGCTGCTTACCGATTCTGGGAGGCTGGGAAATTGGCTGGCTCCCATGCTGAGCCAGCCGACAGTCGGAGCGTTGGGAAGCAGTGATCCAGGTGGTGGGAGGGCCCACAGTACCCAGAGATTTATTTGTGAGCCAAGGAGGAGCACTCCTACACTCCTCCAAGCCTCATCGAAACAAAAATGTACTATTTGATTTAAGGATGCTGGGCCGCTCACCTGATACAAATGGGCAGAGTGTAGGTGGCACATTTGTACCCTGAAATTGCAATTGGGGTCCTAAGTACATCATAGGACCCCGATATGCATATTATAAGCATCTTCCCATCTGAAACAGATGAGTTCTCTCTGGCCTCCATCTCAGAACCCTACCCAAGGTCGCGGCAGATGGAGTAGCAGCGTAAATTGAGCAGTATGTGTCCCATCACCATTTTTATCCCCACTACCGCCCCGTTGACGCCGGCCGGGCAGAAGGAGTTAAAGCCGACTCTATAGACTTTAAAATAGATACTCACTTTTTAAGGCATGAAATGTTGCAGTTTCAAAACCAGCCTAACTTCACTGCTGGCTAGAAAACTGACTCGTAAATGGGTTTCCCCACAGAAATATAATCCTTTGAGGTTATCCTGAAACAAAAGGCTGCATTTCTCTCATCAATATTGATCATTGCAATCTTGGACAATGGCATATGATGCTTGGCATGCAATGTGAAATCGGTGGCTATAAAATCCAATTAGCACCGTAGACTTCCTATTGTGTTTTCTCTAAGAAATCATACCTTGTGAAGCCCATTGCAGTGAGACCTATCTGGTCTTTGAGCTCATTGAGAAAGGCGCTTAACTCCTCGCATGCTATCTCTAGCAATACAAAATACAAGTTACAAATTCAAATCAAACAAAAATCCTTTTTTTTTTTTTACAGATACATGGTAGCATAGTGGTTAGAAGACTGGACTAGTAACCCAGAGTTCAAATCCCACAAGGGCAAGTTATGAAGTTGAATTCAATAAATCTCGTAATTTGGGGGCTAGTACTGGAAATTAAGTATGCTGAAAAACCAACTGGTTCAGTGTCCTTTAGGAAAGGAAACTGTCACCCCTACCTGGTCTGGCTTATATGTGGCTCTAGTTCCACGCTATATAATTTACTCTGGAGAAAGCCTACTAATATCAACTTGAGTCCTGAAACTCCTCAAAGGCAGACCTTTCCTGACCCTCTGGACTCCAATGTCTGCCTTCTCAGCTTCAATCCCTGGCTCCTCCTGCCCACTCATGCTCTGCGTGCTATCAGTGTTCACTCTCCTCAGGCTCACCAGCTACTCCCCTGGGAGGGGAGTCTTGGGCTAGTGATTGGGAGGGAGAGGGTGATGAGCAGAATGTGTGAAGGTGTGTTTATAATAGTTGACATAAATAAAAGCAATTATTACAGTGAAATATTGGGAGTTTGTCGAAACTTTTTTGTGCATCCAAGCCGGAATTTTGATAAATGGAAATCTTTGAAATTACAATATATTTAAACCGCATTGAATACAGCTGTCCCTCAATCCAATATACTCCGTAACAGCACTATTTTGAACAAAATGCTATTTTCACTTGATTCCTAAATTTACATTTCTTATTGTTTTTGATCTTAAGCTGACATTCAGTGTAGTATTGAAGGAGTGCTGCCTTGTTGGAGATGCTGTCTTTCAGACGAGTCATTAAATTGAAAGCCCATCTGCCTGTTTAGGTGGATGTAAAAGAACCCATGGCACTTTTCTGAAAAATAACATCCCTCAACCAGCACTACTAAAACAGATTAGCTGGTCATTCATCTGCTGTTTGTTGGACCCTATGGCGTGCAAGTTGGCTGCTGCGTTTTCCTATAACACAGCAGTGACTTCATTTCTAAAGTAATTTACTGACTGCGAAGCATTTTGGGATCTCCTGAAGATGTGAAAGATACTATATAAATGCAAGCTCTTTCGTCTATCATCATTTGAAACAGAATTGGGTACGTATTTGAAAAAGAACATAAAAATGACATTAGTATTGACAGCACTGGCACTAACACTGATGCACCTGTCCAAGTTGTTCACCTGAGCTGTAAATTCTGTGATAATTAAAAGCTTGGCATCTTTGTATTAAATACAGTGATTTGGCATCTCTGTAAAGGGCGATGAGCAGTGTGCGCGAAGATGTGTTTATAATAGTTGATATAAGCAAAACCATTATTACAGTGCAATATTGGGAGATTGTCAAAATTTTTCATACAGCCAAGCCAGAATTTTGTTAATGGAAATCTTTGAAATTACAATATATTTAAACTGCATTGAATACAGCTGTCCCTCAATCCAATATACTCTTTTACAGCTCTATTTTCACTTGATTCCTAAATTTACATTTCTTATTGATTTTGATTTTAGACTGACATTCAGTGTAGTACTGTGAAAGTACTGCATTGTTGGAGATGCTGTCTTTCAGATGAGATATTAAATCAAAGTCCCATCTAAAATAGATAACCTGAATTTATTTGTTGTGCCATACAACAAAATAAGTGACATTTTAAAATGCAAATAAGATTGTTGTCATTCTTAACAAGTTGTCAGATTTGTCAAGGAGAATGTAAACCAATTTACACATATCGGGCTCTTTCTTTTCTCACTTTAAAAAATGACTGAGTTTTAACAGACCCGTTTCCAAAGTTACAAAGGCGCCTTTGTCATTACCTGCATTTATACAGCATCTTTCACCACCACTTTACAGCCAATGAAGTACTTTTGAAGTATAGTCACTGTTGTAATGTGGGAAACACGACAGCGGGGAAAATTGCACGCAGCAAACTCCCACAAACAACAATGTGATAATGACCAGATAATCTGTTTTTTGTTATGTTGATTGAGGGGTAAATATTAGCCAGGATACCAGGACTCCCCTGCTCTTCTTCGAAATAGTGCCATGGGATCTTTTACGTCCAATTGAGAGCAGACGGGGCCTCGGTTTAACGTCTCATCCGAAAGACGGCACCTCCGACAGTGCAGCACTCCCTCAGCACTGCCTAGTCAGCCTCGCTTTATGTGCTCAAGTCTCTGGAGTGGGACTTGAGCCAAAAACCTTCTGATTCAGAGGCGAGTGTGCTACCAATTGAGCCACAGCTGCCACTGTGTTTATCACAAATGCAACATAATACTAGACTCTCAAATATTACTAGACACCATTGGCTACGAATGAACCTTCCTCAGCTCAGCGCAACTCAATTCCTCCTCCCAGACACAGCAGCCTCACGCAAGTAGGCCACCCGTAACATAGCAACAGCTGGGTTAAAGGTCAAGAGGCACTGGTGCCGAATAAACAAGCTCCGTCGCCGCCGTCATTTTGAGCGAATATTGATTTCAAAACACACAGCCGAACCGACGGCGTAAAACGATCTGATTAAATACTACGATCAGAGATTCATTTTTGAAAATTTCATTCGCTCCATCTCTCTCGCTCTCCCTCTCTCTCTGATTTATATAAATTTATAATCACCCTGAAGCGTCGCTAGCAACTTCCGGTTTGGTCCATCAGCCGGGCCGCGGGGGGAGTATGATAGGAAGCTGTAAACGATATCTTCAGAATAACAGCAATCTAAATGAGCACACACTGGAGTTGCATCAAATCTAACTGACGAACGTGCAATAGCGACATGTGGGTATTTTTTGCTGCTGGACAGACTAATACGCAGTTTGCCTTCCTTCCGTGCACCCCCCCCCATTCCCTCTGGCTCTCCTCCCCGACCGCTCACCCCGGGTTGTTCGGCCTTGGTACGCTCCACCTGTCGCGCGGAGGCGCAGCGGCCGTTTCGAGAGAGAGAAAAAAAAACAAAAACAGTTGGCGCGAGCGTGGGTGGGTGACGCGCGCGGGGCGACTCAGACCGGATCCACCCGGACCCCAGCGCGGCGGCGCAGGCGCAGCAGGGCGCCGGCTCCCAGGCGGGGGGAGAGAGAGAAGAGAGAGACACACAAGAGAAAGGGGGGGTCGGGTCGAGTCGAGTCGAGCGGGGCAGTCAGCGTCCGCTCGGCGGAGCGGTTCGTCTCTCTGTTTTCCATTCCCCTCCCCCCGCCCCCATATCTATTTATCTATCTCTCGCTCGTTGGTTTTTTTTGGGGTTATATATCATGGAGCAATGTCTGAACGTGGAGAGGGAGCTGGATAAAGTTCTGCAGAAATTCACCTCGTACGGACAGCACTGCGACCGAACCCTGGAGGAGCTGATCGAGTACACCAGCGGCCTGAGGCAGGAGCTGACCCAGGCTGGAGGTGAGCTCATGGCCATGGCGACAACGACACGGGGGCCAGCAGCAAATTGTGAACGGTGCCGAGGCCTGTTTGTTTGTGTTTGTGCGCTTTGGCACCACTCAAAAGGCACATTGCGCACGGACAAGACTGGACCACAACCGAGCTGCGGTGTTTGTCGCTTTACACTCGCCCACACTGACATTACATTCTGGCTGGAGTATTGAGTACTACACTACACATGACTGCACTGGGGCTCCCCAGCTGGGCTTTTAGTGTGTGGTGTTACTTCCCCTCCACTGCACTGACATTACACTGCATGAGATGAGGTGTTTACTACACTGGCATTGCACGATTCGCTGGCTGGAGCATTACGCTACAACTGAGAGCAAGTGTACAATGTTCCATTACATTTAATAACATTACACGACGGTGTATCGAACCTTGGTTAGATGCCACTTGGAGGACTGTTTATAATATGCCGACCAGAATTGTACAAAGGATATAGAGGCACTGGAGAGGGTGCAAAAAAGATTTACATGGATGATACCAGAAATGTGAGGATATACCTATCAGGAAAGGATGAGAAGGCTGAGGGGTGACCTAATAGAGGTCTTTAAAATTCTGAAAGGTTTTGATAGAGTAGACACGAGAGAGTGTTTCCACTTGTGGGGAAGAGTAACACTAGAGGCCATCAATATAAGATGGTCAGCAAGAAATCAAATAGGGAATTCAGAAGAAACTTCTTTACCTAGAGAGCGGTGAGAATGTGGAACTTGCTACCACAGGGAGTGGTTGAAGCGAATAGTATAGATGCATTTAAAGGGAGGCTAGATAAGCATATGCGGGAGATGGGACTAGAGGGTTCTGCTGATAGAGTTAGATGAGGAAGGATGGGAGGAGACTCGAGTGGAGCATAATTGAGGGCATGGACTGGTTGGGCCGAATGCTGTATATCCTGTGTCATGGGGTTAAAATGTGTAATATTAAGCAACACTCACCTGCACTGACAGCACACTTGGGCTATGGTATTTATACAGCTGACTTCACAATATACTCCATTGTAGTGATACTGTAGTACACTACATGGATGTTACACTACACATTTCAGTTATTGGTATGTGGTCTGTGTGTGTTCACAGCATGATAATGGTAACATTATAGTACACTTACTTGAAAGAACAATTCTAAGTGTGCTGTACTCACGGTCATAATGCATTCAGAGGAGGATGTGGCGGGGAACTATACACAAGTGTGTCTACTAGAAAATCTGAGTTGATTGTAACTTGGCTTTTATACTGCTAGAAAAATCATCTGTTCTGATGCGTACATTGTAGCCTGCAGATTGTAAAAAGTTGTATTACAAATTAAGCTATATTTGTATTACAAATTACCCCAATAGTTTTGCTGTAAGATATTAGAAAAGTATAATGTATAAGCAATTTTCACATGGTTGCAGCAGAGATGTTTTGTTTACACTGAGTTTTTGGTGTACCATAATGCTGAGTGTGAATTTTTTAATACTTTGTCCACTTGAGTTTTGGAAACCTATTTAGGAGTGCAATTAGATTATAGCATACTCGTTGAGATTTTTTTTAGTGTATTGGTACCAAGCTTAATGATTGCACTGCCTCAGATTTTGTATTGAGTTATGCTATGATTTTCTTAGGCTAGAGGGGAGGTGAGCGGTTTACACCAAGCTATTTTCCTTCTACAATTAGTGGCTACTGCGTGATGTTACTTCAACAGATCTATAAGTTTTTGTTTCCTTTGAAAATAATTTGGATAGGTAGTAGTGCCTCTCAAAGTATTAGCGGCGTCTTTGCTATAATTGATACAGCAACCTTTGCTGTGTGCTCTCCTAAAGGGGAGGCAGTTGAACATTTTTCAGGTGGGTTAAATGCAAGTTTAATCCAAAATACTACACTATATTGAACCAGTTCCATTGGCGTTTGCTCTTGCTGATGCTGAACCTGCCCCATTTATAAAGTGGAATGGATTCAGCAACAGTGAGAAATGACATGAGGAATTGGGACCCTAATGCTATATTTGCATGTGTGTGTACATGAGAATTTTGCACCTGAGTAATTAGGGCACCGTTTCATTTGTACATTTGGCTTTAGTGTTGTTGGTAAAAGAAAGAAGACTTGCATTTATATAGAGCCTTTCACGACCCTAGGAAGTCTCAAAGCGCTTTACAGCCACTGAAGTAACTTTTGAAATGTAGTCACTGTTGTAATGTAGGAAATGAAGCAGCCAATTTGCACACAGCAAACTCCCACAAACAGCAATGTGATGATGACCAGAAAATCTGTTTTGGTGATGTTGGTTGAGAGATAAATGTTGGCCAAGTAGCACCATATTGGAAGCAACAGGCAAAGTCCACTGTCTCTGGCAGAGAAAGTGTTGTCCTTGTATGTTATCTGTCAGTGCTTTCAATGTTTGAGCCAACCCAGTAGTATAAAGAAACATAATTGGAATTGTATGTAACTTCAGATACAGACAACCCAGTCAAATATCTTGTATTTGACTGCATTTATAATATACTCTGGTAAGATGTAAGGTTTGAGTAGTGTTTTAAAAAAATAAAAAAATAAAATAAAACAATAACATCACATTATACTTAATATTTAATTTTGTGAGATCAGATGATGTGTGTATTTTCTAAACCACATTTGCATAACTCGGCAGTTAACGTACTTTAAATTAAAGATTGTCCTTTGCACCCTGAGATTAGATTAGTATTTGTCTTTTATATACTATGGAGTCATAATTATTATAATTATAATCTATTTTGGAAGTTTTTTAGTGTGGCAACATGCTCTGTCCCCTTACTGTGTACTGTTGATGTAGGACACTAATGATCATTAGTTTATTAGTGGAGACTTATCTCTACATCATCTGTAGTTGATTAATGGGAATTATTTTAGTTCTTACCATTTTTCTCCTTGTTTCCTATCTTCCTCTCCTGAGGACTTTGACTCGTTGCTGGGATTTTGTTTCCTGGATGCCAGTTGCTTTCCTTTATCATGCCCAAGTGGCCATTCTTGTGAGCTTTGACATTGAGTGTTACAAACTATTTGATCATGGAAGGCACCATAGTTGTCTACTGGGGTTTTAAAATATGGATTGTGAACAGGATCCTTGGTTGATTTTTTGTCTTCCTTTAGCCCAGCAGTACCGAGGAGCCAAACTTGGGACATTCCTGATTTGTAAGCCTCTGATGCTCACTGGATAAACAAGGGAGCTGGCTATTAGGAAATTTGGTGTATTACTCCCATATATTACACGGTACTTCCCATCCCCCTTAATATTTCTGAGCGGACCTGTGGGGTGAAGTGCTTGTATTTATTCCCCTTCTAATTTTTTCCCCTTTTCCTAAATATGATTCTTGCTTAGCTGTGTTCCCATGAATGCAAGCAGTGTCCTTAGTCCCAACAACTACCATCATTATGGAGGGCATCTCCATCACGTGCAATTCTGTCATCACCTGACGCCCACGTACGTGAGCTTTCCAACAAGGCTCGCTGATTTCTCCACCCTACCCCGCCCTGCCCCAGTCCAGAGGTGCTGGAAGCTGATTGTAAGAACCAGTGCTGCTGCCTAGTTGAGATCAGCAAACCGTACAGAGTGGGTGTGAATCTAGGACCTATTAGAATGTGTAGCTTATCCAAGCTTTTCTCTTCCTGGGTTGACTACCATGAAGCCTGAGGACTATATAAAACATTTAAATTCATGTTCCCTTTAATTTTGCATGTATCTCGAGCTGTAATTACTACTATCTTGGTGTTCCAATTTAGGATTTATCCACCAGGGAGTCAACAGTTCTAAAAGCAGATTTTCCAAACCTCCCAGGTCCGCCACAAACTTTAAATAAGAATATTTAAAGGATAAATAAAAAATACAAGTGCAAATGGGGCTGTCGCCTGAGCTTTGAGGGCCAGATTGCCACGGCTTAGGTCTCTAGGGCTGTAGGTTGGACTCTCTGGCCCAGTATCATTACCCATCAGAAGCTCGTGGGAGGCACTTGTTTACTATCATGGTGGAACTCCATATGGGCAATCTGTTAAAAAATAGACATCCCTTTAGTTGCACACACTGAAGTGGGAGGTATGCCATGGTGAATGAGCACCATATGTTCTTGTGACTCTTATTACATTACAATACGCGTCGGATTCGAGATATATTTCGTGAAAAGTGTGTGTTGACGGTGTAAAGAAACTTGTAAACATAAAAAAAGACACTTTTTACATAGTACCTTTCATGACCATAGGACATCCCAAATGCTTTACAACCAATAAAGCACTTTTGAAGTCTGGTCACTGTTGTAATGTAGGAAACGCAGTAGCTAATTTACAGACAGATAGCAATGTGGTAATGACCAGATAATCTGTTTTTAGTGATGTTGGTTGAGGGATAAATATTGGCCAGGACGCCGGGGAGAACTCCCCTGCTCTTCTTCGAAATAGTGCAATGGGACCTTTATTATCTGAAAGATGTGTGACTAATAAATGTAATTTTTTGAGTGGAGAAAATGGTAAATTTTTTCCTGATGTACGATTTCAAAAACAGCCACAAGATATCTCCTTCAATATGTTTAATCAATATTGTAGCTTTTTACTTTTGGGAGGGAACAGTATGTTTCTGTCTGTTAGCATCTTTGTTAAATTCACTGCTGCTGTTTAAAGCAGTGTTCTGTTAGTTTCCACTCAGCAGGCCCTATCTTATTTCTTTTGTTACGCCGAGAACGCTGCATGCTATACTGTTGTTTATACCAAAGTAATGCTTTACTGTATACTACTGATAAACAGAATGAATTTGTATGTGCTCGCAAACGCAAGAAATTGTCACTTGTAAGACGATTGCTGTAAGTTCTGTTCAGGTAATTTATGGTAATATTGCTGCAGTTCATATATGCTGTTGAAGTGGCCACTGACTTTTTGTGCAGTGGCTGAAATACTTTTTATGTGAAGGTATAATGCTAATTGGGTCAGAACTACAGATTCTTAACTGTTTCTTAAGTCCCACAACTATTATGTCTGAGAATTTACAGTACCCTATAAATTTAGTATGATATTTCCAAGATTTTAGTACTGATAATCTTGATAGCCATGGGGCACATTACATGATCTTATGGTGGTTATTAACGTGCCCTTTCTGTCCATTGGCCTGACAGCTGTATGAAAAATATTCAGGAGCTGGGATAGTAGAGTGGGTGCAGCACATCTGGGCCAGGGAGAATAAGAATAAACCATAACATTCAACTCTTGATTGCAATCCAGTGAAATTGTGTGTGCCTGTCAGGTGAGGACAGGATTAGGTTCAGAGGTGATACTTAACATGATCGATAGCCTGCTAAAGCTCACTGTCAAGGTTCACGCCTGAAGACGGATCACTTGAATGAGGTAATGCAGGATTTACTAGTACCTGCAAAACCATACCCCAGTCTGAGTTCGCACTTTCAGAACAGCAGTGGAGAAAATTGCGCAATTTGAAGGGGGAGTAAAATATGCTCCAATTTCTTTTTTACCCCCTCATTCCTCCTCTCCTAAAGATGTTGACTCCTACCAGACTATGGTTCCATGTGTACTGTGCTCCTCTAGTACCATTCTTCCTCTTGACATTGAATGGTGACTGACTACAGGAAACTTTGGTTTATCCGGAGGTTAACTGTCCGGAATGTTCGAGCCACCGGCAAAAATCAGGAGCTGTTTCGTTAGTTTTTTTTTTCTTTTCGTTGCTTTTTTTTCACCAGTCAGGCTCTGCAAGGTCTCACTGAAGCTGTTGCTTGAGCTACAGAGACGCTTGCAAGGTACGGCCGACTGTTTAGAAGCTGTTGCTAAGCAACAGGGTTTGTTGCCAGATACGGAGCTCAAAATCTCCGTATGTTTCAACATTAGCGCTGGTTTGTCCGGCAGTTTTGATGGGACGGCAACAGCTCGGTCCCGTCGGTGCCGGATAGCACAAAGTTTCCTGTAACTGGCCAGCCAGGAATTGTCACTGTATCTGTGTGAATTGTTTTAAAATAACTCTGATCGAAAGTAGTAATAGCATAAGATGTGTTTTAATAACAAATGTACACCATTAAATTTTCCACATTACAGCAACTTCTAGAGATTGTGGTTTCTAGAGACTCGCAGTGATGGCTTAGCAGCTCCATCAGCAAAACCGTAACATCAGCCTCAGCTCATCTGCTGCTGAAACCCTCGTCCATGCCGCCTTGCTTCTAGACTTGACTATTCCAAAGCTCTCCTGGCCGGCCTCCCATTTTCGCCGCTCCGTAAACTTGAGCACATCAAAAACTCTGCTGCCCGTGTCCTAACTCACACCAAGTCCCATTCACCCATCGCCCCAGTGCTCGCTGACTTACATTGGCTCCCGGTCCGGCAATGCCTCGTTTTTAAAATTCTCATCCTTGTTTTCAAATCCCTCCATGGCCTCGCCCCTCCCTACCTCTGTAACATAGAAACATAGAAGATAGGAGTAGGCCATTCGGCCCTTCGAGCCTGCTCCGCCATTCAATGAGATCATGGCTGATCATCCAAATTCAGTACCCTGTCCCTGCCTTCTCCCCATATCCCTTGATCCCTTTAGCCTTAAGAAATATATCCAACTCTTTTTTGAATATATTTAATGAACTGGCCTCCACCGCCCTCTGTGGCAGAGAATTCCACAGGTTCACCACTCTCTGGGTGAAGAAATTCCTCCTCATTTCAGTCCTAAATGGCTTACCCCTTATCCTTAGACTATGACCCCTGGTTCTGGACTCCCCAGCCATCATAAACATCCTTCCTGCATCTAGTCTGTCCAGGCCTGACAGAATTTTATAAGTTTCGATGAGATCCCCTCTCAATCTTCTAAACTCCAGTGAGTATAAGCCCAGTCGACACAATCTCTCCTCATACGTCATTCCTGCCATCCCAGGTATCAGCCTGGTGACTCTTCGCTGCACTCCTTCCATGGTAAGAACGTCCTTCCTCAGGTAAGGCGACCAAAACTGCACACGGTACTCAAGGTGCAGTCTCACCAAGGCCCTGTACAACTGTAGCAAGACATCCTTGTTCCTGTACTCGAACCCTCTTGCTACGAAGGCCAACATACCATTTGCCTTCTTAACCGCCTGCTGCACCTGCATGCTTACCTTCAGCGACTGGTGCACAAGAACACCCAGGTCTCTTTGCACTTCCCCTTCTCCCAATCTATTGCCATTCAAATAATAATCTGCCTTCCTGTTTTTGCCACCAAAGTGGATAACCTCACATTTATCCACATTATAGTGCATTTGCCATGTTTCTGCCCAATCTGTCCAAATCGTACTGGAGTTTCACGACATCCTCCTCACAGCTTACCCTCCCACCCAGCTTTGTGTCGTCTGCAAATTTGGAGATATTACATCCAATTCCCTCGTCCAGATCATTAATATATATTGTGAACAGCTGGGGTCCTAGGACCGATCCTTGCGGTACCCCACTAGTCACTGCCTGCCACTCGGAAAACGACCCGTTTATTCCAACTCTTTGCTTTCTGTCCGCCAACCAGTTCTCTATCCAAGTCAATACCTTGCCCCCAATCCCATGTGCCTTAATTTTGCACGCTAATCTCTTATGTGGGACCTTATCGAAAGCCTTCTGAAAGTCCAAATACACCACATCCACTGGTTCTCCCTTATCTATTTTACCAGTTACATCTCAAAAAATTCCAGTAGATTAGTCAAGCATGATTTACCTTTTGTAAATCCATGTTGACTTTGTCCGATCCTGTCACTGCTTACCAAGTGCTCTGCTATTACATCTTTTATAATAGATTCTAGCATTTTCCCCACTACCGATGTCAGGCTTACCGGTCTATAATTCCCCGCTTTTTCTCGACCACCTTTTTTGAATAGTGGGGTAACATTAGCTACCCTCCAATCCATGGGTACTGTTCCAGAGTCTATCGAGTTCTGGAAGATGACCAGCAATGCATCTACTATTTCTAGGGCCACTTCCTTAAGTACCCTGGGATGTAGATTATCAGGCCCTGGGGATTTATCGGCCTTTAGTCCCATCAATTTTCCTAACCCCATTTCCCTACAAATACTGATTTCTTTCAGTTCCACCCTTTCATCAGACCCTATGTGCCCTGGCATCTCTGGGAGGTTATTTGTGTCCTCCTCTGTGAAGACAGAAGCAAAGTATGAATTTAGTTGGTCTGCCATTTCTTTGTTTCCCATTATAAATTCCCCTGATTCTGACTGTAAGGGACCTACGCTTGACTTCACCAATCTTTTTCTCTTCACGTATCTATAAAAGCTTTTACAGTCAGTTTTTATGTTCCCTGCAAGCTTACTCTCATTCTCTATTTTCCCCCTCTTAATTAATCCCTTTGTCCTCCTTTGTTGAATCCTAAACTGCTCCCAATCCTCAGGATTATTGCTTTTTCTGGCCAATTTATATGTCGTCTCCTTGGATCTTATGCTATCCCTAATTTCCCTTGTTAGCCAGGGTTGAGTCACCTTTTTTGTTTTATTTTTATGCCAAACTGGGATGAACAAATTCTGTAGCTCATCCATTCGGTCTTTGAATGTTTGCCATTGCCTATCCACCGTCAACCCTTTGAGTGCCATTCCCCAAACAATCCTACCCAACTCGCTCATCAGACCATCGTAGTTTCCTTTATTTAAATTGAGGACTCTAGCCTCTGAGTCAACTACTTCATTCTCCATCTTAATGAAGAATTCGATCATATTATGATCGCTCAGACCCAAGGGGCCTCGTACAACAAGATTGCTAATTAATCCTTTGTCGTTACATAATACCCAGTCTAAGATGGCCTGATCTCTGGTTGGTTCCTCGACATATTGGTCCAGGAAACCATCCCGTAAACACTCCAGGAATTCCTCCTCCACAGTATTGTTACTAATTTGGTTGGCCCAATCTATATGTAGATTAAAGTCACCCATGATGACTGCGTGCCCTTATTGCATGCTTCTTTAATTTCCCTTTTAATGCCATCCCCAACCTCTGCCTTACTGTTGGGAGGTCTATATACCACTCCCACTAATGTTTTTTTCCCCTTAGTATTTCTCAATTCTCCCCATACAGATTCCACATCATCAGAGCTAATATCCTTCATTGCAATTGTATTAATCCCTTCTTTAACCAGTAATGCTACCCCACCTCCCTTTCCTTTTTTGCCTATCTTTCCTGAATATCGAATACCCCTGGATGTTGAGTTCCCAGTCTTGGCCATCCTTGAGCCACGTTTCCGTAATCCCAACCAAATCATATTCGTTTACCTCTATTTGCGCAGCCAATTCGTCCACCTTATTACAAATGCTCCTCGCATTAAGACACACAGCCTTCAGGCTTGTTTTTTTAACTCATTTAGACCTATTAGAATTATTATTTACTGTGGCCACGTTTGATTTAAACCTTTGATTTCTCTGACTGCCACTTTTGTTTTTCTCCTTCCTTTCTTTTGCTTTTATCCCTGTTTCCCTTTCCTCTGTCTCCCTGCTCAGGTTCCCAACCCCCTGCCATTTTAGTTTAAACCCCCCCCCCCCCCCGAGCAGTGCTCGCAAACCTCCCCGCAAGGATATTTGACCCGCTCTGGTTCAGGTGCAACCCACCCGACTTGTACAAGTCCCACCTTTCCCAGAAGCAGGCCCAGTGATCCAGGAAACTAAAGCCCTCCCTCCTGCACCAACTCTTTAGCCACGCATTCATCTGCTCTATCCTCCTATTCCTATACTTACTAGCACGTGGCACCAGGAGTAATCCAGAGATTACAACCTTTGAGGTCCTGCTCTTTAATCTGCTACCTAGCTCCCTAAATTCTTGCTGCAGGACCTCATCCCTCTTCCTACCCATGTCATTGGTCCCAATGTGAACCACGACCTCTGACTGTTCACCCTCCCCCTTCAGAATGCCCTGAAGCCGTTCAGTGACGTCCTTGACCCTGGCACCAGGGAGGCAACAAACCATCCTGGAGTCACGTCTACGGCCACAGAAACGCCTATCTGTATCCCTTACGATAGAATCCCCTACCACTATTGCTCTCCCACTCTTTTTCCTCCCTTCCTGAGCAGCAGAAGCACCCCTGGTGCCAGGAAGTTGGCTGCTGCTGCCTTCCTCTGGTAAGTCATCCCCCTCAACAGTATCCAAATCGGTATACCTGTTTGAGAGGGGGATGGCCACAGGGGTCCCCTGCACTACTTGCCTGCCTCTACTGCTCTGCCTGATGGTCACCCATTTCCCTTCTGCCTGTGCAGCCCTTGCCTGCGGTGTGACCAACTCACTAAACGTGTTATCCACGACCCTCTCCGCATCGTGAATGCTCCAAAGCCCATCCATCCGCAGCTCCAGTGCCGCAATGCGGTCTGCTAGTAGCCGCAGCTGGATGCATTTCTGGCACACGTGGTCATCAGGGACACCGGCAGTGTCCCTGAATTCCCACATAGAGCAAGAGGAGCATAACACGGGGCTGGGCTCTCCTGGCATGACTTACCCTTTAATTAATTTAAATTAATTCACTATCACCAATTAAAGATAACTCTAAGGCGCTTGTATGGTTTACCAACAGTCCCTGCTACACCAGAAAAGACCGTAGTAACTATAAACTACAGAGTTAAAGTTTAAAAAAGAGAAATACTCACCAACCAATCACTTACCTGCTCCCTGGTGACATCACACTCTGATTACTTTTTACCTCTCTCCCCGCTGCTGAGTTAGTCGGGCCTCGCCTCGCTCCTCCTTTTATCTGCCGCCTCGGTGCTCTCCTGGTCCGATCTGGTCGGGCCTCGCCTCGCTCCTCTTAACTGCCGCCTCGGTGCTCTCCTGGTCCGATCTGGTCGGGCCTCGCCTCGCTCCTCCTTTTATACTGCCGCCTCGGTGCTCTCCTGGTCCGATCTGGTCGGGCCTCGCCTCGCTCCTTTTATCTGCCGTCTCGGTGCTCTCCTGGTCCGATCTGGTCGGGCCTCGCTCCTCCTTTTATCTGCCGCCTCGGTGCTCTCCTTGTCCGATCTGGCCGGGCCTCGCCTCGCTCCTCTTATCTGCCGCCTCGGTGCTCTCCTGGTCCGATCTGGGATCTCTAAGCTCCTCCAATTCTGGCCTCGTGCGCATCCCCAATTTAAATGGTCCCCCATTGGTGCTGTGCCTTCAGTTGCCTAGATCCAAAACTCTGGAATTCCCTTCCTAAATGTCTCCATCTCTCTACCTGACTCTCCTCTTTTAAGACGCTCCTTCAAACCTACCTCTTTGATCTCACCTGCCCTAATATCTCCTTATGTGGCTCGGTGTCAACATTTTGTTAACTCTCCTGTGCAGCGCCTTGGGATGTTTTACTACGTTAAAGGTGCTATATAAATGCAAGTTGTTTTGCCAACATGTTCTGTTAGGTGGCAAGAGAACACAGCAGCTGAGCTTGTCACTGAATCTTTGTGAAACGCATGCAACATGTACTTTCATTCATGTATTCACTGGATGTGTACAATGCTGGCCAGGCTCATTATCCTGCGCACGTAATGTTGGGCCGCCTTTAACTGCTGCAGTCTTTTTACTGGTGCTTCTCCTGCGATGCTGTTAGTTAGGAATTCCAGGATTTTGTTCGTGTGACTATGAAGGATTGGCAATTATGTATCCAAATCAGGATGGTGTGCCTTTTCATAAATATAATGATAAATGTTGCCCCCGTGTCATCAAATGAAACAAATGAAAGTGCCCCTTTTAAAGGGGCACAACTAATAGAAAACAAAATCATAAAACAAAGGAAACTTTCCAAATAAATAATATCACCCATGTCGACTTTGCACTCCAGTCCTTGCGGTACCCAGCATAGAAGGCCTTAAGTGTACCGGCAGACACCGCATGCTCGTTTTGCAGGTCCACCCAGGCGCAGATAAAGCCGCAGAAGAGAGTCAGGCAGGCAGCCAGAGCAAACAATCTCATGGGCCGCATCCAACCTGGACCTGTGGATGGCCACCTTGGCCAGGCCCATGAGGAGGTCCTCGGACTTGCCCGCACCAGGTGGCCAAAGATCAGGAGCGTGGGATTGAAGTGAAGCCAGTAGTTGAGGAGCAGCCCCTTCAAATAATGGAAGAGGGAAGCAATCTCTGACACTTGGTATGGATGTGAAACATGCTTGCTACAGGCAGCCTGAGAGTTTGTGAAGTGAGTTAAAAACCTATTGGATGGTACTTCTCCATACAACGTTCTCCATCCCAGATCCCCAGTGGTACAAGAGAGGACTCCCGAGTAGAGTGGCTCTGTCGGACAGCAAGATGGCACGTGTCCGGACGGAAGACGAGGGCGAGGAAGTGAAGAGTGCGCAGGAGCAGCCCGTACAGGAAATTCCCCCCCCCCCCCCCCACCCACCCCGTGCAGAGTGGAATGGATCAGGAAGGCGTGTGACTTGTTGCTGATGGTATTGATACTTATTGGTGCTCGAGGTCACTGGGCTGGGAGGTTCTGTCAAAGCAAGCTTAGTGAATTGCTGCAGCCAATATGTTCATGTGGATATGGCATGAAAGTTTTGGTTAATAATTCCTAGTGAAAGCGCTAAGGGGGAGGCAGTGAGAAATGTTGGCCACTTGGTGGTGTTCCAGGTATCAGAGGCCCTTGGGGAATGAAGGTAGGGCTGCCTTGTGCAGAATGAGACTGATATTAACATTCTAGTGGTGTGCGCGTGCTAGTTGTGGCTTTTTGAATGAAAAATGTTGAGACTGATATTGCTGTGTAAAGCAAGTCCACAGCTGGTGTGATAAATAACAGAGCAGTTTAGGTAAAAGGTAACTGACAAGAGTTGTATGCTATAATAGAAAGAGCAAAGCTCGAGTTGTTTACAAGCAAGTCATCCAAACCACAGAATGTTACAACAGTCAGTGCAATCCCAATCATTTATTTGTAATGTGCATTAATTTATGATTTAATTTCTGAACATACTCCTTTTCAATTTTTACAAATGGAGTCTTCTATTTTTGCCAAATAACTTTGCTTTGTGGCTTCCAGTTCGAGGACCTGGAGAGAAATGATACTGAGGTTGGGATTGTTGAGGCATTGTACCTAACTTAAACGAATGCTTGTTGCTGATGCGGGGTGCCTAGTGATGATAATTCAGTATGGAAACTGAAGTACGGTGCTACAATAATAATACAGGAAACTCTTTTATATTTGGGACCGGCGTGGTGCCGGTTTATCAAAAAGTCCGGATTACAGAGAGGTATCGTAAAAGGTACGAGAGCCCCGTACACAGCAACAAATCCAGGCTTCCCTGTTGCTTAGCAACAGGTGCAGGAACCCCGGCCACAGACCAAGTGTCCCTGTTGCTTAGCAACAGGTGCAGGAACCCCGGTTACACAGCCACAGATCCAGGAATGGCCACTAATATGAAGTAAAACTTACCTGAACCTACTCCTGAATTTTGCCGGTTAACCGAGATTTCCGGTTATTTAGAACATAAGAACATAAGAAATAGGAGCAGGCCAATCGGCCCCTCGAGCCTGCTCCACCATTCAATAAGATCATGGCTGATCTGATCCTAACCTCAAATCTTCTATCACTCTGCATCCACCCGAACCCATGTGATCTCCCGGGAGAGGCGAAAAACCAGATAAAGACCCAATGGCCAATTTGGGAGAAAAAAATCTGGGAAATTCCTCTCCGACCCATCTAGGCGATCGAAATTCTTCCAGGAGATCACTCTGTCCCTATATTTTCTACAGTACTTACCTTCTGTAAAGGCGATCTCCACCCCAGCCAGGAACAGGAATAAAACCATCTCCTGAAATCTAACACAGAATTAGAACACAGTAGGAGCAGAACAAGGCTACACGGCCCCTGGGCCCACTCCACTACCCACAGGGCCATGACCATTCCGAACCTAGACTCATGTCCAATTTCCTGCCCGCTCCCCGTAACCCTTAATTCCCTTTACTTCTAGGAAACTATCTATTTCTGTTTTAAATTTATTTAATGATGTAGCTTCCACAGCTTTCTGGGGCAGCAAATTCCACAAACCTACCACCCTCTGAGTGAAGAAGTTTCTCCTCATCTCGGTTTTGAATGAGCAGCCCCTTATTTTAAGATTATGCCCCCTAGTTCTAGTTTCACCCATCATTGGGAACATCCTCACCGCATCCACCCGATCAAGCCCCTTCACAATCTTATATGTTTCAATAAGATCGCCTCTCATTCTTCTGAACTCCAATGAGTAGAGTCCCAATCTACTCAACCTCTCCTCATATGACCACCCCCTCATCCCCGGGATTAACCGAGTGAACCTTCTTTGTACTGACTCGAGAGCAAGTATGTCTTTTCTTAAGTATGGACACCAAAACTGTATGCAGTATTCCAGGTGCGGTCTCACCAATACCTTGTACAACTGCAGCAATACCTCCCTGTTTTTATATTCCATCCCCCTAGCAATAAAAGCCAACATTCCATTGGCCTTCTTAATCACTTGCTGCACCTGCATACTAACTTTTTGAGTTTCGTGCACCAGGACCCCCAGATCCCTTTGTACTACAGTACTTTCCAGTTTCTTGCCATTAAGATAATAACTTGCTCTATGATTTTTCCTGCCAAAGTGCATAACCTCACACTTTCCAGTATTGTATTCCATCTGCCAAATCTCTGCCCACTCACTTAGCCTGTCTATGTCCCTTTGCAGGTTTTTTATGTCCTCCTCACTCACTACTTTCCGTCCCATCTTTGTATCATCTGCAAACTTTGATATGTTACACTCGGTCCCCTCCTCCAAATCGTTAATATAGATTGTAAAGAGTTGGGGACCCAGCACTGACCCCTGCGGAACACCACTAGTTACTGGTTGCCAATCTGAGAACGAACCATTTATCCCAACTCTCTGCTTTCTGTTAGAGAGCCAATCCTCCACCCACGCCAGAATATTACCCCAATCCCGTGATTTTTTATCTTGAGCAATAATCTTTTGTGTGGCACCTTGTCAAATGCCTTTTGGAAGTCTAAATACACTACGTCCACTGGTTCCCCTTTATCCACCCTGTATGTTACTTCCTCAAAAAACTCAAGCAAATTTGTCAAACATGACTTCCCCTTCATGAAACCATGCTGAGTTTGTCCTATTAAATTATGTTTATCCAAATGTCCCGTTACTGTCTCCTTAATAATGGACCCTAACATTTTACCAACCATAGATGTTAGGCTAACAGGTCTATAGTTTCCAGCCTTCTGCCTACTACCCTTTTTAAATAAGGGTGTTACATTAGCAGTTTTCCAATCTGCCGGGACCTTTGCTGAGTCCAGGGAGTTTTGGAAAATTATTACCAATGCATCCACAATCCCTACCGCTACGTCCCTCAAGACCCTAGGATGCAAGCCATCAGGTCCAGGGGATTTATCCGCCTTGAGTCCCATTATTTTACCAAGTACCACTTCCTTAGTGATTTTAATCGTATTTAGTTCCTCCCCCCCCCCCCCCCCCCCCAGAGCCCCCTGTTTGTCCAGTGTTGGGATATTCTTAGTGTCCTCTACTGTAAAGACTGATACAAAATAATTGTTCAGTGTTTTTGCCATCTCCATGTTTCCCACCATTAATTTCCCGGTCTCATCCTCTAAGGGACCAACATTTACTTTAGCCACCCTTTTTCTTTTTATATAACTATAGAAACTTTTACTGTCTGTTTTTATATTTTTTGCTAATTTACTTTCATAATCTATCTTCCCTTTCTTAATCAATCTTTTAGTTATTTTTTGCTGTCTTTTAAAGACTTCCCAATCTTCCATCCTCCCACTAGATTTGGCTACCTTGTATGCCCTTGTTTTTAGTCGGATACTATCCTTAATTACTTTACTTAGCCACGGATGGCTATCTTTTCTTTTACACCCTTTTTTCCTCAGTGGAATATATATTTTTTGGAAGTTGTAAAATAACTCCTTAAATGTACACCACTGGTCATGTACCGTCTTACCCTTTAATCTATTTTTCCAGTCCACTCTAATTAATTCCGCTCTCATACCTTCATAGTCTCCTTTGTTCAAGCTCAGCACGCTTGTTTGAGATCCAACCTTCTCACCCTCTAATTGAATATGGAACTCAACCATGTTATAGAGTCATAGAGTAATACAGCACGGATAGAGGCCCTTCGGCCCATCGTGTCCGCGCCGGCCATCAAGCCCTGTCTAATCTAATCCCATATTCCAGCATTTGGCCCGTAGCCTTGTATGCTATGGCATTTCAAGTGCACATCCAAATGCTTCTTAAATGTTGTGAGGGTTTCTGCTTCCACAACCCTTTCAGGCAGTGAGTTCCAGACTCCAACCACCCTCTGGGTGAAAAAGTTCTTTCTCAAATCCCCTCTAAACCTCCCGCCCTTTACCTTGAATCTATGCCCCCTAGTTATTGACCCCTCTACTAAGGGAAAAAGCTCCTCAGCATCCATCCTATCTATGCCCCTCATAATTTTGTACACCTCAATCATGTCCCTCCTCAGCTCCAAGGAAAACAAACCCAATCTGCCCAGTCTCTCTTCATAGCTGAAGCGCTCCAGCCCTGGTAACATCCTGGTGAACCTCCTCTGCACCCTCTCTAACGCGATCACATCCTTCCTGTAGTGTGGCGACCAGAACTGCACACAGTATTCCAGCTGTGGCCTAACCAGTGTTTTATACAGCTCCATCATAACCTCCTTGCTCTTATATTCAATGCCTCGGCTAATGAAGGCAAGTATCCCATATGCCTTTTTTACCACCTTATCCACCTGTTCCGCCGCCTTCAGGGATCTGTGTACTTGCACACCCAGATCCCTCTGACCCTCCGTCTTGCCTAGGGTCTTTCCATTCATTGTGTATTCCTTTGCCTTGTTAGTCCCCCCAAAGTGCATCACCTCGCACTTTTCCGGGTTAAATTCCATTTGCCACTGTTCCGCCCATCTGACCAACCCATCTATATCGTCCTGCAGACTGAGGCTACCCTCCTCGCTATTTACCACCCTACCAATTTTTGTATCATCCGCGAACTTACTGATCATACCCTTTACATTCATATCCAAGTCATTAATGTAGACCACAAACAGCAAGGGACCCAGCACCGATCCCTGTGGTACCCCACTGGCCACAGGCTTCCAGTCACAAAAACAACCTTCGACCATCACCCTCTGCCTTCTGCCACTAAGCCAGTTTTGTATCCAATGTGCCAATCATTCCAAGGGGATCCTTTACTAGGACATTTTTAATTAATCCTGTCTCATTACACAGGACCAAATCTAAGGTTGCTTGCCCCCTGGTCGGTTCAGTTACATACTGCTCAAGAAACCCATCCCTAATACACTCAATGAACTTAGGTGCCGGTAAATCGAGAGTTTCCTGTATATTCAAAGCAAACTGGTTAGTTGACATAATTGTAGTAGAATCAGAAATTAAGAAATGTGGGATAATGCATCTTCAAATTTTCTGGTATACCCATACAAATTTCCTTCATGACTTTGTTTGACAAGAGTTCTCCTGAGTTGGAAACTCAGACTTGAAAATTCAACCTTTTAGATAATTCTTCAATATCTCTGGTTAATTAGACTGAAATTGAAATGTTGATGAATACGGTAACTTCCCACACCCTCTGCGACTCTGCTTGAGGTGACTAAGGATCTGTCAAATACAGACCAACCAAGGTAGATGCTGCACCTTGTCAAAACTAGAAAGAAATGGTTTTCCAGTCTTTGGCCTAGTACAAAACTCGTCCGTTTTATCAAACTTGTTTTAACAATGGAATATTGTAAAATTAAGGGATTTATAGAATGTCGTTTTCAAAACTTAATATTGCTAATGTGTGTGGGGGGGAATCATTAAAACATAAAGATGAATGGTATTGTAAGAAAATATCCCCTCTTTCCCATTTACTTAAACCTAGTTTATTTTATAAAACTTTTTCTGTGATAGTTACTTGAGTCGGGTCACCCCCATTGCTGCAGTGCAACATTTTATGATTGCTGCTCGCCTGATGTAAGCAATAACTGGTCTAAAGGTATGGCGTTCTTCATTGTTTTCCTTCATGCGCTTTCCAGAGCTTCTGTTGATTCTCTGGCCCAATACCAACTTGTATGCAACTGGTATTGGGTGAGGCACTCTGCTGTGGTTCAGTAGCATCATTACTAACACTAGGTGAGCAGTACTTGGTGCCTCCGCCTGATGGAGGAAGGAGCAAAGGCATTCGGCTCAAATAAATGTGTTTTTAATGAGTTTTGTTTATATAAAAAAATAAAAAAAATTGCTTTGAAAACACTTTTTTAAGGATCAATTGAGTATTTAGCACCTAGCATAGCTCTTTGTTAGCAATTCTCGAGTCAACTTTAATGACTGACAATGTGGTACCCCAATGTAAAGAAATGTATAGATGGTCCTAGACGTAACCTCTTAAAAATGAGGAAGAATGACCAGCTGCAATTTACACCTACAAGTTTGCATATACTGTTATGATCTCAGCCAAGGGAGGTAATTCAGGTGCCATAGGCTAATGGGAGAATGCTGACTTGTCTGGTATCTAGGCTGGTGTTTCATACATGCCTTTCTGATGAAGAAACTATAAAACGCCTATTAAAAACCATAATTTCAGTAAAGAAAAATGTTGTGATGATTTGTTCTGTCTTGCTGTTATAATAAGTAGTCGAATATTAAGTTGTAATGAGGATAGTCCATTCTAAGTGACGCTTAGCCCTTTGAGTGATGGCAATCCTTTGTACTGAAGCTTTCGAGGCATATTTGTATCATATAGTGTAACATTTATAAAAATAACATTAACTGAATTTTACAAACTGGTAATTAAAAGTGGAGCCCTACAGCCCCTCCCCCCTCCCCCCACCCCCCATTCCCAACATTCTCAGAATCCTTTATAACCTGTTACAGGAAACTCTCGATTTACCGGCACCCAAACAACTGGAAATCTCGGTTAACCGGCAAAATTCAGGAGTAGGTTCAGTTAAGTTTTTCTTCATATTAATGGCCGTTTCTTGATTCTTGGCTGTGTAATCGGGGGTTTCTGCACTTGTTGCTAAGCAGCAGGGACGCTTGGTCTGTGGCCAGGGTTCTTGCAGCTGTTGCTAAACAACAGGGAAGCCTGGATTTGTTGCTGTGTACGGAGCTCTCGTACCTTTTAACTATAACTCTCTGTAATCCGGACTTTTTGATAAACCGGCACCCCGTCGGTGCCGGATAAAAAAAGAATTTCCTGTAATTTTTTTCCCCTTCGGTGTGGAAATATACAGCAGGACTCAAATCAATTAAAAAAATTTTTTTTACAAGTAACTTTTTCCAGGGCAGTCATAAATTACTATTTAGGAATGTTTTGTGAAATTAATGTTTGTATTTAGCCTTTTTGACAGGTGTCAATTTTATACTGTGGAACCGTGTAGTGATGGGTAATGAACATGCTTTGGAAAGCCGTGCTTTATTACTTATGTTGTTCTTGAAGGTCTGTAGTTGGGTGAAGGTGAGATTTGATTGTAACTGGAGAAGATTAGGGGTATGAAATTAGGGAAAGGCTAACAATTTGGTGCAAAAACTAATTAGAAGGAAGGAAATGGAATTTCGGGCAGTCCCTCAGAGTGATTGAAAGTTCCACAGGGTTCTGTTCTGGGACCACTTCTGTTCACTGTGTACATTAATGGTTTGGATGTAGGACTAGAGGGCGCGGTGTCCAAATTTGTAGCCAATGCTAAAGTAGGAGGCAGGGTAAATAATTGTGAGGACCAAAGGAAGCAAGGGCATATTGATAAGATGGCAGAATGTTTTTGTGTTGAATAGGGAACGGTTACTATATTGTAGCATGTTGTAATTTTTATGACTTTAGACACAGTGTAGATGTGAATTTTGAAAATTGCCTTTTGATAACTGTTTCTGTGACGGGGGAGAGGGGTGGCTAATACATCCACAATTTCAAAGTCAGCTGGCTTCCTTTTGGTGATGTACCATATTCAGAAAGTAATTAGATCACCTTGTTTGATGGCTGGGTCATTATTTCTTTGAGCTATTAATGTGTGCAAGTTTTTAGTCTGGGAGAAAGTAAGCAGATTTATTATTGATGATGGCCGTTGCAGAATACCTAGAGAGAAAGATAGCTAATGTTTCAAGATTAACAGCTGTGATGTGAAAGGCTTCTTCGGGCGCAATGCTAGTGATCTTCAGTTCTGTGTTCAATATCTTCAGTTTGATCCAGTTTCTGGAGTTAAAATTTGGAATCCAAGTGGTGGCAGGAATATTGCCTCAGCCATGTACAAACACGATGTTGTGAAGTTTATTATTACTTCCTTAAGTTTTGCACATTATTGGATTGTGAACTGGTTACCTCATTGAAACTTATAAAATTCTAACAGGACTAGACAGACTAGATGCAGGAAGGATATTCCCGATGGTGGGGGAGTCCAGAACCAGGGGTCACAGTCTAAGGATAAGGGGTAAGCCATTTAGGACCGAGATGAGGAATTTCTTCACCCAGAGAGTGGCGAACCTGTGGAATTCTCTACTACAGAAGGCAGTTGAGGCCAATTCATTAAATATATTCAAGAAGGAGTTGGATATATTTCTTAAGGCTAAAGGGATCAAGGGATATGGGGAGAAGGCAGGGACCGGGTACTGAATTTGGATGATCAGCCATGATCTCATTAAATGTCAGAACAGGCTCGAGGGGCCGAATGGCCTACTCCTGCTCCTATCTTCTATGTTTCTATCTGCCATTGTTGAAGAACTCCATCTTTATTTTCTAAGTATTTGAACCATCAGCATTTTGGTTCTTTTCTGCTTCAGTCTAATTATTTAGCTTGTAAATAAATTTGACTATTAATGTTCGCTTGAACTTTGCTTGGTCTTGCAATTTTGATGGTTGCAATAAACTATAGTAAAGTGTAGTTGCTAGTCCTGTGGCACAATGTCCCACTTATCCATGCCGCTTGTATGATTAACAAAGAAACATTTTTTATCTAATATTTAGCTTGGTGTTGATTTCTTTAATTCTGCCATACTCCATAAAGGGTTTACAAACCAGCCTCACTGTCAGAAGATTGCACCAGCTCATTTTGTCACAATAGTTTGTCAATTTGTCTGAAAAAATTAAGTGTCCAATGGAAAGGCCAACCCACTCTATTCAAATACAGACATTTGTGTGATTTCTTCAGATGTGTTTTGATTTGCGCGCTCAAATTCAAAATGGAGTTGCCACTTAAATTCAGAAAACCCTGGTCACTATTTTGCTATATTTATTAACTTGTCCTTTTCAAATGTCAACCATCTTAGCGAACAACGTTTTGTAATTTCTAAGGTAAGGATCAAAGAATACACAAAAATGTAATTCTAGCGTAGCATTAGAATAAGAGTTGGAAATGATATTTTGTAACTTGCAAGAAGCTAGTAAAGTATAACAATTACTGTAAAACATGTTTGTTACTGCTACTTTTCACTTGTTCTATTACTATTTTGTAAAATTGTTGGCATTTAAAGCCCAAAACAAGGTAGCATGGTGTTAATTCTTCTGTCTTCTCAAGATGAGAAGAATGCTGTGGAGGCACAAGATAGAACCAGTACCTGAAATAATCTAAAAAGGATTCTGTTTGTTATCCTGGGCACACTATGAAACGTAACTTGATATCCGGATAAGTAGAAACTCTATAAAGGATGTAGGAAGCTAGGGCCAACCTACAAAAGTAGTCTGAAAGGCAGATCCAAAAATATCTGGAGTAGAAACAGTAAAAAGTAATAACTGCATATGGGAACATCTCTGCTATGAATGCAAGGTAAAATGGTGGGAGAAAGCCTGACTTCTAATGGCACAAACATTAAATAAGACACTAGAAATATATAAGCCTGTTTAATTGTAGTAATTGAATATCATTGGCGCCGCTCCAAAGTATGTCCAGAATGGTTTTTGTAAGCTGGTAAGTGCAATGTTTTGGAAGCTGTACCTTTTGAAGCAAAGGGGAACTTGGTACCACAGTGGATTAACACACTCCTTTTACCACTAAGAACAGTATTTAAATTCAGCTAAAATTGATAGGTGAAAAGTTTCTTTGTCTGCCAGGGTCTGAATGTGGAATTAATTTTGGGAGTCTCGACTGGTCTCAATTTGATTAACAAGGAAGGACGATGGATTGTTGCTGCAGGAAATGGAAACATTCCCAATTACCTTTATAGAAGGTGGTCTTTTGAGGTTGGAGTTGAGGCATTCTGTTGGAGCAGACTGAAAGAGCTTTTGCTCTAAGAACATAAGAAATAGGAGCAGGAATAGGCCACTTGGCCCCTCGAGCCTGCTCCGCCATTCAATAAGATCATGGCTGATCTAGGGCTCAAAGCCACTTCCCAGCCCGCTCCCCATAACCCTTCACTCCCTCATCTTGCAAAAATTTGTCTATCTCCACCTTAAATGTATTTAATGACCCAGCCTCCACGGCTCTCTGGGGCAGAGAATTCCACAGATTTACGACCCTCTGAGAGAAGACATTCCTCCTCATCTCGGTTCTAAAAGGGCGACCCTTTATTCTGAAACTATGCCCCCAAGTTCTAGATTTCCCCATGAGGGGAAACATCCTCTCTGCATCTACCTTGTCGAGCCCCCTCAGTATCTTACATGTTTTGATAAGATCACTTCTCATTCTTCTAAATTCCAATGAGTATAGGCCCAGCCTGCTCAACCTTTCCTCATAAGTCAAACCCTCATCTCTGGAATTAACCTAGTGAATCGTCTCTGAACTGCCTCCAATGCAAGTATATCCTTCCTTAAATAAGGAGACCAAAACTGTACACAGTACTCAAGGTGTGGTCTCACCAATACCCTGTACAGTTGTAGCAGGACTTCCCTGCTTTTATACTCCAACCCCCTTGCAATAAAGGCCAACATTCCATTTGCCTTTTTGATTACTTGCTGTACCTGCATGCTAACTTTCTGTGTTTCATGCACAACGACCCCCAGGTCCTCTGAACTGTAGCATTTTGTAGTCTCTCTCTATATTTAAATAATAGTTTGCTTTTTTATTTTTCCTGCCAAAGTGGATAACCTCGCACTTTCCCACGTTATACTCCATCTGCCAAATGTTTGCCCACTCACTTAGCCTGTCTATATCCCTTTGCAGATTCTTTGAGTCCTCTGCACAACTTGCTTTCCCACCAATCTTTGTATCATCCGCAAACTTGGCTACATTACACTCGGTCCCTTCATCCAAGTCATTAATGTAGATTGTAAATAGTTGAGGCCCCAGCACCGATCCTTGTGGCACCCCACTAGTTACTGTTTGCCAACCAGAAAATGACCCATTTATCCCGACTCTCTGCTTTCTGTTAGTTAGCCAATTCTCTATCCATGCTAATATATTAACCCCAACTCCGCGAGCTCTTATCTTACGCAGTAACCTTTTATATGGCACCTTATCGAATGCCTTCTGGAAATCCAAATACACCACATCCACTGGCTCACCCTTGTCCACCCTGCTTGTTACATCCTCAAAGAACTCCAGCAAATTTGTTAAACATGATTTCCCTTTCCTAAAACCATGCTGACTCTGTTTGACTGCAGTATGTTTTTCTAAATGCCCTGCTGCTGTTTCTGGCTTGTGCTTTATTTTATTTGGTTGTACTTGATGGTGGAAAAGTGTACAAGGGCCTAGATTCTAAAGCACACTTGGGGCCACTTCATAGAATCATACAGCACAGAAGGAGGCCATTCGGCCCGTCATGTCTGTGCCGGCTTTTTGAAAGAGCTATCCAAATTAATCTCACTCCCCTGCTCTTTCCCCATAGCCCTGGAAATTTCAACTTATTCCATTCTAGTTACTTATGCAATTCACAAATTCCCCCCCCCCCCCCCCCTCGTTGTTACCAGATTCTGAAAATTGTTAATTTGGGCCCAATACAATAAGAGATGGCAATTTTTTCATAATTGATAATACTGGAAATGAAAAGAGAAAACTTGAGGCGATTTAGTTAAAATGTTAATGGCTGAGGCGAGTTGATAAAATTGATGCCGACATAGTTCACTATGGTGAAGGATTCAGATACCAGGACAGTTAGAAAGATGGGACGTCCGGTGGTGCCTTGCTACTCAATGTAAAAGAGTTGTGGAATAGGTTACCTGGGAAGAACACAAATGAGTTTGAGACAATTGGATATGTTTCTGGAGAGTGAAGTGTTTCAGAGATTATATTTAGTTTGTAGAGCTCTTGCATTTGAGTCGGAAGATTGTAGTTTAAGCCCCACTCTAGGGCTTGAGTGCATGATCTAGGACAACATTTCAATGCAGCACTGAGGGAGCACTGTATTGTCAAAAGTGTTGTCCTGCAAATGACTCGTTAAAGAGTCTCTGTCTGTTCTGCTGGTTCAGATTGACATGGCACTATTTGAAGAGTGGGGAGTACTCTTGGCGTTCTAGCCAACATTCCTCCCTCATCTGATTGCTGTTTTGGGATCTTGCTATGCATGAAATTGCCATTGGGTTTGCCTGTACAAAAATAATCGTATGTGAATTGTAATGTATATACCTTTTTAAGGGGGGAACTACTTTTTACAGCTCATGTATACTGTAGTACCGGCAGTGACCACACCTGTATGTAGTACGGAGTAGTAATCTGTACAGTCAGTTCCAGAGTGAGCCACGTTGAGTAAACACCTGTTGTACCGTTCTCCTGCAGTCTGTGTCTTACTACTGACGGACACAACATGAAGCACTTTGGAATGTTTCTAAGTAACGTGATAAGGTGTTCGATAATTGTAATGTAGGTGGGCTTGATCTATGAAAACGGGACAGATTTGTTGGGTCTAATGGCCTTTTCTTGTTTCTCTCAATTCATGGATATAGAAATGAAGATTTGATTGAATTAAGGAGAAGACTCGTGCTGAGTTATGATAGCACCGTGGTAGATTTGAGAGCTTCTTTAAATGGCCCAGAATTTGCGGTCAGCGGCGAAGGCGTTTGCTGCTGGCCCCGAAGAAAGCTGCCCATAAAGATCTCGTGATCTCTGTGGCGAGAAGTTCGGCTTTTCCAACGTTCAATCGAGACCAGTGCAGTTTAGTGGGGAATCCCGAGTGCGAACTGCTGTGTTATCAACAAGCTGTCTAAGCAGCCAATCACAATGCAGAATTCTCACAGACCGAGAACCAAGAAGTGAACAAGCTCCTTTTTATTCTGACTTTAGAGAGCAAAACAAAGATTGGGGCTCTCGCATGGGGAAAAGGTAAACCTGAAAAAAAGTTTGTTCATCTTTATTTAAAAAAAAGTATCTTAATTGTAATTTTTATTAAAATGGATAAATTTGACACTCCACAAAATTTAAAATTAGTTTTTCAGGGCCATAACGTTTGTTTAGCAGTCAATATGCTGTTAAAACCCCAGTTACACCTAATCCAACTAGGTCTAACTTTTAATGGGGTATTTAACAGCGACATTACCGCGGAAGAGCCAAAGTTTTTTTTAGTTTCACTGATTTCACTGATTGCTGGCTTGGGGGTGGGTGGGGGGCGGTTGCGCGGGGGAGGGCCACAGCGCAACCAGTGTTGGAGCAGTGAATGACTAACCGCAGCTTCAGGATTTCCATGATAGGATGTGCATGCACCAAATCCTGAAGTTGCGGTCAATTTCAAAGGGCACTGTTATTACCCACCGCAAATTCTGGGCTAATGTGTATTTTCAGTTCCAATGTTGTATTCACCTTTTAGTCTTTCACTAATGTTATATTATCTACTATACTATGCATGCCTGGTATTACTTTGAAAAATAAACCAATGAAGAATGACTGCTATCTGTAGTAGATAAAGTCCCCAGAACCTGTTGATTGAATTACTGCCATGTAACTTGCTGCTAATTTTAACTCTACCCTCCATAGGAGATGTTTATTCTTGTTTGCCAAAGCTGTTTGTTTTTACAGTGGACTCCCACCCCAGGTGAAGGCAGATGGCTTATATAAAAATTGAGGCATGTTGCATAATTTATACAGTTGCAACTATACCATCATGTGCTTCCAGTCTATTCCATTATACTAACCAGCATAATCCCGAGGTATGTTTAATGTATTGGCACTAGTATATTCCAGGAAACTTTGTACCAAAGCCAATATACTGCTTCTGTTATTGTATTAATTCATTCCATCAAATTGGTCTCCCGTGTATTTCATTCTGGTGTTCTCGCCAGATCCAACATAAGTTTGGAAGAACAAAATTTACAATTAGATTGCTGAGGTGTTTTTCACAGTTCGCTCAGCACTAAGCTTTACCTTAATACAAGTCGCAAGATTGTATAATGGTGAACATAAACTGAAGTCCCCACTGCTTATAACGGGTGTGTTCTTGCGAACATGATTGGCCCGCTATATGCGATGGCCAGTGTAACCTGACAGCCAAGGTCCTTGGGGGGGGGGGGGGCAGGCAACACGCTATGGGACCGTGCTATCTTCATCAGCTTTTCAGATTTACAATCTCTACAATTTGAAATAATCTACAAAGCACAATCGGTAGTGCAGACCTGCAATGCATGAGCTCTTGCATCATTTAATCCAATACACTGAGAACCTCTGATCCAATACTACGCAATTCAAAAGGGAGGTTTAATTTATATTGGCAAAACCTAATCATTTGAATGCAGGCAAATGACAAAACAACTGTCATGAAGAAAACGCTTAATTCAACTTGTGCATGTGCTGTTGCTAAAACAGACCCTCCATTTAAATCTGTTTTAATTAAGGGTTAAAGTGCTTTCATGCTGTTAGCATAGATTCTTGATTTTAGAAACCGCTTAATTTCAATTGTAACTTATTTTGAGCACTTGCAGATGTAAACCTCGTAGCTGAGAGAAATGTTAGAATGTACTTTCAAACTAGGCTATTTATTTCAGCTGATGGACTGTAGGCACACACATACTGGAAAAGTAAGAGTTCTCATTAATAAGGCTATTTTATTAATTTTTTATTACATTCAGTGCACCTTAATGAGGTGAGAGCTAGTGAGTTAACACAGTTGTTTCTGCCCGAAAGCAACAGAGCACTTAAGACGCTATAACAAGCAATTTTGAAATTGATGTTCATGCAAATGGGTAATGGTTATTGCTTTTTGACCGATATGAGATTGCCGCCATTTTAAATGTGAGCATTTTAAATGGAGGGTCTGCATTAGATTTGTCTGATATATTGTTGCAATTACACGCCCATAATGAGTCCCAGATTATGGTAGGACAATCGGGTAGAGGGACAACACTTCTGCCTTACAGGTTGACTTGAAGGAAGAAAATTTGAGGGGAAGAGAGCTTCTGTCTCTGAATCACAGTAGTTTTTCTTTACAATTATTATTTACCAAGGAAAAAAATTGAAGAGCAACTGATTCCATAACTACTCCTGTCAGGGTGTGCTTTTAATTGCTATTTTTGTATTGATAGACATCAAAATCAAAAATAAAGCAAACAAATATTTCTAGTAGAGCATAAAATAAGTAATGCTCTTGAAGCTCTGTGTCTTTCTCTGTTCCTGTCTTCTGATCACAGCAAGACCTGGACAAAATCCAGGCTTGGGCTGATGAGTGGCAAGTAACATTTGTGTCAGGCAATAACCATCTCCAACATGAGAGAGCCTAACCACCACCTCTTGACATTAATAGGCACATCAGGAACAGGAACAGGCCATTGTGCCCCTCAAGCCTGCTCTACCATTCAATTATATAATGGCTGATCCGCAGCTCAACTCCATTTTCCTGTCTTTGCCCTGTATCACTTGGTACCTGTACCTAAGAAGAATATAGCTCTGTCAGTCTTGAAAGCTCCAATTGTCCTAGCATACACAACCTTTTGGTGGAAGAGTGTTACACATTTCAACTACCCTTTGTGTGAAAATGTGCTTTCTGATTTTTCTCCTGAAAGGCTTAGTTCTAATTTTAAGATTATGCCCCTTTGTGCTTGACTCTCTCATTTGTATCTATCCTATCAAATCCTTTTAACATTTGAAACACCTCGATCAGATCACCCCTCAGTCTTCTGTACTCAAGGGAATACAAGCTAAGCCATTCAACCTGTCCACATAATTGAACCCTCTAAGCCCAGTATCATTCCAGTGTATCTGCACTCCTTGCACCCCCCCCCCCCACCCCCACAGGCCAATATATCCTTCCTGAGGGGCGATGGTCAAAACTTAACACAGTATTAAAAGGACGAGAAGCGCAGGGACGTGGGAACACCATCACCTCCGAGTTCCCCTCCAAGTCAAACACCATCCTGACTTGGACATATATCCTGTTCCTTATTTGTCGCTGGATCAAAGCCCTGGAACACTCTACCTAACAGCATTGTGGGAGTATCTTCACCACACAGACTGCAGCAGTTCAAGAAGGCCCACCACTGCTTTCTCTAGGGCAAATAGGACTGGGCAATAAATGCTGGCCTTGCTACCAATGCCCACATCCTGAGAATGAATTAAAAAAATTAACTGAAGAGGGTGCACATTGAGAGTGTTAGTTTGGATATAATTAAGCTGCTATTATATCATATAACAACTGATTATTTAGTTGGCAGAAGTTGTCAAAGAGGACAAAAAACCATGGTGTGTGTTTTATGAGCAGTACTAAGTTGCCAATATAGGAATAATGGATGAACTGATCATGTTGTAAAGATTAAAATTCATGTATTTTTTTTTCTTTTTATATGGCATTAGGACAAGATGTTGAGTTGTCAGGGACCTTGTCGCTTGTTCTGTCTCAGTGTTGCAAAAGAATAAAGGACACAGTTCAAAAACTGGCTTCCGACCACAAGGACATTCACTGCAGTGTTTCACGAGTAGGTAAAGCCATTGACCGGGTAAGTTCATGCCAGTTTCTGCTGACACTGTCCACAACTTTGTTCTAATAAGTTTGAGTTAGGTTAGTTCAGTAGTAAAATTGTGCATGTGATTTCTTTGATATGTTTAATATTATTGCCATAGATGACACTAGGCTTTAGGACACACCAATCCCTCATCAGGTAAAGTTTCTTCAGCCATTGAGCTCTTCTCCTGTGGAAATCCCACCCCAGCATCTCTTTACAGGAAACTCTTTTTTTATCCAGTACCGGCGTGGTGCCGGTTGATCAAAAAGTCCGGATTACAGAGAGGTATACTTACCAAGGTACGAGCGCCCCGTACACGGCCACAGGTGCAGGAGCCCAGGTTACACGGCCACAGATCCAGGAGTCCCTGTTGCACGACAACAGGTGCAGGAGTCCCGGTTACACGGCCACCGATCCAGGAACCCCGGTTACACGGCCACTAATATATAGTAAAACCTACCTGAACCTACTCCCGAATTTTGCCGGTTAAGAGAGATTTCCAGATATTTAGGTGCCGGTTAAAAGAGAGTTTCCTGTACTTCCTTCCGAAGCTTCCATAAGATTCTCCAACTATTCTTTTACCTCCAACCTGCTTTTTTTCTTCCCCCACCCCCGCTCCAGCTTGATGCCTTCTCTTTGTCCATATCTGGGATTGGGTTTGTACGAACTGCTGAATCTGTGTCTGAAGGAGCTGAATTAATATCGGCAGAGATGTAATCATTATTTTTGCTATTCTTTCTAGATTACTTTTAGTATTCTTTGTTTTCTGAAAATAGTCTTTCCTGTAAATCCTGTAAAAGGTGAAGAGGTCTCTCTTAGCTCAGTTTTTTTTGTCTGACCAGAATCTCCCCTCCACTCTGAGCTTGGCTGAGGACCTTTCTATCTCCTCGTGTCTTCACGATCCTGGCCCCTCAACCCCTCTTATACCAGGTCAAATAGTACCTGGATTTACAAGAAAATACAGAGTGAAAGACAGGAGAAAAACATCAGAGAATTCAAAAAGTAAAAAAAACAATGAGAGAAGAATGAAGAAAGTGTGTGAGGTGTACTGGCACACATACAGAAAGAGGGACAGAAAAAAACTAGAAACACATACAAACGTGAAATATCACCGGTATACCCGTAGAGTGAAAGGTGAAGAGGAAATGGGAAAAGACAGATTTGCAGAGTGAAACGGTGAGAAAGACTTGAAGATAGACAGATGGCGGCAAGAGTCTGACCACAGAGAAGTAAGGGAGACCCGAGAGAGTGAGAGAGATGCAAAAAATGTGCGAGTGGGTGACGAGCAGAGACAGTTATATGGAGAGGCATAAAAATTCTTTTCCCTGAGCAGTGCCACAGGATATCAACTAGTGTAAGTTTTAAAAATCTCAATCCTCAATCCTATGTGTAACCGTTATGATTCCATGTTTGCTTTCAGACTGTCCCTTAGCCTTCAAGGAAGCTTGGAATTAACACTTGGGTAGAATTTTCTGCCTGCGAACTACATGAAATTGTTCTCCAGTGAAATTAATGGAGAATGCTATCTGCAACCTATTGTCTCCTAAGTAAATTCCATCAGCTATTTAATGGATCACTAAAGTGAAATTTCATAAATGCTTGAATGGAAATGATATACAATATTTGCTCTTGTACTGACCCAGACACCATTTTAAACCATGAAACAGAGACCGGGAGAATACAGATTACCATTCTTTATGCTTTTCCTTTAACGAGTTAGTGTGAATCATGGATTGGAGGATAGCTAATGTAACCCCACTATTTAAAAAAGGTGGTAGAGAGAAAACGGGGAATTATAGACCGGTAAGCCTGACATCAGTTGTGGGGAAAATGCTAGAGTCCATTATAAAAGATGTAATAGCAGAGCACTTGGAAAGCAGTGACAGGATCGGACAAAGTCAACATGGATTTACAAAAGGTAAATCATGCTTGACTAATCTACTGGAATTTTTTGAGGATGTAACTGGTAGAATAGATAAGGGAGAACCAGTGGATGTGGTGAATTTGGATTTTCAGAAGGCTTTCGATAAGGTCCCGCATAAGAGATTAGCGTGCAAAGTTAAAGCACGTGGGATTGGGGGTAAGGTACTGTCTTGGATGGAGAATTGGTTGGCAGACAGGAAGCAAAGAGCTGGAATAAACGGGTCTTTTTCCGAGTGGCAGGCAGTGACTAGTGGGGTACCGCAGGGATCGGTGCTAGGACCCCAGCTGTTCACTATATATAAATGATCTAGACGAGGGAACTAGATGTAATATCTCCAAGTTTGCAGACGACACAAAGCTGGGTGCGCGTGTGTGCTGTGAGGAGGATGCAGAGAAACTCCAGTATGATTTGGACAGGTTGGGTGATTGGGCAGATGCATGGCAAATGCAGTATAATGTGGATAAATGCGAGGTTATCCACTTCGGTGGCAAAAACAGGAAGACAGATTATTATCTGAACGGCAATAGATTCGGAAAAGGGGAAGTGCAACGAGACCTGGGTGTCCTTGTGCACCAGTCGCTGAAGGTAAGCATGCAGGTGCAGCAGGCGGTTAAGAAGGCAAATGGTACGTTGGTCTTCATAGCGAGAGGATTCGAGTACAGGAGCAAGGATATCTTGCTGCAGTTGTACAAGGCCTTGGTGAGACCACACCTTGAGTGTGCAGTTTTGGTCGCCTTATCTGAGGAAGGATGTTCTTGTCATGGAGAGAGTGCAGCGAAGATTCACCAGGCTGATACTTAGGATGGCAGGAATGACGTATGAGGAGAGATATGGTCTATTAGGCTTATACTCGCTGGAGATTAGAAGAATGAGAGGGGATCTCATAGAATTTTATAAGTTTCAAACAGGACTAGACAGACTAGATGCAGGAAGGATGTTCCCGATGGCGGGGGAGTCCAGAACCAGGGGTCACAGTCTAAGGATAAGGGGTAAGCCATTTAGGACTGAGATGAGGAGGAATTTCTTCACCCAGAGAGTGGTGAACCTGTGGAATTCTCTACCACAGAAAGCAGTTGAGGCCAATTCATTAAATATATTCAAGAAGGAGTTAGATATATTTTTTAAGGCTAAAGGGATATGGGGAGAAAGCAGTGACAGGGTACTGAATTTGTATGATCAGTCATGATCTCATTAAATGGCGGAGCAGGCTCGAGGGGCTGAATGGCCTACTCCTGCTCTTATCTTCGATGAATCTTGTATAATTTTTGGCATATTAAATTATAACTAATCTTGAGATTTTTATGGCGTAAGTATCATAATTAATGGCCGCCTTATAATAAAGGGCAGAGAGAAGTACACGCTTTCAGACTAAATTGAGAGAATATTTGTTTTAAATATTGGGCCGAATCTTCCTGGAAAAATAACGGCATTCATGACGCACGCTGTTATCAATGCATGTATCGGCCAGCAAGTTCATTGGTAGAAGAGATATGCTGTGAGTTGTGAACCTCAATAACTTGCTGGTATTTACGGCGCATCGCCGCTTGCATTGCACAAACAGCAGCTCGCCCTAAACCTCCCCTTTATTTTTAAAAACTTGCTGGATTTGCACATTAATTGACCATTAAACTCGCCGCAGAAAGTTAGGGCTCATACTTAACAGCGTAAGTATCCTTTTAACAACATGATAATTGTTAATACAACGCCAATCAACCTCTCCCGCCCAGAAAGGGAACAATTTAAACCGTTGAGTCTTATTCCTGCATGTAGTTCATTTTTAAAGATTTAAAACATTTCAAATATAAAAAAAATTTCTTTTCCTTTCTGTCTCTTCTCTCTCTCTCTCTCTCTCTATCAATCCAGTGTTTCTTTCCCTCTTTATTTCTCTTTCTGAACATGATTTGACTCTAATTCACCCTCCTTCTCCGTCATTCCTCTGTTTCTTTCTCAATCCTTAAATCTAATTGGTTAAGGAGATAAGCTTCACTAAGGTCTTAGATGCCCCTTTGCCCTCACCGTGCCATTATCAGCTCGCACTTCCAGCAAGTTACAGCGCAAATTAAATTTGAGCTGAAGGGTGCAGAAAAAAGTTCAAATAATGGCGCACAGTTTGAGATGCTCCGCACCAGCAAGATTTGGCCCATTGTTTTTTGTGCACAACGGACCCAAAGGACCAATTGTTTGATTGTTTAAATATTTTGCTGTACGTTCAATTTTACTACAACCCCATCAAATTTTTGTTATCAAAATTATTAATTCATTTATAACCAGTGGATTTTCTTTTGAATGTCATGCCTGAATGTTACTGCAAGGTTACTCAAAGAAGAAAATAGACGGAAGGGAGAGATATCCTAATATTTAGTTACTGTATATATGGTTTAATTCTGTATTTACTGTAGTACCTTTGTCTTTTAATTGCTGTTCAATGTAATTTGAGAAACATCTTTTTAAATTGAGCTTTTTAATAGAATGGCGTAGTACCATTTTTCCATTACGAGACGTCAGAGTATTTAAAAATATACTTAAAAAACAGTGTGAACATATGAAGAACCAGTAGCAATATTGGTGTACAAACACTTGTGACATTCCTTTACCCACTATTCTAACAGGATGTTAACCGGTTTTAACCTGTTAAATTATTACTATTCAAAAAATAGCAAAGAAGTACCATCCAAACATATTAGGTGTTAATCCACTAATATTGCAAACAGTAATTTGTGGGTTTCGTATCATTTAGTTAATGGATACTGCACAAGCATTAAAAATAAAATCCTGGGTGATTATCTGTTAACTCACCATAAGCAAATCAGCAATCACACATTTTTGTTTGGTTGTTAACTGATTTAAGTTTTCAAGAGGTTTGTTGTACCCTGTTTAAAACTTATTTAAACATAATTATTTCAATTTGGTGTGTATTTTATTTAACTGCAGGCTTGCCTAAGACTACTAAAATATTCATATTTTATTTTGTTGCATAATAAATAGGGAGTCGGTTTGTTGGCTTTTTTTCTAGTCTTAAAAGTTATTTTGTTTCCTCTGCAATTTGCAGCACTGAAACCATATCTTTATCATTGGCATAACGAACATAGTATGTTTCTTTTGTTTAATTGTCCCCTCTCCCAAGGCGATCTATGCTGAGGCATAGTTCCAGGAACACTGATCATTCTCTGGCTCCTTGCCCAAATAGCCATTTTGCAGCTTTGATTGTGAGTGTTGCTCAGTTAGTTGTTGCAATGGCAGGGGTGGGGTGGGAGACTCTAAGGTAATTTTGGATGAATGATGTAAGATGGGCTGATTGGCCATCCTTATCTGTAATTATTTTGTGATCTTGTTGGCAGGCTAGTCAACAGCCCGGGAGGCGGGAAGGCAGAGTCTGGACATGATCCTATCCTCACCCAACACCTCCATGCACTTCCAGCATGTGTCATTGGGCAGTGATTAGTAGAGAGAACCCTGGTCAATTTTGGCTGTCTCTCACTTGGATACCAAGGCAAATAGCTGATATGCAACCAATATCAACTGACTTAGCACGGGCAGTTTGTATAGATTTCAAATTGAATAAACCCGTTGAACCATCAAGGAAGCTGCAATTTTTGTATATAAACTCCGACTGCTTTTTGGTGCATAGTCCTAAACAGAATTTTGATGTTTAAATTGAGTCACTGATAATGTTATTCCTAATGGCAAGTAACAATTATACTTCCAATTTTACAAAGATATACTGCTCTTTTATGAGTGGGAGACTTGCTGCGATGCCACTGCTGATTTTTGCCATCCTATTATTTATTTAGGCAAAGGGAAATACAATAAATCTCAATGGCATAACTTGAGAAATTAAATTCTGAGCCGCTGGCTGCTCTGTTGTGGAGATGATTCGGTTTTGTCACCACCTGGATTGCACTGTTCCCTCTGCCGAACTGCAGTGCATTCTGAATAGTGATATGGTTCGGCAGTACAGTGCTCCACAGTATTCGGGCTCATAAAATGCTTTAAAGGAAAAATATTATAATTTGTAAATTAATTTTTTTGGAAAAACTGAATGCAAAGTGAATGTTTATATCTTGATTTCCCCTCCCCCATTCATACCATCCCTAAATACCCCATTTTGTTGCTGTCTTCTGCTTTTGTTTAATTCCAGGTCTTTCGGCACGTTTCCCCATTCTTTATACTCACAGTAGATGCCAAATACTGCTCCTTTTATCCAAGAATGGGACAGAATTTTGCTACTAATCAGGTAACTTGGTTAATCACTTCCCACCCAAAAAGATTTTTCATTTTTGTGTAGCAGTGTTCATAAAACCTTATTTTATTAGTGCGCCCTGTTTGGCACTTTGCTTATAGCCCGGAGTCAGACATTGCACAGCCACTGTCTGACGGTTCTAGTCTACTTAGTTACATTGGCTGTTTTAATAGGTCATAATAGCCTGAGGTGGTAGGAGGTGCAAGCGTACCACACCCTCTGTTACCAACATATTGTTCAGATCAGAAATCTTGTAAGACTTTACACACGGAACTGCTTTACACTTTTCTGTGAATTTTGTACAAGGAGGGCTGAAAATGAAGTTGGATGATGTGTATATGTGCGTTTTTTTCCTCTGTCCTATTTTATTATCATATGCAGTGTAGCTCAGAGGTTAGCTGACTTCATTAGGAAAAATAGGTTCTTTTTGCTGCTGTAATTTATTGGCCCAAAATTTGCGATCGGCGGCTTCCCGCAGGCAGATGCCTCCGACCTGTTTAAAAAAAAAAAAAAAATCTACGTATTTACCTGGTGACCCGGGAGGTATGGGGGCTTGCAATCCTGAGCCTCTCCGGGTACGCGCGAGCAGAGGCCCACGTATCCCAGGGGTGCATGCGGTTCGCAAGTGCCCCGGGATCACATGGGCCAGCCCAACCAATAAAAGAAGGGGATCCCCATTCAAACTTATGGGAGTTCCCTACGTACGGAACTCCCGTAAGTATGAATGGGGATCACTTTAAAAAAAAATATACCAACACATGAAATAAATATTTTTTACATATTTATATATTTTAAATTAATTATTTACATATTTAAATCAATTAAAATGCCATTTAATTTAAATATTTTAAACAAATTTAATTTTTTGTCTTTTTTTATGTTTTAACAGGGCTAAAAATAAACTTACCTTATTGGACAGGGTTTTTAATGTATAAGTGATAACATTTTATTTTTCTATTTTTTTAAAACTCTTATGCTGGTAAAAGCAGGCCTTGCGTCTGCTTTTACCACATGTAAGAATTTCACAGGCATTCAGCGGGCGGAAGTTGGGCAAATAGCGCAACTCTCCCCCCGCAGAGGCCCATCTCCCACGGACGCGGAGGATCTGTCAAGAAGATTCTTGACAGATTGCAAGTTCCGGCTCAGGCTTCGCATGCCTAAACCCGGAATTTGCGCGGCCCCTACGGGCGCATATGCACCTTGTACACGCCCGTAGTGGTCGCAAAATACGGCCCATTGCGTCCTTTGAAGCAGCCAGTTAAAGTATAAAAAATTGAGACTGATGGGGCCAAAACTATAAATGTTCTTTTGAAATAAAAACATGCAAAACCTTGAGTAACACACAGGAAAAACAGATTAGTGAAGTTTGATAAGTCTACCAGATTACGATTTATTTAATCTTTTGCGGAGTTACTAATTTAGTTTAAGTGGAGACAATTTAGGAAATTTAACAGTTGTTAACTATACAAATGCTGGAGCAGCAGGGTGTAAAAATATGGGGGTAGATTTTCTGTCCATTTACGATGACTGGATATAAAATCTAGCCTTAACAGTTCTGTTTTGTTTTGGTAAGTGGTTTTTCTATTGACCACTAGCACTACGAAGTTATTTAGTAACTGTGTCTGTACATGAGTTATTGTCTTGTTAACACTATGTGAAGCTCCCCTTTTTGGCTAAATTTATACCATCGAGGGAAGAGAATACTCTGAGCATACAGATATAACTTACATAACATAAGCCGTAGGAGCAGGAGTAGGTCATTTGGCCCCTCGAGCCTGCTCCGCCATTCAATAAAATCATGGCTGATCTGATCTTGGCCTCAACTCCACTTCCCTGCCCGCTCCCCACATCGTTCAAAAATCTGTCTATCCCCACCTTAAATATATTCAATGATCCAGCCTCCACAGCTCTCTGGGGCAGAGAATTCCAAAGATTCACGACCCTCTGAGAGAAGAAATTCCTCCTCATTTCCAATTTAAAAGGGTGCCCCCTTATTCTGAAATTATGCCCCCTAGTTCTAGATTCCCCGACGAGGGGAAACCTCCACTCTGCATCTACCCTGTCAAGCCCCTTCAGAATCTTATATGTTTCAATAAGATCCCCTCTCATTCTTCTAAACTCCAACAAGTATAGGCCCAACCTGCTCAATCTTTCTTCATAAGATAACCCCTTCATCTCTGGAATCAACCTCGTGAACCTTCTCTGAACTGCCTCCAATGCAAATATATCCTTCCTTAAATAAGGAGACCAAAACTGTACCCAGTACTCCAGGTGTGGTCTCACCAATGCCCTGTACAGTTGTAACAGGACTTCCCTACTTTTATACTCCATTTCCTTTGCAATAAAGGCCAACACTCCATTTGCCTTCCTAATTACTTGCTGAACCTGCATGCTAACTTTTTGTGATTCACGTACAAAGGTTCCCCCCCCCCCCCCCCCCAGATCCCTCTGTACCTCAGCATTTTGTAATCTCTCCCCATTTAAATAATAATTTGCTTTTTTATTTTTCCTGCCAAAGTGGATAATTTCGCATTGTCCCACATTAAACTCCATCTGCCAGATTTTTGCCCACTCACTTAGCCTATCTATATCCCTTTGGAGATTCTTTGCATCCTCCACACAATTTGCCTTCCCACCTATCTTTGTATCATCAGCAAATTTGGTTATATTACACTCGGTCCCTTCATCCAAGTCATTAATATGGATAGCAGATAAGGGAATTAGGGGTTACAGGGAGAGGGCAGGGAAGTGGACGTGAGTCTAGATTCGGATCAGCCATGATCCTATTGAATGGCGGAGCAGGCCCGAGGGGCCGTATGGCCTACTCCTGCTCCTACTTCTTATGTTCTTGTAAATAATTGAGGCCCCAGCACTGATCCCTGCAGCACCCCACTAGTTACAGTTTGCCAACCTGAAAATAACCCATTTATCCCGACTCTCTGTTTTCTGTTAGTTAGCCAATCCTCTATCCATGCTAATATATTATCCCCAACCCCGTGAGCTCTTATCTTGTGTAGTAACCTTTCATGTGGCACTTTATCGAATGCCTTCTGAAAATCCAAATATACCACATCTACTGGTTCCCCTTTATCCACCCTGCGCGTTACATCCACAAAGAATTCCAGCAAATTTGTCAAACATGATTTCCCTTTCATAAAACCATGCTGACTCTGCTTGACTATATTATGATTTTCTGAATGTCCTGCTACCACTTCCTTAATGATGGACTCTAGCATTTTCCCAGTGACATGTTAGGCTAACTGGTCGATAGTGGTCTGCTTTCTGTCTCCCTCCTTTCTTAAATAACTTGTGAAAGAAAAATAGTTTCTTGTGCAGCATGCAATAGATAGGTGGAAATCTAAAGTAGGAAAAGAATATCCTTGCCCCATCTTATTTCTCATCTACATGCTGCCTCTTAGCCACATCATCCGAAGAAATGATGTCAGGTTCTGTATGTACGCTAATGACACCCAGCTCTACCTCACCACCATCTCTCTGTCTCGTCCCCTCTAAATTGTCAGACTGCTTGTCTGACTTAGTCCTGAATGAGCTGAAATTTCCTCCAATTAAACATTGGGCAGACCGAAGCCATTGTCTTTGGTCCACGTCACAAACTCCGTTCCCTAGCCACCGATTTCATTCCCCTCCCTCGCATCTGTCTCGGGACAACCTCGGAGTCCTATTTGACCCTGAGTTGAGTTTCCGACGCCATATCCTCTCCATCATAAAGGCATACTTCCACCTCTGTAATATCACTTGCCCCTCCCCTGCCGCCTCCCATCTGCTGCTGAAACTCTTTGTTACCCCCAGACTCGACTACTCCAATGCTGTCCTGGCTGGCGTCCCATCTTCCACCCTCCGTAAACTTCAGTTCATCCAAAACTCTTGATGCCTGTATTGTAACTCACGCCAAGTCCCGTTTACCCATTACCCCTGTGTACACTGACCTACATTGGCTCCTGGTCCAACAACGCCTCGATTTTTAAAATTCTCTTCCTCGTGTTCACCCTTCCCTATCTTTGTAACCTCCTCCAGCCCTCCTACCCTCCGAGAACTCTGCGTTCATCAAACCCTGGACTTGTGCATCCCTCGCTTCCTTTGCCCCACCATTGGCGGTCGTACCTAGAGTTCTCGCCACCTCTCTCCACCTTTAGGACACTCCTTAAAACATGGTGCTTTGACCAAGCTTTTAGCTACCTGTCCTAATATCTCTTTTTCTTTTGCTTGGTTTCAATTTTTGTCTGATTATGCTCCTGTAATGCACCTTGTGACGTTTTACTATGCTAAAGGTGCTATATAAATGCAAGTTGTTAGATAGAAAAGGATATTGCAGCATTTAGAATATTCAAAAGGGTGGAAATCCTAGTAGAGACCTTCATTATTGGAACATAAAAGTTTGTCTTGGTTTTGCAACTTTAAAAATTGTTTATTTTCAATGTTTTCTTTTAGGAATTGTTTTTCTTTGAGCCAAATTTTTCTCTCAACTTTTTTCTATATTGAAGTAGTGGCTAACTGAAGTCACTCTGTCCAGAATGAACTACAGTTACTGAGAGAAAGGCATCGAGCTGACCTCATTCAATGTTGCAAGCTGGATTTTCCCAGAACAAAGCAGCAGATGGCTCAAAGTTTGGCAATAGTTATTTTGAAATTTCTCCACTTTAAGGCTGTTCCACAGTCATCCCCAGTAATCTTCCCCAGTTGAGAGGCAACTATGCCTCAGACCTCTTTGAATGCCACTCTGGAGCTGACTGTTGGAAGGTGTGCCAAAGCAGTCTGCGTTGACTTGCCTAGCATTTTTTTCCTTTTCTCCCTTACTACCTTTGGGGATGTATCTGACCATTCATTCTCTAATCCTGATGGCACATCTTAAGTTGAAACTTGCGTAGACATGTGTCCTACCCTTTTATACACCAGTACATTGTATCACTCAATTAAGTCATCCTTGCTTTGCAGTCATTCATAAAATGTTCTCAAATTTGTAATGATGTAGAAAGGAATATCTGGAGTTTCATCTTAAATCTTGATTATCTGTATTTGATTTTTCTTTCATTTGTTGTGCTGCATTGCTTTTGAAAATTGATATTCCCACTTGCACTTTTACAGAATTTTGATTCAGAGATCAGTGGAGTGGCAATAGATGGATGCTGGCAAACTGATAGCCAACGTCTCCTTAGCGAGGTGATGGTGGAACACTTCTTCCGACAAGGAATGCTGGATGTGGCAGAGGAACTCTGTCAGGTAAAGTAATGGACACTGTAGTAGTTTGTATCCCGTGCCATCGGTAATTCCTTACCTTTTTCCTAAATTGCCTCTCTGAAATTGACCGTGTTTCAGGATGGATTGCACTTTACACCAGCTGTCTTTGTTCTGTTTTATCTCAATCTCCTTGTTAGTCGCGTGCATCTAATTCTTCGTGCTCCACTGTGTGTATACACTTTGTTCCTTCACATTTTGTGCTAACTGTCCCATCGTGCTCTATGCTTATGCCAGGCCATTTAGCCTGTCATGGTACACTATCCTACACTGCATAGTGTCTCTCAGCAGTCTAGAATAAATACTGTCTCTGTTTGGAGCCCTTTTAGCCTATCTTATTTATATTGAAGTCATTGGTTATCTCTTTGTGGAAGACACTTTGCTCCATGTTTTCCCTTATGAATACTTGGAGGAAGAAGTTATTCAGAATGTTCATCATCAGTTTCAAGCCCCTTTACATCGTTTAGGGTTTTCACCCCCAACTGCCCTCTTGGGAGTACTGCGAGAACTATATACTGGTATGTTTAGTTCTGCTGCTTTGCTTTATGTCTAGATTCCTGTTTGTTCCTCTGATCGCTCTTTTAACCTGTTACTGCGTTTTCTCATATTCAGCCTGAGTGGGGTGCCTCAGGATCCGGTGTTGGGACCATTACTGTTTCCAATTTGACTTGTATTCAAAAACCCAATGTAAACTGGTTACATTTTTAGATGATATCAAAACAAGAGGGTCAGAGCACTGTAGCTAGATTATGAATTCTAGTTCAATATTCTACTGGCACTGAGGAGGGTCCATGGAATTGGAAGAAACTGCTTAGAAATTATAGAAGGAGCTGTTTTATAAAAAAAAATAAAAAAAAATTAATGCAGACAGAACAAAGTTTAATACAGACAAATGTAAAGTAGTAAACGTTGGAAGGAAAAGTGGGCAACCCACGCACTCCATGAATGGTGTTGAAATAGTTGAGGATGAAGTTGAAAAAGTCCTAGGAGCCTTGGAGCTCAAAGCATCCAGCCATTGCAGAGCAGTAATCAACAAAGCCAGTAGCATATTGAACTACATAGCCACAACAGTGTAATACATAATCGGAGGAATGCATAATCTAGCCACAGTGCTCTAGCCCATCATCCACTTATCACTTGCTGCTGTACTACTCCCTTTCCCCACCAATCTTTCTCTCTGCTTGTAAAAACATAGTAAAAGGAACAAACTTACATTTTTATAGTACTTCTTGTGTCATCAGGACATCCCAAAGTGCTTCACAGCTTTTGAAGTGCAGTCGCTGTTGTAATAGAGTCATAGTCATAGAGTTTTACAGCACAGAAAGAGGCCCATCGTGTCCGCGCCGCCCATCCACCCCTGTCCTGTCTAATCCCATTTTCCAGCATTTGGTCCATAGCCTTGTATGCAATGGCATTTCAAGTGCTCATCCAAATGCTTCTTGAATGTTGTGAGGGTTCCTGCCTCTACCACCCTTTCAGGCAGTGAGTTCCAGATTCCAACCACCCTCTGGGTGAAAAAGTTCCTCCTCAAATCCCCTCTAAATCTCCTGCCCCTTACCCTGAATCTATGCCCCCTTGTTATTGACCCCCCTACTAAGGGGAAAAGTTCCTCTTTGTCTACCCTATCTATGCCCCTCATCATTTTGTACACCTCAATCAGGTCCCCCCTCAGCCTTCTTTGCTCCAAGGAAAACAACCCCAGCCTGTTTAGTCTTTCTTCATAGCTGAGGCGCTCCATCCCAGGTAACATCCTGGTGAATCTTCTCTGCACCCTCTCCAAAGCAATCACACCCTTCCTATAGTGAGGCGACCAGAACTGCACACAGTACTCCAGCTGTGGCCTCACCAGCGTTTTGTACAGCTCCATCATAACCTCCCTGCTCTTATATTCTATGCCTCGGCTAATGAAGGCAAGTATCCCATATGCCTTTTTAACCACCTTATCTACCTGTTCCGCTGCCTTCAGAGATCTATGTACATGTACACCAAGGTCCCTCTGACCCTCTGTACTTCCTAGGGTCCTACCACTCATTGTGTATTCCCTTGCCTTATTTGTCCGTCCAAAATGCATCACCTCGCACTTTTCAGGGTTAAATTCCATTTGCCACTTTTCCGCCCGTCTGACCAACCCGTTTATATCGTCCTGTAGCCTGAGGCTTTCCTCCTCGCAATTTACCACCCCACCAATTTTCGTGTCATCTGCGAACTTACTGATCATACCTTTTACATTCTCATCCAAATCATTTATGTAGATCACAAACACCAAGGGACCCAGCACCGATCCCTGAGGTACCCCACTGGACACAGGCTTCCAGTCACAAAAGCATCCTTCGACCATCACCCTCTGCCTCCTGCCACTCAGCCAGTTTAGGATCCAACGCGCCAAGGCACCCTGGATCCCATGGGCTCTTACCTTCTTGACCAGTCTCCTATGCGGGACTTTGTCAAAAGCTTTACTGAAGTCCATGTAAACCACATCCACAGCATTTCCCTCATCCACCCCCTCGAAAAATTCAATCAGATTTTTCAGACATGATTTACCCTTGACAAAGCCATGCTGACTATCCCCGATTAATCCTTGCCTCTCCAAGTGGAGACTAATTTTGTCCCTCAGAATTTTTTCCAATAATTTCCCTACCACAGATGTTAGGCTCACTGGCCTGTAATTCCCTGGTTTATCCCTGCTACCCTTCTTGTATAATGGTACTACATTAGCTGTTCTCCAGTCCTCTGGTACATCCCCTGTGGCCAGAGAGGTTCTGAAAATTTGTGTCAGAGCCCCTGCAATCTCCTCCTTTGCCTCCCACAGCAGCCTGGGATACATCTCGTCCGGGCCTGGGGATTTATCCACTTTTTGGCCTGCTAAAACCGCTAGCACCTCCTCCCTCTCGATGCTAATATGTTCAAGTATGTCACAGTTCCCTTGCCCGATTTCTATGTCTGCATCGTCTCTCTCCATAGTGAACACAGATGCAAAAAATTCATTTAAAACCCCGCCTACATCATCTGGCTCTACACACAGATTGCCACTTTGGTCCCTAATGGGCCCTACCCTTTCCCTGGTTATCCTCTTGCCCTTAATATACTTATAAAACATCTTAGGATTTTCCTTTATTTTGCTCGCCAGTGTTATTTCATGGCCCCTCCTCGCCCTCCTAATTTCTTTTTTAAGTATGCCCCTGCACTTTTTATACTCCTCTAGGGCTTCTTCCGTCTTTAGTCTTTTGTAACTGCCAAAAGCCCCCCTTTTATTTCTAATGCATTTTTGTATCTCCCTTGTCATCCAAGGTTCCCTTTGCTTGTTGGTCCCACCCTTGACCTTTACAGGAACATGTTGGCGTTGTACTCTCTCTATTTCCCTTCTGAAAGTCTCCCACTGTCTTGATGTGGATTTTCCTATAAGTAGCTGCTCCCAGTCCACTTTGGCCAGACCCTGCCTTATCATATTAAAATCGGCCTTCCCCCAATTTAGAACCCTTATTTCCGGGCCGTCTTTGTCTTTTTCCATGACCACCTTAAATCTCACCGAATTATGGTCACTATCGCCAAAATGCTCTCCTACTGACACTTCCACCACTTGCCCGGCTACATTCCCCAGAATTAGGTCCCGTATCGCCCCCCTCTCTTGTAGGACTTTCTACATGTTGGCTCAAAAAGCTCTCCTGGATGCACTTTAAGAATTCTGCACCCTCTAAGCCTTTCACACTCTGACTATCCCAATTTATATTGGGGAAGTTGAAATCCCCCACTATTATTACCCTATTATTTTCGCACTTTTCTGAGATTTGCCTACATATCTGTTCCTCTATCTCCCCCTGACTGTTTGGGGGCCTATAGTACACTCCCAGCAAAGTGCTTGCCCCCTTTTTGTTTTTAAGTTCTACCCATATGGCCTCATTAGAGGAACCCGCTAATATATCATCCCTCCTTGCAGCAGTAATTGACTCCTTAATTAATATTGCAACACCCCCTCCCCTTTTACACCCCCCTCTGTCTCGCCTGAAGATTCTATACCCCAGAATATTGAGCTGCCAGTCCTGACCCTCCCTCAACCATGTCTCCGTGATAGCAACAATATCGTACTCCCATGTGTTCAACAACAACTTCAGTTCGTCCACCTTATTTGCAAGACTCCTTGCATTAAAATAAATGCCTTCCAGCCCTGCCATATTCCCTTTTCCCTTCGCATATTTGCTCTGCCTTGTTTTTTTCTCTGTATTTGGCTGTAAATCACCCCCTGCTATAGCTCCACTCTGTACCCCATCCCCCTGCCAAGTTAGTTTAAACCCCCCCCCCCCCAGCAGTGCTAGCAAACCTCCCCGCAAGGATATTGGTTCCCCTCTGGTTCAGGTGTAAACCGTCCGACTTGTACAAGTCCCACCTTTCCCAGAAGCAGACCCAGTGATCCAGGAAACTAAAGCCCTCCCTCCTGCACCATCCCTTTAGCCACGCATTCATCTGTTCTATCTTCCCATTCCTATACTCACTAGCACGTGGCACCGGGAGTAATCCAGAGATTACAACCTTTGAGGTCCTGCTCTTTAATCCTTCACCTAGCTCCCTAAATTCTTGCTGCAGGACCTCATCCCTCTTTTTACCTATGTCATTGGTACCAATGTGGACCACGACCTCTGGCTGTTCACCCTCCCCCTCCAGAATGCCCTGCAGCCGCTCAGTGATATCCTTGACCCTGGCACCAGGGAGGCAACAAACCATCCTGGATTCACGTCTACGGCCACAGAAACGCCTATCTGTTCCCCTTACTATAGAATCCCCTACCACTATTGCTCTCCCACTCTTTTTCCCCCCTTCCTGGGCAGCAGGAGCACCCCCAGTGCCAGGAAGTTGGCTGCTGCTGCCTTCCCCTGGTGAGTCATCCCCCTCAACAGTATCCAAAGCGGCATACCTGTTTGAGAGGGGAATGGTCACAGGGGTCTCCTGCACTACCTGCCTGCTTCTATTGCTCCTCCTGGTGGTCACCCATTTCCTATCTTCCTGTGCAGCCCTTCCCTGCGGTGTGACCAACTCACTAAACGTGTTATCCACGAACCTCTCAGCATCGTGAATGCTCAACAACCCATCCACCCGCAGCTCCAGCGCCTCAATGCGGTTTGCTAGTAGCTGCAGATGGATGCATCTCTGGCACACGTCATCAGGGGCACCGGCAGTGTCCCTGAATTCCCACATAGAGCAAGAGGAGCATATCACGGGGCTGGGCTCACCTGGCATGACCTTCCCTTTACTTAATTTAAATTAATTTACTATCACCAATAAAAAATATCTCTAAGGCGCTTGTATAGTCTACCAACAGTCCCTGCTACACCAGAAAAGACCCTAGTAACTATAAACTACAGAGTTTAAGTTTAAAAAAGAGAAATACTCACCAACCAATCACTTACCTGCTCCCTGGTGACGTCACACTCTGATTACTTTTTACCTCTCTCCTCTGCTGTTGATTTGGTAAGCCTCTGCTGAACCCGCCGGTTTTAAGTGCCGCCGGTCGCGCTGCTGCTCTCCCACAGGTCCAAGCTCTCTGACCTCGCCTCTGCTGAACCCGCCGGTTTTAAGTGCCGCCGGTCGCGCTGCTGCTCTCCCACAGGTCCAAGCTCTCTGACCTCGCCTCTGCTGAATCCGCCGGTTTTAAGTGCCGCCGGTCGCGCTGCTGCTCTCCCACAGGTCCAAGCTCTCTGACCTCGCCTCTGCTGAACCTAATGTCTGGTGTATAGAATGCTGTCGCACTTTAAATGTGCTATAGCAGAATAAAAGTATTGCATGCTTTAGTGATGGGTTCAATTTCCCAGAAACAATCAGAAAACACACTGCTATCTACTCAACACTTTCTCCCACAATATCTGTCTTAAACGTCTACCATATCCTCTGGCTCATTTTGAGCAACGCTAAGGGAGATCCAGTAGTTAAATTCAAGGTTATCTGCCACTGCATGATGAAGACTAGGTCAAAAATTTTGCTAAGCTTTTGCAGTGCACTGGTCAGAATAGAATGCTATGTTCTGTTTTGGTCACCATGCCTGAAAAAAATACAAATATTGGAAATCATACAGAGAAGGACAGCAAGACTGATTGCTGTAAAGGGGATTGGTTATGAAGAAGAATTAGAGAAACTTGAGCTTTATGGTCTTGAAGAAAGTGCTTAAGCTTTTGAAGTTATTACATCAGAATATGCCAGGAAAATGGGATCAGACAACTGAATGGAAATTACTGAAATTTTTTTTTAAATTTCGAAGTATTTTTCACTTGAAGTGTTTGGAATAATCTGCCAGACAGGATAGCAAAATTTCTATGTTCAAAATATAATCGGGTGCTGTGATGGAGAAGTTAGGATGCTAGAAGGATGAGCGTCAATGGTTGCCTTTTCTCGTCCATGGCTTTTTTTATTTTGTGACATATCATCTTCTGGTAAATATGGGATTACTACACCTTTTGCATAGTAAATCTCCCCATGTCTGACTCATTAGTCGATATTAACTGCCCATTTTAAGCCGCTCACACTAGTTTCTTGATTTAGTTCTAACTTCACTTTATTTTGGGGAAACAATGTAACAGTATTTCTGAACAACAAGTAGCTTAGTTGTCTCTTGTGCAGAATGATTTGTCAAATTCCACCTGCTATTATAATGTTGTACTCATTTGTCCATTAGGAAGCTGGCTTGTGCATCGAAGGAAACCAAAAGGAACCTTTTGTAGAACTAAATCGAATCTTGGAGGCACTCAGAGTAAGAGATCTAAGACCTGCATTAGAGTAAGTAACATTTTTCAAGTGTTATATAGTAAATGTATTGGGCAATTGGGAATGCTTTGACAAAGTTTGTTAAAGTAACCCTACAACTATAAGTCACAAAAGCCACACTTCAGAATTGGCTGCCTTCTCTTTGCAGAGGCCTATGTTCCTAGAATGCTATGCAGTTTTGATTGTGGTTATGGTTTCAAATGATAGAATCAGAGAATGGTTGCAGCACGGAAGAAGGCCATTCAGCCCATCGAGCCCATGCCGGCTCTCTGCAAGAGCACTTCAACTAGTCCCACTCCCCCGCAGCCCTGCAAATTGGAGATTTGGAAGATTATGGCCATTACCTCTGCGATTTCTTCCTTCACTTCCCTCCGCTTCCTAGGATGCATCCCATCTGGTCCCGGTGACTCATCTACTTTAAGCGCAGCCAGCCTTTCTAGTACAGGAAACTTTGTGATATCCGGCACCGACGGGACCGAGCTGTTGCCGTCCCATCAAAACTGCCGGACATACCAGCGTTAATGTTGAAGCATACGGAGGTTTTCATCTCCGTATCTGACAGCAAACACTGTTGCTTAGCAACAGCTTCTAACAGTCGGCCCGTACCTTCGAAGCGTCTCTAGCTTAGCAACAGCTTCAGAGAGACTTTCCAGAGCCTGACTGTTGGGGGGGAAAAAAAAAGCCACGCGAAGAAAAAAAACCTAACAAAACGGCTCCTGATTTCTGCCGGTAGATCGAGGTTTCTGGACATACAACCTCCGGATAAACCAAAGTCTCCTGTACCTCCTCTTTATCAATTTTTATCCCATCCAGTATCTCCTCTACCTCCACCTTCACTGACTTCGTATTTTCTTTGCTGTCAAATGAGTCATAGACAGCAACTCTGAGAGTGCTGCTTCTAAAAAGAAGTGTTCTTTAAAACTGAATTACAATTTACTCAAATTTGAAAGTGTGGTGGAAGACATGTGTACACAAGCTGTTTTTAGTTACTCCCTTTGTGACCTCTGTCCAAACGTACTTGTAACATTTAATCTTGAAACAATTTAGGTGTTGGGTGATGTTTTTTTTGCGATTAGAATGGGACTTTTTCTTGAACCTATTGCATTGTAATCACGTTTATTGGCTTTTTTTGGTTTATCATGATAGAAATTGAGTTTTCTAATTACACCTGTTAGATTCCTAGTTAACACATTGATACATTTATTTTACTTCAAGATGGGCAGTTGCAAACCGCGAGATGTTGATGGCACAGAACAGCTCCCTAGAGTTCAAGCTACACAGATTATATTTTATCAGCCTGTTAATGGGAGGTACAGAAAACCAGAGGGAAGCACTTCAGTATGCCAAGAACTTCCAGCCATTTGCTTTAAATCACCAGAAGGGTAAGCTACATTTTGGCTTGAAAATGTATATTGTGGGAGCCCACGTTTTACTATGTGTCGTAGATAATACGGTGCCAGTTGCCCTCTGATTCTTCACCCAAAGTAACATTATTCAACAACATTTATATAGCGCCTTTAACGTAGTAAAACATCCCAAGGTGCTTCACAGGAGTGTTACCAGATAAAATTTGACACGAGCCACATAAGGAGATATTAGGACAGGTGGCCTAAAGCTTGGTCAAAGAGGTAGGTTTTAAGGCGGGGAGAGAGAGAGAGAGAGAGGTGGAGAGATTTAGGGAGGGAATTCCAGAGCTTGGGGCCTAGACAGCTGAAGGCACAGCCGCCAATGGTGTGGCAAAGGAAATTGAGGATGCACAAAAGGCTAGAACTGGAGGAATGCAGAGTTCTCTGAGGGTTGTGGAGCTGGAGGAGGTTACAGAGATAGGCAGGGGTGAGGCCATGGAGGGATTTGAACACAACGATGAGAATTTTAAATTTGAGGCATTTCAGCTGCAGGTGGGCTGAGACGGGGTGGAGACATTCACGTGTGAGTGTTGATGGTGTGCATCAGCAGGCTATTTGACTTGGGGACATAGCGTCTGAGCGCAATTCTGTTCTCGCCCAGTCTCCACACTGCAGTTTCTTCGGAGATCTCCTAAGCAGTGGGAACTCTGGCCAATTTTATCGTCCCACACTTAAAATCATTATGGCAAATGATAGTGTCCTTACCATTGCACCTGTTGAAGTCAATTAATTTATCACAAACTGGGGATTGAACTTCAGACCTACCTGACCTGTATGATTTATCCTACTCACTGAAGAAGCTCAGTCAACAGGGATGACTCTGACTTTATAAATTATTATATATTTTATGTTGGGATATATTAATTGCCAATGCACATCCTTGAAAGTCATCGCGCATCTGTCGCCCTGAATGATTGGTAGAGGGAGAAGAAAATAGGTGTTTTACACTCTCGAAGTACAGAATATAAAGAGGTGTTGCTGCAAATCTGTAATGTAATCACTGCACATGAACCAATGTATTATGGGAAAGTGTTTCTCTTTACTTTTTACAATAGAATTGAATGTAGACTGCTGTAAATGGTTATATGTTGCTGGGCGGGGGAGGAAAATAGAAACAAAAATGAACTAATATAATAAACAAAGCTGGTACATTTTAAAATCACACACTAGTTTTGGTTTTGAAGATTGATGCATGCTCATTTTAGTTAAGAAATATACTCGTGATTTTGTTTCTCTACAGACATCCAGGTGCTAATGGGAAGCCTTGTTTACTTGAGACAGGGAATAGCGAACTCGCCATATATGCACCTGTTGGATTCTAACCAGTGGGCTGATATCTGTGATATCTTCACCAGGGATGCCTGCTCTCTCCTCGGTCTCTCAGTAGAATCACCACTGAGTGTCAGGTATGATTTAAATACTGTGTTAGATCTGATTAATCATATTAGAGAGTGATGGACATTTTTTAAAGTCTCCTGTTAACCTTTCATCCATTGATAGTTTTGAGTGAGGATGATAAAGCAAATTCAAGCAGTTATGATGAGTTGCTTTTTGGCACCTTTCTTAATTGTTTTTGGTTCATCAAGCTAAGTATTGCCATAGTGCTGGGGAGTAGAACTATTTCTATAGGCATCCACTGTGTATAATATGTGCTTCCAGGTCAAGCATTAGCACGGTTGGATGGAGAGTAAAGTTTACTCTACTTTGCCCCCATCAAGGTGCCTCTGTCCCAACATTTGAATAGCACTCATTACTGCACCAGCAAGACGTTTTGCCATTTTCCTTCATCAACTAAGCTTTGTCCTCTCCTCGATGAGATTGCCAATTATTACTAAATTAGGAGCAATTTTGTGCTGCGGGTCCATACACATTAGGAACTGGATCGAGATTACCCAAATTCATTCCATCCTTTACACCCAGCAGACAGAGACTCTTGAGTCCAGTCTGGACCAGATTTGATCCCAGGTCCCAAAGGTAAAAGGTCAGTGTCCACCTGTATCATACAGTTCTAATGCAGACGATATTGATGCTCAGAGAGTAAATCAGCCCCTATACAGTAAATCTTAGTGGGCACCCATTTAACACTGCATCATTTGTGCTTTCAGTATGTTTTGTACAGTGCCCTATGGATAGTAAAGCTTGTGAAATGTTTGTGTGCTTTATCTACAATACCACAATTTCAGAAACTGATCCTGATTGTGGTGTTGCATATTGGTGAACTACTTTTATTCACTTGAGGGCAGTGTTGTACCGCTTCAGATTCACGCATGTAAATTCTTCTTGTTGATGAGTTCCTCATCTTATTGGGCCTGCATGAGGCGGTACAAACAAAGGCTGGGCGACCCTCCCCACTGAAAGGAAAAAACACTCTTAAGAACGATTCACCTTGAATATTTTCATGCATCTTCTCCTAACTGATTTGAGAATTTAAATTTCTGTCCTCTCAGCCAGGGACTATTTTGTTTGGAAAGCCTTCAGGGGAGAACATTTGTTTTATTAAAAAAAAAATCATATCTGATGTCTGAATTATATGATCACGAGGGCTTAATCTACCTTACCATTGTACTCTCCAAACAACTGCTGCATAGCAATTTCACATCCTCATGGGTTTTGTAACATTTCAATATCTTTTCACCACTCCCATACTGTATTCAAAATATAAAACCTTCAAGGCCACTCGACCTTGGCTCCCAAACCTTTTCAGATTGAATTGAACATTTGTTATACCATACCTTCTAATACCACATGTCCTTTGTTCACAAGAACTATTTAAGAGCTAATTCACAGTAAGTTATACATAATGCTTGAAATGTTTTTGTATTAAATTGATATATGTATCTCTATTCAGAATTATTTGTTTAGTTTTTCAGCAGGGTGTATTGCATTACCAGCTCTCATTAACATTAAGGCAGTCATTGAGCAGAGACAGTGCACTGGCGTATGGAATCAGAAGGATGAGTTGCCAGTAAGTACACGTTAATGTTTGTATTCCGATTTATACATAAACCCATGATAAACACAGACTCTCGATAGAGCTTGGATTAGTAATGAGTCTTCGACTTGGGGTCAAATGCCAGAATTGGCAGCCAAGAACAGGAAGGCCGATACTCGCTCACCACAATGGCGGCTAGCCAAGGAAGGATCCATTGTATATGTCATTCAAACAGGTCTTTTCCAATTGGGAGATGAAACCTGGTGCTGCTTAAGACTACTTGATGACTATTGAAGCTGCTTAAAAATATGATGGAGATGCATTTAATGTGAGTTGTATGGAAAAGAGGGAAGGAAATTGTTTACATTCAGAATACTTCTTTGCTACCCCTATTTCAGTCCATGATCAATGTTAAAACACCTTAAAGAAAGCGTTGGCATATAGTAGCACTCAGTATATAAGTATCCAAGGAAGGTCCTTTATTCCTGATCCTGCAGTTTTGGATGCTGCATTGTGTTGTTTTAAAGCCTGGGATCCCAGTGTTGTAGCAATCTTATGTCAGACATAGGATGCCCCGCAGACTGGATTGCTAAGGCTACTAACCTAGACAGTAAACCACTTCCTTGATATTTAGTCCTCTTGAGTCAAACATAATGAACTGCACTGCTGTCAACAGATGTAGCCGTGACTCCCAATAGCTGACTGTAATATAAACAGGATGGCACTGACTGTAATATAAACAGGATGGCACTGACTAATATAAACAGGATGGCACTGACTGTAATATAAACAGGATGGCACTGACTGTAATATAAACAGGATGGCACTGACTAATATAAACAGGATGGCACTGACTGTAATATAAACAGGATGGCACTGACTAATATAAACAGGATGGCACTGACTGTAATATAAACAGGATGGCACTGACTAATATAAACAGGATGGCACTGACTGTAGTATAAACGGGATGGCAGTGACTGTAATATAAACAGGATGGCACTGACTAGTATAAACAGGATGGCACTGACTAATATAAACAGGATGGCACTGCCTGTAATATAAACAGGATGGCACTGACTGTAATATAAGCAGGATGGCACTGCCTGTAATATAAACAGGATGGCACTGACTGTAATATAAACAGGATGGCACTGACTGTAATATAAACAGGATGGCACTGACTAGTATAAACAGGATGGCACTGACTAATATAAACAGGATGGCACTGCCTGTAATATAAACAGGATGGCACTGACTGTAATATAAGCAGGATGGCACTGCCTGTAATATAAACAGGATGGCACTGACTGTAATATAAACAGGATGGCACTGACTGTAATATAAACAGGATGGCACTGACTGTAATATAAACAGGATGGTACTGACTAATATAAACAGGATGGCACTGACTGTAATATAAACAGGATGGCACTGACTAATATAAGCAGGATGGCACTGCCTGTAATATAAACAGGATGGCACTGCCTGTAATATAAACAGGATGGCACTGACTGTAATATAAACAGGATGGCACTGACTGTAGTATAAACAGGATGGCACTGCCTGTAATATAAACAGGATGGCACTGCCTGTAATATAAGCAGGATGGCACTGCCTGTAATATAAACAGGATGGCACTGCCTGTAATATAAACAGGATGGCACTGCCTGTAATATAAACAGGATGGCACTGACTGTAATATAAACAGGATGGCACTGACTGTAGTATAAACAGGATGGCACTGACTGTAATATAAACAGGATGGCACTGACTGTAATATAAACAGGATGGCACTGCCTGTAATATAAACAGGATGGCACTGACTGTAATATAAACAGGATGGCACTGACTGTAATATAAACAGGATGGCACTGACTGTAATATAAACAGGATGGCACTGACTGTAGTATAAACAGGATGGCACTGACTAATATAAACAGGATGGCACTGCCTCAAGAGGTGGTTTTGTCCCACACTATCAGAGATGCATTGCCGCTGGTGACAAACATATGATGGTCAGGGTTCTGGTTGCTACAAGCTGCCATTTTATTTTAGCTGAGTACTGACCCACTCACCCATACAGTCCACTAATATGGTTTTTGCATTATTGGTGTATATAGACCTTTGCACAATATCGAAGAACCATGGTGAGAAACTTTTGAACCAGAAAAGAATACAATTTTTTTTTTTTTTTTTTTTAAAAGCAAGGAGGTAGCATTTAACATGTACAAGACCATGGAGTGCTGTGCAATTTTGGGCACCCCATTATAGGAAGGATATAAAAGTGATGGAAACGGAGCAGCTTAGATTCACGAGAATCTTACCAAGGACCCCGATGAAAGTCTCCTCACTTTATTGGTTGTACAATGAAGCTCTTCCAGTAAATAGGTTTGGGCAAACTCAGCACAGTTCCTCGTGCAAGAAAACACAGCCTCTAATTTTTTTTTTTTTTAAATCGTTCCTGGGATGTGGCAAGGCCAGCATTTATTGCCCATCCCTAATTGCCCTTAAGAAGGTGGTGGTGAGCCGCCTTCTTGAACCGCTGCAGTCCGTGTAGTGAAGGTATTCCCACAGTGTTGTTAGGGAGGGTGTTCCAGGATTTTGACCTAGTGATGATGAAGGAACGGTGATATATTTCCAAGTCAGGATGTGTGTAACTTGGAGGGGAAATTCCAGGCGATGGTGTTCCCATGCACCTGCTGCCCTTGTCCTTCTAGGTGAAAGAGGTCGCGGGTTTGGGAGGTGCTGCCGAAGAAGCCTTGGCAAGTTGCTGCAGTGCATCTTGTAGATGTACACACTGCAGCTGTGGTACGCCGGTGGTGTATGGGGTGCCGATCAAGCGGGCTGCTTTGTCCTGGATAGTGTCGAGCTTCTTCAGTGTTGTTGGAGTTGCCCTCATCCAGGCAAGTGAAGAGTATGCCATCACACTCCTTACTTGTGCCTTGTAGATGGTGGAAAGGCTTTGGTAGGTTGTGAGGTGAGACACTTGCTGCAGAATACCCAGATTCTGAGATGCTCTTGTAGTCACATTATTTATGTGGCTGGTCCAGTTAAGTTTCTGGTCAATGGTGACCCCAGGATGTTGATGTTGGGGGATTCGGTGATGGTAATGCTGTTAGACTCTCGCTTGTTGGATATAGTCATTGCCTGCCACTTGTGTGGCGCGAATGTTACTTGCCACTTATCAGCCCAAGCCTGAATGTCGTCCAGGTCTTGCTGCATGCGGGCATGGATTGCTTCATTATCTGAGGAGTTGCGAATGGAACTGAACACTCTGCAATCATCAACAAACATCCCCACTTCTGACTTTATGATGGAGGGAAGGTCATTGTTGAAGCAGCTGAAGATGGTTGGGCCTAGGACACTGACCTGAGGAACTTCTGCAGCAATGTCCTGGGGCTGAGATGATTGGCCTCCAACAACTACAACCATCTTCCTTTGTGCTAGGTATGACTCAAGCCAGTGGAGAGTTTTCCCCCTGAATCCCATTGACTTCAATTTTACTAGGGCTCTGTTCAGCACTAAGTTGGCAATCTTACTTGGGGGCAATGAGGATGGCTGGCTGTGGGAAATGGAAAAGGACAACTTAAATTTTCCTACTGGTTTTTGTGTTGCTGTGAAGCAGTTTCATATCCCAGCGATGCAAAAGTGTGAGTAGAAATGAAAACCCCCACTAATGCAGCTGGTGGCTTCAAACCTGATGTCCAGGCTGCAGATTGAAGTGTAAAAGTGGTGCCTTGGAGCTTAGTTTCACAGATAAAGAGCATCCCATGATGCCAAGACTGCTTGGAGTATTGCCTAGCAAGATACAAATAGGTGTTTCCCCTTGCAGGTTAAGACTGTGCACATCTTGCGCCTGAAGCTGGCTTCAGAATCTCAAAAAAAAAAAAAAAAAAAAACCTGAAGCTGCTACAGTGTATTTATAACTGGTATATATGATAGGTGCCTACTCTCTCATTATATGCAGCATAATTGCACCCTTGCACAACTGCAGTGAGGGGCATTGAGTATTGGGTAATCTGAGATTGGCGTTAGACAGTAATATTGGACATAGAATAGAAAGAAGTCTGCAACTGCCTATACTGTACTTAAACTGGGAGTGCTTGTCCTGAAGTGAGAGCTTCTAGCGCTGATATCCCATAACTTGGAAACCGGGAAAAAATACTCTTGCCTCTTGTTAATAGCACATGGGCTAGTGAAGTTCACAAACATCTCTTTAAAAATGACTGTCTAGTATTACATGAAATTACATTTACAGTTTGGTGTCATTCCGTTCTTCCATTATATCTTCAGACTACCGGTTCTTTATCTGACTCCATTGGCTTCCTGTATGCAACAGATTGATTGCAAGATCCTCACCCTTGTGCCACATCACTCCATGGTCTCGCCCCTCCCTACTTTTCTGATCTCCTTTGGCTGTACATCACTGCACACACCCTTCCCTCAGAAGCTGATCCACTTCCAAAAATTCCTCTGCCTCGTCACCTTTGTTCCTGCTTTCAGAAACATTATTAAAATTCTCTTTGACCATGTCTTTACTCCCCAACCCATTTTTTTTCCCCCACTCCCTTTTTTCCTCCTGCTTGGTTCTTACTGTTTCTGTAAAGTACTCGGACATTGTTCTCTGGTGAAAAGTGTCATATTAGTGAATGTTATTTTTCTCCTGATTGTTTTCTAGATTGAAGTAGACCTTGGTAAAAAATGTTGGTACCACTCAATATTTGCCTGCCCAATTCTTCGACAACAGACTACAGAATCCAATCCACCTATGAAGCTTGTCTGTGGCCACATAATCTCTCGAGATGCTCTGAACAAAATGATCAATGGAAGCAAGTAAGTTCTGTCAGAAATCCCACAAATCTGCTTGGATGTTTCTGTTTAATGTTTACACTCATTGAACACCCGGAACAAATACAGGAAACTTTGTTATATCCGGCACCGACGGGACCGAGCTGTTGCCGTCCCATCAAAACTGCCGGACATACCAGCGTTAATGTTGAAGCATACGGAGGTTTTCATCTCCGTATCTGACAACAAACACTGTTGCTTAGCAACAGCTTCTAACAGTCGGCCCGTACCTTGGAAGCGTCTCTGTGGCTTAGCAACCGCTTCAGAGAGACTTTCCAGAGCCTGACTGTTGGGGGAAAAAAAGCCACGAGAAGAAAAAAAACCTAACAAAACGGCTCCTGATTTCTGCTGGTAGATCGAGGTTTCCGGACATACAACCTCCGGATAAACCAAAGTCTCCTGTAGTTAGTAAGGCATCCTTGGTGTAAGTATTTTTTCAAAATTTCTGCAGTGGGAATAGTAGGCTATTCTGCCATTCAATTAAATCATGGTTGATGTGTACCACAACTCCACTTACCTGCCTTTATCCACATCGCTTGATACTGTTAGCCAACAAAAATATATTGATCCCAATTTTAAACATTTCTGTTGCCTTTTGGGGCGGGGTGGGATGGGGGGTGTCCACGGGGGAGTCCCTGATTTTGGTACCCTTTGTATAGAAAGTGCTTCCTGATTTCACTCTTAAATGGCCTAGCTCTATTGTTAAGATTGTGCCGCCTTATTGTGGATTCCCCCACCAGTGGAAATACTTTCTCTCTATCTACGTTACTGAAACTTTTTTCATTTTAAATGTGCATGTACAAATATTAAATGAATAGGTATTTTTTAGGCAGTATTAAATAACTAGATTTATATTTATCTCCTTCCCTTAATCTCCGTAAGCACATAATTTTTCCCATTTAGTTTTTAGTTTATTTTAATTGCTGCCTATCCTTCAACCTCCCCTGCAGCCACAACTAACAATTTCTTGGTTGTGATGGTGGATGGGTAGCTTGTTCATCTTAGGCAGTCCCTCGGAGCCGAGGATGACTTGCTTCCATGTTAAAAATTAGTTCTCAGGTGACTGATGATCCAATGAGGGACCTACAGACTCTCTCACAGGTGGGGCAGACGGTGGTTGAAGGGGCGGCTGGATGGGGTGCTTGGGTTGGCTTCCGCTTGCTCCCAGCGAAGAGACTCCGTGTTCGGCGCCTTCCCGGATGCTTCTCCTCCACTTTGTGCGGTCTTGGGCCAGGGATTCCCAGATGTCGGTGGGGATGTTGCACTTTTTCGAGGAGCTGATTGACGGCACCTCCGACAGTGCAGCACTCCCTCAGTACTGCACTGGAGTGTCAGCCTAAATTTTTGTGCTCAAGTCTCTGGAGTGGGACTTGAACCCATAACCTAATGACTCAGAGGCAAGGGTGCTGCCCACTGAGCTGACCCTGTTTCATTGGTTCATGTATACAACAGTGTCCAAGCAGTGTCGACTACACAAATTTAAAAAAAACTCGATAAATGGACCGTAAGACTGTATAAGGATGAAACTTTGACTTGGGCTATTTAGTGGCAGTTCTGGCCCAGTGTAAAATGTTATGTTTAATCTGTTCAATCTTAATTTATTGGCAGAAGGAATTCAATATAAGTAAGTGTGAAGTGATCCATTTGTTTTATAAAAAAAAAAAAAAAAAAAATTTGCGCATAAGCTGCGCTTCACATACTACTGCTCTCAGCCCAGTCATACAGTATAACTGCAGCCTAAGACAGCTTGACGCAGATTGGCATGTGAAGCAATTAAGCTTATTCTAGTTGCCATCTCTTGTAACGTTTGGACAGCATTCTATTCTTAATTTTAAATACTCAGAACTTAAGCACCCAAAGAAAGAAAAACTCATGTCACTGAAATGTTTCAAAGCTCTTGAGTTTTCTTTTGGAATATATTGCTGCAATTATATAGGCAGTGTTACTAAAATTTGAATGAGCACTTCTAACAACCTGGCCAATCAAAATCTTTAGAATTGCATAGCATTCATTTAAACACTAAATGAAAATAACAATGAAATTGCTTTTAGTAGTATTTTGATTTTTTTAAAATTCTGGAACATGCATATGTAGATAGTTTATTTTAATGCTCAGCTAGGCGCAGATTATGCATCTGCAGTAGATTTTAATGGTAGAAACGTCATTTTGCGTATATTGCAATTCTGTGCTTTATGGAACTTGTTCATTCTAGGTGACTTAAGTCTCAACTCCTTATTGTGTGCCCATTTGAGTAGTTTCTTGGAGTCTCATATTCTGCAACTAAACTTAATGGTCTAGAAATTTGGCCACGCAATCCCCGTTTTTGGGCGCTAATCAGCCTCAAAAGCCTCCAATATGGCGCACAGGCAGTGCATGTTCATGGAGACGGAAGTGCGTCATCTGCCATATTGGCAAAGGGTTAAAAAAATTGTTGTGCAACGACTACGCCTGAAACAGGCGTTAGATCCTTTGCATATTCTCAGGGCAACCGGAGCCAGCTGCACCCCGGGAAACCAGGTCTACATGCGGCTTAACAGGCAATCCGAAAGGGAACAGCTGTTGGACCGCAACCAATAAGGTAAGATTAAGAGTCGCTGCCCCCCTGCCTGCCCCGGCCACCACTACCTCCCAACTCGATCGCCCCCTTTCCTTTAATCACTTACCTGCTGGCTTTGCAGCAGCCCGATCTTCAATCACGCTTAGTCAGCATGCTGCCTGTTGCTGTCCACAGCTGGCTGGCTCAATGGTAATAAGGACTGAGACCCATTATCAGGTGAGCTTCACACCCCACCATTCAAGCACAAGGATAGCTTCCTGTGCTCCCTGAATCTCTCGACCCATGACTTTGATATCACTTAACATGGACATCTTGGACAGACTTCATTGGTTCAAAATCAAAAAATGTCCAGGGACAGATGCTATGTACCGAGCATGCTAAGTGAGGCTATGGGTAAAATCTACAAAGCGCTGGCAGTCATCCAAGAGCCAATTAGTTGCATTTTCGGGTGTGGGGGGGTTGAGAGTTCTAATTTCTATTGAAGAATCAGCTAAGTGGGCCAAATGGCTTCTCTCATCTGTCTTTATTTAACAGTGTAGCTCTTGGAGTTCTTGCTTCAGTTTTAACTGCTCGTTTAGGATTCAGAAAAGCCTCCACTCTTAAAGGTTATAATGCTGTTTTGAAATATGTCATTTGGTGCCAAAATTACAGCTGCAACCTCTTGGGTGTGTGGTGGCTCAATTTTCCTAAGTTATTTGAGGTATATCGCTTAGTTGGTTGGTGTTCATGTGACAGTGGTTTCAATTATCATTGATATTGGCAGAAAATTAAGTTGGTAAATAGCCAGTGTTATCCAAGTTCATGAAACAAAATAAGGACATCCTTACAAAATGAAAGTGAACTGAAGACCACACCGATTGATTTTATATTTCAACTCATGGGGTTAGACAACTTCGTGCTACGGTGGTAGAATCATTGTAATAAAAACAGAAAATGCTGGAGAAACTCAGCAGGTCAGGCAGCATCTGAAGAGAGAAACAGAGTTAACGTTTCAGGTCGATGACCTTTCGTCAGAACTGGAAAAAAGCAGGAAATGGAACAGATTTTTAAGCAAGTGAAGAGGCTGGGAAAGGGGGGAGGGGATGGAAGAACAAAAGGAAAGGTCTGTGATAGACTGGAAGGCAGGTGAGATTAAGAGACATTGAGATATATTCAAGGCAAGAGGAGACGGTAATGGGACAGGTTAAGAAACAAAGGATGGCTCTAGATGAAGTGTGAGTTGCGCTGGCAGAATGGGAGACAGCTGGCATGTGGGGGAGAAGAAAAAAAGACACAGACAAAAAGTGTGGATAATATATATATATATAAATTAGGGGCCGAGGTTATGATCTGAAATTGTTGAACTCGATATTGAGTCCGGAAGGCTGTAAAGTGCCTAAGCGAAAGATGAGGTGCTGTTCCTCGAGCTTACGCTGAGCTTCTGTGGAACAATGCAAGAGGCCGAGGACGGTGAGGTCTGAGTGGGAGTGGAGCGGTGAATTAAAGTGACAGGCGACTGGAAGCTTGGGGGTCCCCCTTACAGACTGAACGGAGGTGTTCTGCAAAGCAGTCACCCAATCTGCGTTTGGTCTCCCCAGTGCAGAGGAGACCACATCGTGAGCAGCGAATACAGTATACTAAATTGCAAGAAGTACAAGTAAATCGCTGTTTCACCTGAAAGAAGTGTTTTGGGGCCCTGGACAGTGGGAAGGGGGGAGGTTTAAGGGCATGTGTTGCACGGGAAGGTGCCAGGGGAAGGGGTGTTGGGGGTGATAGCGGAGTAATCATTGTGTTTCATTTAGCATGCAATAATAGGGCAGTTATAAGGTCAAATTGACAATTCATGGCTAAAATTATATCTCAAATTTCCACACTATTTCCAGAGATGAAAAAATAAAATTCGAACACATCTCCAAACAGACTCTGTATTGATTTCAAAATTGGCAGTGAGATCAGCATTGTGGGTACTGCTGACTGGAACCCCACTGGCGAGCCTCTACTGCTGCCTCTCTAGCCAGACTGGATTTGAACCCAAGAGTCTGAGATGGAAGTCTGAGTTTGGGCAGTGTCGTTGGTAGGCCATGACACACAATTCCCCTAATTTATCAGTAATTAGCACGAAATTGACAATCTTGCTCAGAATATGGGAAATACAAAAATGTCTGTTGCAATCAGGATGCTCTTGTGAGGTAACCAGATTTGTGCTTTTTGTCAAAATATATTCGGTAGGGTGACCATGAGAGATTATTGATCTTGCTGTAATTCTTTTTACTGCGATTTTCTAATGAAAGTTCCATTTTTGTTCACTTCCTAGGTTAAAATGCCCGTATTGTCCGATGGAGCAGGCGCCAGCAGATGCAAAACAGATCTTCTTTTGAAGATAGTTGTGATTTGGGGAGTGGTTTGGGAATTTCAAGCAGTGCTGCAGCAATTCATTGTTCTGTTGGACTAATGCTTACTAAGTTGTAGAATGGTGTGTACATGCCGATGTGTATTTGGGATGGACGAAAGAGGAAAACTACTGGATATAAATTAGTTGCAATAGGGCTTTTGAACTCCGCTTGGTATTTGATCAAGCGAATACACCAGCACTCACCATTTCATGCAGTTATTTTATATTGAGACAATACTAGCAGTACATTTTTTAACTTAAAAGAATATGTAATCACCCATGAGCAATGCATTTCATATGATTCCTCATAGTATCATTGTCATTACATGGGTTAAATTTGATTTTTTTTTTTAAAGTTATCAGTGTGATCTTCATTCTTTAAAAAAAAAATAGAAATATTGAATGTATGAGTAGACAATAACTACTGGTAATATTTGCATACCTTTCTATGTTGGTTTGACTGAGGTAGCTTTGATATATTTTCACGTAATTTTTTTCCTGACACAATTTTGCACGAAGCTCAACATTGAGTGTGCACATATTAAGCCCCCAGGGGCTGATTATTTAAATTTACTGTAAATTTAAACAGCATTTGCATAGAAAGTGGACTAGCGAAGTATTGGCATGGGGGAAGGAAATGATGCATGAAGGATAGACGTGTATGATTTTTGCTTCATGTAGATAATTTAGTTAAGTGTATGGCACCATGTCCAATACATAACTACAACCCTGAAATATAAAACTGAAAAATCTTATTAAACATAAGTTGTATACCAAATGTTTGTGTATTTTGTCACTGTTTGAGGTGCGCTCCATCTTATTCCATATGTTGTCCTTCAGCATATGCACGGTGAAATTCCATCATAACTGTTATTGTTCTTAATTATATTCTATCTGCTTTATTGTATGAATTAATTTGATGTTAAAATTTGCACTTTGGAACGGAGTTCTGAAATATTTTACTGGCATCATGTTGACATTTGTGAATAATGTGGAATTGAACTAATTTTCTCCCACTCTAGCTTCCTCGTGTTGCAAATCACTTTTTCTTTAGTTTACATTAGTTGTGTGCTTTGTACACTGTCATTACAGATTAAGCCCCCAAATATCTGAGATGAGCAAATAGCATTTCAGATTTAGATCACACATTTTATCAGTAACTGATCATCTGTAATTTTAATATTACTAGGGGAACACAATGCAACAATAGAGGTGCATTTTTGACATAACCTGCTGGTGTCCAGTCTTTCTAGATAAATAAAATTTATTGTTGGCTAGAGAGTGGCTTGTCTAATGAGCGTGTACATGCTTCATTTATCTCTGGAATTTCAGTTCAAACCTGATTGAGGTTGTTGGGATAGAAGCCGCTTTGTTGGAATATCAGCATCGTCATGCTGCCCTTCATCTCTCCTCTCTTGGATACTCTGCCCTCCCAAATCCCTACCCCAACCCTTCATTACTCTTTGAACTTCCCACCCTCCTGCTGCCGTTCCAGCCTTGATTTTCTCTTAGACAAGCCTACAGCTTCCCTCTGTGCCTCTCTTGGCATCCTCCAAAGGGCCACACCGTGGCACTCGTCGCTCTCTCCTCACAAGCAACGACGTCAACTGTCCCATCCTACTCTCTCACCGACCTTCCCGTCCAGCCAATCTCCTCCCCGTCCAACTCACTGCCACCCCCACCCCCCCCCCCCCCCCCCCACAAAGCGCTGACCCTGTGGACTCTGGCAGTGGATCAGTCATCACCGACCCTTTCCGCATCTCCCTCCAGAATGTCTGTTCACTTGTGCGAACAAGGCCCTTGCCATCCATGAGCTCATCGTGGATGACTGCATTGAGGCTGGATATTCTGTAGTGAGTGTCTCTCCTGCTGACTCCCCAAAGCCTTTCCACTATCTACAAAGCACAAGTCAGGAGTGTGATGGAATACTCTCCACTTGCCTGGATGAGTGCAACTCCAACAACACTCAAGAAGCTTGACACCATCCAGGACAAAGCAGCCTGCTTGATTGGCACTCCCTCTACTACCTTAAACATCCACTCCCTCCACTACCAGCATACCGTGGCTGCAGTGTGTACCATCTACAAGATGCACTGCAGCAACTCGCCAAGGCTTCTTCGGCAGCACCTCCCAAACCCACGACCTCTTCCACCTAGAAGGACATGGCCAGCAGGCGCATGGGAACACCATCCCCTCCAAGTCACACACCACCCTGACTTGGAAATATATTGCCGTTCCTTCATAGTCGCTGGGTTAAAGTCCTGGAACTCCCTAACCGCACTGAGAGTACCTTCACCACACGGACTGCAACGGTTGAAGAAGGTGGCTCACCACCACCTTCTCAAGGGCAATTGGGGATGGGCAATAAATGCTGGCCTTGCCAGCGACGCCCACATCCCATGAACGAAAAGGAAGGATAAACTGGCTAGACTTCTAATTAACAGCAGCCAAATCAACTGCTTATCCACCAGTAGTTTAATCAGTTTGCCATTCCTTGCCTATGACTCGGGAGTCTCTAGTCCAGAAGAGGCAATGCAGCAGGAAAAGCAAAGTTGCCTTTAATCCAGATGTGAGCTGCGAATATGCTCATGAACTCAGCAGTACCCTGTAAACAGATTAATGAGTACCACCGTACCCTGTATACTGCTGGAGTACCATACATTTTTTAAGACTTAGTGGGGCTGCATGAACTGCTTTTGTGACTTAAAGCTCCATTTGAAAACAATTATTTGCAAATTACAAATCCCTTTTTAAACCTCAGGATTTAAAATATTGCAGTGAAAACAGCATAATGGCTGTTCATTATTATGATGTCTGAAGAGAGCTATCAATAAAGTAGAGTAGGAATTGACTCTTTAGTATTGTGTTTGTTACCTTTGTTTAATTATATAAAGGTTATCAAAAGATTAATTAATGAAGTAAGTTATCAACCTACCGTAGCAACTTTTTAAACAGTGGTTGTAAACTGGTCACTTGGAGGGGAGAGTAACTTCTTTTGTTCTTGAGTGGGGAGCAACAAGGACCCAATTATGAGGTGATTTTACCATATGATGAGTGAATTAGATCCAGCTGCCTACCTTCCAACACACCTAGCTTGGCAGGGGGATGGGCACCAGCACATAGGCGAAGAAAAGAGGAATAAGGTGCATGAAAGAGTGAGTGTGTTGCATAGTACTAGAGAAGAAAGTAGTACTCGGGGCTGAAGTAGTAACAGATAGGAGCAGATGAAGAAAGACTACGAAAAATTCAAAAATGGGTTTAGAATGCATGTGTGTAAATGCACAAAGTGTGGTGAGTAAGGTTGGTGAGCTACAAGCACAATTAGCTGTGTGGCAATATGATGTTCTCATAGAATCATAGAAAGTTACAGCACGGAAGGAGGCCATTTCGGCCCATCGTGTCCGTGCCGGCCAACAAAGAGCTATCCAGCCTAATCCCACTTCCCAGCTCTTGGTCTGTAGCCCTGCAGGTTACAGCATCCCAAGTGCACATCCAAGTGCTTTGTAAATGTGGTTAGGGTTCCTGCCTCTACCACCCTTTCAGACAGTGAGTTCCAGACCCCCACAACCCTCTGGGTGAAGAAATTTCCCCTCAAATCCCCTCTAAACCTTCCACCAATTACTTTAAATCTATGCCCCCTGGTTTTTGACCCCACTGCGAAGGGAAATAGGTCCTTTCTATCCACTTTATGCCCCTCATAATTTTATACACCTCAATAAGGTCTCCCCTCAGCCTTCTCTGTTCCAAGGAAAACAGACCCAGCCTATCCAGTCTTTCCTCATAGCTAAGATTCTCTACTGGCAACATCCTTGTAAATCTCCTTTGTACCCTCTATACTGCAATCACATCTTTTCTGTTATGTGGTGACCAGAACTGCATGCAGTACTCTAGCTGAGGCCTAACTAGTGTTTTATACAGTTGAAGCATAACCCCCCCCTGCTCTTGTATTCTATGCCACGGCTAATAAAGGCAAGCATTCCGTATGCCTTCTTAACCACCTTATCTATCTGGCCTGCTACCTTAAGGGATCTGTGGACATGCACTCCAAGGTCCCTTTGTTCCTCTACACTACTCGGTGTCCTACCATAGAAACATAGGAGTAGGAGTAGGCCATTCGGCCCCTTGAGCCTGCTCCGCCATTCAATGCGATCATGGCTGATCATCCAAATTCAGTACCCTGTCCCTGCTTTCTCCCCATACCCCTTGATCCCTTTAGCCTTAAGAAATATATCCAACTCCTTCTTGAATATATTTAATGAATTGGCCTCTACTGCCTTCTGTGGTAGAGAATGCCACAGGTTCACCACTCTCTAGGTGAAGAAATTCCTCCTCATCTCAGTCCTAAATGGCTTACCCCTTCTCCTTAGACTGTGACCCCTGGTTCTGGACTCCCCGACCATCGGGAACATCCTACCATTTAATGTGTTAGCCCTCCCTAAATGCATTACCTCACACTTCTCCGGATTAAATTCAATTTACCACTGTTCTGCCCACCTGACCAACTTATTGATATCTTCCTGCAGTCTACAGCTTCCTTCTTCAGTATCAACCAAACAGCCGCTTTTAGTATCATCTGCAAACTTCTTAATCATACCCCCTATATTCAAGTCAAGATCATTGATATATACCACAAAAAGCAAGAGACCTAGTACTGAGCCCCGCGGAACCCCACTGGAAACGGCCTTCCAGTCACAAAAACACTCATCAACCATTACCCTCTGCTTCCTGTCTCCGAGCCAGTTTTGAATCCAACTTGACACTTTGCCCTGGATCCCATGGGCTTTTAACTTCGTGACCAGTCTGCCATGTGCAACCTTATCAAAAGCCTTGCTAAAGTCCATATACACTACATCAAAACGCACTACCCTCCTTGTTACCGCCTCAAATTCAATCAAGTTTGTCAGACACGACCGTGCTGACTATCCTTGATTAATCCATGTCTTTCTAAATGAAGATTTATCCTGTCCTTCAGAATTCTTTTCAATAATTTTCCCACCACCGAGGTTAGGCTGACTGGCCTGTAATTACTCGGCCTATCCTTTTCTCCCTTTTTAAACCAGGGTACCACTTTAGCAGTCCTCCAGTCCTCCGGCACCACACCTGAAGCCAGAGAGGATTGAAAGATGATGGTCAGGGCCTCTGCAATTTCCTCTTTTGCTTTGCTTAACAGCCTGGGATACATTAAATCCCCAGGCCCGGATGAATCCACTTTTAAAGCTGCTAAACCGCTTAATACTTCCTCTCACTGTTTATTTCATCTAATATTTCACACTCCTTACCTAGCAATGTCTGATTCGCCCCTCCTTTGTGAAAACAGACGCAAAGTATTCATTAAGAGCCCTACCGACGTCTCCCGCCAACACACACACATTACCCTCATGATCTCTAATACGTCCTACCCTTTCTTTAGTTATCCTCTTACTCTGAATATATTTATAAAACATCTTTGGGTTTTCCTTGATTTTACTTGCCAAGAATTTTTCATGCTCTTTCTTTGCTTTCTTAATATCCTTTTTAAATTGCACCCTGCACTTTCTGTACTCCTCGAAAGATTCTGGAGTATTTAGCCCTCGGTATCTGTCTTTCGCCTCCCGTTTTTTCTTTATCCTACCCTGTATGTCTCTAGACATCCAGGAGGCTCCAGAGTTGTTAGTCCCACCTTTTTTCTTTAAGGGCACATATTTGGCCTGAACTCACCGGATCTCCTCCTTGAATGCCTCCCACTGCTCTGACACTGATTTACCTTCTGTTGTGTATGTACCTTTAAGAGAATAACTGGTCTCCGACTGCAGTACCGGCAGTGACCACCCCTGTATAAAAGGTGCTAGAGAGCCTCTTGTTTAGTTTCGTTATTGCCTTTCACCAGTAAAGATCTGTTTGTTTTCTCTCCTGCTAGTCCGTGTCTCAATCATTCACGGACTTAACACTGGCGACGAGTAAGAAACGAACTTACCTGCAACTCAGCAGCAGCTCCGACGACGTTGTTGAAGGTTGGAGCCAGAAGAAAAAAAAATAGAGTCCATTGAAACTCGAGAGACGGGTGTCGACCATCAATCATCGGGTTCAAAACTTGCAGGAGAGATTGTCCAGAGCCAGGCTGGGTTCCTCGGTCCGTGGTTTCCCAGCTAATCGGGCTGGTGGCAGGTAGTGCTCTGATCCTTCCTGGGTTGCGGCGGGCTGAAGCTCGATCGGGTGGACTTTCAACGGGGCCGGGCAGCGAGTCGGGAAGCAAAGAGAGAGAGAAAGGGTGGAGCATACAGGGCGCGGCCGGTGTTTCGAAGCCGGGCAGCGTTCGGACCTAAGAAGAGGGAGGGAAGTGTCCCAGAGGGTCCGCTCCACGATGGGAAAATAATAAAAGAAAAAGAATCAATATTTAACGCGCAGGAAACCGTGGAAAGCAGCGCTAACAACAGCGGGGAAGAAGACAAAGCACGGGAGGTGCCATTTTGATAAATCGGGGAAGAAGGCAAAGCGCGGGAGGCGCCATTTTAGATTTGCAAGATGCCGAAGACTGGCTGTATCACTGCTTTTGACAATACAATAGAGGACTGGACCACATATGTGGAAAGAGTCGAGGTATATTTCGAGGCAAACGAAATAGCGGAGGGGAAAAAGGCATCGATATTGCTAAACTTAATGGGCGCTAGAACGTACGGCCTATTGCGGGATCTGATTACTCCAGCCAAACCGAAGGCGAAGAGTTTTAACGAAATTGTTGCTGTTCTACAGGAACACTTAAACCCTGCACCGCTGTTGATAGCAGAAAGATTTAAATTCCACAGGAGAACTCAGCACAAAGATGAGAGCAATGCTGAGTATCTTACGGAACTACGCAAGCTATCAAAGCACTGCCAGTTCGGAGCAGGACTGGCAGATACCCCACAGGACAAATTTGTCTGTGGACTCCTGAGTGAAGGAACACAGAAGAAGTTACTCTCCGAGAAAGAGCTGACGTTAGATAAGGCTTTCAGCATAGCAGTATCGTATGAAGCAGCAGCCAGGGGAGCTGCAGAAATTCAACAAAAACCACAGGAATACGGCACCCACGAAATGACACGGGGATTTGCAAAATGTTATCGCTGTGGCAGAACTAACCATGACCAGAAGGACTGCTGGTCCAAAGACAAAATATGCAGACAATGCGGGAAGACTGGACACATTGCACGAGTTTGTAGGTCTGGGAAGAAGACCAGCGACAACAAAAAGGCTACTAAGGAACCATACAAGAAAGTACAAAAGATGACGGACAGTAGTTCCGAAGACCAGATGAGCGATAGTGAATCCGAGAACAGGAGATTAAGCTGTCTCAAACTTCACAATGTAATCGCAAAAGAGGATCACCGAACCATTTGGGTCACCCTCACGATAGCAGGGTCCCAAGTTAAAATGGAATTGGATACAGGATCAGCGCTAACTGTCATGAATCGACGAGACTACGAGTGGCTATTTTCACACATACCCTTGAGAGAGACATCCATCGTCTTGACGACGTATACAGGGCAAAAAGTATACCCCAGAGGAAAAATAAGGGTGCCTGTCGAATACAATGGCAAGAAAATACGGAAATTGTATCTCTACATACTGCCAAATGGTGGACCACCGTTATTGGGACGGGAATGGATCAGGAAGATAAACTTAGATTGGCATTCCATTCATGCAATGACGGTGGACGGTAAAAAAGATGAAGACGTCACTCCTGGACGATTGTCAACAATCTTAGCTAACGCCAAAGAGGTATTTCAACAAGAACTGGGCACGCTTAAAGGCGTAACCGCCTCGATAAAAATAGAAGAGAATGCAGTTCCCAAGTTTTTCAAAGCGAGACCGGTACCATATGCAATTCGCCCAGCCGTCGAGGCAGAGCTGGAGAATCTGGAGAAGGCGGGCGTGTTGTCTAAGGTCGACTGGAGCGAGTGGGCGACACCCATTGTTCCTGTCATGAAGAAAACGTTAAGCAATAAGGCCGGAGAGCCAAGGAAGATTCGCATCTGTGGGGATTTCAAGGTGATGGTGAACCCTATCCTTCGCACAGTACAATATCCTCTTCCAAGGATAGAAGACATCTTCGCCTCGCTCTCTGGAGGAAAGCGTTTTACAAAAATTGACCTAGCACAAGCATATTTGCAGATGGAGGTTGAAGAGTCCTCTAGGAAGTATCTCACGATAAACACTCACAAAGGTCTTTACCAGTATCATCGATTGGTATTCGGAGTAGCATCGGCTCCGGCGATATGGCAAAGAGCGATGGAACAAGTCCTGCAAGGGATTCCGGGGACTCAGTGTTACTTGGACGACATCCTTGTAACAGGTGAAGATGACAGTGAACACCTTAACAACCTAGAACAGGTGCTCACTAGACTACGGGAACATGGGCTGCGAGCCAACCGCCCCAAGTGCGAATTTTTTAAGAAACCGATATCGTATTGTGGCCACGTGATTGATGAAGAGGGGTTACATAAGTCCCCTGACAAAATTGAAGCGGTTGTTAAGGCCCCAGCGCCTGAAAATGTGTCGCAACTGAGGTCATTCCTCGGGTTGGTGAATTACTATCATAAGCTTTTGCCGAATTTGTCGACAATTCTGCACCCACTGAATGCCCTGCTACAAACAGGGGTAGCATGGAAATGGAGCGATGATTGTAAGCGTGCTTTTCAGAAGAGTAAGGACTTAATCACTTCAAAGGAAGTATTGGCTCACTACAACCCAGCACTGCCAATCAGGCTGGCGTGTGATGCGTCTCCCTACGGCATTGGGGCGGTACTGTCACATAAATTCCTTGATGGTTTGGAGAGGCCGATAGCTTTTGCGTCACGCTCGTTAACTTCTGCCGAGCGTAACTACACCCAGATTGACAGAGAGGCCCTCAGCCTAGTGTGGGGGGTGAAGAAGTTCAATCACTATCTGCACGGTCAAAAATTTACTCTACTAACTGATCATCAACCTCTTGTCTCCATTTTCAACCCTCAGAAGGGCGTACCGATAATGACAGCACAACGGCTGCAGAGGTGGTCCCTTTTCCTAGGGGCACACCAATATGACATCGAGTACAAAGGAACTAAACAGCATGGAAATGCTGATGGATTGTCACGTCTACCGTTGCCGACGGTGGAAGAAGACGACCTTGCAGTGGATCCAATGGAGTTATTCCACTTGACCATAGTCGAATGTCTTCCCGTGACGAATGCAAACATAGAAAAGGAAACACGGAATGACCCGACACTATCACGGGTCTATGATTTAACAGTGAAGGGATGGCCAGCACATGGCGAACCACTGCTGCCAGCATTCTCGCCGAGAAGAGAACAGCTGTCAGTGTGCAGAGGAACCTTGATGTGTGGATCCAGAGTAGTAATTCCACCTAAGTTGACGGATAGAGTGCTCAATGAACTTCATGAGGGTCATCTGGGTGGGGTAAAAATGAAGAGCTTAGCCAGAGCGTTTGTGTGGTGGCCGGGAATCGATAGAGAAATCGAAGAGATGACCAAGAGCTGTGCAGGATGCCAGAAGGTCCAAAACGCCCCACCACAAGCTCCTCTGCATCCATGGGAGTGGCCCTCATCTCCATGGCAAAGGGTGCACATTGATTTTGCTGGTCCCTTCATGGACTCGATGTTTTTAATTGCGGTGGATGCACATTCAAAGTGGCCAGAAGTAATAAAAATGTCCTCAACCACCACGGAAAAAACTATCACAGTTTTACGAACATATTCGCCAGGAATGGGCTGCCTGAACAGATTTGCTCTGACAATGGACCACAGCTTGTGTCTGAAGAGTTCCGGAGGTTCTTAAAGAACAATGGTGTTAAGCATTACACATCTGCCCCATATCATCCAGCCACTAATGGATTGGCCGAGAGGTTTGTCCAAACATTCAAGAAGGCTATCAAGGCAATGTGTAATGAAGATATACCCTTACAACACAAGGTGGACAACTTCTTGTTTGCCTACCGGAATGCGACACATGCGGTTACCAACCAAACTCCAGCCATGATGTTCTTCAATCGAAGACTACGATGCCGCTTGGATTTGGTTAAGCCAAACGTCCGAAGAGATGTGGAGAACAGGCAGTTTCAGAATATGAATGAAAGGCCGACCAGGAGTTTTAAGATAGGTCAACCAGTTTTGGCCCGGGACTACCGCACTGAGAAATGGCAGCCAGGAACGATTTGTACACGACAAGGACCTCTCATGTATACCATGGACGTTGGGGAGAGCATTGTAAGATGCCATGCTGACCAGATTCTAGAGTCACTGGAAAACGTCAACGCCACACCACGATCTGATACACCTGGTGATGAAATCGACGTTCCAATTGCAGCTACAGCAGAACCGGTAATATTGGAAGCAGATGAACCAAACAACGACATTGATTCCGACTCAACATTGCCAGAAGAACCTGTTACCCCAAAGAGGCGTTATCCAGACAGAATCAGGAAGCCTCCTGAAAGACTGAACTTATAATTGCTTGAACTTAACCACTGTATCTAGTAACAGTAATTGTGATTGTAATTCGTTATCATTTAGTTGTTAAATGAATGTTATGTACTGTTTATCTAAAAAGGGAGGAATTGTTGTGTATGTACCTTTAAGCGAATAACTGGTCTCAGACTGCAGTACCGGCAGTGACCACCCCTGTATAAAAGGCGCTAGAGAGCCTCTGTTTAGTTTCGTTATTGCCTTTCACCAGTAAAGATCTGTTTGTTTTCTCTCCTGCTAGTCCGTGTCTCAATCATTCACGGACTTAACACCTTCAAGTAGCTGTTTCCAGTCCACTGTGGCTAAATCCCCCCTGCGCGTAACAAAATTTGCTTTTCCCCAATTTAGAATTTTTATTCCTGGTCTATCCTTATCCTTTTCCATAACTACTTTAAATCTAACAGAATTATGGTCACTAGCACCAAAATGCTCCCCCACTGACACGCCTTCTACCTGCTCATCTTCATTCCCTAAAACTAAGTCCAAAACCGCCCCCTCCCTTGTTGGGCTTGCTACATACTAGCTAAAAAAGTTCTCCTGGATGCATTTTAGGAATTCCGCACCCTCTATACCCTTCACACTAATTTTATCCCAGTTAATATTGGGGTAGTTGAAATCCCCTACTATTACTGCCCTATAGTTTTTGCACTTCTCAGATATGTGTCTACAAATTTGTTCTTCTATCTCCCTCTCGCTGTTTGGGAGTCTGTAGTACACTCCCAGCAGTGTGATCGCCCCTTTTTTGTTTTTCAATTCGACCCATATGGCCTCATTTGATGATCCCTCCAACATATCATCCCTCCTCACAGCTGTAATAGTTTATTTAATCAATACTGCGACCCCCCCTCCCTTTTTACCTCCATCTCTATCCCGTCTGAAAATCCTGTAACCAGGAATGTTGAGCTGCCATACCTGCCCCTCTTTCAGCCACGTCTCTGTAATAGCTATAATATCATAGTCCCAAGTATCTACCTGTGCCCTCAGCTCATCTGCCTTGTTCGCTATACTCCTTGCATTGAAGTCTATGCCATTCAGTACAGGCAAACCTCCTTGTTGACTACTATCTAGCCCGTGATTCCTCTGTCCTTCTAACTTACTTTCTACGTTTTTGTTTTCCAATTCTACTTTTTCGTCCCTCCCTATTGACTCTATACTTAGCTTCTCATCCCCCTGCCAAGGTAGTTAAACCCTCCCCAACAGCACGAGCAAATCCTCCCGCGAGGATGTTGGTCCCGTTCCTGTTGAGGTGCAACCCGCCTGGCTTGTAGAGGTCCCACCTCCCCCAGAAACGGTTCCAATTCCTGAGGAATCTAAAGCCCTCCCTCCTACACCATCTCTCCAGCCACGCATTCATCTGCTCTATCTTCCTATTTCTGTACTCACATGCACATGGCACTGGTAGTAATACGGAGATTACTACCTTTGAGATCCTGCTTTTTAAGCTCTCTCCTAGCTCCCTAGACTCTGCCTGCAGGACCTCATCCCTATGTCGTTGATGCCGATATGCACCATGACTTCTGGCTGTTCACCCTCCCCCCTCAGAATGCCCTGCAGCCGTTCAGTGACATCCTTGACCCTGGAACCAGGGAGGCAACATACCATCCTGGAATCACATCTGCAGCCACAGAAACGCCTGTCTGTTCCCCTAACTATTGAATCCCCTATCACTATCGCTCTCCCTCTCCTCTTCTCCCCGCCCCCCCCCCCCCCGCCCCCACCTGTGCAGCTGAGCCTTCAATGGTGCTGTGGACTTGGCTCTGGCTGCACTCCCCAGAGGAACCATCGCCTTCACCAGTACTCCGCACCAAATACTGGTTGGTGAGCAAGATGGGCTGAGGGGACTCCTGCACTACCTGCCTGGTCCTCCTTTTCTGTCTGACGGTCACCCCTTCCCTCTCTGCCTGCACACTCTTAAGCTGTGGGGTGACCACCTCCAGAAACGTGCTGTCCATGTAGCTCTCAGCCTCGCGGATGAACAGCAGTGACTGCAGCCGCCGCTCAAGCTCCGTAACCCGGTGCTCGAGCTGCTGTAGCTGGCGACACTTTCTGCACATGTGGTTGTCCAGACCATGGGAGGTGTCCAGGACTTCCCACATGGCACGAGATGTGCATTCCATGGGTGTAAGCTGCCCTGCCATACCTCTATTTAACAGACAATATACTAACCTAGCTGGAATAAACTTAAAAACTTTAAGAAAGCCAAGTAAAAACACTTACCAGATACTCACCAATCAGCTCCCTCTTTTTGAACGTTTAGTTTTTAATCCCGGCTCTTAATTTAAACCAATGCCCAAGATAGAGAGAAATACTGACCAACCAATCGCTTTTCTGCGACATCACTCCTTGTTATTTGGACTCCTGAATTTTTTCCGCTCTGCTCTGGTTCCCGGCTAGGTCCGCTCCTCCTCGGCAGCTTGCAGTGAGTTCAGGCCCCTCTCTGACCCCGCTCTTTATTTACTGGCCACTGCTCTGTTAAGTCTGTGTGTTATAATGAGAATTAGTACACAGACCACAAGAGTAAATTTTAACAGGTCTTTACTAGTCGAAGGTCAGGGCGGAACTGCCCAATAAATCATTACACAGCACTTATATACCGGTGTGGTCACCACCGGTATTACATAGATACATAGATACATAGAAGATAGGAGCAGGAGTAGGCCATTCGGCCCTTCGTGCCTGCTCCGCCATTCGATGAGATCATGGCTGATCCTTTAATTCAGTATCCCGTCCCCGCCTTCTCTCCGTAACCCTTAACCCCTTTTGCCCGTAGAAATATATCTAATTCCCTCTTAAATATATTTAATGAGCTGGCGTACACTGCCCTCTGTGGCAATGAGTTCCACAGGTTCACCACTCTCTGAGTGAAGAAATTCCCCCTCATCTCTGTCCTAAATGGTTTAGCCCTTATCCTTAAATTATGTCCTCTAGTTCTGTTCTCACCCGCCAAGGGAAACATTCCTTCTGCATCCAGTCTGTCTAGACCTGTCAGAATTTTATACACTTCTATGAGGTCCCCTCTCAATCTTCTAAACTCCAGTGTGTACATCCCTAAACTACATAGTCTCTCCTCATAGGTCATTCCCGCCATTCCTGGTATCAGCCTGGTGAATCGCCGCTGCACCCCCTCCATGGCAAGAACATCCTTCCTCAGATGAGGCGACCAAAACTGTACACAGTACTCGAGGTGTGGTCTCACCAGTGCCCTGTACAGCTGCAGCAAGGTATCCCTGTTCCTGTATTCTAACCCTTTTGCTATGAAGGCCAGCATACCGTTTGCCTTCTTGACCGCCTGTTGCACCTGCATGCTCGCCTTCAGTGACTGGTGTACAAGAACACCCAGGTCTCTCTGTACTTCCCCCTCTCCCAATCTATTGCCATTTAAATAATAATTTGCCCTCCCGTTCCTGCACCCAAGGTGGATAACTTCGCACTTGTCCACATTATAGTGCATCTGCCATTTATCCGCCCAATCGCCCAGTCTGTCCAAATCGCTCTGGAGCTTCCTGGTCTCTTCCTCTGAGCCCACCCCCCCTCCTAGTTTAGTGTCGTCTGCAAATTTGGAAATGCTGCATCCGACTCCCTGATCCAGGTCATTAATGTAAATTGTGAACAGCTGGGGGCCCAGGACAGATCCCTGTGGTACCCCACTTGTTACTGCCTGCCATTCAGAAAATGAGCCGTTTATTCCAACTCTCTGTTTTCTATCTGACAGCCAGTTCCCTATCCACGCCAAAACTTTCCCCTTTATCCCATGAGCCTCAATTTTCCATGCTAATCTTTTATGTGGGACCTTATCGAAGGCCTTTTGGAAGTCCAGGTACACCACATCTACTGGCTCTCCCCCATCTATTCTACCAGTTACTCCCTCAAAAAATTCCAATAGATTAGTCAAGCACGATTTACCCTTTGTAAATCCATGTTGACTCTGTCCTATCCTGTCCCCATTTGCTAAGTGCTCCGCTATTTCATCCTTAATGATGGACTCCAGCATTTTGCCCACAACTGATGTAAGGCTTACAGGTCTGTAATTACCTGCTTTTTCCCTACCCCCCTTTTTGAATAGTGGGGTAACGTTAGCTACCCTCCAATCCATCGGCACTGTTCCCGAGTCTAATGAATTCTGAAAAATCATCCTTAGTGCATCCGCTATCTCTAGGGCCACCTCCTTCAGTACCCTAGGATGCATGTTATCAGGCCCTGGGGATTTGTCCACCTTCAATCCCTTTAGCTTCCTTAACACCATATCCTTAGAGATATTGATTTGCGTCAGTTCCTCCTTTGCCAATGTCCCTATTTTTCCCGATATCCCAGGGAGGTTTTTTGTGTCTTCCTTCGTAAAGACTGACCCAAAGTATGCATTTAGTTGATCTGCCATTTCCTTATTTCCCATTATATATTCCCCCGTATCTGACTGCAATGGACCAACTTTGGTTTTCACCAGTCTTTTCCTTTTGATATATTTATAAAAGCTTTTGGAGTTAGTTTTTATATTTTCCGCCAGCTTGTTTTCGTAAGCTATTTTGCCCCTCTTGATCATGCCCTTTGCCCTCCTTTGCTCTATCTTAAACTGTTCCCAATCTTCCGCTCTGGCGCTTTTTTTGGCTATTTTATACGCCCTATCTTTGGATTTTATGCTGTCTCTAATTTCCCCTGTTATCCACGGTTGAGTCACCTTTTTAGATTTCCTTTTATGCCAGATTGGTATAAACAATTTTTGCAATTTTGTCATTCTATCTTTAAATGTTTGCCATTGTTTATCTACCTCCAGTCCTCCCAGGAACGTTGTCCAATCAGACCTACTCAGTTCCCGTCTCATGGCATCATAATTCCCCTTGTTTAAATTCAGGACCTTAGTCTCTGAGTCAATTTCTTCGCTCTCCATTTCGAGTGAGAAATCGATCATGTTATGATCGCTCTGACCCAAGGGTCCCCGTACAACAAGATTACTGATTAGTCCCTTCTCATTGCACAGTACCCAGTCCAATATAGCCTGTTCCCGAGTTGGTTCCTCGACATATTGATCCAGATAACCATCCCTTAAACACTCAAGGAATTCCTCCTCCTCATTATTTTTACTGATTAGGCTAGTCCAATCTATATGTAAGTTAAAGTCACCTATGATGACAGCTGTGCTCTTATTGCACGCTTCTCTAATTTCCCTCGTGATGCCCTCCCTAACCTCTATTTTACTATTTGGAGGCCTATATACCACTCCTATTAATGTTTTTCGCCCCTCGCTATTTCTTAGCTCCACCCATATAGATTCTGTATTAACTGAGTTAATATCCTTCTTTTCAATTGCATTTATCCCCTCTTTTACTAGCAATGCTACCCCTCCTCCCTTTCTTTTTTGTCGATCCTTCCTAAATACTGAATACCCCTGTATGTTAAGCTCCCAGCCCTGCTCACCCTGCAACCATGTTTCCGTAATCCCAATTAGATCATAATTATTAACCTCTATTTCCACAGCTAATTCATCTACCTTGTTCCTGATGCTTCTCGCATTAAGGTATAAAACCCTCAGGCTTTTTTTATGCTCACATTTTTTATGAATTAGTTTGGCCCTTTGTTTTTTGTTCCTCACCCTTTTACCATTTATTTCTGTCTGCCTTTCACTTTCCTCTATTTCACTACATAGGTTTCTAGCCCCCTGCCATACTAGTTTAAATGCTCCCGAACTGCTTTATCAAAAATTACCCCGAGAACATCAGTTCCATCTCTGCACAGGTGTAGACCGTCCCTTTTGTATAGGTCACACCTACCACAAAACTGGTTCCAATGCCTCAAAAATTTAAAACCCTCCCTCTTACACCACTGCTCAAGCCACGTATTTAGCCTAACTATCCTGTTCTCTGTACTCTTACTAGCACGTGGCACTGGTAGTAATCCAGAGATTACTACCTTCGAGGTCCTACTTTTTAGCTTGGCTCCTAACTCCCTAAATTCTACTTGTAGGACCTCTTCCCTTTTTTTAGCTACGTCGTTGGTACCAACATGTATCACGACAACTGGCTGTTCCCCCTCCCCCTCCAGTATACAGCAGCCAAGATAAAGTAGTGCAACCCTTAAAATAGTTCTCTTAAAGGTGGAACGGTTACATAACCTAAAAAGGGAGGATTGTAGTGTAACAGTATATATTCCCCATTAAACATAACATCATAAGATATATACACAACTTCATGTAAAAACAGTTCACAGATTCAGTCTCTCTGGAGGCTTCCTGACTCGGCCCGGATAACGCCTCGGTGGTGTAGTAGTTTTCGGTGGTGTAGTAGGTTCTTTTGGCAAGGTCGATTCGGCTTCGATGCCAGTGTCGGGTTCATCTGGTTCCAGTATCACCGGATCGGAGGTAGATACTATGGGTATCTCTGCTTCATCATTAGGCGTATAGAGTTGTGGTGTAGGTTGTCCCTTTTCAGATGACGCTATGATCTGGTCAGCATGGCGCCTTATTATGCTTTCACCAATGTCCACGGTATACATCAGCGGTCCTCGTCGTGTGCAAATAGTTCCAGTCTGCCATTTCTCGGTACGGTAGTCCCGGGCCAAAACTTGTTGACCTATCTGGAAGGTTCTAGTTGGCCTTTCATTCATGCCTTGAAATTGCCGGTTCTCTACGTCCCTTCTGATGTTTGGCTTGATCAAATCCAGCCGGCATCTTAGTCTTCTATTGAAAAACATCATGGCGGGAGTTTGGTTTGTGACCGCATGTGTTGCATTCCTGTACGCCAACAAGAAGTTATCTACCTTATGTTGTAGATTTATGTCTTCATTACCCATGGCCTTTATGGCCTTCTTGAAGGTCTGGACAAACCTTTCAGCTAATCCATTGGTGGCGGGATGGCATGGGGCGGACGTGTAGTGCTTAACCCCATTGTTTTTTAAGAACTTCCTGAATTCTTCGGACACAAATTGCGGTCCATTATCAGAACAGATCTGTTCCGGCAGCCCATTCCTGGCAAATATGGTCCTTAATACTGTGATGGTTTTTTCCGTGGTGGTGGAGGACATCTTTATTACCTCCGGCCACTTGGAGTGTGCATCCACCGCGATTAAGAACATTGAGTCCATAAATGGACCAGCAAAGTCGATATGTACCCTTTGCCATGGAGATGAGGGCCACTCCCATGGATGCAGAGGAGCTTGTGGTGGGGCGTTTTGGACCTTCTGGCATCCTAGACAGCTCTTGGTCATTTCTTCGATGTCTCCATCGATACCTGGCCACCACACAAACGCTCTGGCTAGGTTCTTCATTTTCACTCCACCCAGATGCCCCTCGTGAAGCTCCTTCAGCACTTTATGCTGGAGTTTGGGTGGAATCACCACTCTGGATCCACACATCAAAGTTCCTCGGCACACTGACAGCTGTTCTCTTCTTTGCGAAAATGCTGGCAACAGTGGTTCGCCATGTGCTGGCCATCCCTTCACCGTTAAATCGTAGACTCGTGAGAGAGTTGGGTCATTTCCTGTTTCCTTTTCGATCGTAGAATTTGTTACTGGTAGACATTCCACTATGGTTGAGTGGAACATCTCCACTGGGTCCACTGTAGGCGCCTCTTCTACCGTTGGCAACGGTAGGTGCGATAAACCGTCAGCATTCCCATGCTGTTTTGATCCTTTGTATTCTATGTCATATTGGTGTGCCCCTAGGAAAAGGGACCACCTCTGTAGCCTTTGCGCTGTCATAATGGAAACGCCCTTTTTAGGGTTGAATATGGATACCAACGGCTGGTGGTTTGTCAGCAGTGTAAACTTCTGGCCCTGCAGGTAATGATTAAACTTCTTTACTCCCCACACCAGGCTGAGAGCCTCCCTATCTATCTGAGCATAGTTGCGCTCAGCGGAGGTCAATGATCTGGATGCAAATGCGACTGGCCTTTCCGAGCCATTTGGCAACTTGTGTGAGAGTACTGCTCCAATACCATAAGGAGAAGCATCACAAGCTAAACGAATAGGTAGCGTTGGGTTGAAGTGAGCCAACACTTCCTCTGAGGTGATCAATGTCTTGCTTTTGCGAAAAGCCTTCTTACAGTCCTTGCTCCACTTCCATGGTACTTCTTTCTGCACTTTCCCTGTGGTGACTTTTTGTTGCTGGTCTTCTTTCCTGACCGGCATACTTTAGCTATGTGACCAAGCTTGCCACATTTTCTACATTCCTGGTTTTTAAACCAGCATTGGTTCTGATCGTGTGTTGTCTTTCCACAACGATAACATTTCGTTGTCCCCAAAGCCATTTGATGTACGCTGAGTACCGCTGCCTTCAGCTGCATTTCCGCAGTGCCTCTCGCTGCGGCTTCGTGCGATGCTGCAATAGTGACAGCCTTATCAAGTGTAAGATCATTCTCTTCAAGTAGCCGCTTTTGTGTTCCTTCTTTCGACAACCCACACACGAATTTGTCTCTCAGTGCCTCTGTCAGGCTTTCCCCAAACTGACAGTCTTTCGCTAACTTACGCAGTTCAATTAAATACTCCGCGTTGCTTTCCTCTTTCAGTTGCGTTCTCGCATAAAATTTAAATCGTTCCGCTAACATCAGCGGTGTGGGGTTCAAATGATTCTTCAGGACAGCAACAATTTTAGCGAAAGTCTGATCCGCCGGTTGAGCTGGTGATAGAAGATGCTTCAATAGCCCGTATGTCTTCGCACCCATTGAGTTTAGTAAGGTTAGTGCTTTATCTTCATCTGATATTTTATTTGCCTTACAATATATCTCTATGCGTTCTACATACGTGGCCCAATCTTCAACATCAGGATCAAAATCGTTGATGTTACCACGCTTAGGCATCCTCGCAATCTTCTTGAGAAACAAAGAAATGTTTTCTTTTCTTTTTTTTTTCAAAATGGCGGTTTCCCGCGCTTGTCTTCTTCCCCCGCCTCTGAAAATGGCGGCTTCCCGCGTTTGCCTTTCTCCCCCGCTGGCTGTAATGGCGATTGCCGTATTGCTGCGTTCGCCCTCCCCCAGCGGCTTTCAAATCGTGCCTCCCAGCCCCTCTTGCAATCCGGTCCTTTCCCCCCGGCTGCGGCTGAGTTCTCTGCGTTTTTTTTATTTTCTCCCGCGCCTTACGCTGACCCGGTCGCTGCGCCTCGCGGCCTCGGTAGCTGCCCGGCCTTTTTCACCGGTCGCGGTCGAGCTCTCTCTCGACGCTGTTGCGTCTCCCAGCCCGCTTGCAGCCCGGTCTTTCGCACCGGCCGCGTTTGCATTCACCGCGGCTTCCGTGCCTTACGCTGCCCCAGTCTCAGCGCCTCTGGCCCCGACTTCTGTCCGGCTCTCTTCCCCGGCCGTGGTCGAGTTCTCCGCCCTTATATCCTCCGTTTTTTTTTTTTTCTCCCCTACTCCCAGTCAACATGGCCGACTTGCTGCTCTTCGCTGATCGGCTTACCCACCACCGTGATAGAAGGGATGATCACTGCCTGTTGCTGATGGAAGGCTTTGTGTCAGAATTCTTCCTTTGCTCTGCAGACCCGAGTCTTTTCTCAGCAGAATGATGAGGGCGGATGCCTCCTCTCGACGCCCGTTAAACTGCCTTGGATGTATCTCTGCCGCAGGGTAAGATCGTACTTGTCGCCACTGTTAAGTCTGTGTGTTATAATGAGAATTAGTACACAGACCACAAGAGTAAATTTTAACAGGTCTTTACTAGTCGAAGGTCAGGGCGGAACTGCCCAATAAATCATTACACAGCACTTATATACCGGTGTGGTCACCACCGGTATTACAGTATACAGCAGCCAAGATAAAGTAGTGCAACCCTTAAAATAGTTCTCTTAAAGGTGGAACGGTTACATACACTACATGCTCCAGTTCCCGGCTAGATCCGCTCCTCCTCGGCTGCTCACAGTGAGTTCAGGCCCCTCTCTGACCGTGCTCTTTATTTACTGGCCTGTGCTCTGGTTCCTGGCTTAGTCCGCTCCTCCTCGGCTGCTCGCAGTTCTGGCAATAGCGGAAACGTGGCTTAAAAACGGTGAGGATTGGGCACACAATATTCAAGGGTACAAGGTGTTCAGAAAAGATAGGGTAGGACAAAAGGGAGGTGGGGTGGCAGTGCTGATTAAGGAAGACATTGTAGTGTTGGAAAGGGAGGATGTTCTTGAGGGGACAAGGACAGAATCCATTTGGTTAGAGTTGAGTAAAAAGGGTTTGATCACGCTATTGGGGGTATTCTATAGGCCTCCAAATAGAGGGAGGGAGGTTGAGGAGCAAATCTGCAGGGAAATCGCAGAGATATTCAACAGCTATAGAGTGGTGATATTGGGGGACATTAATTACCCAAATATCGATTGGGATAATGCTAGGGTAAAGGGAAAGGAGAGGGAGGAATTCCTGAAATGTGTTCAGAAGAATGAGGTGGGCCAGGTCGACCAAGTGTCTGTGGGAGAACACTTGGGTACGAGTGATCATTGTATCATAAGATTTAGATTAGCAATGGAGAGGTGCAAGGAACAATCTAGAGTGGCACTTCTAAACTGGAATAGGGCTAACTTCAATGGGATGTGAAAGGATCTAGCCAAGGTAAAATGGAACCAAAGACTGACGGGAAAAACTGTAATGGAACAATAGGTGATCTTTAAGGAGGAGATGTTCCAAGTACAGGCTAGGTACATTCCAACAAGAAGGAAGGGTAAGGGAACCAAAGCAAGGGCTCCTTGGATGATTAGGGAGATAGAAAAGATGATGAAACAAAAAAGAGGGCCTATGATGCATGTCAGGTAAATTCTTCAAGGGAGAACCAGACCAAATACAATAAGTTGAGAGGGGAAGAGAAGGTGAAAATAAGATTGGCAGAGAGAGAATATGAGAGTAGAATGGCAGTTAACATAAAAGGGAACCCAAAAAGCTTCTACTGGCATGTAAACAGTAAGCGGGTAGTAAGAGTCGGGGTGGGGCCTATTAGGGACAAAGAAGGTGATATATGCTTAGAGGCGCAGGGCAAGGCTAGAATACTCAATGAGTACTTTGTATCGGTGTTTACTAAGGAGGTGGATGCTGACAAAATATCGGTAGCAGTAGAAAAGGTAGAAGCAATGGAAGGGGTGAAAATTGATAGACAGGTTGTACAGTACTAGAAAGGCTGGGTATGCTTAGAGTGGATAAGTCGCCTGGTCCAGATGGCTTGCATCCCAGGTTGCTAAGGGAGTTGGGGGAGGAGATAGCGAAAGGGCTTGCCATAATTTTCCAATCTTCGCTTGATGCGGGGGAGGTGCCTGAGGATTGGAAAGTGGCAATGTGACCCCATTGTTCAAGAAAGGGTGTAAGGACAATCCTAGTAACTACAGGCCGGTCAGTTTAACATCAGTGGTGGGTAAAGTTTTAGAAACAATAATCAAGGAAAAAATTAACGGGCACTTGGAGAGGTTTAAGATAATTAAGGAGAGCCAACATGGATTTGTAAAAGGAAGATTGTGTTTGACTAATCGAATTGAATTTTTTGATGAAGTACCAGGGAGGATTGATGAAGGGAATGCAATGGATGTTGTCTACAGGGATTTTAGGAAGGTGTTTGACAAAGTACCACATAGAAGGCTGTTTAACAAAATTGAGGCTCATGGAATAGGTGGGTCAGTGGCAGCTTGGCTATGGAATTGGTTTAAGGACAGAAAACAGTGAGTTGTGGTAAATGGCTGTTTTTCAGACTGGAGGATGGTAGACAGTGGTGTTCCCCAAGGGTTAGTGCTGGGGCCACTGCTTTATTTGATATATATAAATGATCTAGATATTGGAATAAAAAATAGAATTTCTACATTTGTCGATGACACCAAACCTGGGGATGTGGCAAAAAGTGAGGATGATATCAATCGACTGCAACAGGACATAGAAAAGCTAGTAGAATGGGCAGACAAGTGGTAGATGGAATTTAATACAGAGAAGTGTGAGGTGATGCATTTTGGCAGAAGGAACAGGGAGAGGCAATATAGACTTAATAGCACAGTTTTAAAGAGTGTGCAGGGACAGAGGGACCTGGGAGTTAATGTGCATAGGTCCCTGAAGGTGGCAGGAGATATTGAGAGAGTGGTTAGCAAAGCATATGGGATCTTGGGCTTCATAAATAGAGGTATTGAGTACAAAAGTAGAGAAGTTATGCTGAACCTTTATAAAGCGCTGGTTAGGCCACAACTGGAGTATTGCGTCCAATTATGGTCACCACACTTTAGGATGTGAAGGCCCTTGAGAGGGTGCAGAGGAGATTTACCAGAATGGTTCCGGGGATGGGGGTTCTTAGCTACAAGGACAGGTTGGAGAAGCTGGATTTGTTTTCATTAGAGCAAAGGAGGTTGAGGGGTGATTTGATAGAGGTGTACAAGATTATGACGGGTTTGGATAGGCTAGACGGGAAAAAGCTGTTCCCACTAGTTGATGGTACAAGGACTAGGGGACAAAGATTTAAGGTTTTGGGCAAGAGATACAGGGGGGATGTGAGGAAAAACCTTTTTACGCAGCAAGTGGTGAGGACCTGGAACTTGCTGCCGACAGAAGTGATGGAAGCGGAGACACTCAGGCCTAGAAATTCAGTTAGGGGCACCCAGCTCGCCTGGGCGCCGGAATTACCGCTGCGCGCGGAGCCACTTGCGCCAGCGGGATATTCAGTTTCAGCGCCCCAAGTGGAAGCCGGCCGCTAAACAAGGGTTTCGGCGCCCCACTTGGGGCGCTGAAACTGAATATCGGCGTGCAAAGTGCCGCAGCGCCACCCGCTGCGGTACAGCAGCCTGCGGTACTGCAGGCCTTCCTCTCACTCTTAAGGGGGAGGTGCCTGCAACAGCGCGATCCCCGCTCGCGAGTGCCGGCAAATGAGCCCGGCACCAAGGAGAAGTGCCGGGCTCTCCGGAAACAGCCGGCAATACCGCGGGGGGGGGTGGCGGGGGGGTGTGTAAGAGGCCGGGGACGGAGGTGCGGGCCGCACCTCCACCTTAACTCGCCCCACTACCGGCACAGGTAGGCCCCGTGTACCGGTCGCTGTTGGCGGCCGGCGCGGATGAGGCGGCAGCAACCAAATATGGCCAGCGGGGCGATAGCGGGGCGCTGCGCACACCGATGACGTCATCGGTGGCGGCGCAGCGCTACTGGGTAACGCCGCCATTAGCGCCCCGCTAAATATCGCGGTAGGCTTGCACAGTGGCACAAAAGCCCTCTTTGGGCGCAAACTGGTGGCGCAGGCCACTGAATTTCTAGGCCTCAATGTTTTCAAGGGGAGATTGGATAGGCACTTGAGGGAAATAAACTTGCAGGGCTCCGGGGATAGAGCGGGGGAATGGGACTGACTCAATTGCTCTGCAGAGAGTCGGCACGGACTCGATGGGCCGAATGGCCTCCTTCTGTGTGGTGATGACTCCATGATTCTACGACTTGGAATAACACAATGGGCCGAAAGGCCTCCTTCTGTGCTGTAAATTTCTATGATTCTAATATTCTGGAAAGTAAAACATGCCTTCAGGCAATTGAGTGAAATACATCACTTACTTATGTGATCGTTTAAATCCTTTTACTCTAGTTGGCACAGAGCATTGGAATGAACCTGCATAGAACAGATTATTCAATCATCTTCATATAGGCCCTGGAAAATATTGGTATGCAACACCAGTACAAAGTATTGATGGCCTGGGTAATGCCCATTGTAGTATTTAAGCCCATATTAGGGATCCTGATTCAGCATCGCTCAACTGTGGGACAAATTCAGAAGAATTTATAGGAGTTTTCCAATCCCTTCATATCCTCTGATGAAACTTAAAGTATATTCAGGCTCCATCAGTGGAGACAATGTAAAATGCAGTAAACCAGCATCGAAATGTCAGTAGCCCCTTGAGTCTATTGTAGAGTATGGTGCAACACATAATCCCTCCCACGTTGTTCACATTATCCTGAATTCAAGCTCACAAGATATTTTTGGCTGTATTTATGCTGCAGCTACTGTTGGCATGTATGCTGCTGTTCAGGTTCCAGTCGGAAGAAGCCTGTTTACACCACTTTGCTCCTGCCTGGCTGGATCTTTATCCTTTTTTTTAAGGAGAGCTCTGCATATACCTGGAAATACTTATATGCAGTGCTCTTTCCCCAAAATTGCAAATTTGAAGTTCAAGAGTGGGTTGGGGAGAATCTCCGCTTTCTAAGCACTTAAATTGAGGTTCAGTAAGTGCCCAGAAGGTTCAACCAATTAATCAAAGTTCGAAGCTGAACTAGATTTACACTGCATGCAGTGTCGACCTGAAGTGCTATGAAAGTACTGTCTCCAGATTCTCTTTACTTTGCCTTGGAGTCGGGGGCCTGACTTTGTGCTGTATTTGCACTGTTAGTTTAGCTTCAGTGTGAAGTGGATGGTGCTTCATACTGACACTTACCTTGTGGCGCAAATGCAGCATTTCGTAATGGAATAATGCAGCCAAGACAAACCAGCATGACTTCCAGATTTGCTGGACCTAATTTATCCCAGTGGTAAAAATACAGTACCTCCAATGTCTTTAATAATACCATATTTAGAAGTAGGAACTTTGATGAAACTTGTGTGTCTGGGACTGTTTTGGGGGGGAAAATGTGTATGAGGTGAAATTCAGCTTGAAGAAATTGTGTGGATTAAAATACAGACTCTTGAAACATTTTTGAGGAGGTATTTAAGACCTACATATCCTGTGCTTATCATCTGAACTTTCTCCCCCCACCTAACCCAGAGTTGGTGTCAATCAGGATTCTGCTACGATAGTGAGCAAGTGCATAAACAAAAAAAAAATGTGCAATTGACAGCAGATATGTCCTGAAACTCAGTGGTCCAAACTAGTTGATGACTAGTTGTCTACTTGCCTCTGTCTAGGGGAAGTTGAGGATGACACAAAGATGCTGGAAAGGAATAGTGTGATGATGGAGGAAGGTCACCAGACAACTGTTCCATTCCCACCTGAGGATAGCAATCTCATGTTTTCTTTTAATCAAAATCCATTATAGCTTCAGTTCAAGCATTCCTATAATAGTATAAACCATTTCAAAATTCATATACTCCCCTAGGCAGGGGCAAGTAGACAGTCAAATTTGGGGGTGCACATTCTGCAACAGAAAATCAAGATCTTTCAAAATTGTTTAGGCATCTCAACTAAGAGTTTTCAAAAGCTAGAACATTGAGGCATATTCACCTTTAGTATGCTAACTTAGCAATGTAAGTTGAGTCATGTCCTGAGTGGCACCGTATTCATTGAGGAGGTTGGACTGCTAGATATTTAAAGTCAGTGGAAAAGCTATAATTCCCTCCAGTTGGAGTGTATCGAAGGCTGTAGCCTCTGCCTTGGTGCAGTTGATTTTATATCATTCATTTATTATTTGAATACCATAATTATTGTCACTTGTTCATATTTAGTAATAGCAAGCGGTTTCAGTGCCGAGAAAAACAAAAATAGAGGTAGAAATTTCAGCTGAATGCTCCAAAGAGGTTCAAATAAGCAGAGTTCCATTAGTTAGTCTCAACAGAGGAGTGAGTGTTCGGTGGGAGAGGTAATATCCAGTGAGCGAGTCTCACAAAATCACATCTGTTTAAGAGTTTCTGAAGGAATTGCCACTCAATTCATCTTCTTCTAGCGAGATTACCATAAAAGGATCACATTTTTTTTTCTATAGAGGTGGAGAAGCGATATTATTACAATTGAATATTTTACCACTTTAGATAACTAGTATCAGGACAGGTTAGATGCTATACTCTTTCCCCCAACAATATGGCTTAACCGTAATCTCCAAAAAGCACCTCATACTATAGCCATGTGATTTTTCCCCTATAAATTCAGCTTGCTGATAACTTAGAAGTAGTCAATTCTCATGAGTCCATGTCTACTTAGAACTGAGTTGAAACCAACCAAATGCATTTCACAAAAGATCCTCTTAACTGATGAGTAACTTCCATCCCATTAGTCAGGGCTTGATTCAAACTCAGGTACTAGAAGAGAAAAAAATAATTTAACCAGATGCTTTTCTTGTGCCACAAGTGAACTGTGTTAATAACTGAATAATTGAGTCATGGCCTAGACCCGGAGATAGAATTTTGGAATTGCAGCTGAGTAAGTATAGGAGGCATATTGGAGAGAATCTGAAATAGCAAGGAATCTATTATCCTACTAGGTATCAAGAATGATAATCTATATTAAATAATGAAATATAGTAAGGAACCAAATTATTTAATATCTGATGGAAACCATGAAGAAAAACATTTGAATGAAAGGATGAAGGGATTATTACTAGTCCTAGCCCCTTTAGGGCTACCCCAGATCAGGTGTATTCCTCAGACGTTCACTTTCAACTAAAGTTTGAGGTAGCCGATCCTAAAGACGCTTAATTGGGTCTAAAGGTCTGGACTATCTCTCCCTAAAGGAAAGGAACAACCTGAAAATGTTACTGACCTCCAGATAGCACTTTTAATAAGTTTAGCTAGACTGTAACATTCCAGATATTATGAGGGTCTGGAAAACTCCCCCAAAATTTTGCAACTCCTCACCAAAGAGTGTACAGAGATTGAGTTTGCGAGTTTGATATAGAAGTATTATGTGAGACAATTCTAAAAATATATAGATTTATTAAAGAAACGACATATAATTTACAGTTGGTGAGTCAATCGCAACATTAACAGTTCCAAAAAGAAAAAGCTTTACAATCTTATCAGAGATCCTTACTCTCAAATCTTAACTCCACTACAGTTTTACAGTTCTTAAAGTTTATTCAGGATATCCACCAAAATCAAATACAGTACCTTGATCCCCAAGGTACAAAGAGTTGAAGACTTACAGAGCTAGCTCTGAAGCCGAGAATTGCTTTGCCCCTTTTAGCGAGTCTATTATCCCATTTGAGAGTTCAATATTTATACCCTTTTCCAGTGGTGTTTCCTTTAAGGTTTTCTGCTGATGTAAGCTAATTATCTCTAGTTATTTTTCTGATGACCCCTGCAGTTCTTACAGTCACCTCAGCTGGTAGCACTACAGAATTATGTCTCTTCTCTAGGTGTTCTAAATTTATCATAAAAAATGCTGCAACAGCAGGTGCGCATTACTTGGTATCATTTTTATGAAGGCGGATGTTTGTTACTTTTATGTGCTCCTTTACGAGGTGTAAATTAGAACACCTTGTACCGGGTAACTATTGTCTTGTTCCGAGAAGCTACATCATTAAATAAATTTAAAACAGAAATAGATAGTTTCCTAGAAGTAAAGGGAATTAAGGGTTACGGGGAGCGGGCAGGAAATTGGACATGAGTCTAGGTTCGGAATGGTCAGGGCCCTGTGGGTAGTGGAGTGGGCCCAGGGGCCGTGTAGCCTTGTTCTGCACCTACTGTGTTCTAATTCTGTGTTAGATTTCAGGAGATGGTTTTATTCCTGTTCCTGGCTGGGGTGGAGATCGCCTTAACAGAAGGTAAGTACTGTAGAAAATATAGGGACAGAGTGATCTCCTGGAAGAATTTCGATCGCCTAGATGGGTCGGAGAGGAATTTCCCAGATTTTTTTCTCCCAAATTGGCCATTGGGTCTTTATCTGGTTTTTCGCCTCTCCCGGGAGATCACATGGGTTCGGGTGGATGCAGAGTGATAGAAGATTTGAGGTTAGGATCAGATCAGCCATGATCTTATTGAATGGTGGAGCAGGCTCGAGGGGCCGATTGGCCTACTCCTGCTCCTATTTCTTATGTTCTTATGAAAGGTTCAGACTTCAGGAGCCTTTAACCTTCTGTTTCAATAAGGTTATTGATTCAGTGTCAACAACTTATCTTATCTCAATAGCCAGAATGCTATCACAGCTTTTTCATCGTTAGGTTTCTAGATTTCCAGACCCAGTTTGTCATGTTTTAATAAGGCCAGAACTCTTCCATAGAATGGTGTATTTTCTGAATAGGTTATTTGGCTTATTCCTTCACAAGGAAAAGAAGCCTGGATTGAACATTTTTTTAAATTGAGAAACCAAGATGAAGCATCAAGGCCCACAATGTTGGTACATTACCAAGTTGGAAAATAATTTTAAAAGAAATGTCAATCGAGAAGTAGTGATTAGGTGTTGCAAAACTTGGGTTTTAAAAGCCTGAGGAGGAGAAAGTGATGGGGATAGTAAGGTGTTCCATAACTCTTAAGGTCTTATGAAAATGAGTTGAAGATGGCAATGAGTATGTAGTAAGAAGGAAAAGTATGTAGAGGGTGTAGTCAGAGCTGAGAAGGAGAGAAACAGGAAAGCTCACAGATGTGATTAACGATAGTCGTATCAGTAACTAGAGAACAATGAGAAAGAGAGGCGAGAAGAATTACTTTTCAAAAGCTCAGACTTTTTTTGGATCCTGTCTAAAAGCGTGAAAGAGCTGTTAGAAGAGCCTTCTCAGATATAGGAGTCAGAGTCAAGTCTTTGATGGATTTGGGCTTGGCAGAGATTTAGAAAATAATTTATTAGGCATGAAATAGGCAAGTGAGCATCTTGGAGACAATTTTGCAATGGAGACAATGTGGGAGTTCCATTAATGTCAGAGGAGATGCTAGTGTCACGAATGTGGATGGTTAAAGGATTGGAATAGAACATCAAAGGTAATAGGATTTGGCCTGCAAAGGGAGATCTAGATTTGTTCCCCTATGAGTTTCATCCAGCAGCTGAAGTGGGAATTTCTGAAGACGATCTTAAATCAATATTAGAGACCATGAAATCTGGTAATCAAAGGGTTTAATAAATACAGTTTAAGCTCCTGATGATTGATGATTCAATTAGATGAAAGAGAAATCGCCTTTCAACCCACAGTGTGCTGTTCCATGGCTGATTCTGTAACATGTAGCTGACAGTGATTCTAGTGAATCTAATCATTGTTTGAACAGTAGGTGATGGGTCCAGTTCTCTCCTTGTCTGAAGCAGTGGCAGCGACAGCGGACCTGATTGGAGCGAGGCAGCGGCGGTGAATTTAAGCAGCGGCGAGGCTCGAGAGGCCCCACAGCGACAGCGGATCTGATTGGAGCGAGGCAGCGGCGGTGAATTTAAGCAGCGGCGAGGCTCGAGAGGCCCCATAGCGGCAGCAACAGCGGACCTGATTGGAGTGAGGCAGCAGCGGTGAATTTAAGCGGTGGTGAGGCTCGAGAGGCCCCACAGTGGCAGCGACAGCGGACCTGATTGGAGCGAGGCAGCGGTGGTGAATTTAAGCGGCGGCGAGGCTCGAGAGGCCCCACAGTGGCAGCGACAGCGGACCTGATTGGAGCGAGGCAGCGGCGGTGAATTTAAGCGGCGGTGAGGCTCAAGAGGCTCAGCAATCTCCAAGCTCAGAGGGAGGGAAGTAAAAAGTAATCAAAGTGTGATGTCACCAGGAAGCAGGTAAGTGATTGGTTGGTGAGTATTTCTCTCTTTTTCCAAACTTTAACTCTGTGGTTTATAGTTTTTTAGGTCTCTGTGGTGTAGTGGGGACTGTTGGTAAACCAGGGCCCTTAAGTATATCATTTAACTGTAGTGTAATTGGTGGGATTGATTTGATTTAATTTAACATGAATTAATTAAAGGGTAAGTCATGGCAGGAGAGCTCGGCCTCGTGGCATGCTCCTCCTGTGCTATGTGGGAACTTGGGAACACTTCCTGTGTCCCTGACAACCATGTGTGCAGGAAGTGTGTCCAGCTGCAGCTACTGACAGACCACATTGCGGCGCTGGAGCTGCGATTGGATACATACTGGACCATTCGCGATGCTGAGGAAGTCGTGGATATCACGTTTAAGCAGTTGGTCACACCGCAGGCAAAGGTTGGACAGGCAGAAAAGGAAGGGGTGACCAACAGACAGAGTACTAGGTGCAGGCAGGTAGTGCAGGGGTCCCCTGTGGACATCCCCCTCTCAAACAGATACACCACTTTGAGTACTGTTGGGGGGGATGGCTTATCAGAGGAAGGCAGCAGCAGCCAACTTCCTGGCACCAGGGGCGGCTCTGCTGCACAGGATGGGAGGAAAAAGAGCAGGAGAGCTATAGTAATAGGGGGTTCTATTGTAAGGGGAATAGATAGGCGTTTCTGCGGCCACAAACGAGACTCCAGGATGGTGTGTTGTCTCCCTGGTGCAAGGGTCAAGGATGTCTCAGAGCGGCTGCAGAACATTTTGGAAGGGGAGGGTGAACAGCCAGTTGTCGTGGTGCATATAGGTACCAACGATATAGGTAAAAAATGGGATGAGGTCCTAAAAGATGAATATAGGGAGTTAGGAGGTAAATTAAAAAATAGGACCTCAAAGGTAGTAATCTCAGGATTGCTACCAGTGCCACGTGCTAGCCAGATTGAAATAGAAGGATATTTCAGATGAATACGTGGCTAGAGGAATGGTGCGAGGGGGAGAGATTCAAATTCCTGGGACATTGGAACCGGTTCTGGGGGAGATGGGACCAGTTCAAACTGGATGGTTTGCACCTGGGCAGGGCCGGGACCGATGTCCTAGGGGGAGTGTTTGCTAGTGCTCTGGGGGAGGGTTTAAACTAAAATGGCAGGGGGTTGGGAACCTGAACAGGGGGACAGAGGAAAGGGAAACGAGGATAAAAGCAAAAGATAGGAAGGAGAAAAACTAAAGTGGCAGTCAGAGAAATCAACGGTTTAAATGAAACATGGCCACAGTAAATAATAATTCTAATAGGTCTAAGAGCATTAAAAAAACAAGCCTGAAGGCTTTGTGTCTTAATACGAGGAGCATTCGTAATAAGGTGGATGAATTAGCTGCGCAAATAGAGGTAAACAAATATGATTTGATTGGGATTACGGAAACATGGCTCCAGGGTGGCCAAGGCTGGGAACTCAACATCCAGGGGTATTCAATATTCAGGACAGATAGGCAAAAAGGAAAGGGAGGTAGGGTAGCATTGCTGGTTAAAGAGGGGATTAACACAATTGTAAGGAAGGATATTAGCTCTGATGATGTGGAATCTGTATGGGTAGAACTGAGAAATACCAAGGGGCAGAAAACATTAGTGGGAGTGGTATATAGACCTCCAAACAGTAATGTGGAGGTTGGGGATGGCATTAAAAGGGAAATTAGAGAAGCGTGCAATAAGGGCACAGCAGTCATCATGGGTGACTTTAATCTACATATAGTTTGGGCTAACCAAATTAGTGACAATACTGTGGAGGAGGAATTCCTTGAGTGTTTATGGGATGGTTTCCTGGACCAATATGTCAAGGAACCAACCAGAGATCAGGCCATCTTAGACTGGGTATTATGTAACAAGAAAGGATTAATTAGCAATCTTGTTGTACGAGGCCCCTTGGGTCGGAGCGATCATAATATGATCGAATTCTTCATTAAGATGGAGAATGAAGTCGTTGACTCAGAGACTAGGGTCCTGAATTTAAATAAAGGAAACTACGATGGACTGAGGCACGAGTTGGGTAGGATTCATTGGGGAATGCCACTCAAAGGGTTGACGGTGGATAGGCAGTGGCAAGCATTCAAAGACCGCATGGATGAACTACAGAATTTGTTCATCCCAATTTGGCATAAAAATAAAACAAAAAAGGTGACTCAACCGTGGCTAACAAGGGAAATTAGGGATAGCATAAGATCCAAGGAGAGGACATATAAATTGGCCAGAAAAAGCAGTAAACCTGAGGATTGGGAGCAGTTTAGGATTCAACAAAGGAGGACAAAGGGATTAATTAAGAAGGGGAAAATAGAATATGAGAGTAAGCTTGCAGGGAACATAAAAACTGACTGTAAAAGCTTTTATAGATATGTAGGTCCCTTGCAGTCAGAATCAGGGGAATTTATAATGGGGAAGAAAGAAATGGCACACCAATTAAATACATATTTTGGTTCTGTCTTCACAAAGGAGGACACAAATAACCTCACAGAGATGTCGGGGAACATAGGGTCTGATGAAAGGGAGGAACTGAAAGAAATCAGTATTTGTAGGGAAATGGTGTTAAGGAAATTGATGGGATTGAAGGCCGATAAATCCCCAGGGCCTGATAATCTACATCCTAAGGTACTTAAGGAAGTGGCTCTAGAAATAGTAGATGCATTGCCGATCATCTTCCAACACTCAATGGAATCTGGAACAGTACCCAAGGATTGGAGGGTAGCTAATGTTACCCCACTATTCAAAAAACGTGGTAGGGAGAAAACGGGTAATTACAGACCGGTAAGCCTGACATCGGTAGTGGGGGAAATGCTAGAGTCCATTATAAAAGATATAATAGCAGAGCACTTGGAAAACAGTGACAGGATCGGACAAAGTCAACATGGATTTACAAAAGGTAAATCGTGCTTGACTAACCTGCTGGAATTTTTTGAGGATGTAACTGGTAAAATAGATAAGGGAGAACCAGTGGATGTGGTATATTTGGACTTTCAGAAGGCTTTCGATAAGATCCCGCATAAGAGATTAGCGTGTAAAGTTAAGGCACATGGGATTGGGGGCAAGGTATTGACTTGGATAGAAAACTGGTTGGCAGACAGGAAGCAAAGAGTTGGAATAAACGGGTCTTTTTCCGAGTGGCAGGCAGTGACTAGTGGGGTACCGCAGGGATCAGTCCTTGGACCCCAGCTATTCACAATATATATTAATGATCTAGACAAGGGAACTAGATGTAATATCTCCAAATTTGCAGACGACACAAAGCTGGGTGGGCGTGTGTGCTGTGAGGAGGATGCCGAGAAACTCCAGGATGATTTGGACAGGTTGGGTGATTGGGCAGAAGCATGGCAGATGCAATATAACATGTATAAATGTGAGGTTATCCACTTTGGTGGCAAAAACAGGAAGGCAGATTATTATCTGAATGGCAATAGATTGGGAGAAGGGGAAGTGCAATGAGACCTGGGTGTCCTTGTGCACCAGTCGCTGAAGGTAAGCATGCAAGTGCAGCAGGCGGTTAAGAAGGCAAATGGTATGTTGGCCTTTGTAGCGAGAGGGTTTGAGTACAGGAACAAGGATGTCTTGCTGCAGTTGTACAGGGCCTTGGTGAGACCACATCTTGAGTATTGTGTGCAGTTTTGGTTGCCTTATCTGAGCAAGGATGTTCTTGCCATGGAGGGAGTTCAGCAAAGATTCACCAGGCTGATACCTGGGATGGCAGGAATGACGTATGAGGAGAGATTGGGTCGATTGTGCTTGTACACTCTGGAGTTTAGAAGAATGAGAGGGGATCTCATTGAAACTTATAAAATTCTGACAGGACTGGACAGACTAGGTGCAGGAAGGTTGTTCCCGATGGCTGGGGAAGTCCAGAACCAGGGGTCACAGTCTAAGGATAAGGGGTAGGCCATTTAGGACAGAAATGAGGAGGAATTTCTTCGCCCAGAGAGTGGTGAACCTGTGGAATTCTCTACCACAGAAGGCAGTAGAGGCCAATTCACAGAATCACAGAAACCTCACAGTACAGATAGAGGCCATTTCGGCCCATCGAGCCTGCACCGACAGATATCCCACCCGATCCCCGTAACCCCACGTATTTAATCCCCCTAACACTAAGGGTCAATTTTTTTTTTAATTTTTATCATAGCCAATCAACCTAACCCGCACATCTTTGGAGTGTGGGAGGAAACCGGAGCACCCGGAGAAAACCCACGCAAACACGGGGAGAATGTGCAAACTCCACACAGACAGTCACCCGAGGCCGGATTCGAACCCGGGTCCCTGGCGCTGTGAGGCAACAGTGCTAACCACTATGCCACCGTGCTGCAATTAATTAAATATATTCAAGACGGAGTTGGATATATTTCTTAAGGCTAAAGGGATCAAGGGGTATGGGGAGAAAGCAGCGACCGGGTACTGAATTTGGATGATCAGCCATGATCGCATTGAATGGCGGAGCAGGCTCGAGGGGCCGAATGGCCTACTCCTGCTCCTATCTTCTATGTTTCTATGTAAGCAGAACTTTATGGATCTTGCAATGGGTGAAGATTCCCATCTCCTTTTTCTCACTTCCCTAAAACAAGAACAAAAGCAACAATGAGCTGCCCTGGCTGGTGGGATATTAAATAATTTGTTCAATTTCGGAATGTTGAAAGCAGAATAAAAATTGGGGGAAAACTTTGGATTATTTTAAATGAAAACTCTTGTTCAACGGCTCATAGAAATAGTAATCGCTTAAAAGCAGGTTTTAAAAATTTCATACAATGCACAGCCATCTTGGTCAGATCCTACTCGCTCTACTTACTCTGTGTCGCATTCATTTCCTTCCGAAGGCATTGACTCTTGACGCTAGCAGCAATCTAGTAAATTGTTCAAGTGGACACTTCTCTGGACAGCTGGTGCTGCAAGGATGTTCCATCGTGATGGTTATCAGAACCGAGTGCAATCTTATTCCCACTCACAGTCCACACATACACTTTTCAGCAAGGATCATTTGAGACCAAACAGGAGCAGAGCACTGGCTGATTTTCATCTCCCCTAATCCCCTGGGAGCAATTGCAGCATTTCAATGTGTTGTTTGAGATCAGCTAACTCAGCACAGGCCAGAAAGTGAATTTGGGAAATTTGTATTTAAGGTTGTGAAAGTCTAGACATAAAAGGCATCAAGGGGTATGGGGAGAGAGCGGGAATATGGTATTGAGATAGAGGATCAGCCATGATCATATTGAATGGCGGAGCAGGCTCGAAGGACCGAATGGCCTACTCCTCCTATTTTTCCATGTTTCTATGTTTCTAAGCGAACCCCTGGCTGCTTTCTTACTGTTGGTGGCGGTCTTGAACGTTGTCTTTGCACATCAGAAAAAGTTATCACTGTCTTTTTTCTGTTTTGTTTTACGTGTCTATAATTTAGAAATAGTTGAGTATGCAATGGGAAAAGCCTATTTTGCCCTGCAAGCCTGCTGTTTCTGTGGATCACATGCAGCCTGGCTTTTACTTGACTTATGAAAATGCTGCAAGCAATGATCCCTGTCATTTTTTTTTTGGCTGCGCGGGCCCTTTATCTGGCTGCGCGGCCCATTCAATTTTTCGCACATGCCCGGTTATTTCAATCGTGAAGCCGTTGAGCGGCCCGCGCGGTACCTCCAGACCGCTGTGCGGCCGTACAGCTTAATGGAAACATTGGATGCAAGTTGGTCCAGTAGGTGGTGTGTTAAGTCAACTTTGTGCAGAATTCAGAGTTAGTGCTTATGGCCTGGAGTTTCCACTAGGGGGCGGAATCAGTAAAATACGATCAGAACGCACTGGACACTGCTACGATAGCAAAATACTGCAGATGCTGGAAATCTGAAATAACAACAGAAAATGCTGGAAAAACTCAGCAGGCCAGGCAACATCCGTGGAGAGAGAAATAGAGTCGACGTTTCAGGTCGATACCCTGACGAAATCTGACGAAGGGTTTCGACCTGAAACGTTGACTCTATTTCTCTCTCCACCGATGTTGCCTGGCCTGCTGAGTTTTTCCAGCATTTTCTGTTGCGCTGGACACTGCGCCGGCTTTGCCGCGCTGGAGTTGCGCCCAAGTTACCGCTCAAGCTCATTAGCGCAAGCCCACACGTAAAATCTCCAAATGAATCAGCGCAATCAAGCAGTGTTATCGATCGTAATCGATTATTGACTGGAGCATCGCCAATGGAGCCTCAGGATGACTCGATTAAAACTAATTTAAGCTGAAAATTTGTTTAAGGAGTTCCTGCAGCTTAACAAACCGACCCATCAGTGGTTTCAATTAACTGCTGGTCACAGCTCTTATGTACCAAGGGCAGATCAATGGACTCAATTTGAACTAATTTAAACTGAATTTAAAGTAATTGAAGCATCAGTATGAGAAACAGACCCGAGTGAGGCTTCACTTGACTGCTGGTCCCTGCAGCTGCAGGCCATTAACGCAAGCTTCATGTGACCACGGGTACCTGTGTGCCCGAGAATCTGGGAGCAATGCGATGAACTCGCCTCGGGGTGGGGGGGGGGGGGGAGGGGGGGGCAGTTTTGTGGGCGCGGACTGCTTCGGCCGAATGGACTTTTGGACCAGCATAAAAGAGCGCAGAGACTCCAGCGTGAGGTGATTATGGGCATAACTCGCCTACGCTTAAAATTCCACAATCTTTTGCCCTGTTTAATTTCAGTCCGCCCAGATTCCACTGTTATCTGAGCGGAAATCATGCGGAATCGCCGGGTCTATGTGCTTTGCAGTTATGCACTTGTTCTTGTTACCAGCCCTGTTGGGGGTAATGTTAAACATCACCCAAAATGGGTGTGAGTTCAGCGGAGAGGCCGTGCCGCTCTCATGAAGCTGGTTCGAGAGGTTCGAAGCACTTTCAAGTTCCGGCCTCATTTGAATGCAACCTGCGAGCTGCTGCTCGATGGTTGGGGGTGGGGGGGGAGGGGCGGGGGGCAGGGGGTGGCAGGAGAACAATTGGCTCCTATACTAAGTCGGCTGGCAGTTCGGGCCTGAGGGGGAGTGGGGTGGACCAATCCCGGAGTGGGGTGAGCATGGGACGGCAGTAGACCGCAGTGGTGAACGTTCATCGTAGATTGAGATCCTCTACTTGTTGAAAACCACAGTGAAATCATGCAACCATGTAACACGCAGCAGTGAAATTGTTTGTCTACATTATTCACATAGCAGCCAATTGTTGTGCCCCCATTTGATGGTTTGTCTATTTGAGATATAAAGAACATGTCTGTAAACTTGCACAGCAAGCAAAACCACACCTTTGATGGGCAGGAGTTGGAGTTTATACATCAAATACCCATTGTTCCGCAGAGGACCAACAATATAATTGCAACTAGAACCAAGCTTCTGCATCCGAGCTCTTTACAAGAACCTGCATCTCGCAGACAGCTGGGTTACAGTCTTCATTTTGAAATTTGGTAAAGAGAAGCTTCCATCTTAACTCTAGTAGTTTCAAAAATGATTCAAGATAAAATTTTGAACCATTTTTCTTTCTGATGCAGAATGACAAGTCTGCTTCTGTCACATCCATATTTTGAATGTGATTTTTTTAAAAAATGTATTCACATAAGGTGGGGTCTTGCTCCAAGGACAGCATTTATTGCCCATTCCTAGTTGCCCTGAGAAGGTGGTAGTGGGGCTTCATCTTGAGCTGCTATTCTTTGTAGAAGTTTGATACAACTGAGTGACTTGCTAGGTCACTTCAGAGGGCAGTATGGGGCAACCACATTGGTCAGAATGGGTAAGGATGGCAGCTTTCTGTAAAGTCTGTGGGTTATATGGTGAATTAATACACAGACTACAAGAGTAACTTTAACAGGACTTTACTATTCGAAGGTCAGGGCGAATCTGCCCAATAAATCCTTACACAGCACTTATATACCGTGTGGTCACCACCGGTATTACAGTATACAGTAGCCAAGATAAAGTAGTGCAACCCTTAAAATAGTTCTCTTAAAGGTGGAACGTTACATACACTACAATCCTCCCTTTTTAGGTTAACAATATATACATATTCCCATTAATATAACATCTTAACATATATACAACTTTATGTGAAACAGTTCACAGATTCAGTCTCTCTGGAGGCTTCCGGACTCTGTCCGGATAACGCCTCGGTGGTGTAGTCGTTTTCGGTGGTGTAGTAGGTTCTTCTGGCAAGGTCGATTCGGCTTGAAGGACCGTTTCAGGTTCATCGGATTCCAGTATTACCGGATCGGAGGTAGATGCTCTGGGTATCTCTGCTTCAACATTAGACATATAGAGTTGTGGAGTAGGTTGGGCCTTTGTGGATGATTCTATGATCTGGTCAACATGGCGCCTCATTATGCTTTCACCAATGTCCACGGTATACATCAACGGTCCTAGCCTTTTTCCAATAGTTCCCAGCTGCCATTTCTCGGTACGGTAGTCCCGGGCCAAAACTTGTTGACCTATCTGAAAGGATCTAGTTGGCCTTTCATTCATGCCTTGAAATTGCCGGTTCTCTACGTCCCTTCTGACGTTTGGCTTAATCAAATCCAGCCGGCATCTTATTCTTCTATTGAAAAACATCATGGCGGGAGTTTGGTTTGTGACCGCATGTGTTGCATTCCTGTACGCCAACAAGAAGTTATCTACCTTATGTTGTAGATTTATGTCTTCATTACCCATGGCCTTTATGGCCTTCTTGAAGGTCTGGACAAACCTTTCAGCTAATCCATTGGTGGCGGGATGGCATGGGGCGGACGTATAGTGCTTGACCCCATTGCTTTTTAAGAACTTCCTGAATTCTTCGGACACAAATTGCGGTCCATTATCAGAACAGATCTGTTCCGGCAGCCCATTCCTGGCAAATATGGTCCTTAATACTGTGATGGTTTTTTCCGTGGTGGTGGAGGATATTTTTATTACCTCCGGCCACTTGGAGTGTGCATCCACTGCGATTAAGAACATTGAGTCCATAAATGGACCAGCAAAGTCGATATGTACCCTTTGCCATGGAGATGAGGGCCACTCCCATGGAAGCAGAGGAGCTTGTGGTGGCGCGTTTTGGACCTTCTGGCATCCTAGACAGCTCTTGGTTATTTCTTCGATGTCTCCATCAATACCTGGCCACCACACAAACGCTCTGGCTAGGTTCTTCATTTTCACTCCACCCAGATGCCCCTCGTGAAGCTCCTTTAGTACTTTCTGCTGGAGTTTGGGTGGAATCACCACTCTAGATCCACACATCAAGGTTCCTCGGCACACTGACAGCTGTTCTCTTCTGTGCGAAAATGCTGGCAGCATTGGTTCGCCATGTGCTGGCCATCCCTTCACCGTTAAATCGTAGACTCGTGAGAGAGTCGGGTCATTTCTTGTTTCCTTTTCGATCGTAGAATTTGTTACTGGTAGACATTCCATTATGGTTGAGTGGAACATCTCCACTGGGTCCACTGTAGTCGCCTCTTCTTCCACTGGCAACGGTAGGCGCGATAACCCATCAGCATTTCCATGCTGTTTGGACCTTTTGTATTCGATGTCATATTGGTGTGCCCCTAGTAGAACGGACCACCTCTGTAGCCTTTGTGCTGTCATAGTGGAAACGGCCTTGTTAGGGTTGAATATGGACACCAACGGCTGGTGGTCTGTCAGCAATGTAAACTTCTTGCCTTGCAGGTAATGATTGAATTTCTTTACTCCCCACACAAGGCTGAGAGCCTCCCTATCTATCTGAGCATAATTTCGCTCAGCGGAGGTCAATGATCGGGACGCAAATGCGACTGGCCTTTCCGAGCCATTTGGTAACTTGTGTGAGAGTACAGCTCCAATACCATAAGGGGAAGCATCACAAGCTAGACGAAGAGGTAGCATTGGGTTGAAGTGAGCCAACACTTCCTCAGAGGTAATCAACGCCTTGCTTCTGCGAAAGGCCTTCTTGCAGCCCTCGCTCCACTTCCATGGTACTTCTTTCTGCAACAGAGCATTCAGCGGATGCAGCACCGTGGATAGATTTGGCAGAAACTTATGGTAATAATTAATCAACCCCAGAAACGACCTCAACTGTGATACATTTTCCGGAGCGGGGGCCTTCACGACCGCTTCGATCTTGTCAGGTGACTTGTGCAGCCCCTCTTGGTCAATGACATGACCGCAGTACGAGATCCGTTTCTGGAAGAACTCACATTTCTGGCGACTAACTCGAAGGCCATATTCCTTCAACCTGGTGAGCACCAGTTTCAAATTTGTGAGGTGTTCCTCCTCGTCTTCTCTCGTAATCAGGATATCGTCCAAGTAACACTGAGTGCTTGGAATACCCTGTAAGACCTGCTCCATGGCCCTCTGCCAAATTGCTGGAGCCGAAGCTACTCCAAAAACCAGTCTATTATATCGATACAAGCCTCTGTGCGTGTTGATTGTGAGATACTGGCGTGACTCTTCCTCAACCTCCATCTGTAAATATGCTTGTGCCAGGTCTATCTTGGTGAAGTGTTTCCCGCCAGACAATGAAGCAAAGATATCCTCAATCCGCGGAAGCGGGTATTGTACCGTGTGAAGCACCGGATTAACTGTGATCTTGAAGTCTCCGCAGATGCGGACCTTCCCCGGTCCCCCTGGCTTGTTACTTGATGAAGACTTCATGACGGGAACAATGGGCGTGGCCCACTCACTCCAGTCCACCTTCGACAGTACCCCTGCACGTTCAAGCTCTTCCAGTTCTGCCTCCACAGCAGGTCGTATCGCGTAAGGTACTGATCTGGCTTTGAAAAATTTTGGGCTTGCATGTTCTGCAATCTTGATTTTTGCCTTAATTCCTCTCAGTGTTCCCAGTCCCTGCTGGAATACCTCTTTAGCCTCGTCCAATATTCTGGACAACCGTTCAGGTTTGACATCTTTCTTTCTGAAATCTACCGTCATTGTGTTTAGTGAGTGCCAGTCTATCTTTATTTTCCTGATCCACTCCCGCCCCAGAAGTGGTGGACCTCCCTCGGGTAGTACATATAAGTCCATTCCTTGGTGATCTTTGCCCTTGTGTCTCACCTTGACTATTATCTTTCCGATGGGGTATACTTTATGCCCCGTGTATGTCTGCAATACTATCTCCGTATCCCGTAGGGGAATATGTTTGAATAACTTTTTGTAATCTTGTTTATTCATGACCGTCAACGCCGATCCGGTGTCCACTTCCATCTTCACTTGGACTTTTGCAATCTGCCGTGTGACCCAGATAGTTTGTCGGTCAGCTTCTTTACTCACATTGTGAATCCTCAGACTACCCAGTTCCTTGCTGTTGGGGTCTGAATCCGAATTCAGTTCATCTGGACTCTTCACAGTCACGTTATGTACCTTTCTGTACTTCTTCTGCGGTGACTTATTGTTGCTGGTCTTCTTTCCTGACCGGCATACATTAGCTATGTGACCAAGTTTGCCACATTTTCTACATTCCTGGTTTTTAAACCAGCATTGGTTCTGGTCGTGTGTTGTCTTCCCACAACGGTAACATTTCGTTGTACCCGAAGTCATTTGATCCACACTGAGTACCGTTGTCTTCAGCTGCATTTCCGCCGTGCCTCTCGCTGCGGCTTCGTACGATGCTGCAATAAGGACAGCCTTATCAAGTGTAAGATCGTTCTCTTCGAGCAGTCGCTTTTGTGTTCCTTCCTTCGACATCCCGCACACGAACTTGTCTCTCAGTGCCTCTGTCAGATTTACCCCAAACTGACAGTATTTTGCTAGCCTACGCAGTTCAACCAGGTACTCCGCGTTGCTTTCCTCCTTTAGTTGCGTTCTCCCGTAAAATTTAGCTCGTTCCGCTAACATCAGCGGTGTGGGGTTCACATGATCCTTCAGGACAGCAACAATATTAGCGAAAGACTGATCCGCCGGTTTAGCTGGTGATAGAAGATGCTTCAATAACCCGTATGTCTTCGCACCCATTGAGTTTAGTAAGGTTAGAGCTTTATCATAATTTGCTATCTTATTGACCTTACAATATATCTCGATGCGTTCTACATACGTGGTCCAATCTTCCACATCAGAATCGAATTCGTTGATGTTGCCACGCTTAGGCATCTTCACAATCTTCCTGAGAAACAACAACGAAATTTTTCTTTAACTTTTTTTTTTCCAAAAATGGCGGTTTCCCGCGCTTGTCTTCTTCCCCGCCCACTTTCAAAATGGCGGTTTCCCGCTCCTGTCTTCTTCTCCGCCTACTGGCGGGAGGGGTAAGCTTTTCCCTCGGGCGACAACCGCTGGCTTTCGGGGTTCGCAGCCTGCGCGCCGGCTTCAGTGCGTTCTTTGTTCCCTTTTCTCGGCAGGGCAACCGGCGCTGAGGACAACCCGTTGACGGCGAACAGTTCCAGCCGCTGGCTGAATCTCCTCGGTCTCCCTCGCTCGGCTCTGTCTCTCCCGCTCGCTCGGGCTCTGTCTCTCCCTCACGGCTTCCAATCGCGCCTCCCAGCCCTCTTGCAGTCCAGTCCTTTCCTCCCCCGGCTGCGGCTGAGTTCTCCGCTGTTTCTTATTTTTATTTCTTCCCGCGCCTTACGATCCCGGTCGCAGCGCCTCGCGACCTCGGTAGCTGCCCGGCCTTTCGCCGGTCGCGGTCGAGCTGTCTCACGACGCTGTTGCGTCTCCCAGCCCGCTTGTAGCCCGGTCTCTCACACCGGCTGCGTTCCCGCTGGTAGCCCGGTCTCTCACACCGGCTGCATTCCCGCTTGCACCGCGGCTTCCGTGCCCCACGCTGCCCCAGTCTCAGCGCCTCTGGGCCCGACTTCTGTCCGGCTCCTTTCCCCCCCGACCGTGGTCGAGTTCACCGCCCTTCCTCCGTTCTTTTTTTTTATTTTCCCCCTACTCACAGTCAACGTGGCCGACTTGCTTCTCGTGGCTGATCGGCTCACTCACCACCGTGGCAGAAGGGACGATCACTGCCTGTTGCTGATGGAAGGCTTCGTGTCTGAATTCTTCCTTCTTCCTTGCTCTGCAGACTCGAGTCTTCTCTCAGCAGAATGACGAGGGCGGGTGCCTCCTCTCGATGCTCGTTAACTGCTTCGGATGTATCGCTGCCGCAGGGTAAGATCGAACTCGTCGCCACTGTAAAGTCTGTGGGTTATATGGTGAATTAATACACAGACTACAAGAGTAACTTTAACAGGACTTTACTATTCGAAGGTCAGGGCGAATCTGCCCAATAACTCCTTACACAGCACTTATATACCGGTGTGGTCACCACCGGTATTACAGTATACAGTAGCCAAGATAAAGTAGTGCAACCCTTAAAATAGTTCTCTTAAAGGTGGAACGTTACATACACTACACTTTCCTTTCCTAAAGGTCATTAGTAAACCAATTGGCTTTTTACAGCAATCTGACATCGTCATGGTCACTTCAAACAGAATTCAAATTCTCAAACTGCCCTGGTGAGAATTTACGTTCTCTAGATGATTAATTCATGGCTGATTACTAGTCCAGTAACATAACCACTACACCAGCGTACCCCAATCTTCGTATGTTTATTTCTCCCAGTGTAACTTTCAGGTCATGAAATCAATTCCTGGCCTGACCCCAAATGCCATCAAAGGTATAAACCCAAGTCACAAGAAGAATATTCAATCCTGGCTTCAATGTGGAGAAATGGCTCTAGTGTCAGGCAACCGAGTTACAAGGAATGACTGGAGACATTTTGGATAATCCCAGCCACAATGGGCCGAATGGCCTCCTTTTGTGCTGTATCATTCTATGGTTTACATTCTTGAAAGGAGATAATAAAAATTTGACTTCGTAGAGACATATGGTTGTGGTTGTTGGAGGCCAATCATCTCAGCCCCAGGACATCACTGCAGGGGTTCCTCAGGGCAATGTCCTCGGCCCAACCATCTTCAGCTGCTTCATCAATGACATTCCCTCCATCATAAGGTCAGAAGTGGGGATGTTCGCTGATGATTGCACAGTGTTCAGTGCCATTCGCAACTCCTCAGACAATGAAGCAGTCCCTGCCCGTGTGCAGCAAGACCTGGACGACATTCAGCTTGGGCAATAAGTGGCAAGTAACATTCGCGCCACACAAGTGTCAGGCAATGACTATCTTCAACAAGAGAGAGTCCAGCCATTGCCCCTTGACATTTACCGGCATTACCAGCGCTGAATCCTCCACCATCAACACCCTGGGGGGTCACCATTGACCAGAAACTTAACTGGACCAGCCACATAAATACTGTGGCTACGAGAGCAGGTCCCTACCTAACAGCACTGTGGGAGTACCTTCACCGCACGGACTGCAGCAGTTCAAGAAGGCGGCTCACCACCACCTTCTCAAGGGCAAGGGATGGGCAATAAATGCTGGCCTTGGCAGTGACGGCCACATCCCAGGAATGAATTAAAAAAAATATAAGATGAGGAAAAGGTAAATCCAGAATATTATTTCAAAATTAAATCATGATAGTTGGGCTAACTGGTGAAAGCAAATTCAGGACTGATGTCAAAAATTATTTTTCATACAATGAGCATCAACATATAAAATAGATTTCTGGTTAAAGTTTTGAAAATGAGTTCTTCGGATGTGAGTGACATTGGAAAGGCTGTATTTATTGCCCACCCACAGCTACCCTAAGAAGGTAATGGTGGGTCGCCTTCTTCGATAATGATTATTTTTTACAACTGAGTGGCTTGGTAGGCCATTTCACAGAGCATTAAGAGTGAACCATATGGTACAGGACTGGAGTCAGGCATCAGCCGGACATAGAAACATAGAAGATAGGAGCAGGAGTAGGCCATTCGGCCCCTCGAGCCTGTTCCGCCATTTAATGAGATCATGACTGATCATCCAAATTCAGTACCCTGTCCCTGCCTTCTCCCCATATCCCTTGATCCCTTTAGCCTTAAGAAATATATCTAACTCCTTCTTGAATATATTTAATGAATTGGCCTCAACTGCCTTGTGTGGTAGAGAATTCCACAGGTTCACCACTCTCTGGGTGAAGATGTTCCTCCTCATCTCAGTCCCAAATGGCTTACCCCTTATCCTTAGACTGTGACCCCTGGTTCTGGACTCCCCCGCCATCGGGAATATCCTTCCTGCATCTAGTCTGTCTAGTCCTGTTAGAATTTTATAAGTTTCAATGAGATCCCCTCCCATTCTTCTAAACTCTAGCGAATATAAGCGTAATCGACACAATCTCTCCTCATACGTCATTCCTGCCATCCCAGGTATCAGTCTGGTGAATCTTCGCTGCACTTTCTCCATGGCAAGAACATCCTTCCTCAGATAAGGCGACCAAAACTGCGCACAATACTCAAGGTGTGGTCTCACCAAGGCCCTGTACAACTGCAGCAAGACATCCTTGCTCCTGTACTCGAACCCTCTCACTATGAAGGCCAACATATCATTTGCCTTCTTAACCACCTGCTGCACCTGCATGCTTACCTTCAGCGACTGGTGCACAAGGACACCCAGGTCTCATTGCACTTCCCCTTTTCCCAATCTATTGCCGTTCAGATAATAATCTGTCTTCCTGTTTTTGCCACCGAAGTGGATAACCTCGCATTTATCCACATTATACTGCATTTGCCATGCATCTGCCCAATCACCCAACCTGTCCAAATCATACTGGAGTTTCTCTGCATCCTCGTCACAGCACACACGCCCACCCAGCTTTGTGTCATCTGCAAACTTAGAGATATTGGCCCAGAATTTCGGGTCTCCACGGGTGAGTACGCATGGGGTACTCACCCGTAAGCCCAACGGAAGTGCCGGTTTCGTGCATGCACTGCACATGCGCGGGAAACCGGCACTTCCGTTTCCCTGAAAGAAGGGGTTGAGAGGTGGAACGCGTGCGCCGGAAAGGCGGCGCGTGCGCATCGAACTTACGTTTTTTTCCAGGATTTTCCGGGAGGGTAAGTCTCCAGCAGTTACACTTTAAAAAAGCAGGCGCAAGGCCTGCTTTTAACAAGGTAAGTGGTGAATTAATTAAAATTAAAACATTTTTTCCACAGGTTTATTATTTTTAAATACTTTAAAGAAAGGTAAGTTTATTTTTAGCCCCGTTAGAAAATGTAAGTAATTTTTTCCAAAATTTAAATTATTGTTTAAAATAGTTATTTCATGTAATTTATAGTTATTTAAAAAATGTGATGTTTTAAAAATTTATTTGAAGTTTCAGTGATGTTTTGGGGCTTATAGCATTTATAGGTTTGACAGCTCTTCCTGTCAAACTTATGAATGAAGCATTCCCTTCTACCATCGGCTCTCCATGGCCCACGTGATCCCAGGAGATGCATCGAACTAACTGCGCCCCTGGGATACGCAAGCACTGTGCACCCGCGGGAAGCCCCTGACCTGAATTTCTGGGCCATTACATCTAGTTCCCTCGTCTAGATCATTAATATATATTGTGAATAGCTGGGGTCCTAGGACCGATCCCTGCGGTACCCCACTAATCACTGCCTGCCACTAAAAAAAAGACCCATTTATTCCAACTCTTTGCTTTCTGCCTGCCAACCAGTTCGCTATCCAAGTCAATACCTTGCCCCCAATCCCATGTGCCTTAAATATACACGCTAATCTCTTATGCGGGACTTTATCGAAAGCCTTCTGAAAGTCCAAATACACCACATCCACTGGTTCTCCCTTATCTATTTTACCAGTTACATCCTCAAAAAATTCCAGTAGATTAGTCAAGCACGATTTACCTTTTGTAAATCCATGTTGACTTTGTCCGATCCTGTTACTGTTTTCCAAGTGCTCTGCTATTACATCTTTTATAATGGACTCTAGCATTTTCCCCACTACCGATGTGAAGCTATAATTCCCTGTTTTCTCTCTACCACCTTTTTTAAATAGTGGGGTAACATTAGCTATTCTCCAATCCATGGGAACTGTTCCAGAGACTATTGAATTTTGGAAGATGACCAGCAATGCATCTATTATTTCTAGGGCCACTTCCTTAAGTACCCTAGGTGTAGATTATCAGGCCCTGTGGATTTATCGGCCTTCAATCCCCTCAATTTCCCTAACACCATTTCCCTACAAATACTGATTTAATTCAACTCCTCACTCTCATTAGACCCTATGTTCCCCGACGTCTCTGGGAGGTTATTTGTGTCCTCCTTTGTGAAGACAGAACCAAAGTATGTATTTAATTGATCTGCCATTTCTTTGTTCCCCATTATAAATTCCCCTGCTTCTGACTGCAAGGGACCTACGCTTGACTTCACCAATCTTTTTCTCTTCACATATCTATAGAAGCTTTTACAGTCAGTTTTTAATTTATATGTCCTCTCCTTGGATCTTATGCTATCCCTAATTTCCCTTGTTAGCCACGGTTGAGTCACCTTTTTTGTTTTATTTTTATGCCAAACAGGGATGAACAAATTCTGTAGTTCATCCATGTGATTTTTAAATGTTTGCCATTGCCTATCCACCGTCAACCCTTTAAGTAACGTTCCCCAATCCATCCTGGCCAACTCATGCCTCAGACCATCGTAATTTCCTTTATTTAAATTCAGGACCCTAGTCTCTGAGTCAGCTACTTCACTCTTTAATAAAGAATTCTATCATATTATGATTGCTCCTCCCCAAGGGGCTTCACACAACAAGATTGCTAATTAATCCTTTCTCATTACATAATACATAGCCTAAGATGACCTGATCTCTAGTTGGTTCCTTGACATATTGGTCCAGGTAACCATCCCGTATGCTCTCCAGGAATTCCTCCTCCACAGTATTGTTACTAATTTGGTTAGCCCAATCTATATGTAGATTAAAGTCACCCATGATAGCTGCTGTGCCCTTATTTCATGCATCTCTAATTTCCCATTTAATGCCATCCCCAACCTCAGCATTACTGTTTGGGGGTCTGTATACAACTCCCACTAACGTTTTCTGCCCCATGGTATTTCTCAGCTCTGCCCATACAGATTCCACATCATCAAAGCTAATATCCTTCCTTACTATTGTGTTAATCTCCTCTTTAACCAGCAATGCTACTCCACCTCCTTTTCCTTTTTTCCTGTCCTTCCTGAATATTGAATAACCCTGGATGTTGAATTCCCAGTCTTGGTCACCCTGGAGCCATGACTCCGTAATCCCAATTATATCATATCCGTTTACTTCTATTTGCGCAGCAAATTCATCCACCTTATTGTGAATGCTCCTTGCATTAAGACACAAAGCCTTCAGGCTTGATTTTTTAACACTTTTAGTCCTTTTAGAATTATTATTTACTGTGGCCCTGTTTGATTTACTGCCTTGATTTCTCTGCCTTCCACTTTTGCTTTTCTCCTTCCTGTCTTTTGTTTCTATCCTTGTTTCCCTTTCCTCTGTCTCCCTACACAGGTTCCCAACCCCCTGCCATTTTAGTTTAAACCCTCCCCAACAACACTAGCAAACATTCCCCCTAGGACATCCGTTCCGGTCCCGCCAGGTGCAAACCGTCCAGTTTGGTAGGGGTAGTAGGGTCCCTTTCCCAAAGGACATTAGTAATGAAAATAATCATGGAATCATTTAAAAAAACATTGGTGAGAGCTGCTATGGGTGCCCCAACATTAGAAAAAAGAAAGACTTGCATTTGGCAAAAGGTCATCGACCTAAAACGTTAACTCTATTTCTCTCGCCATAGATTCTGCCTGGCCTGCTGAGTATTTCAAGCATTTTCTGTTTTTATTGCATTTATATAGCACCTTTCACAACCTCAGAATGTCCCAAAGTGCTTTACAGTGAATGACGTGCTTTTTGAAGTGTAGTCAAAGCTGTAATGTAGGAAATGCAGCAGCCAATTTGCGCACAGCAAGGTCCCACAACAGCAATGAAATAAATGACCAGATAATCTGTTTTAGTGATGTTGCTCAAGGGATAATTATTGGCCAGGACACCAAGAATAACTAATACAAAAGCAAAATACTGCGGATGCTGGAAATCTGAAATAAAAAGAGAAAATGCTGGAAATACTCAGCAGGTGAGGCAGAATCTGTGGAGAGATAAACAGAGTTAACGTTTGTTGAAGTGCCTTACTTCTTAGCTCTGGGTAATGACTCAATACACTCTTGGATTCGTCAGACGGACAGGCCTTTTATTTCGCTTGCAAGGGGAATCAGCACCTCCACTCAAGGGGTGAGGCTACTATTCCAATGATACAGCGTAAGCGTTCCATATTTATACAGTGTAACAAACAAGTTTGATTGACATTCCTTTGTTCCTCTATCAGGATACATTTTAGATTAATCATCAGGTCTTATGACATATTGACAGAAGGATCCTGGACACATAAGTCAACCGTTAATCTATAACAGGGCATGAATCGTGTAACCGGAGGTCCTCTTTAATCTTAATCATGTATTGGGAGGGTAGGTTTGCTTACGGTCGCAAGTTGTCAGGTCACTGGGTACTTCAAAGGAACCCATTGTTTCTCTTCTACATTCTCATTAGGTGGGCAGACATCTGTTCTTGGCTGTAATCCAAGTACGTGCAATAGCTCTAGTTACACATCGACTCTTGACCGGTGTCAAGTCTGAAAACTTTTACCTAGCAAGCACCTGAAATTAACCCCTTATAATATGTAGATTTCCTCATTTCCCCCCTTTTGTCCTTTCTAAGGACAATCTATTTCGTTAAGTTTAAGAAATTCCACATCAAAGGTCTCATCCTTAATATCCTCATATTCAGACATCATTGGTACTGGAGGAGTTGACGTTAACAAGGAAAGGACTTTTGTACACAATTTTAAACAACCAATCAATAAACTAATTAAAATTATTATCATCACAATTGCAATTAAGACTTCCAAAATTTGCTTTCCTAGTGCTCCTCCCCACCCTGAAATCCAATCCCACATGGACCACTGTTCAGGTTGACGTAGTTTCTTTACGGCCTCCTTTATGTGGTTTACCAGGTTGGTGATATTTTCTGAGTTATCTGGAATATAGGTGCAACATTCGCTTTTTATGATTGCACATGTGCCCCCTTCTTTTGCCAACAAATAGTCCAGAGCCATGTGGTTTTGTAAGGCAACAGTGCGCAAAGCCACCATTTCTGCGTTTACATCACTAGGAGCATCAGCAGTATCATTGGCTATTTGTTCCAACACTGCTGCCATGTTTATAGATTCTCTTGCTAACTTCCCTGTTCCATACCAGGGAAATGCTATAGCAAAGAACCTTTCAGTTTCTGTAATGGCTCATTTTGCTCGTGTCCCAGGGTGGCTATCCAAAGATGAAATATGATGTATATAGGGCACTACATATCCCAAGTAACATGACCCAGTCCAATTTTGTGGTAACCAAGGGTATGCTCTATGCCCACAGATGAAATAGGTGTTATTATAGGCTTCAAATTTGTTCCATATCTGGTGCATCATTCCTATTCCTTGTTCTCCTTTCCAGGTTTTTTTTGCTAGTCAAATTTTGTACTGTGGACAGGTTCCACCGTCCCCAATAGGGCCATTCGACTGCACCCGGTGGTTTAGTAATAGTTTTAGTCAAAGTGTAGTTACATTTGCACTCACTCCATCCAACCATCAATCCTTCTCCATTGTTGTTTACCAGACAGACTTCTCCTTTTGTATTATTTATGGTTCCCATTGACGTCACTAATAGGCTCTCTGGATTCCTTTGATTATCATATTGGGGATGAAACCACCCTTCAAATTTTATAAGGTTGTATCCTGCATCTTTCCATTCATTTTCCAATTGATCTGGGTTTAAACCATTTTGGGACACTGTACCAGGGGCATCCTCATTGTTCCAGGTAGTATTAGATTGTAATAACCACCCTACCATCTCCTCCATTCTAAAGGGAATGGGCCGTAGGGGTATTCCACCCTCTGCATGTATAGGGGTGTGACTGCATATCCAGCATTTAGTAAGGTTCTGTCTTTTGGCATACAAATAACTCATGTATAGCCATGCTTGTTTAACAGCCTTCTTCCTCCTCTTCCCTGTTTCTTATCTGTCCTATTAAGTTTTCTTTTCTGAGTGGCTAATGTTGAAATAAAGGGCTGTGTAACTGGATTGTTACAAAACATTGGCCTGGCCGTCAGGGCCAGTCCATTCTTTGGATTACCACTACAGATAACTCCTTCATTTGCAATTCTTTCACTTGGTGACACAGTATCGGGGCATGTAACCCATAGCTTATCAAGCTTCTGTCCACTATCTTCTTCTACTATCTTATTCTGCCTAATCCTAAGACTCAGGGGTTGATACGGGGGTACCTGCATAGTGTGATCCTGAAGCTGAACCTTCATAGTCTCGTTATAGCATATAATATAAAAGAAATCACTGTTTAAAAGTACACATTCTTTTATGCATGGTTTGCCCTTCAGGGGATCTGGGTAAATCAATATGGCAGTTTCAATTATCGTTGACAAAGAGAACAGTCTTGTTAAAGTCCAAATCCAGTTCATCTTGGCAGTGTATTGTCTTCAACTGATGCCTTCTTACAATGGGACGCGTGTATCCATGTTGGTCGCTCCTTTACTTTTACAGTGGTGTTTGTGGTCAGGAGTACTTGGAAGGGTCCCTCAAATCTGGGTTGAAGGCCATTCTTTCGCTTGAAGATTTTTATGTAGACGTTATCTCCTGGCTCGAAAGTATGGCACTTTCCTTCAGCGGGATCGACCTGGGCTTCCTTCACCTGTTGATGGAAACTAGAAATGCATTTGGTTAGTGCAATGCAATAACTCAACATATCTTCCTCCATTTTATGAATGTCCATTTGTTTAGCTGTTAAAGGTGCCGAAAAGGGCAATCTTTGTGGTCTTCCCATGACGATCTCGTGAGGCGACAATCCTGTAGTTCTGTTGGTAGCAGACCACATTGTCATTAAAGCTATGGGTAACAAATCAACCCATTTAAGTCCAGTTTCTTTACACAGTTTTGCAAGCTTGTTTTTCAGCATCCCGTTATATCTTTCCACTAGTCCAGCTGACTGTGGATGATAACTGCAATGGAGGTGCTGGTTAATCTGTAAGGCTTTGCATAGTTCCTTAATCACTGTTCCCGTAAAATGGGACCCATTGTCACTTGACAGTTTTGCTGGTATCCCAAAGCGAGGCACAATGTCCTTCAATAAACATTTAGCAACAGTGGTAGCGTCCATCTTTCTACAAGGAAAAGCTTCAATCCATCTTGAAAACATATCAATAATAACTAATACATATTTAAAGCTCATACATACAGGTAGTTCAATAAAATCCATTTGCAAGTGTACAAAAGGACCCATGGGGTTTGGATGGGATGCGGGCTGTACCTTCTTTATTTTTTTTTCTGCATTCATGGTCTGGCAGATAATATAATTTTCACAAATTTGTTTTGCCAATTTTGAGATTCCTGGTGCATACCAGGTCTTAAGGATATAGTCCGCCATCCCCCCTTTGCCCGCATGGGTGAATTTATGAACACATCGGGCAATTGGTGATAGTAATGATTTGGGTGCCACCATGCGGCCGTCATGATGGACCCATAAGCCGTCAGTGTTTTTAAAACAATGATTAACATCCCACTCCGCTATTTCTTCAGGGCTAGCCCTATCTTGATGGGCTAGCACATCATTCAGGGATGGGGTTTGTTGTTGATCTATACTTTCTTTAACTGGACAAGTCTTAACCTGTGATCCTATCTGTGATAAGGCTATGGTTTTGGCAGCTTGATCTGCTGCTGCATTTCCTAGTGCAACCTCATCCAAATGCCCTGTGTGCGCTTGGCACTTAATAATCGCAACTTGTTTAGGTTTTTGGATTGCCAATAAAAGGTTTTTCACCTCTTGTGCGTTTTTAATTTGGGTTCCGGAAGAAGTCAGGTAACTGCGAATTTTCCAAATTTGTCATGCTCATGTCCAATAGTGGTCTGGTTATTTCTGAATAGTTCAATATCCATTGTCTACAATAGCCAGTCATTCCTAGAAAATGCTTCATTTCTCTTTTAGTTTTTGGCAACGATGTGTTGCAAACGACCTTTATTCTATCCGACGTTAACTCCCTGTTTTAACAATGATTCTATCACTGGCTCAATTCTTTTTTCTGCTTTCTCTGACAATGGATACTGTGACCTTTTTGGGTAATGGTGCAGCTGGATTAATTGTAACTTTATAGGGCTGTGCAGTCTAATAGTTAGGAGGTATTTTAAATTTAAAAACGTCTGATAATCTTGTCCTGTTTTGTCATAGCAGGCCGTGCAGTGCAATTTTGAATGCCATTTCCCTAGTTTCAGGGATTCCTAGTATTGTTTTATGGAGCTTGTAACGAATCCCCATGCTCCTAACAGACTGACAAGTTTGGGACTCAAACTTGGGTCGGCAATTTCCCATGCGTAAAGAACAGGGTGTTTTATTTCTGTTACTGGGTACGCATATGCCTTATCTACTTGGATTTCTACCGTTACTCCTGATGGGGAGCAAATGATTGTAGCATTCATTTTGCACAGCAAGTCTCTTCCACATAAAATCATAGAGACATCTCCTGATAACAGAAAGGAGTGTTCTTCCTCAAATTCTTCTACTTTTACTGTGAGGGGAGTCGATTGATTCAAGCATTGTAGTATTCCAGCCAATCCAGCTATCGGGGTCTTTTTCCCATTAATAGGCATTCCTTCAGAATATCCTTTCCCTAACACCGAAAAGGTTGCTCCTGTATCTACTAAAATGACATAGGTCTCCCAGCTATTTGCATTTTAATTTCAGGTTCACTGCGTGAATTTAAAGAAACAACGGGCATTTGGTGGTCTGTGGCGCCTGGGGCTGCTGGTGTCAGTCAGTAATTCTGATCTCTATTTCTCCTAAATCCCTGTCTGTTTGTAGGGTAACCTCCTGACTAGCCCGAAAAAGGGTTATGGACAGTGAAATTAGAACCTTTATTCTCTAACGGAGGTCCATTATTGGAGGTTTGGTTCTGACGATTTTTCGCAGGGCATTGGTTTGCCCAATGTCCGGGTTGTCCGCAATTGTAACAATTACCAGATCGTCCATACCCTCTTACTCTACCACATCTTCCTCTATATTCCCCTCTATTCATCCTTCTATAGTTACCTTGTTATCCTACCATAATAGAGGAGAAAGGTGTTTCTTCGGGGTAATTTTTTTTTTCTTTCTTCTGACTCAACAAACATAGAGGCAGTCTTTTTATCTGGCTGTTCTCTATTTCTCTCTTGTCCGTTAAACATTCCTCGAGGCAAGTAATTCTTTCTATGTTAAATGAACCATCTGAGGGAAAGGGTCTAGTCTTATTTACAGTCCATTTGGACCAATTTGGTAGGTGATCAATGGATGATTGACCACAGTTCTTTAACATAAAGGCTGCTGGCGTGCCTTTCTCGGGTGGCTTACTGGTGCTAGCACCCATTTTAGCAGCTTAAATGGTTCACTTAAAACAATCTAAACTCCTGTGACAATCCGTGATCTGCGTTGTACGCCCCTGCAGATCAGATTAATAAACTATACATACGTATCAAAATTACAGTCACATCCAATCTTCTTGGTCTTTACTTCAAATCAGTGTCACAAAGTCCTTGACCATTTGTCACTCCGAGTGCCTTTAGAGTTTCGGCGCCTACTTTATGGTCCCGGCCTTCACGTGGGGCATTTGCCCTCTTAATAACCGGCCTGAGGCTAGGCGACTGAAACTCAGCACTTCCCGACTGAATTCAGTCAACTGACTGCAACAAGGTTTTTTTTTTACATATCCTTATGCTTTAAAACTCGAGGGTTCTCAACCCTCGTGGAAGGTATTTCTAACTGGGGAAAATACTGAATCCACAATAGCTTAGTGGATTATGTAAAAGACATCACTATTTTTTCAACAATACATTCCGCCGCGGGACTCACTTCCCCAGCTTGGGTCTTTTCCAACCCCTTCTGCAGTTTTTTTTTCAGCTTAAATATTTTAGTTAAAACATACAACAATTCCGTAACACTCTATGATCTGCGTGGGATGCCTCTACAGATCAGACATGATTAAACATTAATACATATGGCAATAAACAATAAACAACAACCAAAGTGTTACTAAATCCCCAACCTATGCAGCCTTACTGGACAAAGTTGATTGATAATAACAAGTAGTTAAATACTCACTCTCATAAACATTAAACATTGACACTGTGTTTCAGACAATCGCCCACTCTTCTTCCCTCTACCCTACTCCCTTTAGCCAAATCTTTAGCAAAAAGGGCCTTCAATTTGTCCCAACTAACTTCAAGCTGGAACCTTGCTAGTTCAATTTCTAATAAATCGCTAGCTCCTTAGTTAAATCAAATTCCTGACTTGGCCTTCTCTCTCAGTAAGCTGGAACCCTGCTAGTTCAATTTCCAGTAAATCGCTAGCTCCTTAGTTAATCAAATTCCTGACTTAAACTTCTCTCTCTGGTACCTTTATTTCAGCGCTTCCTACAGTCCTTTTCTGCACGATCCTGTTCGCGGGGCGTCAGCGCCTCATGGCTGATCCTCTGTTCCGTTTCTGAAAGGGAAGCAGTCACAACAGCAGTTTAACCTCCGAACCTTGTGAGTCAATTACCCGATGGCAGTACTGTCCAATGGAATAAACAGACTATGCGCAGCTATGCTTCTGGCAGGGAAAGTCCCAAAAATGTGGCAAAACACCACCTTCGGCCGATGGGATTTTTCCTAACCGAGCAACGTACTCGGCGTCTGTTAACTCACCAATTGGTACAGCAAGCCATCTCGGTGGAACCTCCAAATTGTTGAAGTGCCTTACTTCTTACCTCTGGGTAATGACTCAATACACTCTTGGATTCGTCAGACGGACAGGCCTTTTATTTCGCTTGCAAGGGGAATCAGCACCTCCACTCAAGGGGTGAGGCTACTATTCCAATGATACAGCGTAAGCGTTCCATATTTATACAGTGTAACAAACAAGTTTGATTGACATTCCTTTGTTCCTCTATCAGGATACATTTTAGATTAATCATCAGGTCTTATGACATATTGACAGAAGGATCCTGGACACATAAGTCAACCGTTAATCTGTAACAGGGCATGAATCGTGTAACCGGAGGTCCTCTTTAATCTTAATCATGTATTGGGGGGGTAGGTTTGCTTACGGTCGCAAGTTGTCAGGTCACTGGGTACTTCAAAGGAACCCATTGTTTCTCTTCTACATTCTCATTAGGTGGGCAGACATCTGTTCTTGGCTGTAATCCAAGTACGTGCAATAGCTCTAGTTACACATCGACTCTTGACCGGTGTCAAGTCTGAAAACTTTTACCCAGCAAGCACCTGAAATTAACCCCTTATAATATGTAGATTTCCTCACGTTTCAGGTCAATGACCCTTCATCAGAACTGGAAAAAGTAGGAGATGGAACAGGTTTTTAAGCAAGTGTAGGGGCAGGGAAAGGGGGGAGGGGAGGAAAGAACAAAAGGGAAGGTCTGTGATAGGATGGAAGGCAGGAGAGATTAAGAGACAAAAGGGATGATGGTGCAAGGCAAAAGGAGATGGTAATGGGACAAGTTAAGAAACAAAAGATGACTCTAGATGAAGTGTAAATGGCGATGGCAGAATGATCAACAGCTGCCATGTGAGAGAGAGAAAAAAATAAAATGAAAAAAAGATAGGGGCAGAGGTTATGATCTGAAATTGTTGAACTCGATGTTGAGTCCAGAAGGCTATAAAGTGCCTAATCGAAAGATGAGGTGCTGTTCCTCGAGCTTATGTTGAGCTTCATTGGAACAGTGTTAGAGACCGAGGACGGAGAGGTCAGAGTGTGAGTGGAGTGGAGAATTAAAGTGACAGGTGACCGGAAGCTCGGGGTCACCCTTACGGACTGAACGGAGGTGTTCCGCATGACTCGGGCAAGAGTGCTACCAACTGAGCCATGGCTGACACACATTAGGTGATGGTAATGTATTCTGAAGGTGTACCACATAGAATCTAGCTTGTGGCAATCTTTGTCTGGAGCTTTGAATTGTGCATATAAGATTGTGAAGGGGTTGGATCGGGTGGATGCGGGGAGGATGTTCCCGATGATGGGTGAAACTAGAACTAGGGGGCATAGTCTTAGAATAAGGGGCTGCTCTTTCAAAACTGAGATGAGGAGGAACTACTTCACTCAGAGGGTGGTAGGTCCATGGAATATGCTGCCCCAAAAAGCTGTAGAAGCTACATCATTACATAAATTTAAAACAGAAATAGACAGTTTCCTAGAAGTAAAGGGAATTCAGGGTTACGGGGAGCGGGCAGGAATTTGGACATGAGTCTAGGTTCGGATTGGTCATGGCCCTGTGGGTAGCGGAGCGGGCCCAGGGGCCGTGTAGCCTGATCCTGCTCCTATTTTGTGTGTCTAATTCTGTTAGATTCAGGAGATGGTTCTGTGATAGTAGATTGGCGGTTAGGATCAGATCAGCCATGATCTTATTGAATGGCGGAGCAGGCTCGAGGGGCCGATTGGCCTACTCCTGCTCCTATTTCTTATGTTCTTATGTACTAGAGGCTTTGTCAATCTATCAAATCAAAGTAACAGAAGGTTTGGAAAAACCTAGTTCTTTTTGGATGGATAAACTACAATGGGCAAATGGCATTCCTTATCCATATTGAGCAATATTTCATAGAAACAGTGTCTTGTTTTGACAGAGTTCAAGGCAAAATACTGAGAGCCCCATCCGCAACCTCAGTGAATCATGGAAGTGTTCATTAGTACCTGTATTCCACAATTGACCCAGTGATGTCATACCTTTAGTCCTGGAAACCTGATTGGGTGACTGCCAAGTCAGGCTTTGTCATTTAGTTGAAGAATATCACCACCGGTGCTTGGCTGGACAGGGGGCGGGAGGCATAACCAGGAGATACATGCTGCATTTTGAATATCTGCTCCCTACATTCAATGACACGCTGTCAGTGTGACAGTCTTAGAACTGCTATAGCAGAGTCGCTCTGACTGATAGAGTGGGTGCCACTATTCAGTTTGATCCCAGAGGCTGCACATTTTCCTTCTACTCCTGCGGTGGGCTTGGTGGTCAACCTAAAAGGCCCTATCTTAACATGTAGCCGAGAGTCTGAAAGTATAATCTATAGCTTGTGTCTGTAATCTGTATCCTGAAGATTGACTAAAAAGTGACACAACCGAGGCAGCTCTTCTGGCCATATATGGACAAATTTTCAAATACAGCTGATCATTTCTCTTAAAAATTACCATGATCATCCTATGGGCTTTGAATAGCTTATTTTATAAAGCTATATTTTGAATTTTAGGTGTTAGTCATGGCTCAGTGGTAGCACTCTTGCATTTGCGTCAGAAGGTTGTGGGTTCATAGTCCCACTCCACGGACTTGAGCACATAATCTAGGCTGACACTTCAGTGCAGCACTGAGGAAGTGCTGCACTGTCAGAGGTGCCGTCTTTTAGATGAGATGTTAAACTGAGGCTCTGTCTGCTCTCTCAGGTGAATGTAAAGGATTTCATAGTAAAGGATCCTCTGGGGCAGAGTGATCATAATATGATAGAATTTCACGTTAAGTTTGAGAGTGATGCGCTGTTAATTACTCATAAAAGACGGAGAGTTAGGAGAGTAACTAAAAGGCTTTTATTAACAAAGAACAGAGCATGCCTCTCGTGGTTGACTGGTTTCCAAGAAGGCAGGGGGCTGCAGAGCAGTCACCTTTATACCTGGGCATGTGGGTGGAGCCAGGGGCGGAGCCAGCTGAGGCATGCATAGATACAACAGTGTGCAACAACAACAACTGTGAACAACAATAACAGTGGTTTACCACAGAGAGTGACTTGCCTAAGTCCAAAACTAGAGTCTTAACCTTAAATAAAGCCAATTACATAGGTGTGAGTTGGCTAAGGTAGATTGGAAAAATAGATTAAAATGTATGGCGGTAGGTAAGCAGTGGCTAGCATTTAAAGAAATATTTCCTAATTCTCAACACAAATACATTCCATTGAGAAACAAAAACTCCATGGGAAAAGTGATCCAACTAACTAAAGAAGTTATGGATAGCATTAGATTGAAAGAATAAGCTTATAATGTTGCAAAGATAATAGTAAACCTGAGGATTGGGAGAGTTTCAGAAACCAGTAAAGGATGACCAAACAATTGATAAAAAGGGAAAAAATAGAATATGAGAGAAAACTAGCAAGAAATATAAAAGCAGATTGTAAGAGCTTCTACAAGTATGTAAAAAGGAAGAGAATAGCAAAAGTAAATGTTGGTCCCTTAGAGGCTGAGACAGGAGAAATTATTATGGGGAATAAGGAAATGGCAAAAACGTTAAACAAATACTTTGTATCTGTCTTCACAATAGAAGACACAAAAAGCATACCAAAAATGGTGGGGAACTAAGGCTCTAATGAGGGTGAGGAACTTAACGTAATTAATATAAGTAGAGAAAACATACTAGAGAAACTAATGGGACTAAAAGCCAACAAATCCCCTGGGCCTGGCGGCCTACATCCTAGTGTTCTAAAAGAGGTGGCTGAAGAGATAATGGATGCATTGGTTTTGATCTTCCAAAATTCCCTAGATTCTAGAACGGTCCCAGTGGCTTGGAAGGTCGCAAATGTAACACCGCTATTCAAGAAAGGAGGGAGAGAAAAAACAAGGAACAACAGGCCAGTTAGCCTGACATCAGTCATCAGGAAATTGCCGGAATCCATTGTTAAGGAAGTGGTATCAGGGCACTTAGAAAATCATAACATGATTAGGCAGAGCCAACATCGTTTTATGAAAGGGAATTCGTGTTTGACAAATTTATTAGAGTTTTTTGAGGGTGTAACTAGCAGGGTAGATAAAGGGGAACCAGTGGATATAATATATTTAGATTTTCAAAAAGCGCTGTCTCTGCGCTGTCAGACTTTGGCCGACATCCAGTCTTGCGTGAGCTGCAATTTCCTTCAGCTAAACATTGGGAAGACTGAAACCATCGTCTGCGACCCCCCCCTCAACGAACTTCCTACCCTTGCCAGCGACTCCACGCCCCTCCCCAACCACTGTCCCAGGCTGAATAAGGTGCCACATAAAAGGTTATTATACAAGGTTGGGGTAATATAATAGCATGGATAGAGGATTGGTTAACAGACAGAAAACAGGGAGTAGGGATAAATGGATCTTCTTCAGGTTGACAGGCTGTAACTAGTGGGGTGCCACAAGGATCAGTGTTGGGGCCTCAGCTATTTACAATCTATATTAATGACCTAGATGAAGGGAGGGAGTGTAATGTATCCAAGTTTGCTGATGATACAAAGCTAGGTGGGACAGTAAGCTGTGAGGAGAACACAAAGAGTCTGCGGAGGGATATAGACTAAGTGAGTGGGCAGTAAGGTGGCAGGTGGAGTATAATGTAGTGAAATGTGAGGTTATTCACTTTGGTAGGAAGAATAGAAAAACAGAATATTTTTTAAATGGTGCGAAACTTTCAAATGTTGGTGCTCAGAGAGATTTGGGTGTCCTCATGCAAGAAACACAGAAAGCTAGCATGCAGGTACAGCAAGCAATAAGGAAGGCAAATGGCATGTTGGCCTTTATTGCAAGGGGGTTGGAGTATAAGAGTAAGGAAGTCTTGCTACAATTGTACAGGGCCTTGGCGAGACCACACCTGGAGTACTGTGCACAGTTTTGGTCTCCTTATCTAAGGAAGGATATACTTGCCTTGGAGGCGGTGCAACGAAGGTTCACTAGATTGATTCCTGGGATGAGAGGGCTGTCCTATGATGAGAGATTGTGTAGAATGGGTCTATACTCTCTGGAGTTTAGAAGAATGAGAGGTGATGTCTTTGAAACATACAAGATTCTGAAGGGGATTGACAGGGTAGATGCTGAGAGGTTGTTTCCCCTGGCTGGAGTGTCTAGAACTAGGGGGCATAGTCTCAGGATAAGGGGTCGGCCATTTAAGACTGAGATGAGGAGGAATTTCTTCACTCACAGGGTTGTGAATCTTTGGAATTCTCTGCCCCAGAGGGCTGTGCATGCTGAATCATCATTGAGTATATTCAAGGCTGAGATAGATAGATTTTTGGACTCCAGGGGAATCAAGGGATATGGAGATCAGGCGGGAAAGTGGAGTTGAGGTTGATGATCAGCCATGATCTTATTGAATGGCAGAGCAGGCTCGAGGGGCCGGATGGCCTACTCCTGCTCCTATTTCTTATGTTCTTAAAAGATCCCACGGCACTATTTCAAAGAAGAACAGGGGAGTTTTCCCCGGTGTCCTGGCCAATATTTATCCCTCAACCAACATCACTAAAAACAGATTATCTGGTCATTATCACATTGCTGTTTGTGGGAGCTTCCTGTGTGCAAATTGGCTGCCACATTTCCTACATTACAACAGTGACTACACTTCAAAAGTAGGTCATTGGCTGTAAAGTGCTTTGGGATGTCCTGAGGTTGTGAAAGGCGCTATATAAATGTAAGTCTTTTATATATTTAGAAGATCTGAAACTGTACCAGGAAGTGGTGGGCTGGTGGTAAACTTTATCCTGAAGATCACTAATGCGTACTAAATTCAATCCTTCCTTTAGCAAATATCAGGCATTGAAATGAACTGATATAAATGCAAGTTGTTGTGTTGAAAAAGGCTATGCATTATGTGCCACCTTGAGAGGAGCTGTTTTCGGGAGGTGTGGGGAGGTGAAATTATTAACTTAAATGTCTAAAATCGATATTACTCTTGCAAGCTATTTTCTTAGATGCATTTAAGGGGAAGCTAGATAACTACATAAGAACATAAGAATTAGGAGCAGGAGTAGGCCATACGGCCCCTCGAGCCTGCTCCGCCATTCAATAAGATCATGGCTGATCATTGACCTCAACTCCACTTTCCCGCCTGATCTCCATATCCCTTGATTCCCCTAGAGTCCAAGGGGAGAAAGGAATAGAAGGATATGCTGATGGGGTGAAATGAAATAGGGTGAGAGGAGGCTGGTGTGGAGCATTAACACCGGCACAGACCAGTTGGGCTGAATGGCCTGTTTCTGTGCTGTAAATTCTAGGTGACATTGTATGCAAAATCGTATAAAATCGCTGGGGTTTTTTTTTAACCAAAAAAGGGAGGAAAAGACTGATAGAAACTGAATACACAAGTTGCATTCCTTTTCCGAGAAAGACAAGGCACCACAATAAAGAAGAGCTCAGCGCAGAGCACAGTGGCCTGGCCCCTCGGTGACAGTGACGATGGCTTCCCACCTCAGCGACACGCCCCTTACATGAGGCTGGTTGGTGAGGCAGAAAGTCAAAAGGATGTTTGCATCAACTCAGCCAAGGTGCTTTTTGGAAACAGTGCAATTTAAAGCTATCAGCCACACCATTACAATCTAACCATTTCATCTTTAAAAAAAAATATAACCCAAATATTACCACCGAAAAAATGTCAATATTGAATGAGAATCACAACGTGAAAGTTTAATTGTTAGAATGCAGACTGGGACTTTCCAGCTCTCTCACCCTGTTTTCTCAGCTAACCTGCAGCTGCAAGAAACATGCTGGTCGGTTATTTTAGGTAAAGGTTGCTGGATTCTCTTTGAAAAATATCTGAGGAAAACCAATGAAGGAATCGATTTTGCAATGTCAATATTTTTCCTTGCCGGGCCTTCTGCATTCCACCCCCCCCCCGCCCTTGGTTGTGTTACAGATCTCCGTGTTTATCAAGGATCACACCTGACCACAGATGCTGGCTTCCACGCTCTTCAGATGCAGCAACTTTCAAGCTTTACACTTCTTACACGTGTCATAAAACCCACACACTGCGTCCCCACGGTTTAGTTCACAAATGAAACAAACAGGTTTCATTGTCCTCCACCATTCAGAGAGTTGTGCTGCGAAAAATAAGTGGCAGTAATTGGCTCGCATATGGTTTGATGGTTTCTGTGCTTTGTGAACAAAAGAACATAAGAAATATGAGCAGCTGTAGGCCATACGGCCCCTCGAGCCTGCTCCGCCATTCAATAAGATCATGGCTGAACTTCTACATCAACTCCACTTTCCCACTCGATCCCCATATCCCTTGATTCCCTTCGCGCCCAAAAATCTAGCGACCTCTGTCTTGAATATACTCAACGACTGAGCATCCACAGCCCTCTGGGGTAGAGAATTCCAAAGATGCACAATTCTCATCTCAGTCCTAAATTGACGACCCCTTATCCAGAGACTATGACCCCCTAGTTCTAGACTCTCCAGCCAGGGGAAACAACCTCTCAGCATCTACCCTGTCAAGCCCGCTAAGAATTTTATACATTTCAATGAGATCAGCTCTCATTCTTCTAAACTCCAGAGAGTATAGGCCCATTCTACACAATCTCTCCTCATAGGACAGCCCTCTCATCCCAGGAATCAATCTAGTGAACCTTTGTTGCACCACCTCCAAGGTATGTATCTCCTTTCTTAGGTAAGGAGACCAAAATTATATACAGTACTCCAGGTGTGGTCTCAGCAAAGCCCTATATAATTGCAGCAAGGCTTCCTTATTCTTATACTCCAGCCCCCTTGCAACAAGGCTAACATATCATTTACCTTCCTAATTGCTTGCTGTACCTGAATGTTAACTTTCTGTGATTTGTGTATATTGACACCCAAATCCCTCTGAATACCAACATTTATTAGTCTCTCACCTTTTAAAAAATATTCTGCTTTTCCATTTTTCCTACAAAGTTTCCCACTTTCCCACATTATACTCCATCTGCCACTTTCTTGCCCAATCCCTTTGTAGCCTCTTTGCATCCTCCTTACAGCTTACTTTCCCACCTAGATTTGTATTGTCAGCAAACTTGGAGATATTATACTCAGTCCGCTCATCTAAGTCATTGATATAGATTGTAAATAGCTTAAGCCCTGATCCTTGTGGCACTCCACTAGTTACAGCCTACCATCCCGAAAATGACCCATTTATCCCTACTCTCTGCTTTCTGTCCATTAACCAATCCTCAATTCATGCTAATATATTACCCCCAATCCCATGAGCCCTAATCTTGTGCAACAACCTCTTGTGTGGCACCTTATCGAATGCCTTCTGAAAATCCAAATATACTACATCCACTGGTTCCCCTTTATCTACCCTGCTAGATACATCCTCAAAAAACTCTAATAAATGGGACCCATGTTTACTTTCGCTAATCTCTTCCATTTTGCATAATTGTAAAAGCTCTTACAATCTGTTTTTATATTTTTGGCTAGTTTGTAGCCAAGGATGTTAGAAAGTCAGGGTTGAATAATGGGGCGAAGGAAGAAGGGGGGATAACAAAATGGATAGGTATTCTGTTAGTGGAAATAAAATTGCAGAAGGCACCTCGGGAATTAGATAAGTTATGTAGAGTCCATCATGGGTTGTATAGGGTAGTGTAATAGTGTCATTCTTCTAAACTCCAGCGAGTATAAGCCCAATCAACCCAATCTCTCCTTATACGTCATTCCTGCCATCCCAGGTATCAGTCTGGTGAATCTTCGCTGCACTCCCTCCATGGCAAGAACATCCTTCCTCAGATAAGGCGACCAAAACTGAACACAATACTCAAGGTGTGATCTCACCAAGGCCCTGTACAACTGCAGCAAGACATCCTTGTTCTTGTACTCGAACCCTCTCGCTATGAAGGCCAACATACCATTTGCCTTCTTAACCGCCTGCTGCACCTGCATGCTTACCTTCAGCAACTGGTGCACAAGGACACCCAGGTCTCGTTGCACTTCCCCTTCTCCCAATCTATTGTCGTTCAGGTAATGATTTGCCTTCCTGTTTTTGCCACCAAAGTGGATAACCTCGCATTTATCCACATTATACTGCATCTGCCATGCTTCTGCCCAATCACCCAACCTGTCCAAATCATACTGGAGTTTCTCGGCATCCTCCTCACAGCACACATGCCCACCCAGCTTTGTGTCGTCTGCAAACTTGGAGATATTACATCTAGTTCCCTCATCTAGATCATTTATATATTGTGAATAGCTGGGGTCCTAGGACCGATCCCTGCGGTACCCCACTAGTCACTGCCTGCCACTCGGAAAAAGACCCGTTTATTCCAACTCTTTGCTTCCTGTCTGCCAACCAGTTCTTTATCCAAGTCAGTACCTTGCCCCCAATCCCATGTGCCTTAACTTTACATGCTAATCTCTTAGGTGGGACCTTATCGAAAGCCTTCTGAAAGTCCAAATACACCACATCCACTGGTTCTCCCTTATCTATTCTACCAGTTACATCCTCAAAAAATTTCAGTCGATTAGTCAAGCATGATTTACCTTTTGTAAATCCACATTGATTTTGTCCAATCCTGTCACTGTTTTCAAAGTGCTCTGCTATTACATCTTTTAAAATGGACTGTAGCATTTTCCCCACTACTGATGTCAGGCTTACCGGTCTATAATTCCCTGTTTTCTCTCTACCACCTTTTTTGAATAGTGGGGTAACATTAGTTACCCCCCAATCCATGGGAACTGTTCCAGAGTCTATCGAATTTTGGAAGATGCATCTACTATTTCTAGGGCCACTTCCTTAAGTACCCTAGGATGTAGATTATCAGGCCCTGGGGATTTATTGGCCTTCAATCCCGTCAATTTCCCTAACACCATTTCCCTACAAATACTGATTTCTTTCAGTTCCTCCCTCTCATTAGACTCTATGTTCCCCGACATCTCTGGGAGGTTATTTGTGTCCTCCTTTGTGAAGACAGAACCAAAGTATGTATTTAATTGGTCTGCCATTTCTTTGTTTCCCATTATAAATTCCCCTGATTCTGACTGCAAGGGACCTACACTTGACTTCACCAATCTTTTTCTCTTCACATATCTATGAAAGCTTTTACAGTCAGTTTTTATGTTCCCTGCAAGCTTACTCTCATTCTCTATTTTCCCCCTCTTAATTAATCCTAGTAATCAAGAAGGTTGTGAATTCCATTCCCACTTGTAAATTATGAAAGGAGCAAAGACTGAAGACTGAACTTTAGCGTCAAAAGCACCATCTTATTTATCTTAATTTCTAAAGAGACCTCCTCAGTTCTATTGAGCAATCTGAATGACACAGGTTAGAATAGTTCACCCCTTCTGGTGTTAATCACACACAGACGTGTTGGTACCCCTGGTGATCTCCAAATCAATGAACACTGACACCTAGATCATTTACTCCCTAGCTTCGCAGCTTTTTACTCATCAAAGATCTCATAAGGCTAAGCTGGCCTCTGCCGTCAAGGAAAAAGAGGTGGACTTGATCAGCAGACGGGCCTTGTCCGCATAGTAGGGGACCCACTGGGCGTAATAGGAGAAAAACCCTAGGCACCTCTTCAGGGCCTTGAGGCAGTGGGGCAGTGGGAGTTCCATAAGGGGACGCATCCGGTCGGGGTCGGGAGCGATGACTCCGTGTTCCACAACACAGCCAAGGATGGCGAGGCGGGTTGTGCGGAATATGCACTTCTCCTTGTTATACGTCAGGTTCAGGAGTTGGGCGGTGCAGAGGAATTTTTCGAGGTTTGCGTCATGGTCCTGCAAGTCATGGCCACAGATGGTCACATTGTCCAGATATGGGAAAGTGGCCTGCAACGCATTTTGATCGACCATCCGGTCCATCTCCCTTTGGAAGACGGAGACCCCGTTGGTGACGCCAAAGGGAACCCTAAGGAAGTGATAGAGGCGGCCGTTTGCCTCAAAGGCAGTATACTGGCGGTCCTCAGGGCGGATAGGGAGCTGGTGGTACGCCGATTTCAGGTCAATGGTCGAGAAGACGCGGTACTGCGCGATCTGGTTGACCATATCAGCTATGCGGGGGAGTGGGTAAGCGTCCAGCAGGGTGTAGCGATTTATTGTCTGGCTGTAGTCGATGACCAGGCGCTGCTTCTCGCCGGTCTTAACGACCACAACCTGGGCTTGCCAGGGGCTGGTGCTGCCCTCAATAATCCCCTCCTTCAGGAGCCGCTCCACTTCGGTTTTAATGAAAACCCTGTCCCCGACACTGTATCGCCTGCTCTTTGTGGCGATGGGCTTACAGTCAGGGGTGAGGTTAGCAAACAGTTGGGGGGGGGGGGGGTGGGGGTGACTCTGAGTGTGGAGAGGTTGCACCTGGTGCGCGGCGGGCAATTTGGAAGCTGCTGGCTGCGGACTGAGAATGGGGGGAGGGGTCCACCGTACGCCATCGTAACACTTTTAAGGTGGCACTGAAAATCCAACCCCAGTAGAACGGCAGCGCAGAGGTGGGGCAGGACCAGAAGTTTAAAATTATCGTACACAGTCCCGTCAACTAAGAGTGTCACCACGCAGTAGCCGCCAATGTCTGCCGACTGGGACTCGGAGGCCATAGAAATCCGCTGGTGCATAGGCAGGACTGGGAGAGAGCAACGCCGCACCGTGTCGGGGTGGATGAAGCTCTCCGTGCTCCCAGAGTCAAAAAGGCAGATTGTTTCATGACCATTTACCTTAATGTCCATTGTGGACCGGGCCAGTTGGTGCGGTCTCGCTTGGTCCAGCGTAACGGAGGCCAGCGTAGGGGTCGGTGTGTCGTTGCGGGTATCAGATGAGGCGGTGTTGGGGGCCAAGATGGCGGCTGGCGTCCAAGATGGCGGCGTCCATGATCCCCATGTGGCTGGAGGCGTCCAAAATGGCTGCTGTTCTGGTGGTTCGCACATGGCTGGGGAGGCCCAAGATGGCGGCCCGCACGGCCCACACGCGGCACTGCTGGGGTTCGGGGTGGCTTTGGCCCTGCAGACACTGGCGTAGTGTCCCTTCTTCCCGCAGCCCGAGCAGATCGCATTTTTCGCCGGGCAGCGCGCTCTGGGGTGTTTGGCCTGGCCACAGAAGTAGCATTTCTGGCCTTGGGACACTGCTGCGGTAGTTGGGCCGTTGCTGGGATGTGGCTGGGGTGGCACGGCGCTATGAGACGGTCCTACCGTGTCCCAGGCTGTCGTTCCCCGCGGCGTCCACGGTGCAGAGGAGTAGGCATCCATGCCCCGGTAGGCTGCGTCCAATGATAGTGCGAGTTCAGAGGCCTTGTTGAGGTCGAGGTCACTCTGCTCCAACAGTCGCTGTCGGGTGTAATTGGACCTGTGGCCCGCCACAAAAGCGTCCCGGATAAGTTCCTCTGTGTACACGGCGGCCTTTACATCCTTACAACCACAGGCCCGGCCAAGCACAGACAGTGCCTGAAGGTATCCCTTGGTCGGTTCCCCAGGTTGTTGTTTACGACTCCCCTGGAGGTGCCTGGCGTACACCTCGTTCACTGGGCGCGTGTACTGGTCCTTGAGGAGCTTGAGAGCAGCCGTGTACGAGGTCGCGTCCTGGATGACCGAGTACGCTCGGTGGTTCACTTTGGAGATCAAGACATCCAGTTTGTCCTCATCCGATTTGACCGTTGCAGCGGAGGCGATCAGGAATTTTTCAAAGCACTTAAGCCAGTGAGCAAACTTGGTGGATGCGTCTGCCTCCCGATGGTCTAAGTCCAGGCATGCTGGTGTGAGGATCTTCTCCATTATAAAAAATCTTGTTAATAAAATTGATGCGCTATCAATTACTCAAAGACTGAGGTTAAGCGAGTAACTAACAGGCTTTTATTAACAAGAGAATGAAGGTGTGCCTCGAGTGGTCGACCAGTCCAGAATACAGAGGGACTGTGGAGCAGTCACCTTTATACCTGGACTCGTGGGAGGAGTCAGCCGAGGCATGTACAGACATGTACACAGTGGAATACAAACAGTGGTTTACCACAGGTACCCCTGGTGATCTCCAAATCAATGAACACTGACACCTAGATCATTTACTCCCTAGCTTCGCAGCTTTTTACTCATCAAAGATCTCATACAGGTCCACATAATGCAGGACTTATTATTGTCCCTCTAATGCACCTACTGTAGACCTGTGGTCTAGAAGGTTTGTCTTCTATCCCTGATAAGGAATGTTTTGTTTGTATAAGCCTTCATGGTTTAATTAACATTGGCATCTTCCTTTCAATGCATTCAGTCTGACTACTGACTCTATTTTGAGGATTCATTTAAGACAACCCTTTAGGTATTTCTCCTACAGTTTATTGAGATCTATTTTGGTCACAGTGACTATCTTTGCTCAGGGGGACTAATTGACCAAAATGGTCTTTTCTGGTCATGTACATTCCTGTGATTGAAGTTTGCTTTATATCTTGATAAGTGTTGCATCTCAGATATTATATGGATTAGACACTGGCCTTTAAATTAGGGATCTGAGTTGAAACCCAGCCCAGATAAGAGAGGTTGAAAGTCTCCTCTATTCGGTGGGTATTAGGATCTCATGTGAGCTATAAACAGCAGTTGAAGAGCCTGGAATTGTTTACTCTGGAAAAGAGAAAGCTCAGGAGAGGTATTAAAATATTTATGATTCTTAAGAGAATAGATCAATTAAAACCTGATGATATGTTTGCGGTTGCCACAAGATCTAGAGCCAGGGACATGGGTACAAGCTTAGAAGAGGGAAGGTGTCCTTACAGTTTAGATTTAACTACTTTGTGCGGAGAGTGGTGATCATGCGGAATGGGTTCCCAGCTTTAAGTGAGAATTGTAAAGATCTTTGATGGAGTGGATAATTGAGAGTTACTTGTTTTTGAAACTGACCAACAGAATATTTTCCAGTCCTACACTTTCTTATGTTTAAGTGATATTACTATATGCAAACTCAATCTAGTTCACGTTTGGCATGGTTTTACCGCATAAAACTCGTTGTAATTCAGAACTAATCAGCAATAAATTGACAGCGAAGCCACAGAGAATGGCTGGTATCGAAATGGAAAAACAATATATTGGTTCAGTAGGAAATGCTCCTCTAAAGTTGGGCCAAAGACACGTTGTTGGGGAGAGGTGTGGAAGCTTTGCTCCAGGGTATGAGGAGAGGTTGAGTAGATTGGGACTCTACTCATTGGAGTTCAGAAGAATGAGAGGCGATCTTATTGAAACATATAAGATTGTGAAGGGGTTGGATCGGGTGGATGCGGGGAGGATGTTCCCGATGATGGGTGAAACTAGAACTAGGGGGCATAGTCTTAGAATAAGGGGCTGCTCTTTCAAAACTGAGATGAGGAGGAACTACTTCACTCAGAGGGTGGTAGGTCCATGGAATATGCTGCCACAAAAAGCTGTAGAAGCTACATCATTACATAAATTTAAAACAGAAATAGACAGTTTCCCAGAAGTAAAGGGAATAAAGGGTTATGGGGAGCGGGCAGGAATTTGGACATGAGTCTAGGTTCGGATTGGTCATGGCCCTGTGGGTAGCGGAGCGGGCCCAGGGGCCGTGTAGCCTGATCCTGCTCCTATTTCGTGTGTCTAATTCTGTTAGATTCAGGAGATGGTTCTGTGATAGTGGATTGGCGGTTAGGATCAGATCAGCCATGATCTTATTGAATGGCAGAGCAGGCTCGAGGGGCCGATTGGCCTACTCCTGCTCCTATTTCTTATGTTCTTATATACTGATCTAGGTTGTCGTTGGGTGCCCAAAATGGAAAGTCGTCCAACCTCGTGCATTAATATCATGCACGGTGATGAGCACATCATATACACAAAAAATAGTGGGGAGAACAGTCTTGAACAAAACATCTGTTGTTAATGTATTACTTTGACTGCAGGCACATTTTGCTAAAAAAAAATATGTATGCACCACATAGGCAGGGCTATGGTTTTGGCACTTCCAGTATGGAGTAGCAAACAAACTGTGCTCTGCTGCTCAACCACAAGCTATAGAATCGTACCTGAAGATCAAGGACACTCATTTTTAGCTTGATCGAATGTAATTTCTTGGCTTCATACTATACAATGTTTTGCAGATCAAAGTGCTAATCTTCACACAGAAAATGTGCACTTCACTGTCTCACCCTTTGTTGAACAATGATATCCCTTTTTAAAAGAGTTAGTTCATGAGGTCCAGTATCATGGTGTTAGGGAATGGATGTTCTTACCTATAAATTTATAAGTAATTCTGCAAGACAATAGGGTTCAAAGGACTTTTTTTTTGTTCGTTCATGGGATGTGGGCGTCGCTAGCAAGGCCAGCATTTATTGCCCATCCATAATTGCCCTTGAGAAGGTGGTGGTGAGCCGCCTTCTTGAACTGCTGCAGTCCGTGTGGTGATGGTACTCCCACAGTGCTGTTAGGTAGGGAGTTCCAGGATTTTGACCCAGCGACGATGAAGGATTGGCGATATACTTCTAAGTCAGGATGGTGTATGACTTGGAGGGGAACTTGGAAGTGGTGGTGTTCCCATGTGCCTGCTGCCCTTGTCCTTCTAGGTGGAAGAGGTCGCGGGTTTGGGAGCTGCTGCTGAAGAAGCCTTGGCAAGTTGCTGCAGTGCATCTTGTAGATGTTACACACTGCAGCCATGGTACGCTGGTGGTGGAGGGAGTGAATGTTTAAGGTTGTGGGAGCTAGGTAGCAGATTAAAAAGCAGGACCTCAAAGGTTGTAATCTCTGGATTACTCCCGGTGCCACGTGCTAGTGAGTATAGGAATAGGAGGATAGAACAGATGAATGCGTGGCTAAAGAGTTGGTGCAGGAGGGAGGGCTTTAGTTTCCTGGATCACTGGGCCTGCTTCTGGTGAAGGTGGGACTTGTACAAGTCGGATGGTTTGCACCTGACCAGAACGGGACAAATATCCTTGCGGGGAGGTTTGCTAGCACTGTTCGGGGGGGTTTAAACTAACTTGGCAGGGGGATGGGATACATAGTGGAGCTGTAATAGGGGGTGATGTACAGCCAAATATAGAGGAAAAAACAAGTCAGACTGGAAGGCAGACCAAATATGTAACGGCACAAGGGAGTAGGGCAAGGCTGAATGGCATTTATTTTAATGCAAGGAGTCTTACGAATAAGGTGGATGAACTGAAGTTGTTGATGAACACATGGGAGTATGATATTGTTGCTATCACGGAGACATGGTTGAGGGAGGGGCAAGACTGGCAGCTCAATATTCCGGGGTATAGAATCTTCAGGCGAGACAGAGGGCGGGGGGGGGGGGAAAAGAGGAGGGGGTGTCGCAATATTAATTAAGGAGTCAATTACTGCTGTAAGGAGGGATGATATATTAACAGGTTCCTCTAATGAGGCCATATGGGTTGAACTTAAAAACAAAAAGTGGGCTAGCACTTTGCTGGGAGTGTACTATAGGCCCCCAAACAGTCAGGCGGAGATAGAGGAACAGATATGTAGGCAAATCTCAGAGAAGTGTGCAAATAATAGGGTAATAATAGTGGGGGATTTCAACTACCCCAATATTAACTGGGACAGTCAGAGTGTGAAAGGCTTAGAGGGTGCAGAATTCTTAAAGTGCATCCAGGAGAGCTTTTTGAACCAGCATGTAGAAAGTCCTACAAGAGAGGGGGCGGTACTGGACCTAATTCTAGGGAATGTGGCTGGGTAAGTGGTAGAAGTATTAGTAGGTGAGCACTTTGGTGATAGTGACCATAACTCGGTGAGATTTAAGGTAGTCATGCAAAAGGACAAGGATGGACCGGAAATAAAGGTTCTAAATTGGGGGAAGGCCGATTTTAATATGATAAGGCAGGATCTGGCCAATGTGGACTGGGATCAGCTACTTGAAGGAAAACCACATCGGAGCAATGGGAGTCTTTCAGAAAGGAAATTGAGAGACTACAATGGCAACATGTTCCCGTAAAGGTCAAGGGTGGGACCAACAAGCCCAGGGAACCTTGGATGTCAAGGGATATACGAGAATGGATTAGGAGAAAAAGGAGGGCTTTTGGCAGATACAAAGGACTAAAGACAGAGGAAGCCCTAAAGGAGTATAAAAAGTGCAGGGGGATACTTAAAAAAAGAAATTAGGAGAGCGGGGAGGGGCCATGAAATAACACTGGCGAGCAAAATAAAGTAAAATCCTAAGGTGTTTTATAAGTATATTAAGGGTAAGAGGATAACTAGGGAAAGAGTAGGGCCCATTAGGGACCAGAGTGGCAAGCTGTGTGTAGAGCCAGATGATGTAGGTGGGGTTTTAAATGAATTTTTTGCATCTGTGTTCACTATGGAGAAGGACGATGTGGACATAGAAATCGGGCAGGGGGACTGTGATATACTTGAACATATTAGCATCGAGAGGGAGGAAGTACTAGCGGTTTTAGCAGGCTTAAAAGTGGATAAATCCCCAGGACCGGACGAGATGTATCCCAGGCTACTATGTGAGGCAAAGGAGGAGATTGCAGGAGCTCTGACACAAATTTTCAGAACCTCTCTGGCCACAGGGGATGTGCCAGAGGACTGGAGAACAGCTAACGTAGTACCATTATTCAGGAAGGGTAGCAGGGATAAACCAGGGAATTACAGGCCAGTGAGCCTAACATCAGTGGTAGGGAAATTATTGGAAAAAATTCTGAGGGACAGAATGAGTCTCCACTTGGAGAGGCAAGGATTAATTCGGGATAGCCAGCATGGCTTTGTCAAGGGAAGATCATGTCTGACCAATTTGATTGAATTTTTCGAGGGGGTGACTAGGTGTGTGGATGAGGGTAGTGCAGTGGATGTGGTTTACATGGATTTCAGTAAGGCTTTTGATAAAGTCCCGCATAGGAGACTGGTCAGGAAGGTAAGAGCCCATGGGATCCAGGGTGCCTTGGCTCATTGGATCCAAAACTGGCTTAGTGGCAGAAGGCAGAGGGTGATGGTGGAAGGTTGTTTTTGTGACTGGAAGCCTGTGTCCAGTGGGGTACCGCAGGGATCGGTGCTGGGTCCCTTGCTGGTTGTGGTCTACATTAATGATTTGGATGTGAATGTAAAAGGTATGATCAGTAAGTTCGCAGATGACACGAAAATTGGTGGGGTGGTAAATGGGATTAGATTAGACAGGGCTTGGTGGCCGGCATGGACGCGATGGGCCGAAGGGCCTCTTTCTGTGCTGTAAAACTCTATGACTATGACTCTATGGGGTGCCAATCAAGCGGGCTGCGTTGCCCTGGATGGTGTCGAGCTTCTTGAGTGTTGTTGAAGCTGCAGTCATCCAGGCAAGTGGAGAGTATTCCATCACACTCCTTACTTGAGCCTTGTAGCTGGTGGAAGGGCTTTGGGGAGTCAGGAGGTGAGACACTCGCCACAGAATACCTAGCCTCTGACCTGCTCTTGTTGCCACAGTATTTGTATGGCAGTCCAGTTAAGTTTCTGGTCAATGGTAACCCCCAGGATGTTGATGGTGGGGGATTCGGCGATGGTAATGCTGTTGAATGTCAAGGGGTGGTGGTTAGACTCTTGCTTGTTGGAGATAGTCATTGCCTGGCACTTCTGTGGCGCGAATGTTACTTGCCACTTATCTACCCAAGCCTGAATGTCGTCCAGGTCTTGTTGCATGCGGGTATGGACTGCTTCATTATCTGAGGAGTTGTGAATGGTGCTGAACACTGTGCAGTCTTCAGCGAACATCCCCATTTCTGACCTTACGTTGGAGGGAAGGTCACTTTTCCCCCTGATTCTCATTAACTTCAGTTTTACTAGAGCTCCTTGATGCCAGACTCGGTCAAATGCTGCCTTGATGTCAAGGGCAGTCACTCTCACATCACCTCTGGAATTCAGCTCCTTTGTCCATGATTGGACCAAGGCTATAATGAGGTCAGGAGCCAAGTGGTCTTGGTGGAACCCAAACTGGGCATCAGTGAGGAGGTTTTTGGTGAGTAGGTGCTGCTCGATAGCACTCTCGATGACACCTTCCATCACTTTGCTGATGATTGAGAGTAGACTGATGCGTCGGTAGTTGTTCGGGTTGGATTTGCCCTGCTTTTTGTGGACAGGACATACCTAGGCAGTTTTCCAATTGTCCGATAGATGCCAGTGTTGTAGCTGTACTGGAACAGTTCGGCTAGAGGCGCGGCTAGTTCTGGAGCACAAGTCTTCAGCATGATAGCCAGGATGTTGTCAGGGCCCATAGCCTTTGCTGTATCCAGTGCGCTCAGCCGTTTCTTGATATCACGTGGAGTGAATCGAATTGGCTGAAGACTGGCTTCTGTAATGGTGGGGACCTCAGGAGTAGGCCGATATATATCATCCACTCGGCACTTCTGGCTGAAGATGGTTACAAATGCTTCAGCCTTGTCTTTTGTTCTCACGTGCTGGGCTCCACCATCATTGATGATGGGGATACTCATGGAGCCTCCTCCTCCCGTTAGTTGTTGAATGGTCCACCACCATTCACGACTAGATGCGGCAGGACTGTAGAGCTTTGATCTGATCCGGTGATTGTGGGATCGCTTAGCTCTGTCTATAGCATGCTGCTTCCACTTTTTAGCATGCATGTAGTCCTGTGTTGCAGCTTCCCCAGGCTGGCACCGCATTTTTAGGTACGCCTGGTGCTGCTCCTGGCATGCTCTTCTACACTCCTTATTGATGGTAATGGTAGAGTGAGGGATATGCCGGGCCATGAGGTTACAGATTGTGGTGGAATACAATTCTGCTGCTGCTGATGGCCCACAGCACCTCATGGATGCCCAGTTTTGATCTGTTCTGAATGTATCCCATTTAGCATGGTAGTGCCACACAACACGATGGAGAATGTCCTCAGTGTGAAGACGGGACTTCATCTCCACAATGACTGTGCGGTGGTCACTGCTACCGATACTGTCATGGACAGATGCATCTGTGACAGGTAGATTGGTGAGGATGAGATGAAGTAGGTTTTATCCTCGTGTTGGTTCTCTCACCACCTGTCGCAGGCCCAGACTGGCAGTTATGTCCTTCAGGACTTGGCCAGCTCGGTCAGTAGTGGTGCTGCCGAGCCACTCTTGGTGATGGACATTGAAGTCCTCCACTCAGAGTACATTCTGTGCCCTTACTATTCTCAGTGCTTCTTCCAAGTGGTGTTCAACATGGAGGAGTACTGATTCATCAGCTGAGGGAGGGTGGTAGGTGGTAATCAGCAGGAGCTTTCCTTGCCCGTGCTTGACCAGAAGCCATGAGACTTCATGGGGTCCGGAGTCAATGTTGAGGACTCCCTGGGCCACTGCTTCCCGACTGTATACCACTGTGCCACCACCCCTGATAGGTCTGTCCTGCTGGTGGGACAGGACATACCCAGGGATGGTGATGAAGGAGTTTGGGACATTGGCTGAAAGGTATGATTCTGTGAGTAAGATTATGTCAGGCTGTTGCTCGACTAGTCTGTGGGACAGCTCTCCCAATTTTACCACAAGTCCCCAGATGTTGGTGAGGAGAACTGGGCTCGGTGTGCCGTTGCCATGTCCATAGCCGGTGCTGAGGTCGATGCCGAGTGATCTGTTCGGTTTCATCCTTATTATTTTGTTTCGTAGCGGTTAGTTGCAACTGAGTGACTTGCTCGGCCATTTCAGAGGACAGTTAAGAGTCAACCACATTGCTCTGTGTCTGGAGTCACATACAGGCCAGACCAGGTAAGGACGGCAGATTTCCTTTCCTAAAGGACATTAGTGAACCAGATGGGTTTTTACGACAATCCGGTAATTTCATGGTCACCATTACTAGCTTTTTATTCCAGATTTATTTAATTAACTGAATTTAAATTCCCCAGCTGCCGTGGTGGGATTTGAACTCACGTCTCTGGATCATTAGTCCAGGCCTCTGGATTACTAGCCCAGTGACAATACCACTACGCTACCTGCCCCCTTCCATTTCTTTATTCGGGATACCGGTCGCGATCGGTCACCCCGGCACTCCTCTTGAGTGCTGGCTGCTTTCCCGGCACTCCGCTCCCAGGTGGTCCAGCAGGGCTCCGGTGGGGGAAGCGTTAGGCCCCTCCCCTTTAATCGGGGAGGGGGGCCTGTAATACCGCGGCGCTACGTGCCGACGCACGTGGCGCTGTTGCATGTAGCGCCGCGATATTCACTTGTAGCGCCCCAGGAAGGAAGGGGAGCGCTTCCAGTAGCGCCCCACCCCCTGCTTGGGGCACTACCACTGAATATGTGGCACAGGGGCACTAACTTTCTCGGGGCGCTAAAAGTAGCGAATTTATCGGCATGAGCACGGGAAGCACGCAGCTCAGGAACCTCGCCTGTGAAGGTGGAGGCAGAAGCTCAGTGGCCATTGTGTGAGGGCAATAATTGACAGCTGGGAATACCAGATAAATAGACACACCTTACACCTCATTAGTTGCCTAAGGGAAAGGCTGTTGATGATTCCATTCTGTGCACAGATTTAGATTTCTGGAGTTTGCAGGTCATTCCTGCAACCTCGGAAACCACTCTCACCACATTGCTACTCAGTATTAGAACATTGAGGGATTGGCCCTCTGATCGCTACTTCACCTGCCATCTACTACATCAGCATGGCTGCCGCTTATACTGTCTCACCTTGGTCCTCAGAATTGGACCAAGATAAGCAGCAGCAACAGCAGCAACCACAACAGCAGCCTTCTCCTCAACGGCCTAATGCTCCACAGGAGAGAGGGGGGCACCACAGGGCTGCACCACGCCGGAGGCGATACCCTCAACACAGGCTATACAGGCAGAGGATGAGCTTCCTCAACATGATGGAGCAGCAGTGCCAAAGGAGGCTCAGGCTATCATGCCAGGTTGTTGCAGACATTTGCAGCTTACTGGAAGCAGACCTACAGCCCAGAGGACCTGGTGGACATGCCTTACCAGCGGCTGTCAAAGTCACCACCGCCCTCAACCTCTTCGCCTCAGGCTCCTTCCAGGGATCTGCAGCAGACATTTCCGGGATCTCCCAGTCGGCTGCCCACAGATGTACCACATGGGTCACCGATACCATGTTTCACAAGTCAGCCAATTATGTCAATTTTGCCACTGATGAAGCCAATGTTACTGAGCGTGCACTCGGCTGTGCCACTCTGACTGACTTCTCACAGGTGCAGGGTGTCGTCGACTGCACACATGTGGCCATGAAGGTACTCCATCATCATCCAGGAGTGTTTGTGAACTGCAAAGGCTTTCGCTCCCTCAATGTGCAGCTCATCTGAAACCATAAAAAGCAGTCATGACTCTTTCGTGCTGCGCCAGTCCACCCTCCCTCAGCTTTTCGCACCCCCAAACAGACTTACCAGCTGGCTGCTTGGAGACAAGGGCTATCCACTGAAGCCAAGGCTGATGACACCCCTGAGGAGGCCAAGTACTGAGGCCAAGGAGCATTATAATGAGAGCCACATGTCCACCAGATGTGTCATAGGCATGCTGAAGATGCACTTCAGATGCCTTGACAGGTCTGGAGGAGCCCTTCAGTATGCACCAGCCAGCGCCTCCAGAATCATCATCATCTGCTACGCCCTGCACAACACAGCGCAGCAGCGAGGATTGGAGCTGCAGGAAGAGCAAGTGCACAGCCTCTTCAGAGGAGGAGAAGGAGGGCAAGCAGGTAGAAGAGGAGGAGGAGGCGGAGGAGGAAGCTGAGATGCAGATGTCACCAGCAGCAGCACACATTGCTGCCCGGGAGGCCAGGTTTACTTAACTTATTCCAATGCAGCCACATGCCTGCCACATGCTGTACTAACCAGCCCCCCACCTCCCCCCAGCCCACAACACCATAAAGCATCCCTACGCTGACCAAACCATTGCTCTCACCCAAAGGCCCATTCTCGAGGTTAAATAATGTGTCACCATTCACTCCAAGTGACAAAGCCACTTCCAAGGTTTGAGGCAAAAATGGACAAGACCCGAAAGTGGTGCAAAGAAAATAATTTATGTGTCGAATCAAAACAGCTGAAACTTAGCACTAACATTTGTTGATACACCCATGTGCTTACCCTTGTGCATCTACTTTTGTGTCATTTTTTGTTTGCAAGTGCCTCTACAAGATGCAACCCCTGTGGCTTCAGCAGAGGTAGTTGCAGGCTGCTCACTTCCCTGCTGCGACTGCGGCGACACTTTTGACAGACATCCTCTGAGTTTTGGAGCCTGTGACAGCCCTGCCAAAGACTGCTCCTTCTGCAACTGTGCAGGGGCAGACTCGGCCATCGGGATTGGAGGAAGCATCTGGGGCTCTGACTGAGGGGGAGCGCTTGGAGAGGAGCCCCCACTTCCATGTCCCCTCTCACCATCATCCCTCTCATGAGCCACCTGCACTTCCCTGCTAGCAAGGAGCTGGCGAGCACCTTGCTGCACAGCAGTGGGGTGATGAAGGCCCAAATCAACATTTATATCCCTCCTTGAGAGGAGGTCTATGAGCGTCAGCCATCTGTTGTCCACAGCTAGCATGTGCTAATGTGAGTGGCGCATTAGCTGCTCTATGCAGGTGACCATCCTTTCCATGGAATAGCATCGTCGCCATCGCCTGCGACATGGTGGTGCTCATGCTGGAGATGACTTCTCCATTCTCTGAACATTTGCAGACATCACGGCTGCAAAAGATGCCAGAGGCTCATGCAATTGTTGCTGCTCCCCCAAGATCACCCTCTTTCTGGATTGCCCCTGAGGCCCAGCATCTGCATGCAGCTCAGCAGAGCTTGGAGCATCCTGCGCCCTCCAGCAAGGAGTCTCCACTGCTGTCCCTGTCAACACCATCTGCTCTTGCTCACTTGTGAATTGTGAGATACCAGGTGACAACTATGGCACAAAGGACCCACTGAGGTGTGCGTATCTGTGCTGTTGCTGGGTGTGCTTGTGTCTGGTAACGCTGCACCCTCAGAGGCTGGAGGCTCCTCTCAGGAGTTGTCTTCCTCCTCCGGCTGGACAGTGGAGGGGGTGGGGGGGAGGGGGATGCAGTTGATGGACCTGTGGGAGAGTAAAGAGATGAATTAAAAGCGTTATAATAACAATGTATAACATTACCATTGTGTACATGTTGACATTTCACTGGATGCTGACATCAGTCACCATATGAGTGACTGCTGTATACCATGTGGCTTTATGAAATATGATTCTGTCCCCAGGTTGCTGGGATGTCCCCCTCTCTCCGTCTCCCACCGCCAGCATCTCTCGAACTCCTGAAATTTCCAGAGCTGCCTTACAGTCAGAATCAGGGGAATTTATAATGGGAAACAAGGAAATGGCAGACCAACTAAATACATACTTTGGTTCTGTCTTCACAAAGGAGGACACAAATAACCTCCCAGAGATGTCGGGGAACATAGGATCTGATGAAAGGGAGGAACTGAAAGAAATCCGTATTTGTAGGGAAATGGTGTTAGGAAAATTGATGAGACTGAAGGCCGATAAATCCCCAGGGCCTGATGGTCTACATCCCAGGGTACTTAAGGAAGTGGCCCTAGAGAGAGTAGATGCATTGCTGGTCATCTTCCAGAACTCGATAGACTCTGGAATGGTTCCCATGGATTGGAGGGTAGCTAATGTTACCCCACTATTCGAAAAAGGTGGTAGAGAAAAAGCGGGGAATTATAGACCGGTAAGCCTGACATCGGTAGTGGGGAAAATGCTAGAGTCTATTATAAAAGATGTAATAGCAGAGCACTTGGAAAACAGTGACAGGATCGGACAAAGTCAACATGGATTTACAAAAGGTAAATCATGCTTGACTAATCTACTGGAATTTTTTGACGATGTAACTGGTAAAATAGATAAGGGAGAACCAGTGGATGTGGTGTATTTGGACTTTCAGAAGGCTTTCGATAAGGTCCCACATAAGAGATTAGCATGCAAAATTAAGGCACATGAGATTGGGGGCAAGGTATTAACTTGGATAGAGAACTGGTTGGCGGACAGAAAGCAACGAGTTGGAATAAACGGGTCGTTTTCCGAGTGGCAGGCAGTGACTAGTGGGGTACCGCAATGATCAGTCCTAGGACCCCAGCTGTTCACAATATATATTAATGATCTGGATGAGGGAATTGGATGTAATATCTCCAAATTTGCAGACGACACAAAGCTGGGTGGGAGGGTAAGCTGTGAGGAGGATGTCGTGAAACTCCAGTACGATTTGGACAGGTTGGGTGATTGGGCAGAAACATGGCAAATGTACTATAATGTGGATAAATGTGAGGTTGTCCACTTTGGTGGCAAAAACAGGAAGGCAGATTATTATTTGAATGGCAATAGATTGAGAGAAGGGGAAGTGCAAAGAGACCTGGGTGTTATTGTGCACCAGTCGCTGAAGGTAAGCATGCAGGTGCAGCAGGCGGTTAAGAAGGCAAATGGCATGTTGGCCTTCGTAGCAAGAGGGTTCGAGTACAGGAACAAGGATGTCTTGCTACAGTTGCACAGAGCCTTGGTGAGACCGCACCTTGAGTATTGTGTGCAGTTTTGGTCACCTTACCTGAGGAAGGACGTTCTTGCCATGGAGGGAGTGCAGCGAAGATTCACCAGGCTGATACCTGGGATGGCAGGAATGACGTATGAGGAGAGATTGTGTCGATTGGGCTTATACTCACTGGAGTTTAGAAGATTGCGAGGGGATCTCATTGAAACCGGGGAGTCCAGAACCAGGGGTCATAGTCTAAGGATAAGGGGTAAGCCATTTAGGACTGAAATGAGGAGGAATTTCTTCACCCAGAGAGTGGTGAACCTGTGGAATTCTCTGCCACAGAGGGCGGTGAAGGCCAGTTCATTAAATATATTCAAGAAAGAGTTGGATATATTTCTTAAGGCTAAAGGGATCAAGGGATATGGGGAGAAGGCAGGGACAGGGTACTGAAATTGGATGATCAGCCATGATCTCATTGAATGGCGGAGCAGGCTCGAAGGGCCAAATGGCCTACTCCTGCTCCTATCTTCTATGAATCTATGAATCTCTGCTGTTGTGAGGTGTGTAATTACAGTATGTAGACGACGCTTGCGTCTGTGCACACTCAGAGGTCGAACTCCAAACCATCGTTATCACCTTCACCGAAGCGTACGAAAGCATAGGCCTCACACTAAACATCTGTAAGACAAAGGTCCTCTACCAACCTGCCCCCGCCACACAGTACTGCCCCCCCGATTATCAAAATCCATGACAAGGCCTTGGACAATGTGGACCATTTTCCATACCTCTGGAGCCTAATGTCAACAAGAGCAGACGTCGATGATGAAGTCCAACGCAGCCTTCAGTTGCCTGAGGAAGAGAGTGTTTGAAAACCAGGACCTCAAACCCGGCACTAAGCTCATGGTCTACAGAGCAGCAGTGATACCTGCCCTGTTGTATGCCTCAGAGACATGGACCATGTACAGCAGGCACCTCAAAGCACTGGAGAGGTACCACCAACGCTGCCTCTGCAAGATCCTGCAAATCCATTGGCAGGATAGGCGCACCAACATCAGTGTTCTCGCTCAGGCCAACATCCCCAGCATCGAAGCTTTGACCACGCTCGATCAGCTCCGATGGACATGTCACATAGTCCGCATGCCCGATACGAGACTCCCAAAACTACTCGGAGCTCCGATACGGCAAGAGAGCCATATGTGGGCAGAGGAAATGCTTCAAGGACACCCTCAAAGCCTCCTTGAAAAGGTGCAACATCCCCAGACACCTGGGAATCCCTGGCCCAAGACCACACAAAGTGAAGGAGAAGCATCCGGGAAGGCGTCAAACACCTCGCGTCTCTTCGCTGGGAGCAAGCTGAAGCCAAGCGCAAGGAGTACACGTCAACCCAAGCACCCCATCCACCCGCCCCTTCAACCACCATCTGTCCCACCTGCGATAGAGACTGTAGGTCCCGCATTGGATGCCTCAGCCACCTGAGAGCTCATTTTTAATGTGAAAGCAAGTCATCCTCGGTTCCGAGGGACTGCCTAAGAAGAAGAAGAATCACTGGAGCACCACCTCCGATTCTCTCGCTCTCCCTATTGTTCTGGGCTCTCTTCTCCTGCAAGGAGAGAAAGAAGAGAAGTTTGAGTCAGAGTGATGGAATAGGGAATGGATGGGTTACATCTGTCGAGGTTGACTATGAGGGAGTGGGATGCCAATGCCAAAGGCCTCCTTCTGAGGTGTTACTTGCTATGATTGCATTAGGATGAGGGTGAATGTGAGTGTGAGGGGTGCTTAGTCAGATGGGGATGTGAGTATGTACATAGAGAGAGAGGGATGGGTGGATGTGCAAGGCATGTTGGTGTGAGGAATGATGTGCAGGAGCAGGCTTGGGAAGGCAGAGTGATGGGGATGTGGGGACCGGCACATCAGGATGAGGGTGAGTGTGGCATTGTACTCACCTTTCCTGACCTCATGAGATCATTGAAGCGCACCTGCACTAGATCCAGGTCCTCCTGACCACATCCCTGCTGCTGGCCGCCTCAGCAATACCCAGCCAGGCTCGCTTTGTTGCTTGTGGAGGTCTCCTTTGCCTGTCAGCAGGGAAGAGGACCTCCCTGCGTGCTGCCCTCTGCCTTTGGCTATCCGTGTTTCAAAAGTTTTATCTCCCCTGTGGCTTTTCTTTTACACCTTCCCCCCTCCTCGGGAAACCTTCAAGTGAGTTCAGTGCAAGGCTGCTTTAAATATTGACAGTGGTGTCAAATATCTGTGTGGGAGGGGGACTTTAGATTCAAATAAGTCTGCTGTTGTCATTTATTGTAATTGTTTCATACTGTATTTAAGGTGCTGCAAAGTTGAGCGTGCCTCACTGCACAAAATGATTTCATACCTCGAACTAAAGCAGCGTGTAGATCAAAAGGGGGCGAATGTGCCATAAAGACACGGCCTCCCTCTCACAGCAGGTAAACCCCAATTAAGATTTTATCTCACACTCCATTGCGTGCCCGACAGTTTTTTTTTATGGTATCCTGTTTCAATTGTCTTTGGCTTTCAATTCATATTTCTATCCCTTTTGTTAACTCAAGTGGCCATGAAGTCAAATTTCAGAAGAACAGAAGAAGGTAAGAAATAAGAGCAGGAATCGGCCATACGGCCCCTCGAGCCTGCTCCACCATTCAATAAGATCATGGCTGATCATTGGCCTCAACTCCACTTTCCTGCCCGATCTCCAAATATCTTAATTCCCCTAGAGTCCAAAAATCTATCTATCTCAGCCTTGATTATACTCAAAGACTCAGCATGCACAGCGCTCTGGGAGAGAATTCCATAGATTCACAACCCTCTGAGAGAAGAAATTCCTCCTCATCTCAGTCTTAAATGGGGATGTTCTATTAGGTCAGCCAGTGGCTCAGTGGGTAGCACCCTCATTTCTGCGTCAGAAGGTTGTGGGTTCAAGTCCCACTCCTAAGAGACTTGAGCACATAATCTAGGCTGACACTCCAGTGCAGTACTGAGGGAGTGCTGCACTGTCAGAGGAGCTGTCTTTTGGATGAGACATTAAACCGAGGCACTAGTTGGATGTTAAAGTTCGCAGGGCACTATTTTGAAGAGGTACAGGAGTTATCCCTGGTGTCCTGGCCACTATTTATCCCTCAGTCAACATCACTAAAAATACAGATTATCCAGTTATTATCACATTGCTGTTTGTGGGAGCTTGCTGTGTGCAAATTGGCTGCTGTGTTTCCTACATTTACAACAGTGAGGACAGTTTTAAAAGAATTTATTGGCTTAAAGCGCTTTGGGACGTCCGGTGGTCGTGAAAGGCGCTATCGAAATTCAAGTCTTTCTTTCTCGGTCTGTGTAAAGTGAGGAGGGACGCTGCTTATTGACAAACTGGCGAATTAAAGCCTTGATCTGACCCGCGTATTTGCTCTAAGACACATTGGATGCGGATTGTTTCGGTTTTGGCTGGGTAATATACCGCTGTTGGTGCAATAACGAAAGCAATGTTTGCAACGCTGGCGAGAAGCGTTGCAGTCTGCGGCCAGTCACCTGGTGCGGTTTGTGAAGCGACACAAAGACAGAGACTGGGCTGGTGTTGACTGCACCGTTTAATATCACAAGAGCTACATTCAACGCATTTCAAGTTAGCCAGAGGCCAAGAATCGGCGAACAGCTTGGGATATGGCTAAAGACGGAATTTCTCAGGTTAAACACAAGCGAACCAGTAAAGAAGCATTTAAAAGGTTATCAAATAATTCATAACCCTGATGAACCTACGGATGCCTTGACAGAATGTGGAAATTCTAGTATTTGATACTATGTTCTATTAAAATGTTCACAATAATAAAAAAAATATATTTAAAACCGGATCCTATCTCCTGAATTCCTCTGGTCCTAATCTGGTCTACAGGTCCTTGAAGACACCTAACCGCACCCCCCCCCCGCCCCACTTCAATAGCTAATTCTAGCAAAATCTTCATAAAGATAATAAGGATTTGGCTATGAACAGAGGAATTTTTACAGAGACAATTACTCATGGTCCACGCGCAGGGTCTGAAATCCCAATCTTAACGCCCTCCCTGGGATTGGTTTCTCCACTATTTGGGAGGCATTTTTTTTATTCCATCCTGGGATGTGGGCATCGCTGGCAGGGCCAGCATTTATTGCCCATCCCTAATTGCCCTCGAGAATTTGGTGGTGAGCCGCCTTCTTGAACCGCTGCAGTCCGTGTGGTGAAGGTACTCCCACAGTGCTGTTAGCGAGGGAGTTCCAGGATTTTCACCCAGCGATGATGAAGGAACGGGCTACGGGTACACCTCCAGTACCACAGCCAGAGAGGAATTTTAAATGAACATTAATCACCCTGGTGCAATAAAACTATAACCCACACCCCAGCCCCCATTTAATTCATACCTCCTACCCTCTAAAGTGTAAAACGTGGAGGCCGATTGTTTCGGCCATTTATTATCATATTGGTTTCATCTAAAAGACGGAGATCATCATTCTGCAAGTCTTCTAGTCACTTATTACTTGGGTGGTGATACTCGAGATCACAAAGTCTGATTTCTGAAAATTTTCTCGCTCATGAAGGGATCGGAGTGACATCTCAGAGTGTGAAATGGGCCAACGCAGTATTCCCGGAATTCCACAGTGCTGCATGCTCCACCTTTGACAGTCCAACACCAACGGGTGACATGGAATTTTGCATTTCGGCCAGATATTTTGGAAAATGTATAAAATACAAAACGATTCAAAATAAAAAATTACAGCTTCTTACTCTATTACTGAATTCTTTGTCAAATACAGAACTGACTTTCAGGAAAAACAGATTCACATTTATATCAGTCACTAATCCCCTTTTTAGTATATTCACAAAACATAGGTAAAGGCATTAGCGTCTGCCAGCTAGAGCAATGTTAAGACAACTAAAAGGCTGTTTTAATAGACATTGTGCAAGATCAGTCTGTTCTACGGTCATTCGTTTGCAGTTTCATTTATTTCTCTCAGGTGTAGAAGTGGATTCCAGGATTCAGTGTTGAATCACACATATTTTCAGAAATTAACCTAAAGTAGGGAAGATGTCAAGTTTTTGTCAATGTATTCATGAAACAGCACAAGTGAGCTAGAAACCCGTACCCAAACCACAGTAGGGTGTATCAGACCCTAATCCTAATCCTAATTGGTGAATCCTAATTTCTAGGACTATTATAGCAGAACTGTACTGCTAATAAGAACATAAGAATTAGGAGCAGGAGTAGGCCATACGGCCCCTCGAGCCCATTCAATAAGATCATGGCTGATCTTCAACCTCAACTCCACTTTCTCGTCCAATCTCCATATCCCTTGATTCCCCATGCGTCCAATAATCTATCTATCTCAGCCTTGAATATACTCAACGATTCAGCATTCACAGCCCCCTGGGGCAGAGAATTCCAAAGATTCACAACCTTCTGAGTGAAGAAATTCCTCCTCATCTCAGTCTTAAATGGCCTACCCCTTATCCTGAGACTATGCCCCCTAGTTCTAGACTCTCCAATCAGGGGAAACAACCTCTCAGCATCTACCCTGTCAATCCGATTTATTTTTCAAGACTGATTTATTTTACCTTTCAGAGTTGAGTGGAAACCGATGCTACAGTGAAACAGTTCGCAGCTTCTCACGGGAACTTTGGAATTCCTTGACACAAAAAAGATAAAGGTCCATCTAGCTCACCTCCTATCATCTTGGTAGTTGCATGATACACTGATAAAGGAGTGTGACTAATCATGACAATCAATCTCTATCAATTAGTCTACAACAGACCCAGACATGACACGAGAAAAACCCCAGTGGTGGAGAGCTTTGGAACCATACGTCCAAAATTACTCATGTACTGTACCCCAAAATGTTATTTTCTGAAAGAATGGTCATTTTGTGTACACTTTTGTCACATTTTTAAAAAACAGGCAAGCAATAACCCATTGTAACGAGTGTGTGTGTTCATCTGAGTAGTCCAGATTTGCAAGATGCAAGAATAGAAATATACAATTACTTATACTCAAACTTATAAAACTGAAAAACCATTATCATAAGTTCACTGCTATTCCTACATCTTTCCGCCACAGCCTAGAAACTTCACCTTTCATAACCACAACAGTCAACACAAAGAAAAAGCTTTTAAAAATCCCCTAATGAATAATGAGCTGGTGCTTTGAAGTTTATTAGCAAAGTAGCACCAACAGCACTGACAAAAAGTACAGCGCAGGTTAACCAAGTCCGAGAGGAACCATCCCAGAAATATTAAACTTATCAAAGAATGATTGTAAAATAACATAGACTCATAGAAATTTACAGCACAGAAGGAGGCCATTCAGCACATTGTGTCTGTGCTGATTGAAAAAGAGCTATCCAGCCTAATCCCACTTTCCAGCTCTTGGTCCGTAGCCTTGCAGGTTACGGCACTTCAAGTGTGTATCCAAGTACTTTTTAAATGTGATGAGGTTTTCTGCCTCTACCACCCTTTCAGGCAGTGATTCCAGACCCCCACCACGCTCTGGGTGAAAAACATTCTCCTCAACTCCCCTCTAATGACTTCAATGGAGAGTAAAATTGGGCGAGGTGTAAAGCCAGTGTTGCACCCGATCCCATCAGTTTCCCAACAGACAGGTTAGATTAAAATTGCCGCCAAGTGTCAGTTTATGGACACTATTTCCCTGTCCCTCAGTTTTAGATATTTTTATAATTAATGTTGATACTTATAGCTTTACAATCTTCAATCGCAATTTTTTTCTTTGCAATTTTCTCCTTTCCTCCCTGGGAAGTGCTGGTTTATGCTGGGCTAACATTTCACAGGCAGCAGGAACCCTACAGTATCTTATCCTGGAGCCATGTGTGAATCTAGAGGGGGTGAAATTCGACTCCGTTGCACCTGGCGTTAGCGCCTCTGGGGGACGCTAACGGGGCACAAAGGGGTTATCGCTGGGGGGGGGGGGGGGAAAGCCCCTCCTGTGAAATTCGGCGGGGCATTGCTGACGCGCTACCCGATAGCGTCGCGCCATTGCTGGTAGTGTCCCAGGCTGCCGTGCCTCCGGCGATGATGTCATCGCTGTGTGCAGCGACCCCATAGCGCCCCATCATGTCCCCTTAGCGCCCCATGGCGCCGCGAGGCTGCCATGGGTGGTGTCAGCACCAGCCTCGTGGGTTGCGAGCCGGGCAGACCTCCGCTCGCGGGGCGGTAGTTAAAGGGGAGGTGCGTCCGCGACCCGCGCTGCCATTTAATTTTTTTTGGCCGACCTTCAGGTTGGTCCTCCGTGGTTTGCAATGGCGTGGTCCTGGCCGCCATCACATAGCCCGGCACCGTGTCTCGGCGCCGGGCTGCTGCCATGGCACCACACCACCCTGATGGCTAATTGGGGCCATTGGAGGCCCTGTAGAGTACGCAGCAGCCCTCCCCTTTAACTGAAGGGGATGGGCGTTGAAACATGGCAGTGGTCCGCAGATCTTCTGCCAAGCGCTGCTGATCACGCCCCAACATCGCCTCGGTTACTGCCCCACCAGGAAGTGGAGTGCCTGACATTGCACTTCACTTCCTGGGTGGGGCGGTAAGGCGAATTTCGCGGCTGGGGCGGGACTTCCACGCTGGGCACAGGATGTCCCACCTCACCAGCGTTACCGCCCTGAAATGGGGTGCTACCGAATTTCACGCCCTCTGGATTGGCAGGTTAGACTGTGGAGACGATCGCAGTTGAATCTGATCCTGCCCTCTTCTGACATCAACACATGAGCTCATTGCAGCAGAGGTCAGTTGATAGCAATCAGGAGCAGTCATCTTGGTTGATTTTTTTCCTTGTCCCTAGCCTTAGGCACTGAGGCCAACTGCAGTATCAAAAAGGAACACAGCCTACCGTGGTAATTACAGATCAGTTAGTTTAACAGCTGTGGTTAGGAACATTTTCAAATCTTTAATTAAAGCTTACTAAATGACTAAATATTTAGGTGAAGGGAACACAATTACAGGCAGCCAACACAGATTTCAGAAAGGAAGATCATGCTTGACAAACCTGATCGAGTTCTTTGAGGAGGTGACAGAAATGGTGGATGGGGGTAATGCACTGAATGTAGTGTACATGGACTTTCAGAAAGGCTTTGAGAAAGTACCACATAGGAGCCTATTGGAGAAAATTAAAGGGTATGGGACTAGGAAGGGTAGCAAATTGAATTCAAAGCTGGTTAGAAGGGAAGAAATAGATAGGAGGAGTTAAGAGTGATTGGGAAAGGTGAAGCTTCTTAGGGTGCTACCAAAAGCTCCTCACTTCAGCCACCTACCTGGCTGTTTACTTAGGTTGAACTAAATGGTGTGCAACCTTATTGTCCTGCTCGAACCTCAGCTGAGCTTCAAACCCCATATCCTATCCACCACTTAGAGAGCATACTTCTACCATTGCAACTTTACCCATTTCCACCCATATCTCAAAACCTCTGCTATTAAAATATTTATATATACTTTCATAACTTCAAGAGTAAACTTCTCAAATATACTCCTTTCTAGTGTCCTGAGCTTCTTCCTACACTAAACTCCAACTTGTCTAACACTCGGCCACCCACAACCTGTCCTGCACTAAGTCCCACTCATCCAGCACCTTTGTCCTTGCTGACCTCCACCAACTCCCTATCTCCCAATGCACTGAATTCAAAATTCTTGTCCTCGTTTACAAATCCACTATAGAACTTTTGTAATCACTTCCAGCCCTACACCTAGTTTGCATCATATGGCCCTCTGACTTTGGGCACCCGTACATCGCCCTTCCCCAGCATTTAATTGTCTAGGTCCCATCTCTGAACTCCCTCCCCAAATCTCTTTGTCTTGCTACTTCCCTCCCCACCCTTAAAAGCCTCCTCAAAATCTATTTTTTTTGATTAAGCATTTGATCATTTCTCCTAATTCTTTGATTATCACTCAATGAAGAACCTTGGGACATTTTATGATATTAAAAGCACTATACAAATTAAGGTTGCTGTTGCGACATTCTGGTCTGTATGACTCTACTAAATAATCCCAAAACTTTAATATATATTGCTGCACTTGTAGCTCATCTATGCAACACTTGACATGGTTCTTTGTTGAAGTACAGTACTTACTTGTTAATGGTATCTATTTGATGGTCTTCTAACCTCTTCAGATATTGGTCTAAATAAATAAATGAATAAAGAATTATGTTAATGTAAGAGGCAGAAATTCTCTTTTTTTTGAATATATTATAATGTTGTAACTGATGTTAGGTATTAATATGTGCCATGCCTACAAAATAAAAATAAACTAAATTGTAAAACAATAGTGACACACAGTAAGAATAGAAAAAAACATTGTTGGATAAAGTTGAGGGCTGATTTATTTCATGTATTTTAAATACGTATATCACATCAAAGTAAGTGATTTTCTGAAAACTGAATAAAGTGTTGGTACAGGTCTGAAATACTTTAATAGGAACAAATTGCTTTACACTAAACATTATTACTAAATATTTACTGTGCATTTAAAATATTGTTCACATTCCAGGTTTGAATCCTAGTTACATTTTTCTGATGTGAATACATCTGTTTACTTAATACAAAACAGCTGGAAAAACACATTTAAACCTAAACTGATCACCATTTATATGATCCCTAAAATACCTCCCTCACAGCTGTGCTTGCATTGGTTATTATATATTAAATAATGGTGCATTAGTAAGTATATGATTTATGTTTACATAGGACAGTATAGTAAACACTATCTGTACTATTAATCAAATTTAGGTATGGCCTAAATTAATCTTATAAAGTTTTCAGTTTATCAAACTGTGATCTCAAATGTGATCTCAAAGTTCTTAATCTAAATTTAAATTGGAAATGCATTGTTTACAATTTTTGTAAATCAGAATAGATTAAATCCAAGTGTGATTGAGAGTATTTATGAGGATAATATCTATCCTACTTTTAATTTTCTTTGTTAATGGGCCACCAACCTCTGTAGCTGGGAAGGTAGGTGAATATCCTGTCTTCAGGTCTCTGCCAAAGCTAATCTTTAGCGGGCTGCTAAAAGGCTTGCAACAGCAGTTTAGCAATGGCACAGGAACTTGAGAAAGTATGGAACAAGAAAAGCCCAATCGACCCATACAGCCTGCTCTTTTTACAGACAACCTATTATGGACTCATTCTAATTAATTTGACCGTCTGAGAGAAGGTTTTGGACAAATAGAGCCTGATCCCCAAAGACAATCAAACAAAATTCCTGAATATTTATCCATTCTAACATCTCCCTAGTTCAGCCATGATCTACCACTTTCCATAGGCATACTTTTCACAGCTCTTGACCTCAGCAGCACATAAGCCACTGTATCCCATGGAGTATTTGATTGTCCCTATAACCTTGAATCCCATTCCCAACCAGATATAGCTGAATCTATGATCTCCCCCCTCCTTGAAGGGAGATGCCTTCCCTCCACTTTTTTTGTATATCATAAGCAGAACCTCAGAACTGATAGAATTCAATAATTGTTCAAAAGTCTTTCCTTCCAAGAAAAATACTATAAAATTAGGTGATGTTCATAGGGTTAAGTTTTTGAGAGAGTGAACAGAATGAAAAATTGGAGTGGTTATAATTGTGCACCTGGCAACCTTTGACCTTTACCATGGTGTCATGCAAAACAGTCATCGTATGTTAGCAAGAAAACGATAGTAATCTGGGACACATAATGGATAGGCTGGTTCAGATATGGTTTCATACAAAAAATTAGTTTAATATGTAGAATTATGAATATTTGGGAATGAACAATTTTGCTGTGCTTTATTTGGGCAGTTCTAGTGACATCATTGGAAAAAGTTTGACGAGTTTACAGATATTAACAAAAAAAACCAAGATTAATCTCAGCCATATAACTGATATTCTACCATCAACATTTTTAATACAGAGAGTGTGAAGCATTGACTTCTGCTTCAAAAAAGCTGGCTAAGTACGTGGTTGCAAATAGGATTGAAGGTTATGAAGCTAAATATAGACTGAGATAATCAGATACGCCATGCAACACAATAGTGTACCCTTGGGGTGGGTTAAGGGAAGGGGATTCAATATTGTCTGTGGAAAGCAGTTGGCTAGGATCGAAAATGGATGAATACTTTGGAGTTTTGTCTCATTATCTTTGGGGATACACAGCAGTATGCAGAATGTTCCCTCCAAAGATTAAATGGGGTAGACTCAGGATAAATTGGACTGTATGTGGTTTGCAGAACGAGTGTGCTTGATGAACCAAATGCGTTTCTTGATCTGTGCATTCCTGTGTCTTTAAAATAAGTCTAGAGGTAGGAAGGAATCATTCCTTTATTGTGGGGTTCAGATTATGCTACACTGTTCAGTTGGATCTACCTGCTCTAGTGCCACTTTCCTGCCCTTGCTCCACATTCTTTTATATTTTTCCTTCTGGAATAAATATCCGACTGCCTTTTAAATGATTTTTTTACTCTGCCTACCAGCCACCACTGGCAAGGCATTTCTCGTTCTAATAATCCACTGTGTGAAAACACTTGTATTTAACTTTTCCCTTCTTTCTTGATAATCCTGAGTCTATACTCCTATGTTACCAATTCGCCAACCAGAGGGAGCATGTTTTCACTTTTTAATTCCCTCAAAATATTTATAATTATAAAAATCTCTATTACATCCTCCCTTAACCTTGTCAGCTCCAGTTAAGAAAGTACACATTTTTCAAGCCTTTGTTCATGAATACAACCTTCCATTACTGGCAACATTCTAGTGCATCTTCACTACAACCTTTCAGTGCTTCTGATATCCCTCCTATAATGCGATGCCCAAAACTACACACAGTGCTCCAAACGGTGGCTTAACCAATGTCTTGCCATTTCCTTGTTTTAAAATCCAATGTCCTTATGTATAAAACTTAGAATTGTGTTTGCTTTTTATTGGCCTTTTTAAACTTGCAATTCCACTTTTAAAGATTATTATATCTACACCGCAAGATGTCTCAGTTTCTCCCCTTTGTTAAGAGTCTTACAACAGGTAGTATTCTTTTTCCTGAAATGTGCTACTTCGCATTGTACAGTAGAATGTTGCGAATTTTCTTTTACGGGGCATATGAAACTACGTTTTAGGATTCCTTTTTACATCGATGTGGTGTAAAGGAGCTCTTATAATTGTAAGCCAATAAGGCAGTCTCCATAATAAAAACAGAATGCTGGAGATAATCAACAAGTCTGTGGAGAGAGAAACAGAGTTAACGTTTCAGGTCGATGACCTTTCAGTAGTCATTCTCTGTCCTGGGCTCCCTATAAATTTTAATTTAAAAAAATGTATTTGTTCATTCACGGGATGTGAGCGTCGCTGGCAAGGCCAGCATTTATTGCCCATCCCCAAATGCCCTTGAGAAGGTGGTGGTGAGCCGCCTTCTTGAACTGCTGTAGTCCGTGTGGTGAAGGTACTCCCACAGTGCTGTTAGGGAGGAAGTTCCAGAATTTTGACCCAGCGACGATGAAGGAACGGCGATATATTTCCAAGTCAGGATGGGGTGTGACTTTGAGGGTAACTTGCAGGTGGTGGTGTTCCCAAGCGCCTGTTGCCCTTGTCCTTCTAGGTGGAAGAGGTCGCGGGTTTGGGAGGTGCTGCCGAAGAAGCCCTTGGCGAGTTGCTGCAGTGCACCTTGTAGATGGTACACACTGCAGCCACGGTACGCCGGTGGTGGAGGGAGTGAATGTTTATGGTGGTGGATGGGGTGCCAATATAGCGGGCCCTGCATGCTTCCCTCTTCCTGTATCTTTATCCTGTTGAAATCAAGACTTATGACACAAACTCCCAGTCTTACTTATTCTACCCAGGACCTCAAAACTGTGGAACTCCTGATCTCCGGCATCTTCTCGTCCTCCTACAAGCTTGAAGCTTTTAAATCGCACACCAGTGGTCCCCTAACTACGACTTCACCATCTTCCCTCTTCCCTCCTACTGTTTCCAAACCTTGGTGATGTCCTGCACCATCAGCTTTGGCCCTTCACCTAAGCTTATCAATTTGAAGAATTACATATTTCTTCCCAGCTGAAGACTCTTGATTGTCAATTAAACTTTAGCTCAAATGAGCTAAACAAAAGATACGCTTTGGCAACACCATAGAGATGGAATACGTAACACAGACATTTTCCCCCCAAACCTTGTCTACTTAACAACAGTCATTACACTTCAAAGTGATTCATGTACCTGAAGCACTTTGAGATATTTCTGAGAAACGTGACACGGTGCTACATCAATGCAAGTCTCTCTGTCTCGTTTCAAACCCGAAAGCCTATTTTTTGAGCCAACCGAATGTAACACTGACCTGTTTCTAAATTGATGCTGGCAGCGTTTCCGGCGGGGTCCTAGAGAACAGAAGCAGCTTAGTTGGTGTGCATTTCAATCATGCTGATTTAATACATGGAAATTCTAAGTTTCCAAAAAATAAAAATGAGAAGAAATGTGAACATCGTACTTCTGCAATAAACGATGGCGACAAAGATCAGCGCGAGCAACAACAAAAAGGCAGCGCCCGTCAGTGGAGCCCAGACGAGTATGTGGCAAGACATTTTATCTTCCTGTATCCCTAAAACTGAAAACAAAACAGGGAACTTATCAAAACGTGAATGTCAAGGCACATGTATCGAAAATGTGTACTTGTAGCTGATTCAACTGATTTTTGTTGAGTGACAAAATTAAAATTCACTTCAGTAAATAGAATATAAATTGGGAGGGAATTATTCAACTTTAATATTCGAAATATTAAATAATAATTAAATATGTAGTACAGGCAGGAAGTATCTAAATATACACATTTAGAAGCCCTACAATATAGTGAAATAGAGATAGAATATATACAGATTATGTCGAATATAAATGTAGAATATGATTTTACATTTTTGTTTCTGGCTCTGAGCAAAGATCAGCTGGTGCAGTTATATAAAGATAAAGATTAAATCAACCGAACACTAGCAAGTCTAGCGGGAAAAGCGCCGCACAAGTTCCCATTTTCTCACTATTGCCCTGCTAAAGCAGCGGCTGTTAAAGATGTAGCACAGAAACCCTTGTAATATTCTCGACACCATTTAGAATTTTTTTAACCCCCCCTTAATAATATAACTATTATTTCAATTGAGCTTTTATATTTAAAACCGCTCCCTTTTAACTTCGAACTGAGTGCTTGTGTCAGACAGGTTGAGACATTGGATCAGTCCGGAGTTCAGCTGTACAGAGTGTGGGTCAGAGAGCGGTGGAGATTCAGACCTAAAGCTCTTGTCCATGTGTGTTGAGGCGATGTCAGTGCTCACCCCTCACAAATCCAGCACTATTTGGTTTTTCAACCTTAATGCCGGGACGATTCTACAATGGGTTTATTATTTGGAACTCCTCTCCCTTCTCTGCTGAAACAAGGCGCGCTGATCGAGAGGAAATTTCCGAAGGAACAAGCGCCAGGATACACTGACCAGGGAGATGCCAGTATCGGAAATCCCATCGCCCTCACTGGGTTGGATTTAAAGCCCCGGGAGTGAAAGGGCCGGCCAGGCTTCCAGACAATTTGGAATTCCGCTGAACACGACGTTAAGCTCCGGGTAAACCAGAGGCTTATCGAACCCGGACACGAGGGGATCCCAGGGGTGGGCGCCGAGGGCTGTTCGGAAATATCGCCCATTTCTATCCCTTTCTGTGTATGGGGCGCCGCCAGGATAGCCCAAACTTAAATGCATACACGGCTATTTGGGGAGAAATCATTTACCCCTTTAAAATAATCTTAGACACTTGGTTAAAATCACTCACATAGAAAACGTACACCAGCCTTTAACCAAACAGCGCCCAATAAACGAAAGCCTCAATAAGCATGTATCTGTAAGCGAATGCTAACAGCACACGCGTTCTTCAGTCCATGCACATATACATTGGCTGGGGCGATTTGCTATGTTTCTATGGACCGAAATGGTAAACCCATCGATAAAGACCATCGTGACCATTTCGCCACAGGTCAGCTTAGAGAGAACCTGCGCTCGTTACTTGGGCCAATTATTTGTTTCACATTGATTAACGCGGCGGTAAGAATGACTCTGGTCCCTTCTAAGTAGCGACACGGTGACTGGGTTTGTGAAGATTTCCTCTGGTCGTTGCTTCTGAAGCCACAGACAGGGCGCAGCGTAGATGCGCCTAGAGGACGCCAGACGTGGGGAAACTAGAGTTGTGAAGAGGGGTTTGAGATACTGGGAGAGAGAAGGTTAGAGGGGATTTTATAGAGTTGTTTTTTTAATTAAGAGTTTTGGTAGAGTAACTAGGGAAAGGCTAGTTCCCCGAGTGGCGGAGTTGGTGTTGAAGATTAAACATGCTACTCAGAGTGAAGAGGTTGGGCGAAATTTCATTCTTTGGGGGGTTGTTGGGGAATGAGTGCTTTGGCACAGAGAGTGACTGAGACATAGATCGTCGCATGTTTGAAGGGTAAATTGGATAACAACTTTGAAGCAGAATAAGATACAGGGACAAGAGCAAAATCCTGTGGATGCTGGAAATCTGAAATAAAACCAGAAAATGCTGGGAAATACTCAGCAGGTCAGGCAGCGTCTGTGGAGAGAGAACCAGAGTTAACGTGTCAGGTCGAGGGACCCTGAACAACTCTGTCTCTCTCTCCACGGAAAATACCGGGACATGGAGAGAGAGGGAGAGAGAAAGTGAGGCGGTGGAATTAGTTTTGGATTGCTCCGGGAAAGAACTAACACAGCCAAGATGGTCCGAATGGCTTCCTCCTGCGCTTGAACTTCTTTCTATGATTCTAACAGAATCCACATAAGAATCAATTAGAGGAACCGATGCCCCATGATATCTGAATCAGTAACCATAACACGAATCTTGCCTCTGAAGAGGATTTAATATTAATTCCCGAGACTCAGGGGGTTCGGTGTGAATAAGCCTGGTTTGTACCTGTTGTGGTTGAGTAACACGGAATCGTTTCTTTCTTCTTCGGTGCGACTGATTTTGCTTTCGACGTAGTTGGCTGTGTGGTGCTTTTAACCTCTGCATTTATTCAATAAGGAAAATGTAATAAAAATGACATATAAACTTAACAATGTGATAGCCAGAGAAAAATAAATACAGGCCGAGTTAAAATATTAAAACACAGAAACTCATACAAAATATCCAACGAGGGCGTGAAATACTAATGGCACGGTTTTACTCCAGTGTTGGCTTTTTTTCCCGACCTTCACTGACCTTCGAGGTAAAGGATGTTCACTTTCCCAAACGTCAAAGCCAGGTTCTTGAGCATGACACAGTAGTACCTCCCAGAGTCTTCCTTGGAGAAATTGTTGACGGTCAGAGACACTTTGCCGGAAGAAGTTACGGCAGTGTATTTGACATCTGTAGACTTGACTTTCCCCAGTGCAGTTATAGAGAGCAAGAAGGTCGGGGTCTCACTCCCCGCCTGGCGGAACCAGTAGACCCTATCCTCCGCTCTGAAAGAGCAGTCCACCACAATGCGGCCGTCTTTCTTCACCGCTTTTCCTTGCAAGTGTTGAGCGGTGACTGTAAAACATAAAAAATACATGTAAAAAAGACTCACAGTGTAGTCCTGTTGTGGAACCATTGGATGAAAGCGAGCGGAATGCGAAAGAAGCGGCCACTCACTGGGAGAAGCGCTCACACTTCAACAAGAACGACGACTTGTATTTGTATAGCGCCTTTAACCCAGTAAACCGTCCCGCAGGAGCGTCCCAAAACAAAACAAAACATGACTTCAGGCTCTGAACGTCAAAGCACGTTAATATCAAGATCTACAAAGTGGATGTAAACTGAGCATCTTTCACACTTGCTCTGTTCAAATGTTAGTTAGTGTTGAACAGCCGTCCCCACATAACTTACCAGCGAATGTAATTTTTCGGGGGAAATGCAATAGAATCACAGAAGGAGGCCACTCGACTCTATGGTACAGCTAACCAATGAATCCCACTCCCCTCAGCCCCTGCTAATGTTCTCCTTTCAAGTATGCAATAAGGTGCAGGAAAATTAGCTGATAGTTTAAGATCCAAAATATCGCTAATCCGATTGAATTCTCGAATTATATTAAACGCATGACTCGATTCAAAGACACATTTGTAACGCTGCAGTTTAAATCTGTCTCCGGTCAGTTATAAATTCATATATTTTCCTTACCACCGCCCCCCCCCCCTTTTTAGGATAGCCGAATTATCTTAATCTTTTGCGAGACGGATAAGAGAACGCAAAATGTTCAGCATTGTTACTTACTTGTCAGATGGGCCACGAGAAGGAATCCGAGGAGTTTCATGGTGTTGCAGTGAAGGGAGGCACCAGCTACAAGCCGATGTTGCCAGCGCGGGGGGGAATGGGTCCCTTTCTGCAGCAACCGGTGACTGCACTGACTCGGGGCGTGAGGTCACCGCTTCAGTAGGCGTCCAGATGTTTTCTAACAAGGAAAAGAGCCTCCGTCAACATACGTTTCGAATAAGTTTTCGTCTACCAGAGGCAGGAAGCTCAATACTTGGGACTTATTTCGATCTCTAAACGCCAGCGTTGTCGGCCCGTTTTATGCGTTCAGCTGCTGGTGTACAGGACAATAAATACTTTTGTTTGCCGCACTGTCATAATAGCAACTACGAAATGGCGGAAAAAAACACATTCAGCGTACACTAAATGTTATTTTTTAATAAACATAGGTGTGCAAAATCTAAACTCATCTTATTCACAATAAGATTTGCGTCCACGGCTGACTTGGAACAGGCTTCTGAAAACCATACTTGGATTGACTTGTGCACCTGTCAGCCGCGCATGTGAAAGGGGCGTCAAATGGGGGATTCCTTGAATTGCATTAATTGAATGGGGTATTGTTTGAACAATATCTCATCTGATGTTCGGTTGGGTGATGGCAGTTGTTTGCATTTGAAGTAAGATTTAAAAATGAGCGTAACCGGGAGGCGGGAAATCCTTTTAGCCGAATGGCGGCAAACCGAGAGGGGCGGAAAGACCCCTACCCCGGGGAGGCGGGAAATCCTTTCAGCCGTGAGACGGCGAAATCTCAACAATTGAATGAATGGGTGCACCGTGGTGAGTGAATGAAATAAAACCCCTACAGTCACAGAGGTTAAAACTCAAAACCTCGGGACTAAAGGGTTGGTGTGTTTAACGAAAGAGTGATTGACAGGAAGTGAGCAATTAATCAGAGTAACGCTATAGGGGTGAGCAACGTAGTGTACAAACCTAATTCACCAATACCGTGAATTAAGCATTAAACGTAGCAGTTAGTTATGACTAAGAGGGTGGAAGAAGAATCCTCAAGGGACCTGGATTCTATAACCCGACTCCTGGAAAATAAAAAGAAACAGTGCAGAGAGCCAAAGGCTTGGTGGGGAGGAGCTAAAGATAAAGAGGCAACAGATAATGTAAGGAATTGAAACAGAAGGGAGAGATACAGAAGGAAAAAGATCTAATTTGCAGGCGAACCAATTTGAAACCCCAGCAAGAAAAAAAACAAACAAACAGGGATTTGGAAACTAGGGAAAGCTGTTGAGTCACAGATTTAAAAAGGAAGGAAAAGATAAACTTAAAGCTTTACCAACATGGAAGTTATTAGCATCCGTACCAAGACAAGTAAAACACGAGATTTGCTGAGTGAAAGGAACTTTAGACATATGCTGAAATTACAGTTTGTATAAAAATGTGTGAGTGTGGATGTTTTCCTGATTAGGAATGTTTAAGAGGTTACAATATTCCTTTGTCTGAAAATCTGTCCGTTAAGAAAAAGAAATGTCTGCTGTGTGTTGTAGCCCCACCCACTTCTCTGTGTTAAAGTAAAAGCATTTAACCCCTTTGTCTTGTCTTGGATTTTGGAAGTTTAAGAATGTGCGAATAAGATTGTGCCCTCAGAATGAAAAAAAACCTATTACAATTTAAATTAAGCTGGAGTGTAAAAATTGAAAAGAGCAACAAAAAGTTTGTTTAATGAAAGATTAAGTTTCAGTCTAAGATCTAACCTTGAAGTTATGAGGTAAATTAACCTATTAAAACCAGACTTTCATTGTGGCCACAGTGAAATTCTGGTTGATGTAAATTGGTGTAGTCCGAATTGAATAAGATAACTCCACTCCGCAAGAATATCCGATAGTGGCAGGTCCCTCTACAATGTTTAATTGACTATGGTACTGGAAGCCTTATAGAAGGCGGGACTAGAGTTAAACCTTAGAAAGGTATAGGTAGGGAAGGATGAAGTAGTCGACCTAGGCTACATAGTGACACAAGGGAAGAGACAAATGCCCAAAAACAGATGGGAGGGGCATTAGGACTGGCTGCGTGCTTTGATTGCTCGCAAGCTTCTAGGGATGGCAGCAGGAAGGGACCGCGCCAGAGAGGGGAGGGGGATCCGAGGATGTTTGTTGATGCATTGGTAGGGGGCCGACAGTGCAAAATGTTAATAGACACAGGAGCCACAATCTCATTGACAGACTTACCCTTGCCCCGAACGAAACTTTCAGTTAGTATAGCAGGAATCGGTGGACGAAGAATCAGGGCTTATAAGAGCGAAACAGTCTTACTAGAAATTGGATGTATAATAATACCTACACAGTTGTGGGTATGCGAGAACACCGAAGGAACAATCCTAGGGATAGATATACTGCGAGAAGTAGGAGCTTTAGTCGACCCTAAAGCGAATGAAGTGTACTGGCCCCCAGATTATAAGTCAAACAAACAGGCAGGCCCGGGAAACAAAGTAGAAATGGCCCAGCCTATACAGGATTTGATCAAAGGGGGGTAGCCAAAGGAAAAAGTGTAAACCTATATAGATAGTCGGAATGCCTTTGGGGTGGTGTCTGATTACATGATAGCGGGAGTAGGCAGGGATATATGACACCAGGAGGAAGACCCGTAAGAGACAAGAATATAATCAAGGAATGAGTAGGAACCTCTCTCCCACCCAAAGAGTGCATAATAATAAATTAAAGCACACAAGAGGATGGGCAGCTAAACGATCAACTGAGAGAGGGAATCTGACCAATGAAGCCCAAATGTTCATGTTGAATCAAAGTGTGAAACCACAACTGTCTTTCAGTCAGGGATGTTTTTTGGGTTGCGTGAAGTGACGCAATAATGTTTAGCTCCACCTTCAAAAGCCTGCGAAGGAGTTAACCCTTTCCACTGACAGCTGTTTGAGTTCACCAAGCAACAACTTCAGTATTACTGAATAGAATTTAAAGATATTGGACATTAATAAATGTAAATTTCTTAATGTTGAGTTAATATTTCCCCACAGTGATAGAAGGAAAATTAGGATTTGATAAATGGAAGTTATTTTATAAACTAATTGCAGCACTGTCTCAAATGGCCAGGAGACTGCTTGGGAAGCTGTCCTGTTACCCAAAGATAAATCTGGACAGATAGTTAGAGACATGAGGCCAAAGACCAACAGATTATACGGGATCGAGAGCAGGATACACGGGACGACCAGAAGGAGGTCTTAGCAATAGATAGCAAAGTGATAGCAGAAATAATACCAGCCAAACCAGGGCTAGCACCCAGATGGTCAGGACCTTATGAAGTATTAATGAATAATGACACATGTGCTCATGTAGATGGGTCTGGAACGGGTAAAGGAAGGTGGAAACACTGGACTCAGTTAAAAATATATAAGAAAGACAATGAGTAAACCAGAGATGGTGCCCTTTTTGACAGAGTGAGGAGTATACTAGAAGATATAAAGAATAGGAAGGGGAGTTACTACATATATCAATGATAATAGGCTGTGTATGATGATAATATTATATGCCATAGTTTGCATCTTCAGGTATGTCTGGGGACAGAGCCACAGAACAAGAAATGAACCAGATGTACAGCATTTTGAACTGATAAAATGGATAAGAGCAGAATAATTCTAACTGGCTGGTGATGACCAGCCCCCTTTTTGTAATTACAGGAACATTGGACGTCCGGAATGAGATGGAGCGTCCTCGCCTTGATTCTAGGGATAAATATAAGTATTGCCATTATCGAGGGGGATTAGTAATAAGGAGAACACAGGATGAGGTGTATTTTAGTGTAGCACAGAGAGTTACTAAGCTTGCCATTAATAGGAGTACTTTTGAGATACAAAACAAACCTGGAACTCCCTGTGGGTAAAACAATTAGAGGATCCACAGGAGAAAAAATATCTTACAAAGATGTAAGAAACGGGGAGTATTGGAAACGACCGGAGCAGGGTATGCGGCCGGGTTAGCAACAGTTAATAGCTTGGACATAGAAGGAGTAAACGAAGGAGTAGAAGAATTACAAGCAAAATAGAGAAGTTACTAAAACAAGCTACTGGAAATAGCCAGCAATTGACACTGGCAGGGAAACCAAACAATAATGCAATTGTCGGGGGTGGAAGAGGTAGTAGCCCCCCATGCAGAAACAATCAATACAATTATTGATAGACTTAATAATGCTTCTCGCCAAACCGATAAGGAACTAATATGTGCCACGTAGGGCTCATGGCTATTGTCGAATGCTCAGCATAACATGAGGCAAATAAATAATGGACAGATCCCTGATTGGATTACTAATAAGGATCTGGAACCTTGGATTGACACAAATAAAAGCCTATGCAAAGGATGTAAAATGGGACAAGTATACCGGGCAGGCGATTGTCTGACCCCATGAACTAAGATGATTGGCTTTGTACTGGCCATCCCACAATTCCCAGAAGGGGGACAACTCCGATACGACGTGATTAATATAGGAGAAGTACAAAGGGAAAGTGGGTTAAATATCATGATGTCCCTACCAAGGCGCTTTGGGAAAGGGATGAAGATAATAAACAGAAGAATGAAACCTAAAGGGGGGTGGTAATGGACTGGTGCCACCACAAGGCAAGGACATGGGTGTGCACTCACCCCCCCAACCGAGGGAGACACATCCAAGTACGGGTTTACGAAAATTACCAATTGCACCCTCGAGGTACACCCAAGGGGGATACACTGGACATGGGTAGCACCAATGAACAACGGGACATGTTGTGTCACCACAATTGAACAGAAATATGAATATCAAGATATGGCTTATACCATTCCCCAACCAAACCGTTGTATTGGTCTAAAGATACCTATACAGATAGGAAAACCTGGTCATTTGATAATATGAGACTTACTAAAAAGGGTTGAAACTTATGTCATACCAGAGCCCAAGGCAATTCCTAAGTTAGAGGAAGCTTGCCAGAAGTTACGGCAGGAAACGAAGGAAATTTTAAAGTACTATCATAAAATAGAAGAAGGCTTAAAGAAACAACAAAAAGACATTAGTACAACATTAGAGGAAACTCACCCACTTCCTCATATTTTGATAATTGGGGACCAGGATGGTCGGGGACTGTGGGCGCCTCGGTGGTACAAGGCATAATGATATTCCTCTTGATTGTCATTCTGATATATTGTGTATTTTTATTTCTCCAGTGCCTTTGTGCCAGAATGAGTAAGGCCGAAATTGGTGCGGTGAAAGAAGTAGAGCCTGAGGAGGGGCAGGTAGCGATGTTAAGAATGGACTCCCCTGCCCCTCCAAGGCAAATGGTGTAAGACGCGATGGGAAGCCCTGAAATTATGTGGGATTAATTGGGCATGGTAATTAATGACTGGGCCGGCCAACCGTAAGATGGAGGTGGCAGAAGGAGGGTGGTGAATGAGGACTGGTGTGTGATGACAGTCTCGAATTGGCACGTCACACACCCCACGTGGGAATGAGGGACAGGCTTGAGCAGAAAAGCCTAAACCATTAGTGCAGGGTCTAAGGGGCCCCCGGGAATGGTTACACCGGAAGGAGTGCATAAAGGAAAGACCACCCTAAAGGAAAGACCACCATACCACAGGGGGGGGAAGTCGGCCTCCAAATTGATAGGATATATACATGTATAACCTAGACTGGTAGAAGGCCAGGGAGTGCACGCTCTGGCAGACACCAGGCAGTGGACATACATGTTGACCTGTTTTGGAACAATTGTCCAAAAGGTCAAAAGGAGGGACTGAAGTAAGATTTAAAAATGAGCGTAACAGGGCACGTTTAGTAGAACGCAATTGCGCGCAAAATGTTTAAAGATGAAATGTACTAATTACTCGTATGTTTAATTGCAGAAATGACCATACCAGTTTAGAGATATGAAACTTACAAAAAGAGACACTGACATAACCCTTTTCTGGAAAAACGAAACTTAGTAGTGGTCAAGAGAGAGAGGGACTCGTTTCTCAGAAATCACATGACCTGATGACTCATTTCCAAGGGCAGCACGGTGGCATAGTGGTTAGCACTGTTGCCTCACAGCGCCAGAGACACGGGTTCGAATCCGGCCTCGGGTGACTGTCTGTGTGGAGTTTGCACATTCTCCCTGTGTTTGCGTGGGTTTTCTCCGGGTGCTCCGGTTTCCTCCCACAGTCCAAAGATGTGCGGGTTAGGTTGATTGGCTATGATAAATTGACCCTTAGTGTTAGGGGGATTAAATACGTGGGGATAGGGTGGGATATGTGTTGGTGTAGGGGTTACGGGGATCGGGTGGGATATGTGTCGGTGCAGGCTCGATGGGCCGAAATGGCCTCTATCTGCACTGTGGGGTTTCTGTGATTCTGTGATTCTGTGAAATCAGAGGTTCCACAGGACCCTGCAGTGAAAAGTGAAACTTATGTTATTGGTTACCTTGTAGAAGTTAGACACACCTAGTTAGTGATTAATGTATAGACTTTTAAATCGATTGGACCTCTGGAATAGGAGGTCTCGGAATATGTGTATAACTGTGTAAACCTCAAGAGGTTCGGTGGAGTCGGAGCCTTGTGTTGGGACGCAAGAGCCATAGCTCCCCAGGCCTGAATAAACCGTTTTTACTTCAATTATTGGGTCTGTCTTTCTTACAACAAGCCAGTGTTGTTGACTTTGTATATCACTTAGTCCACACTTTGGGGGCTTACATCACATTGATTTCAAGGCACTTGTACAAGTTCAGTTGAATCAACACGTTGTGGCTGTTTAAGCATGTGGGCATTACCTCAAATGGAAATTTATTTACTTGTAATTTCCGGAATTAATTGAAATTACTTACAAAAAGCAAGGAACCAATCAGAACCACGGCAGATAGTTGCAGCAACCATCATTATGAATCGGTTTACAATTTTTTGATTCAATAGTAAGATGTGATATTTTTAATGGAAGAACAAGCTGCTGAATTAACAACTAACCCAGCACCAAACAAATGAGCACTCGGGGCTCACCATCAACCTGAGACCATGCAAACCATATGCCATAGTTACAATACTGTGGAAATATGGTGAATTCTACATGCATGTAAAACCCATTACAACCTCATATGTTGCAGGAAAGGATGCCCCGGAGCATGGTACATCGGCGAGACCATGCAGACACTGCAACAACGGATGAACGGACACCGCACAACAATCGCCAGGCAGGAGTGTTCACTCCCAGTTGGGGAACACTTCAGCAGTCAAAGACATTCAGCATCCGATCTTCGGGTAAGCATTCTCCAAGGCGGCCTTCGAGACACATGACAACGCAAAATCGTAGAGCAGAAACTGATAGCCAAGTTCCGCACTCATGAGGACGGCCTCAACCGGGATCTTGGGTTCATGTCACGCTACATGTAACCCCACCTGACGTAGGGTCATCCAGACTCGAGTCGTCGGCGGCTTGTTCTCTCTACACAGATGCGGCCGGACCTGCTGTGATTTCCAGCAAAGAAAATGTTTTTTGTCTGTTTTTTGTTTTTCATACAGACCCCAGCATCTGCAACATTTTTACCCCTTGTGACCCCACCTCATTGTTCTTTGATGTAATGTTTTCCTGACTGACCTGTTTGGACACCATTCACACCTTTGATTGCTGTGATTATCTCTCTGCCGAGGTGTGATAAATGGCAGTTAGAAAGATTACCTGTAAACATCTGACATTATTCTCTGACTATATAAGCTGTGTCTTTATGCCTCTCTCCACTTCACCTGACGAAGGAGCAGCGCTCCGAAAGCTTGTGATTTCAAATAAAACTGTTGGACTATAACCTGGTGTTGTGTGACTTCTTACATTTGTCCACCCCAGTCCAACACCGGCATCTCCACACCAGGGAGTAATTATGCTTTGCTTTAATAGACTATTTACGCTTCATAATAATGGTCCATAATATGTATAAAGGCTTCACATCTAACTGCAAAACAGAATTAAAGACTGGAGCTTCCAAATGTCTATTACCCAGTTTCCAGGGTTCAATGAACCTTCCAAGACACATTTTCCATTGATTATATGGTCCATGCCCATTCCACAAACAAGGGCAGAAGAGTAAAATTTGTTAATTACGCATGAAAATTCAACCTATTGACAATTTTCTCAAATGTTTCCATAAGAAAACTTAACTCTTTGTAAAACACGAGGATTAATTGCAATCCCTTCATTGGTGGTCACCACAGAGATGCTATTGCGGATCTGCAGTTATTTCTTTTTTCGTTCCTGGGATGTGGGCGTCGCTGGCAAGGCCAGCATTTATTGCCCATCCCTAATTGCCCTTGAGAAGGTGGTGGTGAGCCACCCTCTTGAACCACTGCAGTCCGTGTGGTGAAGGTACTCCCACAGTGCTGTTAGGGAGGGAGTTCCAGGATTTTGACCCAGCGACGATGAAGGAACGGTGATATATTTCCAAGTCAGGATGGTGTGTAACTTGGAGGGGAACTTGGAGGTGATGGTGTGAGATGTCATCAGAGCTAGGATTGAGCACTTCATTCTCTTTATTTGTTGTCCAGCAAGAAATGCTATTAGGAAGCTAGATTATCCATACAACAACTGGATGAGACTATATTAAATCTATAGGCTTATAGGTTTAGTAGAACTCTTGTTTCTGTAGCACCCACTTCCTTTGATCACTGTCTAGAGTAGTACATTTGAGATCTGGAGTTTATCACTGGAGGAGCTGTAAGCTTGGAGCCACATTCCATCACTCCATGTGCACCTTATTGCAGGTCTAAAACTATGGTCCTTGACAAAAAGTTAGTGAAAATGTTGCTCTAATTGCATTTAACCAATGGATTTAGTCATAGTTAAGACTTCAATATTAATCATTTTGCAAGTAACATTCGTGCCACACAAGTGCCAGGCAATGACCATCATCAACAAGAGAGAGCCTAACCATCTCCCCTTGACATTCAACAGCATTACCATCATCGAATCCCCCACCATCAACATCCTGGGGGTCACCCTTGACCAGAAACTTAACTGGACCAGTCACATAAATAATGTGGCTAAAAGAGCAGGTCAGAGACTGGGTATTCTGTGGTGAGTGACTCCCCAAAGCCTTTCCACCATCTACAAAGCACAAGTCACGAGTGTGATGGAATACTCTCCACTTGCCTGGATGAGTGCAGCTCCAATAACACTCAAGAAAGTCAACACCATCCAGGACAAAGCAGCCCAATTGATTGGCACCCCATCCACCCTCTTAAACATTCACTCCCTCCACCACTGGTGCACCATGGCTGCAATGTTCTCATCCTTGTTTTCAAGTCCCTCCAAGGCCTGGCCAAGCCCTATCTGTGTAATCTCCTCCAGCCCCACAGCCCCCCGAGAACCTGATCAAAGGTGCAAAATGTTAGTCTTCCACATTTAACAGCTCCGCAACCTCCCGAGATATCTGCGCTCCTCTAATTCTGCCCTCTTGAGCATCCCTGATTATAATCGCTCAACCTTTGGTGGCCGTGCCTTCTGTTGCCTAGGCCCTAAGCTCTGGAATTCCCTGCCTAAGCCGCTCTACCTCTCTACCTGTCTTTCCTCCTTTAAGACGCTCCTTAAAACCTACCTCTTTGACCAAGCTTTTGGGCACCTGCCCTAATTTCTCCTTATGTGGCTCGGTGTCAAATTTTCTGTCTTATAAAACTCCTGTGAAGCACATTGGGACATTTTACTATGTTAAAGGTGCTTTATAAATACAAGTTGTTGTTGTTTGTGTGTACCATCTACAAGATGCACTGCAGAAACTCGTCAAAGCTTCTCCGACAGCATCTTCCAAACCCGCGACCTCTACCACCTAGAAAGGCAAGGGCAGCAGGCGCATGGGAACACCATCACCTCCAAGTTTCCCTCCAAATCGCACACCATCCTGACTTGGAAATATATCGCTGTTCCTTTATCATCACTGGGTCAAAATCCTGGAACTCCCTCCCTAACAGCACTGTGGGAGTACCTTCACCACATGGACTGCAGCAGTTCAAGAAGGCGGCTCACCACCACCTTCTCAAGGGCAACTAGAGATGGGCAATAAATGCTGGCCTTGCCAGCGACGCCCTCATCCCATGAATGAATAAAAATAAAATCATATAATAACTATCATTTTGTAAGGTATGGAATATATACACTCTTCATATGTTGTTTTTCTTAGCGCCTGCTCCCCAGTTTTATTTCTTTATTTATCTATTCCATATTTTCTTGCAACAAATTGTCGTGTTAATTTTAAATTTCCTTCTTCCAATACCTGCCACAAGGTTGAATATAATTACATTACTTGCATTAGATTATTCTTCAGCCTTAAGTTTTTCATCATCTCAGACTCACTGCTCAATGCTATATCAAAGCTGATCGCTCCTCTGTTATCTCCTCAATAAAGAGTCCTGCCCTAACTCGTGGTTTGTTAACTTGCGGAGGAAAGGTTGAATGGTTCAAGACTGACACCAGTATGGTTTATAGTGGCTATTTGATTGTCAACAAGAAAAAGATCAATACCTGCAAGCATTTAAGCGGTAGTTAACAGAATAGGGCAAGAATTGTTATTACCCGCTCCTACCCTGGGTAGAGCCCGATGTCCCTTCACTGTGCCTTCCTCCATTGCCTTGACTCCACACTCTTTCGGCGTGACTCCTAATTTTGATCCCACAGCTTGAACTCCCTATTGCTGTTTTTGGGTGGTACGACTGGAACCAGTTCTGAATGTAAATCATTGTATAGCATGGTTTCGGTTGGAACAACTACCAAACCATTCTTTGGTCCTAGCAGCATTGCAGAGCATGGGATGGATGTGTCCTGCACATTGAGTGGGGTGATTAGCACATTTCTTTAATATAGTTTTCAGGGTCCGATTTCCCCTTTCTACTACACCCGAGGACTGTGGGTGATGTGAAATATGCAACTTTTGCTTAATGCCCATAAGCTTTTGGAGTTCAGCAAACATTTTTTCCTGTAAAGTGTGATCCTTGATCACTATCTACCTGTATAGGTACGCCACACCTGCAGATCACTTCACTCAATAAAATTCAGGCTGCAGTGATAGCCGCATTATTTCTGCACGGTAATGCTTCCATCCATTTTGTAAATGTATCAATAATTACTAGGTAATGTAAGTAGCCTGAAGGTGCTTGGTGTAATGGTCCTATAAAATCAATGGCCCACAATTTGTGTCAGTGGCAAAGCGACAGTGATCGCCGCTGACCTCGAAAAATGCTGCCCAGAAAGACCTTGCAATCTCTGCGGTGAAAACTTTAGCTTTCTCGATTTAAATTGATTATAGTGCTATCTATAGGGGATCTCCAGCAGTGATGTCATCAAGCTGTCTAAGCAGTTAATCACATTGAAGAATTCTCACAGACAGCAAGCCAGGAAATAAAAAGCAGCTTTTATCATTCACTTTAAAAACACGTTTTACAGAGAGCTAAATAAAGATTGAGCCATACACATGGGGTTATGGTAAAAGCTGAAATATCATAAACAAACTTTAAAAAAAAATTTAAAATATTTTTTATTGTTGTAAAAATCTAGTAACTTTTTTTTTATCATAATGGAGAAATTTGACATTCCACAAATATAAAATTAGATTTTCAGAACCAGAACGATTGTTCAGCATTAGTTATTACTTAGAACACCATTAAAAACCCAGTTATGTCTCACTGAAGAAGGCTTAACTTTGTATGGGGTTTTTAACAGCGATATTTCCAAGCGGAAAAGGGGAAGTTTTCGTCAGTTCAAGTGATTTCAGTGATTGCCGGCTATGGGGAATTGCACAGCACAGCCTGTGGCAGACCAGGGAATGACTGACCACAACTTCAGGATTTTCGCACTTATCAGCACATGAAGTTACGGTCAGTTTCAGAGGTGTAATGACGGCGAACGCTGACAGTTTCACTGTCATTCGCACAACAAAATCCAGGCCAACTTGTAAGGGTCCAGGATCCCTCAGGGGGCGGAGCACTTCTGAGGATTGCTCTATTTGTATGCAATGCTGGGTTGTGCTGCAGGCACACCAAACAGCGTGCTGTCCTCTGACTGATATCGGCCTTACAGTCGGGCCACCATGCTACCTTTTGTATTTTGTCAGTAGTGGTTTCTGCTGAACAGTGCCCTCCAACAGTGTGGCTGTGGATCATGTCAACGAATTCCTCTGCCATGGTGGCTGGAACACACACTACTGGAAATGAGTCTGATTTAGGCTGGTACATAAGAGGGGGATTTTCTGTATGATGAGACTCTCCCCTTGGGACACAGATAACGTGGTGTGCCCATGCAGTGGATTGGGTAACGGTTTTCCCGTTTGATGCCAGCCCATGGTTTGTTCATACGGTGGCCATGACATTTGTATGGTAATTAAGTCAGACTGCTTTAATTGTGGCTCGATTTTGTTAACAGGAGCACCAGAGGAAAATGGGCCATAGGCTGCTTTGTCTCTTTGGCTGCTTTGTCAGCTTGGGAGTTACTGATTGAGTCTGGGTCAGTTGCCTTGGTGTGGGCTTTTACTTTACCAATAAAGCATGGTTGCTTCCTATCTCTGAATGCTTCCCATAATGATCCAAACAAATAGCCATGTACCAACAATTTGCCGTCAGAAGTTCTGTAATCATTTTTACAATACAAAGGAAGTGACAACATGGTGTTGATAGCATAGGCACTGCCAGACCAAATATTGACTGATTGGTCCCTAGTCTGAATTACAGCTGTCAAGAGGGCCACAATCTCGGCACATTGCGCCTAGTGTGGCATGCACTTGTGCTGGATAACTTGATCTGGGAGAACTACTGCAAACCCTGTAACTGGTTTCCCTGGTAATGCGATGATGATCCATACACATAGACATGTGGGGCATCAGGTATTGCAGTCTTTTGAAGTGGGTGTGCCTTGAAGTCCATCAATGGTAGGGGGCTCACCCTTATTAAGGTCCATATTCTCATCACCCTATCCTCACCAACCTTCATTGCCTCTTCATGGCCCACAGAATGTACTTTAAGATCCTATCCTCATCTTTAAATACCTCTATGGTCTTGCCCTCCCATCTTGGCACAATCTCCTCCAGCTCCATGTTCCTTGTTGCATCCTCTGCCCCCACTGGTTCTTCGTCCTGTGCTCCCTAGTTCCTTCAGCCACTATTCCCTCCCCCCTCTATAAGTATCTCTACCTTGTCACCTCACCCCCTGCTTTCAAAAGCCCCTTATTTTGACTTTGCTTTTGTCCCCCACACCTCGCTTCTCTTTCTGCTGTCTAATGTATGTCCCTTCTTTGTATGCCATTCTGTAAAGTGGCAAGATGTCTCTGTAGGTGTGAAGCAAAATAGAAGATGTGTAGTTGTTGAACTAGAGGCTAATTGTTGACAGAAGCTTTTTTGCTAGATTGACAGCTGCTCATCACTCCCCAGCTCCTCGCCTTGGGCAGAGACTCCTTCATCAGGGTTAGTAGAAACCAACAGGAAATGACTGATTTTCTGTCTATTTCTTTTTAAAAATATGCGACTTGTGTATTGATTGGTAAGTTTCCTATCTGTTCAGTTGTGATTGGTAGCTGTTTATAATGATCAGATTTGAGATAATCAGGTTTCAATGTGACACAGGCTTTGCATGTGTGAGACTTTGAGGTGTGACATGCTGTATCGATGATTCCACGTCAGGTCCGTTTACTCTGAATATCTATAATCATATCCAATTATCCATTGGTGCTACAGGTGCCAGCTCTTGAAACAATCCAGACAAGATTGTCGCATATTAGCAAAAGTATCAGCCGTGGCTCAGTGGGTAGCACCCTCGCCTCTGGGTCAGAAGGTTGTGGGTTCAGATCCCACTCCATGAGACTTGAACACAAACATCTAGGCTGACACTCCAATGGAATGCTGCACTGTTGGAGGTACCATCTTTCAGATGAGACATTAAACCGAGGCTCCATCTGCCCTCTCAGGTGAATGTAAAAGATCCCATGGCACTATTTCGAAGAAGAGCAGGGGAGTTATCCCCCTGTCCTGGCCAATATTTATCCCTCAATCAACATCACTAAAAAACAGATTATCTGGTCATTATCACATTGCTGTTTGTGGAGGTTTGCTGTGCGCAAATTGGCTGCCAGGTTTCCTACATTACAATAGTGACTACACTTCAAAAAAGTACTTTACAGGCTCACCGTAAACTTGAGGAACAGCACCTCATCTTCCGATTAGGCACTTTACAGCCTTCCGGACTCAATATCGAGTTCAACAATTTCAGATCACAACCTTGGCCCCTATTACATTTTTACTTATATTTTTTATCCACACCTTTGTTTTGGCCTTTCCCCCCCTTTCTTTTTTTTTTCTCTCTCCCACATGGCAGCTGTCTCCCATTCTGCCAGCGCATTTCACACCTAATCTAGAGCCATCTTTTGTCTCCACTAGTCCTATCACCATCTCGTCTCGTTTTGAATACCTCTTAATGTCTCTTCACGTCTCTTCTGTTCTCTCCCAGCCTGGCCTCTTAATCTATTTCATTTACTGTGCTTCTTTAGTCTTGACAAAGGGTTTTCACCCGAAAGGTTGACTCTATTTTCTCTCCATGGATGTTGCCTGGCCTGCTGAGTTTTCCCAGCATTTTCTGTTGTTATTTCAAAAAAGTACTTCATTGGCTGTAAAGCGCTTCGGGGCGTCCGGTGGTCGTGAAAGGCGTTATATAAATGCAAGTCTTTCTGTGTATTCCTTTTCTTTCTAAACGTCTTATTGAACTCTGTTATACAAACCTGACCTCCTTTATCCTGGTCCTAATGCTCGTTCTGTAATATGCAAACAGTTAAATATATCAGTATTACAATGATCTCTGCTATCATACAATTGTTTACGGTTTTACTTCCTGTTTTTTTCAAACATACCACCTCCCAGTTCGTGTTGTTTTCCGTTCAATGCTTTCACACACCTTTCGCTTTCCGCTTAAATATATTTCTCTGATAAAGTAAATATACTCTGGTCCATTGTTCTATCCCCGTTTCCATTGAGATACAGTTGACCACCCGACCAGTAAATGAGTTCAGTGCGAGTGCTCTGGCCCGTGAGAGTTGCGGTTCCCGCTGTCTCTTGTGTTAAGAGTATCTGCACTGGCAATATTTTAAAAAGCTGTAATTTCCAATTTGAATGAATAGCGTTAATGAATTTCAGAATGTTGTCGATTGCAGATCACAGATTATTGCTACTAGAGTAGACAGGCAAAGGACCACCATGGATTTATTTCCTCATTCAGCACTATTCAAAAAAAATAGCATTGCCTATCAGAATAAAATGAAGGTCGCTGCGACCTCCTGTTTCTATATTTTCTCTCGAGAATACACATGCTACATTAACAAGACATCTTATTAATTGCTGGTTGCAAGCCAACAATGCCACTTATTAATGACCTTCTTTGTATATACTTATAACCTGGGCTTCTGGCAAGAAATAAGTTATAATGTTCGTTTTTTCTCCTTGTTAGAACTGTACAATTGCGAGATAAACGCCATTTCATGTTGCGAACTTCTGTCTTACCCGTACATTGAGAGCATTCTTCCAGATTTACTGGACCCCTCTTGGGTTATTTCATTTCGATCACCGCTGCAGTGGAGCTCCGAGACGGGAATGACATAAAACGTGTTCCCTTTCTCCTCCCCCCCAAAACCCGAACTCCACAACTAGGAACTGAAGCTTTACGGGAAACTTGACTCTGAGGTGTACCAAAGATGTGGGAAATCTCGGGCGCTGGCATTAGAATCATAGGCTCATGGTACAGCGCAGTAGGAGGCCATTCGGCCCACCGTGCTTGTGCCGGCTCTTTGGTAGAGCGATCCAATTAGACCCACTCTCCTGCTCTTTCCCCATAGACCTGCAACCCCCCCTCCCCCAATCAAGTTTATATCCATTAGATGCATTGGATGTATTTTTTAGGAAACGGCAAACATGATTTAGACATTTAAAAAATATAGTGTAGAAAAGTCGAGAGGTCTGAGTTTTTTCGAACGAAAATTCCCAAATTTCGTTTTCCATCGGCCGCTATTGCCCCGCGGTACTGTGTGGGGGAAAAAACACCATGAAAAGAAATTTACCTTGGACCTCTTTGGGATAGTTATATTCTCCCTATGAATTGAGGCAGGTCCCACGAAAGCTAATAATTGTATAAATTCTGCCACAGAATTTAGATTATAATCGCGCGGCTCCTCCTCGTGAACAAAAATAGGCCACAAGAAATGTGATTCTAATAATGCGGCCGGCAGGTGACCTGGAAGTCACAATAGTGACGAGTGCTCGATACCTTCCAGAGGGCAGGATGGTATCTGTACCATTCGCACATTTGATCTTTGTTCTTGCAGTCGGCTGGTAAATGTCTTCACGGCGGAAATAAACTGGTCTTTACCTCCCCGGCTGCATGAACCAGAAAGCCAGCGAGCACACGAAGCCACCTCAGTGCTGAATTTCCTCTACAAATTGTAACTGTTTCCTGTTGAGGCAGAGAGTAGAGTCTGCATACAAGTCGCCTAATGTCAGCACACGCAATTGGCTGCCTGCAAACAATGTTTTCCATCTTAATGTTCCAAGAGCCCCGATTGGCAAATTGACAACACTATCATACATTAGCCATTCATTTGCGTTGATGATTTCTGCTCGTATGCCAAGTGCCAAAATATTTAAAATGGGGCAGCATAACCGTAAAATTCTTTTGATCGCCCATCAGTGTATCTGCAATGACTTGTGGATTCGATGTTCAGATATTTATGGGGCTTGTACCAGTGATATTTGTAATTATGCTTGTCCACCCACATGACATCTTTCATTGGTGCTACGATTGGAGCTACCACTCATATAACTAGTGATCGACTGTCAGGGTTCTGACCAAGGGTTTCGACCTGAAACGTTGACTCTGTTTCTCTCTCCACGGATGCTGCCTGACCTGCTGAGTGTTTCCAGCATTTTCTGTTGTTATTTCAGATTTCCAGCATCCGCAGTATTTTGCTATTGTGTTAAGGTTTATAATATGTTTGCTTTGAGGCCAATGTTGTCTCCCAGTTCCGCAAATCCCAATGTGGGGCGATGGGGTGGGTACAGTACACGAGTTTCAGCAAAACACACATACAGAAGATGTGAGCTGCCTCTTTCTTGCAAAGGCTCCAGGCACTGTCACTCACAAACATCAAATACTTTTCCTGAGTTTACCATCCAACATTTCTGAAGAGTTTACTTACATCAACAGTGACGCGTTGCAATTGAACCGAAGGGACTGCTGCCTACTGAAGACCATTTTATGGCCTAGGCATAAGTTATATTTTACCGTCGGTGCCGAGAAGAAACAGATCTCCAAGCACCTGTACAGCACTGATCCTGACCCAAGAGATTGTTGGTGTTTGCTGAATGCTGCCCTGTACTTCACCACAACCTTGGGCTTCTATTACACGAGTACAATAACCAATCCCACCCGTCACACACAGATTACTGGAGTGCAGGAGGGTTAGTGTTACAGCATTAGAGGGAAAACTGTTTTATTGTAATGTTCCTTTTACACAACTGTCGGCCCGTGGAGATTAAGACAACAATTACATTTATATTTGTCAGGCGTCTATATTTATTTAATCTTTGTAACCTGGTCAAATTTGTTCAAATGTGGAGCATTCGTAAGTTTTTTTTACACATTGTTTTTCTTATATTGCAGCATATTTGTCCTAAAATGTAAACTTTCTTACAGTTATTACTTTTTTATTTGTAGATTGTGGAAATAGAGGCAGTCACACGGCGCAGTTAACAAGTGGGGACTATATATTTGGGAAGCATGTGGGTTTGAATCCAGCCCAGACTGACGAGATTGAAGTCTCTCTGCTGGCTGCAAGGGCCCTATTTAAATCCGCTGAGATTAACCTCTATCTAGTTCTTAATAGGCAAATGCCGAATAGAGTGCATATTTGGGACATGTAGGCACTAACTCGGCAAGGTCATTCAACCAAACTATAAGGAGTGGTCTAGAAAATTGGAAAATGAAAGTGCTGTGGGGGAGTATAAGGTCTGATCCTGCGGTACCTGACCCAGGAGGGCCTAATGGAACATTGGTGGCCGAAATTGGAAAATATTCTAGTTCCGGCACTTTATGAGGGAGAGAAAACACTAAAATATAAATAAAAGATGTAAAAAGTGAAAATCCTCAGGAAAATTCACGCGATAATTTAAACAGAACAAATGGAAAGGGGAGAAAATCTAACGTTAGATCCCAGAGATGAAGACGATGAAACGGAATTAGTATTTCATTACAATGTAGGGTAATTATTAAACACTTAATATTGCAGGCGCTGGATAACACATTTTCATGAAGAGTAAATCACAGCCTCAATCCGACCTATCTTTTTGTCAAATTAAGCTGACATAACATTGTTTGAGCAGAGACACAAGCATGAAATAATGTATTAAATGGATATATTACTATATACACACAGTTTGCAGTTATATTACCGTCAGAGATCAGTAACAGGATCGCGAAGCACACGTGAAAGACCGTAGTTATACTGTGGGTAGTGACTCCCATTCTGTCCCAAGAGACAGCTCATGCCTGTGAGATAGCTTCCCGATGGCAATTTCACAATGCTCGGGAGTCATGCCGACTTGAGTCCTCAGTTATACTTTTGCGGGGAAATGTATCAGAAACAATTTCAAACATCAAGGTGAAAGTGGCAGTATAACTGCAGCCTAATGTAACGGCTCGAGCCAAACCACACTTTCCAGCAACACCTTCGCACTCCTCCTACCATAGGCAGCAGCTATCAACAGAAATTCCAGTCACAATTTCTTTTAGAACAAGACCATAACTTAAAAAAACAATCAGTAAAACAATACAACGATCTGATTAGATTGAAACTGTGATTGGAATGCACACATTGTTTAGGTAATGATTGCAGATTATTGCGGTATGTATGACATTAAAAGTAGTGCAGAGGGTTCTGGCGACAGTGTGCACTTTTGAGTGGTTACGTTCGCCCAGTTTTGATGACATGTCCAACGTTTATAATATTGGGCTCACAGTGACGTTACCTGCCTTTGGGACTGTATTAGGTTTGAAAAGTGATGACCTCTCCCATGGATGGAGTGATACCTGTAACCAAAGTGCATTAAAACCCACTCCAATCCACCAGTCACCAAGTGACTCGTTCTGAGTGGTGTGCTATTAACAATGGACAGTTAGACTGAGAAATCTGATTCCTGCCTTGGGATCAAACTACACCATCCAACGCTGGGTCAAAATCCTGGAACCCCCTCCCCAACAGCACTGTGGGAGTACCTCCACCACACGGTCTGCAGCGGTTCAAGAAGGCGGCTCACCACCACCTTCTCAAGGGCAATTAGAGACAGGCAATAAATGCTGGCCTTGCCAATGACGCCCACATCCCATGAACAAATAAAAAAGATGAACCCTTTCCCCACTTACTGGCCGCACAACACATCCAACAATATGAAACAGCAGTATCTGACAGCCAAACTAGTGCCCATAATTAAAATGCAATGCAATTTAAAGAACCTCAGAGGATGATTCAAATCCCTGATGGAACTAACATGAGCACCTTCTAGTGCGTGTGTAGATGGCAGTTAATCTCCATGATCTTATCATTATTTAAATGAAAAGGCAAACCAATGCGACGATAAAGTATTAAGGGTTATTATCAGATCAGCTATCATCCCCACTGCAGCAGGAAGTGCCCACTCAAATCCTGTTGCTCTTCAGCACCTCAGTTTCCCATAGAATTACACAGAATTTACAACACCTAAACAGGCCATTCAGACTAACCAGCCTGTATTAGTGCTTATCCTCCACACAAGCAGTTATCCTAATCCCATGTGCCCACCCTGTTCCTAGAATAATAGGTTCATTCAGACAGAGGGGAGGCATTTGGCCCATCCAGCCTGTGTCAACTCTTTGATAGTGCTCTCCAATAAAGGTTCCTATATCCCTATATTCTACATTTCTTCAACCATCTATCTAACCTATTTTTAAATGTTGACATGGTCTCTGCTTCAATCACTAACTCTGGTGGTACGTTCTGCAGCCTCACAACATCATGTGTAAAAAGGTTCCAGTGCTCTCTGTCCTAAATCTGTGATGTTCAATCTTATATCTATCCCTTGTTCTAGACCTCTAAATCACTAAAGTTTGCTTCTATCTTCTCTGTTTGGTCCCTACATCATTTTTAACACATCTATCAAAACACCCCTTAATCTCCTCTGTTCTAATGAAAACATCCCCACTTTCAATCACTGCCCTGCTGGCATTTCCAATCAATCATGTGAACTTCGAACTATCTGCATAGCCTGTGGAATATAAAGCAAAGTAAAAAGAAGCAAATCATAGAATCATTATTATTCAGCCCATTGTGCCTGTGCCCGCTCTTTGATAAAGTTATCCAATTAATCCCACTCCCCTGTTCTTTCCCCATAATCCTGCAATTTTTTTTCCCTTTTCAATTGTATAACCAATTCCCTTTTGAAAGCTACTACCCAATCTGCTTCCATTACCCGTTCAGGCAGTACATCCCAGATCAGAACAATCTCCGTTCTTTTCTGAGAAATGGTTATTTTTTTTAGAAAACAGGTGATATCGTGTGAGTTATTTTGTTTGATTGAACAACCCACATTAGATGTAAAAAGAAAGACTTGCATTTCTATAGCGCCCTTCATGACCACTGGACATCCTAATGTACTTTACAGCCAATGAAGTACTTTTGAAGTGTGGCCACTGTTGTAATGTAGGAAATACAGCAGGTAATTTGTGCACAGCAAGCTCCCACAAACAGCAATGTGATAATGACCAGATAATCTGTTTTAGTAATGTTGATTGAGGGATAAATATTGGCCAGGACACTGGGGATAACTCCCCTGCTCTTCTACGAAATAGTGCCATGGGATCTTTTACGTCCACCTGAGAGAGTAGATGGGGCTTTGGTTTAACATCTCATCTGAAAGACGGCACTTCTGACAGTGCAGCGCTCCCTCAGTACTGCATTGGAGTGTCAGCCTAGATCGCTGTGCTCAGGTCTCTGGAGAGGGACTTGAACCCATAACCTTCTGACGGCAAGGGTGCTACCCTTGTACAAAGAAAAATACTGGAAATCTGCAATAGAAACAGAAAATGTTGGAAATATATAGTGGGTGCGTCAGCATCTGTAAAGAGAAAAGACAGGTTACGGTTTGGGAGTGTAATCCCTTCATCAAAATTCAAGAATTAAATACAGGGCAGCGTTTCAGCCGGGCTGGAAAAACACTATGGACAGGCAGAATTAACAGGTGCATATTGTGTGTGTACAGGACACCAGTTGACTGAAATTGTGTACCTGTAACGTGGTATTTATTTAAACATGAGAATGGCCAAGAATAGGTTTTATATTATGACCTCTCTGTCCTTGGCCTCTTACACTGTTCCAATGAAGCTCAACGTAAGCTCGAGGAACAGCACCTCATCTTTCGATTAGGCACTTTACAGTCTGCCGGACTCAACACTGAGTTCAACAATTTCAGACCATAACCTCAGCCCTATCACTTCTTTTCTCTCTCTTACATAGCAGCTGTTGATGATTCTGCCTCTGCCATTGCCATTTACACCTCATCTACAGCCATCTTTTGTTTCTTAACTTGTCCCATTACCATCTCCTTTGCCTTGCACCATCATCCCTTTTGTCTCTTAATCTCTCCTGCCTTCCATCCTATCACAGGCCTTCCCTTTTGTTCTTTCCCCCCCTCCCCCCTCTCCCTGCCCCTACACTTGCTTAAAAACCTGTTCCATCTCCAACTTTTTCCAGTTCTGACCAAGGGTCATCGACCTGAAACGTTAACTCTGTTTCTGTCTCCACAGATGCTGCCTGACCTGCTGAGTGTTTCCAGTATTTTCTGTTTTTATTTCAGATTTCCAGCATCTGCAGTATTTTGCTTTTGTATATGGGTTATAAATTGATAAGATTACAGTAAAGGACCAAGAAATGTCTGCTCTTAATGTTATTGCCAATGCGATTGGAAGCCCTGCTGTAGCCTGTTTTTGTGTCTGACCTGCTAACACCCAAGCCTTGTACAAGCTGATCTGCTGGGGCTCACCTTGCGTGCGACGGCGGCCAGAAGGTGGGGAGGCGTCTCTGGTATCGTTCTGACCAAGTCTGTGCAATGGAAACCCCGAAAGATCGCAGGCGGTGATACAAACCGAAAACAAGCTTAAGGAAACATTGACGAGCGAGGAGCAACTTCTTTATCACAGGTCCTTTCATATAGACCGGATGCAGAATTACAAGTGACTTTTCGGGTTGGTCCTGGAGGTTCGTTAAAGCGGGTGTGAATTCCACCCTGTCCGCTACAGGAACAATGCTTGACAATACAGGTCAGATCAGAGTCCTCTCGCTCTGATCCCTGCTTCTTATTTTACATGAGGTACATTTTATTTTGTTGCTCACAGCAAAGTCAGAATCAGTTCTTCCTGTGATGTCCTATCTGCCCAATTCATTAATTTTCGGGAGTTTAATTTGAAAGAAAACTTACATTTCTATAGCGCCTTGGAGGAGCTCTGGACGTCCTAAAGGTCTTTGCAGCCGATGAAGTACATTTTGAAGTTTAGCCACTGTAATGTAGGGGAAAGTGGCAAGAAATTTGCACACTGCAAGGTCCTACAAACAGTAATATTTTAAAAAATTCCTTTCTGGGGCCTGGGCGTTGCTGGCAAGGCCAGCATTTATTGCCCATCCCTAGTTGCCCTTGAGAAGATGGTGGTGAGCCAATTTCTTGAACTGCTGCAGTCCATGTGGTGAAGGTACTCCCACAGTGCTGTTAGGGAGGGAGTTCCAGGATTTTGACCCAGCGACGATGAAGGAACAGCGATATACTTCTAAGTCAGGATGGTGTGTGACTTGGAGGTGGTGGTGTTCCCGTGCACCTGCTGCCCTTGTCCTTCTAGGTGGTAGAGGTCATGGGTTTGGGAGGTGCTGCCGAAGAAGCCTTGGCGAGCTGCTGCAGTGCATCTTGTAGATGGTACACACTGCAGCCACGGTACGTCGGTGGTGGAGGGAGTGAATGTTTAAGGTGGTGGATGCGGTGCCAATCAAGCGAGCTGCTTTGTCCTGGATGGTGTCGAGCTTCTTGAGTGTTGTTGGAGCTCATCCAGGCAAGTGGAGAATATTCCATCACACTCCTTACTTGTGCCTTGTAGATGGTGGAAAGGCTTTGGGGAGTCAGGAGGTGAGACACTCACCGCATAATACCTAGCCTCTGACCTGCTCTTGTTATGATAATTACCAGATAATCTGTTTTAGTGATGTTGATTGAGGGATAAATATTGGCCAGGACACCGGGGAGAACTCCCCTGCTCTTCACGGAATAGTGCTCTGGGATATTTTACGTCTCCCCGAGAGGGCAGACGGGGCCTCGGTTTAACATCTCATCCAAAAGATGGCACCTCTGACAGTGCAGCACTCCCTCAGCACTGCACTGGAGTGTCAGCCTAGATTATGTGCTCAAGTCTCTTGAATGGGACTTGAAGCCCCAACCTTCTGAGGCAGAGGTGGGAGTGCTACCAGCATAGCTAAAAAGACAAAATAACTAAGTTTACATTTTCATACTAATGCATATCTATGAATATTGCAGTTTAATTAACCATTTGCAGTCAATAGAAGATGTCTTGAATGGTTGTAATTGCATAAACTTTAATGCATGTCATTGCAAGACTGAATTTCTAAGAACATGCGACTGCAGTCTTCCACACTGTGCCCTACATAGTGTTCACCACATTAAATCCCACAGTCACAGACAAGACGGCAGGTGTGTTCTGCAGTTAGCAGCAGGGAATTAGTTCTGTGCCACCTGCTATGCTGTGCAGAAGAAACACCCGACATATTTATTCATGTTTCAACAATTCAATAATTACTTCCTCAGCACACACTGCATTAGGTGAAAACGTTACTGCCAATAGCCCCTATGATGTAAATACAAATGTCTAATTCATAAAATGTATTGATTCCAGTCTGTGGGCAGCAATTGACTGCCATATATCTCAAGTGTAGGTGGTTAGCCTCTGTGGTCCTTTTGCCACAGGTAATAACAATACAAAGCATCATTAGATAAAAACAGGCTTAAGATTTCAGACATTTTTTGAAATGGACATGCCTACCCAAAGTTCAGGAAAAAACATATAGTTGAAAATATGTTGTATGATGAAAGAGCACTCACGATTAATGACATCAACACTGTGACAACCCCCTTAAAATATTTCTCACACAATCCATTGTTACTAAGTATCAGTTGGGTTTAATGGTATCAATTTGCCCGAGTCAGAAGATTGTGGGTTCAAGCCACACTCTCGGGTTTGAGCACATAATCAAGACCGAGACTTCAGTGCAGTACTGAGCTGTATTGTCAGAGGTGCTATCTTTTGCAAGAGATCTTAAACTGAGGCCTCAGCTGCCTGAGATCTCATGGAAGCATTACACATGGTGGGGTGGATTTGCTCCTGTGAAGCGCCTTGGGACGTTTTACTACATTAAAGGTGCTATATAAATGCAAGTTGTTGCTATTGTTGTTGGTATGCGTTTTGCACGTTTTCCAGATCCAAAACAGACGCCATGAAGTTGAATTCTGCAGCAGGATGTTGCGCGCTGGATTGGCCCCTGACACCAGATTGGATCGGGCACACTTGGTGGCTGCCTAACTCAAATGCAGGCATCATTTAAACATGTTACTAAGGGTCCTGCATATGGCTCGGGACCTTTCTCTGAAACTGGTGTCCGTGCAGGCCTGAAACATCACTTCCTGAACCCACCCAGCAAACCATGGTGGGAACAGTCAACAAGCAGCTTTCGCAAGCAGTCTTTAAAGGGTTCCTCACCTAAATTAAGGTAAATCTCTGGTTAGTCGTTTTAAGTTTCTAGGGTACTCTTGGGAGACGTTTTTGGCTGCTTTGGCAAGTGTTTGTCTGGACGATACTTGATGTGCCTCAATGAATCCGAGACTCAATGTTAACGGAGCAAGGCAAGGCTTTTATTAACTCAGAAAGTAATACACAGTGGAGAAGTGTCTCTCATCCAGAGATCTGCTGTACTGCCTGTGAGACACGCTGGGGCCTGCTTAAGTAGGAGCCAGGTATGGGCGGAGCCCTACACACAATACAATACAGGTAAGGAAATGAAACTGAAAATAAACTCCCCTGCTTGTCACAGTCACAGGCACAATCAAACACAGAGAATACAGAGTGCCTGATGAATGGCATATTTCATCACATTCACCCCTTCTACAGATTTAGTCTGTTCGGGGGTTTGATAGTCCTCTGTGACCGACATAGCTGTTGTGGTGCCGCGGGTGTCGGCTGGGTGTCCCCGGTGGCCTCCTGGGTCTCTGCCGGGGGCGCCACCAGGGTTGTTGAAGGGGTAGTTGGTGGGGGCACCGTTGATTGATGTTCTTCCGGGGGTGATGAAAGGATAGTGGGTGGGTAAGAATTGCTGTGATCGTTGTTGCTGTTGTTGTCGTGGTTGTTGTCATTACCAGCTGGGGCGACGTCTTTTATGGACACGGTGTCCTCCCTTCCGTCGACGTGCTGGACATACGTGTATTGGGGGTTGGTGTGGAGTAGGTGCACTGACTCCACGAGAGGGTCCGTCTTGTGGCCCCTCACATGCCTTCGTACAAATACCGGACCTGGGGTGGAGAGCCATGATGGCATGGATATGTCTGAGGTGGATTTCCGGGGAAAGACAAACATTCGTTCATGAGGCGTGGCATTAGTGGCAGTACACAATAGCGACCGTATCGAATGGAGCACATCCGAGAGGACTTCCTGCCAGCGGGAGATAGGGAGGCCCTTGGTCCTTAGAGCTAGAGTGACTGCTTTCCATACTGTCCCGTTCTCTCGCTCCACCTGGCCGTTACCCTGGGGGTTGTAGCTGGTGGTACGGCTCGTGGCGATCCCCCTGGACAGCATGTACTGGCGTAGCTCTTCACTCATGAAGGACGTCCCCCTATCCGTATGGATGTAGCTCAGCATACCGAACAGGCAGAACAGGCTGTTGAGGCATTTAATGACCGTGGCGCTGGTCATGTCTGGGCAGGGGAAGGCGAATGGGAAACGGGAGTATTCATCCACAATGTTCAGGAAGTAAACATTGCGGTCGACTGACGGGAGGGGGCCCTTGAAATCTAAGCTGAGCCACTCAAAGGGCCGTGTAGCTTTGATTAAGTGGGCTCTATCTGGGCGGTAGAACCGAGGCTTGCACTCAGCGCAAGTGCGGCAGTTCCTGGTCAGAGACCGAACTTCCTCAATCGAGTAGGGTAAGTTGCGGGACTTTATGAAGTGGAACAGCCGTGTGACCCCTGGGTGGCAGAGGTCGTTGTGGAGGGTCTGTAGCCGATCCCCGGTGGTGCTGGCACACATCCCTCGTGAGAGGGCGTCGGGGGATTCGTTAAGGGCCCCTGGCCGGTAAATGATGTCATACTCGAAGGTGGAGAGCTCGATCCGCCACCTAAGAATCTTATCATTTTTGATCTTCCCCCTCTGTTTATTATTGAACATAAACGCTACCGACCGCTGGTCGGTAAGTAGGGTGAAGCGTTTGCCGGCTAGGTAGTGCTGCCAGTGGTGCACTGCCTCCACGATGGCTTGGGCCTCCTTTTCCACGGAGGAGTGTCTGATCTCAGGCCCTTGGAGGGTCCTCGAGAAGAAAGCTACGGGCCGCCTCGCCTGGTTGAGGGTGGCCGCCAAGGCAAAGTCAGACGCATCACTTTCCACTTGAAAGGGAGTGTTCTCGTCCACTGCCTGTAGCGTGGCCCGCTCAATATCCTGCTTAATGCTTTTGAAGGCGGCGTGGGCCTCAGCAGAGAGCGGAAAAGAGGATGCTTTCAAGAGGGGGCAGGCTTTGTCGGAGTAGTTGGGGACCCATTGGGAATAATAAGAAAATAACCCCAGGCACCTTTTCAGGGCTTTGGGAGTGTTGGGCAGGGGCAGCTCCCGTAGGGGGCACAATCGGTCGGGGTCTGGTCCGATTTCCCCATTCTCCACCACGCTGCCTAGTATGCAGAGGCGCGTGGTGTTGAAAATGCACTTGTCCTCGTTGTAAGTGAGGTTGAGTTTTTGTGCGGTTTTCAGGAACCTCTCGAGGTTCGAGTCGTGATCCTGCTGGTTGTGACCGCAGATGGTGACGTTGTCGAGGTAGGGGAAGGTTGCCTGCAAGTGGTGGTCATCGACCATGCGATCCATCTCCCTCTGGAAGACCGAGACCCCATTCGTCACCCCAAAGGGGACTCTGAGGAATTGGTAGAGGCGTCTGTTTGCCTCGAAGGCAGTGTACGGGCGGTCCTCTGGTCTGATAGGGAGCTGGTGGTACGCTGACTTGAGGTCGATGGTGGAGAACACCCGGTATTGGGCAATTTGGTTCACCATTTCTGATATGCGGGGTAGCGGGTAGGTGTCTAGTTGGGTGTACATGTTGATCATTTGGCTATAGCCGATCACCATCCATTTCTTCTCGCTACCCCTCACCACCACCACTTGGGCGCGCCACGGGCTGTTGCTGCGTTCAATAACGCGCTCCCTCAGCAGCCTGCCCACCTCGGTCGCGATAAACCGCCTGTCCTCCCAGCTGTACCTCCTGCTTTTGGTCGCTATTGGCCGGCAGTTGGGAGTAAGGTTCGCGAATAGCGAAGGCGGCTTTACCTTCAGGGTAGCCAGACCGCACACTGTGAGGGGCGGCTGGGACCCACCGTAATTGAACGTGATGCTTTGGTGGTGGCACTGGAAATCCAGGCCCAAGATCACGCTCGCACATAGACTCTTCATGATTAGTAATTTAAAATTATCGTATACAGTTCCATTAACGGACAATTGTACCACGCAGTAACCCATAATGGTCGATGTCTGGGTTTTATCAGCCATAGAGATGGTGCCCCGAGCAGGGACCACCGTTAGAGAGAGTTGTTGTGCTAGTCCAGGGTGGATAAAACTCTCCGTGCTTCCACTGTCAATTAAACATTTAACCCCGCACCCGTTTACCTCGATGTCCACCATTGATTTGGATAGCGGGTGCGGTCTGGTCTGGTCCACTGTGACCGATGCCACTGTAGGGCCCTGATCGAGACAAGATGGCGTCCATGCTGTCTGCTCACAAGATGGCGGACCCCACGAGGTCGGGCAAGATGGCGTCCAAGATGGCCGCTCCCACGGCGCACACGCGGTGGTGGCGGGTTTTCCAGCGGGGTTCCCTCTGCACACCTTCCCGAAGTACCCCTTCTTACCGCACTTAAAGCAGGTGGTGCCTTTCACCGGGCACAGGTTTCTGGTGTGCTTCGGCTGCCCGCAGAAGTAGCAGTTGGGGCCCCGATGCATCGCGGCTGTCGTAGGGCTTCTGGGGGGAGAGCGTGGCCCCGACGGTGTCGGGCTTCCGGGCGGGGAAGATGCCTTCCAAGATGGCGGCGCCCTTGGTGCACACGTGGTGGCGTGGGCGGCGCGGGCTGAAGAGTAGGCATCCGAGTTTCTCTGGGCCACATCTAGGGATCGCGCTGTGTCCACAGCTTGTTTCAGGTCCAATCCCGTTTTTTCCAGTAGTCTCTGCCGGATGTAAGTGGAGCTGAGGCCTGTGATAAAGGCATCACGAACAAGCTCGTCAGTGTACACTGCGGCTTTTACATCTTGGCACTTGCAGTCTTTGCCAAGCGTTTTCAGGGTGACTAGGAACTCATCCAGCGATTCCCCAGGTCGCTGTGTGCGAGTAGCGAGCAGATGCCTAGCGTACACCTCGTTCGTAGGCTGCTGGTAATGCGCCTTTAGGATGTCGCAGGTGGCCGGGTACGTGTCGGCGTCTTGGATGAGGGGGTAAACCCGGTGGCTTACCCAATTCCGCAGGATTCCGAGTTTCATACTTTCAGCGTCCGTAGCGTCTGTGATGGCTGTGGAATTGTTCAGGAAGAATTCCATACACTTAAACCAGTGTCCGAATCGTGACAATGCTTCCGAAGCATGCGGGTCCAAATCCAAACGTTCGGGTTTCAAGAGTTGATCCATTGCGTTGAAAATTGAGTTAATAAAATTGATGTGCCTCAATGAATCCGAGACTCAATGTTAACGGAGCAAGGCAAGGCTTTTATTAACTCAGAAAGCAATACACAGTGGAGAAGTGTCTCTCATCCAGAGATCTGCTGTACTGCCTGTGAAACACGCTGGGGCCTGCTTAAGTAGGGGCCAGGTATGGGCGGAGCCCTACACACAATACAATACAGGTAAGGAAATGAAACTGAAACTAAACTCCCCTGCTTGTCACAGTCACAATCAAACACAGAGAATACAGAGTGCCTGATGAATGGCATATTTCATCACAATACTTTTGCAGAGTGAGTTTGTGGAGGGCAGGAACTGTTTCACAGGATTTACTTGTTCTCAATTGTTGAAGATGGGAATGTGACTGGGCCCACCCTTGAGGCTCCCAAATCAGGAGGTGGAGCAAAAGCAAGGAAGGCATCAAAGACCTGCACAGGCTGCAAGAAGAGGGCGAAGGAGGCAAGGGGGCCAGAAGCATCATAGCATGTGGGTATTCAGGAACAGGAGCATCATACTTGAACAACCTGTTGGAGTTCAAATTGGAGCCCAACAGCTCTGTCTGTGGCAGTGAAGGTCACCGTGGCTGTAAACATTTATACTATCCACACTCCCTCTTTCTACTTGACCCAGTCTGACACCCACCATATCAATGCCCTCAATATGTAAACTTCATCACTAAGATTATAAATACCAATAGCTATACCAAAACCAAACATTTTACTTCACTACTCCAGAAGACTCAATTTTTGGATCCACAAATGGTTACATAAGAAAGACTTGCATTTATATAGCGCCTTTCACGGCCACCAGACATCTCAAAGCACTTTGTAATGTGGGAAATGCGGCAGCCAATTTGCACACAGCAAGCTCCCACAAATAGCAATGTGATAATGACCAGATAATCTGTTTTTGTTATGTTGGTTGAGGGATAAATATTAGCCAGGACACCGGGGATAACTCCCCTGCTCTTCTTCGAAATAGTGCCATGGGATCTTTTACGTCCACCTGAGAGAGCAGATGGGGCCTCGGTTTAACATCTTATCTGAAAGATAGCACCTCCAACAGTGCAGCACTCCCTCAGCACTGCACTGGAGTGTTAGCCTAGCTTTATGTGCTCAAGTCCCTGGAGTGGGACTTGAACCAACAACCTTCAGACTCAGAGGCGAGGGTGCTACCAACTGAGCCACAGCTGACTGCTACATATCTATGAATCTAGGCCGCGACTTCCCCTACCTTGGCGGGTCTGGTGTGGCCGGGGTCGGTGGCAGGTGCCGACCTCGATGCTGGCTCCAGCTCGCTGTGTAGAATGATTTTACTGTGATTGTGCTTGTTAAGCCCGCCCAGCGCGTTTGCCGGCCAATTGAAGGAAGCGGGTCTGATGATGTCACTTGATGATTTGCCATTAGCCGGATTCCTTAAAGGGACCATGTGTAAATTGATTTTGACATTTGTGCTCTCAGTGTTCTACAGCATTGAGGTGCTGCAAACACTGACGAGCACTGCACCGAGGTGCACGGCTGCACCCAGGCTCTCCCACGACTCCCTCCATATGCTTATGGAGGAAGTCACAGCACACAGGGAGGCTCTCTTCCCTTCCAATGGGTGGGTGAGACCTCCCCAGGAGATCAACGCAGCCTGGTTGCACATTACACAGGAGGACACAAGCAGGGATGTTGTCAGGAGGACCAGGCTGCAGTGGCGCAAACCTTTCAATGATCTCAGTAGTTTACGAAACGTTACTGCAAAGCCGCACACAACCTCATTCTGCTGTGCCACTCATCACATCCCCATCACTCTGCCTTCCCTACCCTACTCCTGCATGTCCTTACTCATACCAACTTACCATGCATCTCCACCCATCCATCTCTATCTACATTTTCACTTCCCTATCTTCCCCACGAGGCACCCCTCACACTCACCCTCATCCTAGTCCAATGATACCAACTAACAGCACATTGCTGAACAGACAGTTTAACTCATTTTTAATAGGATTTCCTCTCACTTTATGTTGAACCATCTTTTTAGACTCCTGTTCTATAACTCTATTTATTCCCTTGCCATCAATGTCCTCTCTTACTTTATTCTTTCCTATACTCTCTTTTCCTGTTTTGTTTATATTTAGGCTGGTAACATTTCTTGTAGATCCCTACATTATCACTTCCCCATCTCACTAGCCAGCCCTCACACTCACCCTCATCCTAGTCCAATCATACCAACTAACAACACACAAGGGTAGGCACTTGTGTGTTTTAGCCAATGTTCATGTGAAGTTTCTGCTAATGTGCTGTCAAACATTGAAATCTTTATTTTCAACACTTTGCGTTCTTGGACAGATTTGTGTGCACTTTTGGAAGTGGCTTAGTGAGTTGCAGTGAATAGTGAGACATAACGGTATCCCCCGCAATGGTGATGAGTGAAAATAATAGCTTGGGCATTGTAGGGATTTTTTATGGTGTTGGGTGTGGGGTGGTGCCAACCTGGCGCATCATGTGGAGTAAATGTGGCTATGTTGAGGCCAGCCCTGGCAGCAATGTGGCCAGGTGCTGATGCCCTGTGTCCTGTGCAGCATCAGTTGATTGCGGAGAAGGTTGGTGTTGTTGTTAGTGCTGCTGGTGTGCCTGGTGCTGCTAGTGCTGATATATTTGATGTTGTGTGAAGTTGAGATGTCAGAAGCGATCTGTCAATGGTGAGAGAGGTTGTTCCAATGAGGTGATACTGGATAGAGAGTTTACTTCAAACACTTGCAACCTGCATAAAGCTCAATCATTCCAAATGCAGTAAGCAACAGCTTCTGAGCTTGGAAAGTGAACAGCTGTGAACTGGGAGCTTTTATAGCACATTTGCAGCTGTCGAGTAAAGAGATAATTTGATGGTAACACAACTCCCGACCTCCTTACCTGATGTGATCCCTGAGCAGCGTGGACCCATTGGGCGACCTCGTAAAATTTAAAGTTGAGCTCAAAATACTTTTTAAGTGGATCTTTTTAAATGGATATTCAAGAAGGAGTTGGATATATTTCTTAAGGCTAAGGGGATCAAGGGATATGGGGAGAAGGCAGGGACAGGGTACTGAATTTGGATGATCAGCCATGATCTCATTAAATGGCGGAGTAGGCTCGAGGGGCCGAATGGCCTACTCCTGCTCCTATCTTCTATGTTTCTATGTCTTAATGACCTAAATTGCCTCCCCTGCCGCAGCGTGTCAGGTCTGTTCAACGTTGACAGATCCAACATCTGAGAAAGTTGCATGGTGGCGGGTTGACAGTGGGTTACCGATCCGCTGTCAAAAAAATTTTCGCGCCCAACCCACCACCAAACGCACCCACTGACCCCCTGAAAAACTCCCCCCCTAGTGTCTGTCTTGTGTGCCTGGTTACCTATTCAAGTGCTCCTACAAGGTGGTTCCCCAGTGGCTACAGCCTGGGAGGTGGAAACTGCTGAAGTTCCGCTGTGGGCACTTGAGATGTCTGTGGTGGGTCACCTCGAGATGTCCAAGGTGGGTGACCTCAAGGAGCTCTGGCTGTTGAGGACCCAGCTGAACACTGCTAGGACTTGACTTCTGCCGAGCCAGTCTGGCCCAACTGGCTGACTGGCACCAATATGGGCACTGGTTGAGGGGCTGCTTGGGTAGCAGGTGTGCTGTCACCCTGAGAGAAGACAGAATGTGCTTCTCCCATGAAGCCAATGCCACATTCAGGAGGCTGAGCCTTGGCACTCCCATTGCTGTGTCCAAGAACAAATGCAGGCAGCCTGGGAGGCGCTTGTAGCTCTTCTCCACACTCTCCTTCAGGCTTTGTAAGCCAGAGGACGTGCTGGACCTCAGAGCCAAGCTGACAGCAGTCTGAGCATCCCGCGAAGCAGTCAAAATTGTCCCCAGAGGCTGCACCACTGTGGGTCCCCCTGCAGGTGTCATGGACCTGACAACTCACTCCATGTTTGCCCGCATGGTCTTGATGCCATGCACAAAGACAGTGCACAAGTTGGAGCTGGACTCCTCTACAATCTCGAACAATTTACGCAAGCTCGCTGGCGCATAGCACATTGCACTTCGAAGTTCCATGTGGATCTTCCTGGATTTACAAAAGGTAAATCATGCTTCACTAATCTACTGGAATTTTTTGAGGATGTAACTGGTAGAATAGATAAGGGAGAACCAGTGGATGTGGTGTATTTGGACTTTCAGAAGGCTTTCGATAAGGTTCCGCATAAGAGATAAGCATGCAAAGTTAAAGCACATGGGATTGGGGGTAAGGTACTGACTTGGATAGAGAACTGGTTGGCAGACAGAAAGCAAAGAGTTGGAATAAATGGGTCCTTTTCCGAATGGCAGGCAGTGACTAGTGGGGTACCGCAGGGATCGGTGCTAGGACCCCAGCTATTCACAATATATATTAATGATCTAGATGAGGGAACTAGATGTAATATCTCCAAGTTTGCAGACAACACAAAGCTGGGTGGGCATGTGTGCTGTGAGGAGGATGCCGAGAAACTCCAGTATGATTTGGACAGGTTGGGTGATTGGGCAGATGCATGGCAGATGCAGTATAATGTGGATAAATGCGAGGTTATCCACTTTGGTGGCAAAAACAGGAAGGCAGATTATTACCTGAATGGCAACAAATTGGGAGAAGGGGAAGTGCAACGAGACCTGGGTGTCCTTGTGCACCAGTCGCTGAAGGTAAGCATGCAGGTGCAGCAGGTGGTTAAGAAGGCAAATGGTACGTTGGCCTTCATAGCGAGAGGATTCGAGTATAGGAGCAAGGATGTCTTGCTGCAGTTGTACAGGGCCTTGGTGAGACCACATCTTGAGTATTGTGTGCAGTTTTGGTCACCTTATCTGAGGAAGGATGTTCTTGCCATGGAGGGAGTGCAGCGAAGATTCACCAGACTGATACCTGGGATGGCAGGAATGACGTATGAGGAGAGATTGGGTCAATTGGGCTTATAGTCACTGGAGTTTAGAAGAATGAGAGGGGATCTCATTGAAACTTATAAAATTCTAACAGGACTAGACAGACTAGATGCAGGAAGGATGTTCCCGATGGCGGGGGAGTCCAGAACCAGGGGTCACAGTCTAAGGATAAGGGGTAAGCCATTTAGGACTGAGATGAGGAGGAATTTCTTCACCCAGAGAGTGGTGAACCTGTGGCAGAAGGCAGTTGAGGCCAATTCATTAAATATATTCAAGAAGGTGTTAGATATATTTCTTAAGGCTAAAGGGATCAAGGGACAGGATACTGAATTTGGATGAACAGCCATGATCTCATTAAATAGCAGAGCAGGCTCGAGGGGCCGAATGGCCTACTCCTGCTCCTATCCTCTATGTTTCTATGTTTCCTATGTATGGTGGGTGGATCCTTTGCAGCAGGGCTAGGATGTGAGCTCTCCCTCTGGGGAGCTGCTTCCTTGGTTGTCCTATGCCCCTACCCTTGCTCCTGCATGCTCGTGCCGAGATCATCTCCATGTGTAGATGGACCCTCTGAACTAAAGGTGTTGAGTCTGTGATTTTCCAAATGTAGTTATGCTGAATAACTGGACACAGACAACAGAATACTTAAACAGGTCTTTCGTAATTGAGGGTCAGGGCTGAACTGAAATAGAAACTGCTCCACAGGGTTTATATACCTGTGTGGTCACCACCGGTACTACAATATACAGGAGCCATCAGAAAGTAGTTCATCACCTTAAGGTAGTCTCTTAAGGTGGTACAGGTTACATACACTACAATTCCTCCCCTTTTAGCTTAACAGTGTACACCCCAATTTAAACATAACATGGATAACATATATACAACTTTCATACAAAACTGTTCAAAGATTCAGTCTCTGAGGAGGCCTCCTGACCCGGGCCGGATAACGCCTTTCAGGGGTCTCTGGTTCTCGTTGCTGGGGTGACTCATCCATTTGATCTCTTATGGATTGAACATCATCATGTACGTTCGAGTCTGAGGTAGATGCTACAGGCTCGATAACTTCTTCAACTGGTGTCTCTGCTGTAGACATGGGGTCGACCCTTGTTCTCGATTCCACAAGTTGGTCAGCATGACGTCGTATTACGTTCTCACCAACGTCTACCGTGTACATCAAGGGTCCTTGTCGGGCACGAATTGTTCCGGATAGCCATTTATCATTCCTATAGTCCCTGGCCAACACTGGTTGTCCTATTTCGAAACTCCGAGTGCCCTTGTTATTTACGTGCTGGAATTGTTTGTTTTCGACTTCCCTACGCACATTGGGTTTTAACAAATCCAATCGGGACCGCAACCTCCTGTTATAGAACATTATGGCAGGGCTTTGATTTGTCACTGCATGCGTGGCGTTTCGATATGCCATCAGGAAATTGTCCACCTTGTGTTGTAGTGGAATATGGTCTTCGCTCATGGCCTTTATCGCCTTTTTGAACGTTTGTACAAATCTCTCGGCCAACCAATTTGTAGCCGGATGATATGGGGCAGATGTATAGTGTTTCACCCCATTCTTCTTCATGAATTTCTGGAATTCTTCTGACACGAACTGTGGTCCGTTGTCTGAACATATTTGTTCTGGCAGCCCATTCCTTGCAAATATGGTTCTTAGAACTGCGATCGTCTTTTCAGAGGTAGTGGTCAACATCTTAATCACTTCTGGCCATTTAGAATGTGCGTCTACCGCTATCAAAAACATGGAATCCATGAATGGACCTGCAAAGTCGATATGCACACGTTGCCATGGGGTTGAAGGCCATTCCCACGGATGCAGCAGTGCAATTGGAGGTGCATTTTGAACTTTTTGGCACCCTGAGCAGCTTTTAGTCAGATCCTCTATTTGTTTGTCGATACCTGGCCACCACACATAAGCCCTAGCAAGGCCTTTCATCTTGACTCCCCCCAGATGACCTTCATGCAGTTCCTTCAGAACTTTCTCCCTTAATTTAGGAGGAATAATCACCCTTGTTCCATACATCAATGTTCCTTGACAGACGGACAGCTGCTCTCGTCTGGCTGAGAATGCCGGTAACAGTGGTTCGCCATGTGTTGGCCATCCCTTCACTGTCAAATCGTAGACCCGAGACAGTGTCGGGTCATTTCTGGTCTCTCAATACTCGCATTGGTGACTGGTAAGCATTCGATGATGGTCGAGTGAAATATCTCGACTGGGTCAACTGCCGGTGCCTCTTCCGCTGTAGGTAGTGGCAGGCGCGACAGCCCATCAGCATTACCATGTTGCTTTGTACCTTTGAATTCGATATCATATTGATGTGCCCCTAGGAAAAGGGACCATCTCTGAAGCCTCTGCGCCGTCATAACCGGAACACCTTTCTTAGGGTTAAAGATGGAAACCAACGGCTGGTGATCTGTCAGCAGCGTAAACCTTTGGCCTTGCAGGTAATGGTTAAATTTCTTAACTCCCCACACGAGGCTGAGAGCCTCCCTATCTATCTGAGCATAGTTGCGCTCAGCGGAGGTCAATGATCTGGATGCGAACGCGACTGGCCTTTCCAAGCCATTTGGCAACTTATGTGAGAGCACTGCCCCGATACCATATGGAGAAGCATCACAAGCTAAACGAATAGGCAGCGTTGGGTTAAAGTGAGCCAACACTTCCTTAGAGGTGATCAGTGCCTTGCTTTTTTGAAAAGCCCGCTTACAGTCCTCGCTCCACTTCCATGGTACTCCCATTTGCAAAAGAGTGTTCAGCGGGTATAACACCATGGATAAATTTGGAAGAAACTTGTGGTAATAGTTAATCAACCCAAGGAACGACCTCAACTGGGATACATTTTCCGGAGCGGGAGCTTTCACAACAGCTTCGATCTTGTCAGGTGACTTATGAAGCCCCTCCTGGTCAATGACGTGACTGCAGTATGAGATTCGCTTCTGAAAGAACTCACATTTCTGGCGATTAACTCCGAGTCCATATTCTTTCAATCTGGTGAGCACCTGCTCCAAATTCGCGAGGTGTTCCTTATCATCATCTCCTGTAATCAGAATGTCGTCCAGGTAGCATTGTGTGCCTGGAATTCCCTGTAATACCTGCTCCATGGCCCTTTGCCAAATCGCTGGAGCCGATGCCACTCCAAAAACCAGTCTATTATACCGATATAAGCCCTTATGTGTGTTGATCGTGAGATACTGGCGTGACGCTTCATCAACTTCCATCTGTAAGTACGCCTGCGCCAGGTCTATCTTGGTGAAGTGTTTCCCGCCAGACAGCGAAGCGACGATATCCTCAATCCGCGGAAGCGGATATTGCACCGTGTGAAGAACCGGATTAACAGTGATCTTGAAATCGCCACAGATGCGAACCTTCCCAGGTTCCCCCGGCTTGTTGCTCAATGAACGCTTCATGACGGGAACAATGGGCGTGGCCCATTCGCTCCAGTCCACCTTTGACAGTACTCCTGAACGTTCTAGCCCTTCCAGCTCTGCTTCCACAGCAGGTCGTATCGCATAAGGTACCGGTCTGGCTTTGAAAAATTTTGGGTTTGCATGTTCTTCAACCTTGATGTTTGCCGTAATTCCTTTCAGTGTTCCCAGTCCCTGTTGGAACACCTCCTTAGCATCGTCCAATATTTTGGACAGTCGTTTAGGTTTGACATCGTCCTCTTTACAGGAATCTACAGTTAGTGCTTGTAAGGAATGCCAGTCCATATTTATTCTCCGGATCCATTCCCGTCCCAGTAGTGGTGGACCTCCCTCAGGTAACACATACAAGTCCATTCCCTGACTTTCTTTACCATTGTAGACCACCTTTACCTTTATCTTTCCGATGGGGTATACTCTTTGCCCCGTGTATGTTTTCAATACAATCTCCGTATCCCTCAGGGGAATGTGTGAGAATAACCTTTTGTACTCTTGCTTATTCATGACCGTCAATGCCGATCCAGTGTCCAATTCCATCTTCACTTGGACTCCTGCTATCCGAAGCATGACCCAGATCGTTTGGTGGTCTGCTGTGTTACCCACATTATGTATTTTTAGACAACCCAGTTCCTTACTGCTGGAGTCTGAATCCGTCTTTTGTTCATCCGAAATGTTCTCTGTCACCTTGTGTACTTTCTTGTACTTCTCCTGCAGCGACTTTTTGTTGCTGGTCTTCTTTCCTGACCGGCATACTTTCGCTATGTGACCAAGTCTGCCACATTTCCTGCATTCTTTATCTTTGAACCAGCACTGGTTCTGATCATACGTTGTCCTTCCGCAACGATAACACTTTGCTGCACCCAATGCCATTTCATTGGTGCTGAATTCCGATGGCCTTTGCTGCATTTCCACAGTGCCTCGTGCTGCTGCCTTGTGCGATGCTGCAATGCTGAAAGCTTTGTCCAGCATAAGATCCTTTTCCTCTAGCAGTCGCTTCTGGGTTCCTTCCTTTAGTAGCCCACACATGAACTTATCTCTCAAGAGCGTCTGCTAGTCCTGTACCGAACTGACAGTACTTTGATAACTTGCGCAGTTCGATTAAGAATTCAGCATTGCTTTCCTCTTTAAGCTGAATTCTTTTGTAAAATTTAAATCGTTCCGCTATCAGCAGCGGCGTGGGGTTTAAATGCTCTTGCAGGATAGTAACAATCTCAGCGAAACTCTTTCCTACCGGTTTATCTGGTGTTACAAGGTGCCTTAATAACCCGTACATCTTCGCACCCATCGAGTTTAATATGGTTAGTGCTTTCTTATCCGCCGGTACCTCATTCGCTGTACAGTAAACTTCAACGCGTTCCACATAAGTGGCCCAATCTTCTACATCGCTATCAAAAGCAGTGATGTTACCCGTTTTTGGCATCTTGTTGAGTTTCCTTTATTTTATTTATTTTTCCAAAATGGCGGCTTCCCGCGCTTGGCAGCTTTTCCCACGCTTATCTTCTTCCCCCGCCGACTAAAATGGCGATTACCGCGCTGTTGCCGTTCTTGCCTCCCAGCGGTCCTTATTTCCCCCGACGCTGCTGCTCTTGTTCCCCGCCGCTCCCGCGGTCCTCGTGGACATTAACGCTTTTCTGGCTGCTGCGCGTCTCTGCCCGATTGCAGTCCGGCCCTTTTCACCGGCTGCGGTCATGTTCTCCGCCCTTTTCTTCGGTTTCCCTCCCCTTCTCCCACTGACAACTCGGCCGACTTTCTCTCCGTGTCGCTAGATCGGGCTTACCCGCCGCTGTCGTAGAAGGGATGATCACTGCCTGTTGCTGATGGTAGACTTCGTGGCCAGCAATCCAAACCGGGTTCTCGATGCCTCCCATGCGATGCGGTGCTCAGCAGGATGATGAGGGCGGATGCCCCTTTTCGATGCCCGTTCTGAGGACGAAGCTTCCTTGGATGCAAAACTGCCGCTAGGTACGATCAGACTCGTCGCCACTGTTGAGTCTGTGATTTCCCAAATGTAGTTATGCTGAATAACTGGACACAGACAACAGAATACTTAAACAGGTCTTTAGTAATTGAGGGTCAGGGCTGAACTGAAATACAAACTGCTCCACAGGGTTTATATACCGGTGTGGTCACCACCGGTACTACAATATACAGGAGCCATCAGAAAGTAGTTCATCACCTTAAGGTAGTCTCTTAAGGTGGTACAGGTTACATACACTACAATAGGCAGTGCCAATCTCTGAGCTGGTGTCTGCAAATGCAAGGTCAAGTGATGCTTCCTCTTCTGCAGTGCTGCCCACTTCTTTTGCTTTCTTAAGGCTGTGTTCAACTTCTAGACATGAAACAGAACGAAGGGAGAAGCATTAGCATTTATTGTCATGGGGATGCAGAGACAGATGAGTGGCTTCTGAAGGCAGCTGCAATTTGTCATGGATCATGCGTAAGGGTGAGATTTAAGTGAGAAGGGAATGCAGGGAAGAAGGTTAAAAACCCTGCAGGACTTGTCCTCCAGCCTCACCCGATGCCATGGTCCTGACACACTCACTGTCTACAATGTCCATAACCTGCTCTTCAAGTGGGGACAGCACATGGATGAAACTCCTCTTGTGGCTGCCTGCTCCTTGTTATTGTGTGCAACCTTGCCCACAAAAAGAAAGGAAAGGAATGTGTCAGTGTTAGAGTAGCGAGAAGTTTTGAGGACTGCATGTCAGGGTAGAATAGCATCGCTGGTGTGTGTAAGATGGCAGAGGTGTGAGGAGGTGAAGGAAACAATAGTGAGGAGAGTAGCAGGTGCAGAGTGTGGCATTAAGAGATGAAGGAGGCAGAGTGAAATGTGTTGCCGTGCTGGGCCAACAGTTAATGCAAGGCTAAGCAGAGTAATAAGAGATACGAGTTAGGAGACTAACCTTAGCTATCCTTGTGAGGTCATTGAATTTTTCACTGCATTGCAGTCATATCCTGAGGGGGGTGTTGCTTCTGGCACTGACCTGCTCTGCCACCTCTACCCACTCGTGCCAAGCAGCTTGCCTTGATATCCTCCTGCCACCTGGTGGATAGATGTCCCTCCTCCTGCCGACCACGTCCACCAATACCTCAGAAACATGGTGGGGGGGTTCTTGCAGTTTCTGCTGTGCCTGCCGTGGTCCACAATCTTCAGTTATGATTGCCTGCAGTCAAAGTGCACCACCTCTAAGAGTTGCAGGGCGCCTTTAAATGGCTTCAGCAACACCGATAGAGATGCCAATGAACAGCGCCATGTCTATTTTGTTTTAATTCATCAGGGGTACCGATTGAGGGGAGGGGCAACGTTACGATCACGTGATTGGGGGCGCGCTTCGAGTGCGGTGGTCATTCTTGCTCTAATTTCAGCTTTCCAATGTTAGATTATACGCAATGTATGCAGTGAGGCTCTGTACAACCTTACAATTACTCAGAGTAACAACGTGGTCAATATTTTACCCTGCAATCCCCAGAGGCCAGTTTTCTGAACCAGACACCTAACTGGAAATCGACTCTTATTTAATTTACACACACGGGAAATAATTTTTTCTTTTTAATTATCATTGTTTTAAAACACACAGAATTACCGATTTTTCAGCCGCAACGTTACCATATACATTTTACACTTTCTGCAATGATACAAACAGCAAACAATAGAATAATCTACACCAATATTACTAAATAGTAAACACAAGGGAGACATTACAGGGAGAAAATGTTTTACATCCATCATTGTAGCATTTACCTGAAGAATATTTTGAACATACAAAATTGATTGGCAGGAAAAGACCAGCTGGTCCATCAAGCATGCCCCATGCTCCATGATGGCCGGACCATCATGTAAACACTTCTTCATACACCATCGCCACCCCGTCCCCCACCCCCACCTCCCACCTCCCACCCACCCCCGCAGCCATGTAATCTCCTGGGAGAAACAAAGGTTGAAGCCTGAAACACATCTAAATCTGCTAGGAATGGCTCGAAGACGTGTACCCTCTGAGTGCAGCGAGGTGCAAGTTTCTTCCCAGTTTCCAAAAAACAAAAGAAATAGAACTGCAATGAGATAGCAAGGTGGCACGTCGAGGTGAAACGTCGAGTTCAATGATATAAAGTTCTGACTGCAACTTTCAAGAGCACAAAAAAGTTCGAGATAACATTCTGGTCCTTCCTCTGCACGATGGTCCTGTGATGCATTTGATGTGTTAATTACCTGGAATAAATTTAAACAAAAATATGGAATGGTAAACCGTACCTAACAGTAACAACACGGAAAACAGAATCACAGCAAAAAAATGCACTAACATAACTTTAAGAACGTAAGAAATAGGAGCAGGAGTAGGCCATTCGAGCCTGCTCCGCCATTCAATAAGATCATAGGTCATAGCTGCTCTTCCACCTCAACTCCACCTTCCCGCACTATCCCCATTAAAAACATAATTATTGCCTCATCTACATGAAAGTTATTTGGAGGGAACTAAATACTTGGGGGGAAAAATCCGTTTGCTGTGTGCCTCCCGTTCGCGCCGTGATATTCCCTTGCAGCGCCCCCAAGAGGGAGGCAGGGCACTTCCAGCAGCACCCACCTCCCTCTTGGGGCGCTACCACTCAATTTCCATCGCGAGGGCGCAAATTTTTCCGGGGCGCTAAAAGTAGCGAAGTTAACCATAGGGCGCGCTACTCAATTTTTAGCCCTTAAGATCTAACCTCTCCCACTCACCCCCAACGCAGTGTGAAAGTGCACATAGTTCAAGTCTGATCGAAGGGGACGCATCTGAACCATCATAGCCTGCCTTTTATCTTCACAATGCCAATGGACCTGCTGAGCATTTCCAGAATTTTGTATTTCCTATTTCCAGTGTTTACAGTTTCCACTTTTTATTTAAATGTGACACAAGCTTGTCGATTACTGCGGTGATTGTAATGGAGGCTGTGACCTCAGAAAGTCTGAGCTCTGATCCACAGCTGTCATTGTACGACTGGCTAAATATGCAGATTCATCGTCTAGGAGACGCTGGCTACTCTCATTTGATAAAGCAGAAGCTTTTACAAAATTGCATTAGTAAATTTCTTGTAAGATTACAATAACTTGCGTTTTATATAGCAAATTTTGCGTCTAAACATCTCAAAGTGTTTTGCACAATGAATTACTATTTAAAGCAAAGTGACTTTTGTTATGTGGGCATAGTTCTAGAGTTTTTAATATAATTTTTAAAACCGAGAACAAATTCAACTTTTTGAAAGTGTTTTTTTCTGCAATGGAAGCTCTTCATTGGTTACTGCAAAGAGTTATCCCATCACAGGAGTGAAGTGGCCAACACAAAAACCTCATCATAAAACTGACCTCACCATTTTAGCTACTTGCATGTTTTTTGGTATTTATAATGCTTTTTATTGCGTTATTGAGATGATGTTTTGTGTCATATAACAATTCCTGGCTTTTTTAAGCAAGGTGCAGATCATTTAAACCATTAACCTCCTCTTTTATGATTGGAGCATCTATTCTGTTTGTTCTCCACTCCCTTACACATTTCACTCCAGGACTTGAGTATGTAATCTAGGCTGAGACTCCAGTGTAGTAGTGGCAGAGTGCTGTTGGAAAGGATGTATTTGATGAGCTGAGATGTCAAACTGAGGCCCCAGCTGCCTCTTCAGGTGGACGTAAAATATTTCATGACACTTGTTCCAAAGAAGAGCAGGGAATTTCCTGAGTGTCCTGGACACCAGTCACCCCTCAACCAACAACACCAAAAGCAAATGAACTGGTCCTTCGTCTTATTGCTGTTTGTGGGACTTGGCTGTGCGTAAGTTGGCTGCCGCATTTGCCTAAACAGTGACTGTACTTCAGAAGCAATTCCACCGCTGTGAAGCACTGTGGGATGTCCTGAGGATATCAAAGGCACTATATAAATGTAATTTTTTTGCTTTCCTTTCTCCCTACAGCTGCTGACTGACCTGCTGCACATTTCCAACATTTTCTATTTTTGTTTCAGATCTCCAGCCTTTGCAGTTGCTTTCCTTTTTTATTTATGCAAATTTAAATTCCTACTTATGTAGCTGATTTTTTTCCAAATCAAGGAACAACAATGTGGGTCCCACACTTGGGAATGGAGGTGGAGTTAATCTAACACACTGGAAAACCGGTACATTTAACATAGAAACACAGAAGATAGGAGCAGAAGTAGGCCATTCGGCCCCTCGAGCCTGCTCCGCCATTCAATGAGATCATGGCTGATCATCCAAATTCAGTACCCTGTCCCTGCCTTCTCCCCATATCCCTTGATCCCTTTAGCCTTAAGAAATATATCTAACTCCTTCTTAATATATTTAATGAATTGGCCTCAACTGCCTTCTGTGGTAGAGAATTCCACATGTTCACCACTCTCTGGGTGAAGAAATTCCTCCTCATCTCTGTCCTAAATGGCTTACCCTTAACCTTAGACTGTGGCCTCTGGTTCTGGACTCCCCGACCATCGGGAACATCCTTCCTGCATCTAGTCTGTCTAGTCCTGTTAGAATTTTATAAGTTCCAATGAGATCCCCTCTCATTCTTCTAAACTCCAGCGAGTATAAGCCCAATCGACCCAATCTCTCCTCATAAGTCATTCCTGCCATCCCAGGTATCAGCCTGGTGAATCTTCGCTGCACCCCCTCCATGGCAAGAACATCCTTCCTTAGATAAGGCAACCAAAACTGCACACAATACTCAAAATGTAGTCTCACCAAGGCCCTGTACAACCGCAGCAAGACATCCTTGTTCCTGTACTCGAACCCTCTTGCTACGAAGGCCACCATACCATTTGCCTTCTTAACCGACTGCTGCACCTGCATGCTTACCTTCTGCGACTGATGCAGAAGGACACCCAGGTTTCGTTGCACTTCCCCTTCTCCCAATCTATTGCCGCTCAGATAACAATCTGCCTTCTTGTTTTTGCCACCAAAGTGGATAACCTCGCATTTATCCACATTATACAGGAAACCTTTTTTTATCCGGCACCGACGGGACCGACGTGATGCCGGTTCATCACAAATTCCGGATAACCGAGAGCTATAGTAAAAGATACGGAGCTGAGAGCTCCGTATAAAGCAACAAACCCTGTTGCTTAGCAACAGGTTCAGAACAATGGCCACAAGTTCCAAGCGTCTCTGTAGCTTAGCAACAGCTGCAGCCACACCCTTGCACAGCAACAGATCGAGGAAGGCAAGTAATAAAACTTACCTGAACCTACTCCTGAATTTTGCCGGTTAACCGAGATTTCCAGTTATTTAGGTGCCGGTAAATCGAAAGTTTCCTGTACTGCATCTGCCATGCATCTGCCCAATCATCCAACCTGTCCAAATCATACTGGAGTTTCACGACATCCTCCTCACGCCCACCGAGCTTTGTGTCATCTGCAAACTTGAAGATATTACATCTAGTTCCCTCGTCTAGATCATTAATATATATTGTGAATAGCTGGGGTCCTAGGATCGATCCCTGCGGTACCCCACTAGTCACTGCCCACCACTCAGAAAAAGACCCGTTTATTCCAACTCTTTGCTTCCTGTCTGCCAACCAGTTCTCTATCCAAGTCAGTACCTTGCCCCCAATCCCATGTGCCTTAACTTTACACGCTAATCTCTTATGCGGGACCTTATCGAAAGCCTTCTGAAAGTCCAAATACACCACATTCACTGGTTCTCCCTTATCTATTTTACCAGTTACATCCTCAAAAAATTCCAGTAGATTAATCAAGCATGATTTACCTTTTGTAAATCCATGTTGACTTTGTCCGATCCTGTCACTGTTTTCTAAGTGCTCTGCTATTACATCTTTTATAATGGACTCTAGCATTTTCCCCACTACCGATGTCAGGCTTACCAGTCTATAATTCCCCATTTTCTCTCTACCACCTTTTTTTGAATAGTGGGTAACATTAGCTACCCTCCAATCCATGGGTACTGTTCCAGAGTCTATCGAATTTTGGTAGATGACCAGCAATGCATCTACTATTTCTAGGGCCACTTCCTTAAGTACCCTAGGATGTAGATTATCAGTTCCTCCCTCTCATTAGACCCTATGTTCCCCGACATCTCTGGGAGGTTATTTGTGTCCTCCGTTGTGAAAACAGAACCAAAGTATGTATTTAATTGGTCTGCCATTTCTTTGTTCCCCATTATAAATTTTCCTCATTCTGACTGCAAGGGACCTACAATTGACTTCACCAATCTTTTTCTCTTCACATATCTATAGAAGCTTTTACAGTCAGTTTTTATGTTCCCTGCAGGCTTGCTCTCATACTCTATTTTCCCCCTCTTAATTAATCCCTTTGTTGAATCCTAAACTGCTCCCAATCCTCAGGTTTGCTGCTTTTTCTGGTCAATTTATATGTCCTCTCCTTGGATCTTATGCTAACCCTAATTTCCCTTGAAGGCCACGGTTGATTCACCTTTTTTGTTTAATTTTTATGCCAAACAGGGATGAACAAATTCTGTAGTTCATCCATGCGATCTTTAAATGTTTGCCATTGCCTATCCACCGTCAACCCTTTGAGTAACATTCCCCAATCAATCGTACCCAACTCGCACCTCATACCATTGTAGTTTCCTTTATTTAAATTCAGGACCCTAGTTTCTGAGTTAAATACTTCACTCTCCATCTTAATGAAGAATTCTATCATATTATGATCGCTCCGCCCCAAGGGGCCTCGCACAACAAGATTGCTAATTTTTCCTTTCTCATTACATAATACCCAGTCTAAGATGACCTGATCTCTAGTTGGTTCCTCGACATATTGGTCCAGGAAACCATCCCGTATACACTCCAGGAATTCCTCCTCCACAGTATTGTTACTAATTTGGTTAGCCCAATCTATATGTAGATTAAAGTCACCCATGATAACTGCTGTGCCCTTATTGCATGCATCTCTAATTTCCCGTTTAATGCCATGCCCAACCTCCGCATTACTGTTTGGAGGTCTGTATACAACTCCCACTAATGTTTTCTGTCCCTTGGTATTTCTCAGCTCTACCCATACAGATTCCACATCATCAGAGCTATTGTGTTAATCCCCTCTTTAACCAGCAATGCTACCCCACCTCCTTTTCCTTTTAGCCTGTCTTTCCTGAATATTGAATACCCCTGGATGTTGAGTTCCCAGCACTGGTCACCCTGGAGCCATGTTTCCATAATCCCAATCATATCATATCCATTTACATCTATTTGCAGAGTTAATTCATCCACCTTATTATGAATGCTCCTCGCATTAAGACACAAAGCTTTCAGGTTTCTTTTTTTCACACCCTTAGACCTTTTAGAATTATTATTTACTGTGGCCATGTTTGAAATAAACCCTTGATTACTCTGACTGCCACTTTTGCTTTTCTCCTTTCTGTCTTTTGCTTCTATCCTTGTTTTCTACCACTGTGTGTGTAGAAGTGTTTCCTAATTTCACTCCTAAAAGGCCTGGCTCTAATTTTTAGACTATGCCCCCTAGTCCTAGAATCCCCAACCAGCAGAAGGAGTTAGATATACTCAAGAAGGAGTTAGATATATTTCTTAAGGCTAAAGGGATCAAGGGATATGGGGAGAAGGCAGGGACAGGGTACTGAATTTGGATGATCAGTCATTATCTCATTGAATGGTGGAGCAGGCTTGAGGGGCTGAATGGCCTACTCCTGCTCCTATCTTCTATGTTTCTATGTTTCCTTTCCTCTGTCTCCCTGCACAGGTTCCCAACCCCCTGCCATTTTACATAGAAACATAGAAGATAGGAGCAGGAGTAGGCCATTCGGCCCCTCGAGCCTCTCCACCAATCAATGAGATCATGGCTGATCATCCAAATTCAGTACCCTGTCCCTGCTTTCTCCCCATATCCCTTGATCCCTTTAGCCTTAAGAAATATATCTAACTCCTTCTTGAATATATTTAATGAATTGGCCTCAACTGCACTGTGTGGTAGAGAATTCCACAGGTTCACCACTCTCTGGGTGAAGAAATTCCTCATCATCTCTGTCCTAAATGGCTTACCCCTTATCCTTAGACTATGACCCCTGGTTCTGGACTCCCCGACCATCGGGAATATGCTTCCTGCATCTAGTCTGTCTAGAATTTTATGGCCTAGAAATTGGCCTGAGGCGCCCAAGCGGCGCAAAGTTCGCCTGGGCGCTGGAATTTGCGCTGCGATCGCCGCATTAGCGATCGCCGCAAATTCAGTTGAAGTGCCCCTAGAGGGAGACGGGGCGCGGCTCGAGGCGCTCCGCGTCCCTCTTAGGGCGCTGAAAGTGAATTTCGCAGCGCTACGTGCCACAGCGCCACACGCTGCGGCACTGCAGGCCTTCCTCCCACTGTTAAGGGGGAGGGGCCTGCAGCAGCACGAGCCCCAATCGCGAGTGCCGGCAAAAGAGCCCGGCACCAAGGAGAAGGGCCGGACTCTTGGGAAACAGCCGGCAATGCCGCGGGGGGTGGGACCAGGAGGCCGGGGACGGAGGTGCTGGCAGGCGGCCACCAAAAAAGCGGCCGCCCCGCACCTCCACCTTAACTTGCACCTCTGCCGGCGCAGCAAGGCCCCGTGAACCGGGCACGGGTAGCGAACGGCGCTACAGCAGCGTTCGCTACCAAATATCGCGATTAGGGCGCGAATGGGGCACTGCGCACACCGATGATGTCATCGGTGGCGGCGCAGCGCAAAAGGCTAACGCCACCATTAGCGCCCCTGCTGAATATTGCGGGAGGCGCAGCCAGTGGCACTACAGCCACTGACTGCCTCTTTAGGCGCTAACAGGTGGCGCTACTCACCCAATTTCTCCCCCTATAAGTTTCAATGAGATCCCCTCTCATTCTTCTAAACTCCAGCGAGTATAAGCCCAATCGACCCAATCTCTCCTCATACGTCATTCCTGCCATCCCAGGTATCAGCCTGGTGAATCTTCGCTGCACTCCTTCCATGGCAAGAACATCCTTCCTCAGATAAGACGACCAAAACTGCACACAATACTCAAGGTGTGCTCTCACCAAGGCCCTATACAACTGCAGCAAGACATCCTTGTTCTTGTACTCAAACCCTCTCGATACGAAGGCAAACATACCATTTGCCTTCTTAACTGCCTGCTGCACCTGCATGCTTACCTTCAGCGACTGATGCACCCTCCCCCACAGCACCATCAAACATTCCCCCTAGGACCTCGGTCCCAGTCCTGCCCAGTTACAAACCGTCCATTTTGTACTGGTCCCACCTCCTCCAGAACCGGTTCCAATGTCCCAGGTATTTGAATCCCTCCCCCTTGCACCATTCCTCTAGCCACGTATTCATCTGAAATATCCTTCTATTTCTACTCTGACTAGCACGTGGCACTGGTAGCAATCCTGAGATTACTACCTTTTGAGGTCCTATTTTTTAATTTACCTCCTAACTCCCTATATTCAGCTTTTAGGACCTCATCCCGTTTTTTACCTATATCTTTGGTACCTATATGCACCACGACAACTGGCTGTTCACCCTCCCCCTCCAGAATGCTCTGTAGCCGCTTCGAGACATCCTTGACCCTTGCACCAGGGAGGCAACACACCATCCTGGAGTCTCGTTTGTGGCCGCAGAAACGCCTATCTATTCCCCTTACAATAGAATCCCCTATTACTATAGCTCTCCCATTCTTTTTCCTCCTGTCCTGTGCAGCAAATCCACCCATGGTGCCAGGAAGTTGGCTGCTGCTTAACATTTATAGGTTTAAAAATTGTGGAGAAATAAGGTGAAAAAATGGTAAGAAAGAAAAAAATAATAAATATAACGCGAGTTAAAATTGTGAAAGAAAAGAGAAACTAGGTAAGGTGATGAAAAGATGGGGAAAAAAGTAGACGTGGGCTCTGAACAACCTTCTTCCACAATACTATAAGTAAAGTTTGAAAACTTATTTAATTTGAATAAGTGTTTAATTTCAACAGTGAGTAGGTTTATTACTGTAATGTTAGGGCATGTTTCAACATCATAGTGCATGAGCTGAAATGCTAAGAAAAACTGACTAGTCCAGGAAGCCTTTCCCTGGAACTGTTAGCAGTTTCAGAGCTAACACTTGTCCTACATTATCCCCAAAGTTGAGACTAAGGTCACACAAATGTCAATCTGGTATCTTGGTCACTAGGCTGGTTGGCAGTTGTTTATGGTCCTGAAGAGAATACGTAATAGGATTCTTCTCTTGCCAGCTTTTGTTAATAAAGGCTATGATAGTATCATGTTGATGAGTTGGCGGCTATAGTGTATGATTGTATTTTTGTACAAGGTTTGACCTAGGCAGTACCAATCTGACCTACTGACCATTTCAAAAGTAACTTGTTGATTGCCAAGCGATTTGGAATGTCCTGAGAACACTACATAAATGCCAATTCTTTCCTTTACTGCACTATTTCTGTCTTTTCCAAGTCAGAAATGCAGTCATGATAATCTTCTTCCCACTAATGAGAAAAATGTCACTTTCAATATCCACGCAAAGAAAGTTTGGAAACAGAGAATTTAATAAGTAGAGCATGTGGTTTGTAATTGTAATCGTATCGGTTTCAGTCTGAGCAATTATGTCTCTACACCACTTACTTTTTTAAAGAGAGAAATTCTCAAATGTAATGTTTTCCAGTTCTTTGTATTAGTGAAAATATGTTTTACTTTATAGAGTATTTTATTGTTTCAAATATTCATACATATGATAGTGGAATCAACAAGTCCTTTGGGAAAAGTACTTTACATGTATGATTCTTTTACTATACAGCATTTAAAAAAAAAATTAGTTCCTGGGATGTGGGCATTGCTGGCGAGGCCAGCATTTATTGTCCATTATTAATTGCCCTCGAGAAGGTGGTGGTGAGCCACCTTCTTGAACCGCTGCAGTCCGTGTGGTAAAGGTACTCACACAGTGCTGTTAGGGAGGGAGTTCCAGGATTTTGACCCAGCGACGATGAAGGATTGGCGATATACTTCCAAGTCAGGATGGTGTGTGACTTGGAGGGGAACTTTCAGGTGATGGTGTTCCCATGCACCTGCTGCCATTCTAGATGGTAGAGGTCACGGGTTTGGGAGGTGCTGCCAAAGAAGGCTTGGCAAGTTGCTGCAGTGTCATAGAGTCATAGAGTAATACAGCACGGATAGAGGCCCTTCGGCCCATCGTGTCCGCGCCGGCCATCAAGCCCTGTCTAATCTAATCCCATATTCCAGCATTTGGTCCGTAGCCTTGTATGCTATGGCATTTCAAGTGCTCATCCAAATGTTTCTTAAATGTTGTGAGGGTTTCTGCCTCCACAACCCTTTCAGGCAGTGAGTTCCAGACTCCAACCACCCTCTGGGTGAAAAAGTTCTTTCTCAAATCCCCTCTAAACCTCCCGCCCTTTACCTTGAATCTATGCCCCCTAGTTATTGACCCCTCTACTAAGGGAAAAAGCTCCTCAGCATCCATCCTATCTATGCCCCTCATAATTTTGTACACCTCAATCATGTCCCCCCTCAGCCTCCTCTGCTCCAAGGAAAACAAACCCAATCTGCCCAGTCTCTCTTCATAGCTGAAGCGCTCCAGCCCTGGTAACATCCTGGTGAACCTCCTCTGCACCCTCTCTAACGCGATCACATCCTTCCTGTAGTGTGGCGACCAGAACTGCACACAGTATTCCAGTTGTGGCCTAACCAGTGTTTTATACAGCTCCATCATAACCTCCTTGCTCTTATATTCAATGCCTCGGCTAATGAAGGCAAGTATCCCATATGCCTTTTTTACCACCTTATCCACCTGTTCCGCCGCCTTCAGGGATCTGTGTACTTGCACACCCAGATCCCTCTGACCCTCCGTCTTGCCTAGGGTCTTTCCATTCATTGTGTATTCCCTTGCCTTGTTAGTCCCCCCAAAGTGCATCACCTCGCACTTTTCCGGGTTAAATTCCATTTGCCACTGTTCCGCCCATCTGACCAACCCATCTATATCGTCCTGCAGACTGAGGCTACCCTCCTCACTATTTACCACCCTACCAATTTTTGTATCATCCGCGAACTTACTGATCATACCTTTTACATTCATATCCAAGTCATTAATGTAGACCACAAACAGCAAGGGACCCAGCACCGATCCCTGTGGTACCCCACTGGCCACAGGCTTCCAGTCACAAAAACAACCTTCGACCATCACCCTCTGCCTTCTGCCACTATGCCAGTTTTGTATCCAATGTGCCAAGGCACCCTGGATTCCATGGGCTCTTACCTTCTTGACCAGTCTCCTGTGCGGGACTTTATCGAAGGCCTTACTGAAATCCATGTATACCACATCCACTGCGTTACCCTCATCCACACACCTAGTCACCCCCTCAAAAAATTCAATCAAATTAGTCAGACATGATCTTCCCTTGACAAAGCCATGTTGACTATCCCTGATTAATCCTTGCCTCTCCAAGTGGAGACAAATTTTGTCCCTCAGAATTTTTTCCAATAATTTTCCTACCACTGATGTTAGGCTCACTGGCCTGTAGTTCCCCGGTTTTTCCCTACTACCCTTCTTGAATAATGGTACTACATTAGCGGTTCTCCAGTCCTCTGGCACATCCCCTGTGGCCAGAGAGGTCCTGAATATATGTGTTAGAGCCCCCGCAATCTCTTCCTTTGCCTCACACAGCAGCCTGGGATACATTTCATCCGGGCCTGGGGATTTATCCATTTTTAGGCCAGCTAAAACCGCCAATACCTCCTCCCTCTCGATGTTAACATGTTCGAGCATATCGCAGTCCCCCCGCCCTATTTCTATGTCTACATCGTCCTTCTCCATAGTGAAAACAGATGCAAAAAATTCATTTAGAACCCCTCCTACATCTTCCGGCTCCACACACAGATTGCCACTTTTGTCCCTAATGGGCCCTATTTTTTCCCTAGTTATCCTCTTACCCTTAATATACTTATAAAACATCTTAGGATTTTCCTTTATTTTGCTCGCCAGTGTTATTTCATGGCCCCTCCTTGATCTCCTAATTTCTTTTTTAAGTATCCCCCTGCACTTTTTGTACTCCTCTAGGGCTTCCTCCGTCTTTAGCCTTTTGTATCTACCAAAAGCCCTCCTTTTTTTCCTAATCCATTCTCGTATATCCCCTGACATCCAAGGTTCCCTGTGGTTTTTGGAACCACTCTTGACCTTTACGGGAACATGTTGCCATTGTATGATCTCAATCTCCCTTCTGAAAGCCTCCCATTGCTCCGATGCGGATTTTCCTACAAGTAGCTGATCCCAGTCCATTTTGGCCAGATCCTGCCTTATCCTATTAAAATCGGCCTTCCCCCAATTTAGAACCTTCCGGCCCATCCCTGTCCTTTTCCATGACCACCTTAAATCTTACCATATTATGGTCACTATCACCAAAGTGCTCACCTACTAGCACTTTTTCCACTTGGCCGGCCACATTCCCTAGAATTAGGTCCAGTACCGCCCCCTCTCTTGTAGGACTTTCTACATGCTGGCTCAAAAAGCTCTCCTGGATGCACTTTAAGAATTCTACACCCTCTGAGCCTTTCACACTCTGACTATCCCAGTTAATATTGGGGAAGTTGAAATCCCCCATTATTATTACCCTATTATTTGCACATTTCTCTGAGATTTGCCTACATATCTGTTCCTCTATCTCCCCCTGACTGTTTGGAGGCCTATAGTACACTCCCAGCAAAGTGCTTGCCCCCTTTTTGTTTTTAAGCTCTACCCATATGGCCTCATTAGAGGAACCTGCTAATATATCATCCCCCCTTACTGCAGTAATTGACTCCTTAATTAATATTGCGACACCCCCTCCTCTTATACCTCCCCCTCTGTCTTGCCTGAAGATTCTGTACCCCGGAATATTGAGCTGCCAGTCTTGCCCCTCCCTCAACCATGTCTCCGTGATAGCAACAATATCATACTCCCATGTGTTTATCAACACCTTCAGTTCATCCACCTTATTTGCAAGACTCCTTGCATTAAAATAGATGCCATCCAGCCTTGCCCTTATATATTTGCCCTGTTTACCAAGCTGACTTGTTTTTTTCTCTATAATTGGCAGCACATCACCCCCTATTTCAGCTCCCCTCTGTATCCCATCGCGTAGATGGTACACACTGCAGCCACGGTACGCCGGTGGTGGAGGGAGTGAGTATTTAAGGTGGTGGATGGGGTGCCAATCAAGCAGGCTGCTTTGTCTTGGATGGTGTTGAGCTTCTTGAGTGTTGTTGGAGCTACACTCATCCAGGCAAGTGGAGAGTATTCCATCACACTCCTGACTTTACCTTGTAGATGGTGGAAAGGCTTTGGGGAGTCAGGAGGTGAGACACTCACCACAGAATACCAGCCTCTGACTTGCTCTTGTATCCACAGTATTTATGTGGCTGGTCCAGTTAAGTTTCTGGTCAATGGTGACCCCCCCAGGATTTTGATGGTGGGGGATTCGGTAATGATAATGCCGCTGAATGTCAAGGGGCGGTGGTTAGGCTCTTGCTTGTTGGAAATAGTCATTTCCTGGCACTTGTGTGGCGCGAATGTTACCTGCCACTTATCAGCCCAAGCCTCAATGTCGTCCAGGTTTTGTTGCATGCAGGCATGGACTGCTATATAATCGGAGGCATTGCGAATGGAACTTAACACTTAACTCAGCAAACATCCCTACTTCTGACCTTAAGATGGAGGGAAGGTCATTGATGAAGCAGCTGAAGATGGTTGGGCCTAGGACTCTGCCCTGAGGAACTCATGCAGTGATGTCCTGGGGCTGTAATGATTGACCTCCGACAACCACCTTCCTTTGTGCTAGGTAGGAGTCCAGCCAGTGGAGAGTTGTCCCCCTGATTCCCATTGACATGGTACAATTTTGTTCAATTGACAAACTAAGTGAAGAAATATCTCCAAGTAAATGGGTGTTGTACACTTTAAATGGGAAGAAGAGTAGTAAAACATTGAATGATGATTTTGATCCAGTAAAACTTTCTATGGTCTTTATCAGGCCTTCTCTGTTTCTAAACTCTTTCTGTGGGATGTTGGAACATTGATTGGTTCTTTCATTAAAGAGAACGATCAAAAATATCATAGAACAGTGCTTGAAGCTACATAACACCCTCCAGAATTTATCCTGTCCATTTGATAGAGGGAGTGAGTCATTTAGAGGCAATGGGACTGACTGTAACAGATTTAACTCAACTGAAAGTGGATGTGGAAAAATGAATTAAAACATTTTAGAATTTATGTTGTTTTGTGATCAAAAATTACCATTTCTCATCATCAAAAAGAAATAGGCTGGTACCCTAACCTTAAAAACCCAATGCACTTTACAGAGTTTAATGTAGAAATAGGAGTGGATTTGGCACACAGGCACAAGAGGGATCTGTTTTATAAGTCCCCTGTTACCTCAAGAAACCAGGTGGGTATCTGATTTAAATGCTGAATTCAATTATTCAACATTTGCTGAATACAATTATTATTTTTACTGAATTAAGAACAGTAATGCAAAGCCAAAATCTGACAATTCACTAAGAAGTGTGGTTTATATTATCATGAGTCTATTTGTAAAAAATGAACAGCCAACCAAAAATCACAAGAATATGTTACTATCCCTGTAAAGCATGACATAACACTAACTTATTTGAATATGTTAGGGGACTGCATAAGGGTGGTGACTGTTATTGTTTAAACCTCTATCGCCCTTAGCCACTGGGAACAGCTGTTTTAATTGAGCCTTGGATGAAACATAGAAACATAGAAGATAGGAGCAGGAGTAGGCCATTCAGCCCTTTGAGCCTGCTCCGCCATTCAATGAGATCATGGCTGATCATCCAAATTCAGTACCCTGTCCCTGCCTTCTCCCCATATCCCTTGATCCCTTTAGCCTTAAGAAATATATCCAACTCTTTCTTGAATATATTAAATAAACTGCCCTCCACCGCCCTCTGTGGCAGAGAATTCCACAGGTTCACCACTCTCTCGGTGAAGAAATTCCTCCTCATTTCAGTCCTAAATGGCTTAGCCCTTATCCTTAGACTATGACCCCTGGTTCTGGACTCCCCGGCCATCAGAAACATCCTTCCTGCATCTAGTCTGTCGAGACCTGACAGAATTTTATAGGTTTCGATGAGATCCCCTCTCAATCTTCTAAACTCCAGTGAGTATAAGCCCAATCGACACAATCTCTCCTCATATGTCATTCCTGCCATCCCAGATATCAGCCTGGTGAATCTTCGCTGCACTCCCTCCATGGCAAGAACGTCCTTCCTCAGGTAAGGCGACCAAAACTGCACACAATACTCAAGGTGCGGTCTCACCAAGGCCCTGTACAACTGTAGCAAGACATCCTTGTTCCTGTACTCGAACCCTCTTGCTACGAAGGCCAAAATACCATTTGCCTTCTTAACCGCCTGCTGCACCTGCATGCTTACCTTCAGCGATTGGTGCACAAGAACACCCAGGTCTCTTTGCACTTCCCCTTCTCCCAATCTATTGCCATTCAAATAATAATCTGCCTTCCTGTTTTTGCCACCAAAGTGGATAACCTCACATTTATCCACATTATAGTGCATTTGCCAAGTTTCTGCCCAATCACCCAACCTGTCCAAATCGTACTGGAGTTTCACGACATCCTCCTCACAGCATACCCTCCCACCCAGCTTTGTGTCGTCTGCAAATTTGGAGATATTACATCCAATTCCCTCGTCCAGATCATTAATATATATTGTGAACAGCTGGGGTCCTAGGACCGGTCCTTGCGGTACCCCACTAGTCACTGCCTGCCACTCGGAAAATTACCCATTTATTCCAACTCTTTGCTTTCTGTCCGCCAACCAGTTCTCTATCCAAGTCAATACCCTGCCCCCAATCCCATGTGCCTTAATTTTGCACGCTAATCTCTTATGCGGGACCTTATCGAAAGCCTTCTGAAAGTCCAAATACACCACATCCACTGGTTCTCCCTTATCTATTTTACCAGTTACATCCTCAAAAAATTCCAGTAGATTAGTCAAGCATGATTTACCTTTCGTAAATCCATGTTGACTTCGTCCCATCCTGTCACTGCTTTCCAAGTGCTCTGCTATTACATCTTTTATAATGGACTCTAGCATTTTCCCCACTACCGATGTCAGGCTTACCGGTCTATAATTCCCCGCTTTTTCTCTACCACCTTTTTTGAATAGTGGGGTAACATTAGCTACCCTCCAATCCATGGGTACTGTTCCAGAGTCTATCGAGTTCTGGAAGATGACCAGCAATGCATCTAAGTACCCTGGGATGTAGATTATCAGGCCCTGGGGATTTATCGGCCTTCAGTCCCATCAATTTTCCTAACACCATTTCCCTACAAATACTGATTTCTTTCAGTTCCACCCTTTCATCAGACCCTATGTTCCTCGGCATCTCTGGGAGGTTATTTATGTCCTCCTTTGTGAAGACAGAACCAAAATATGTATTTAGTTGGTCTGCCATTTCTTTGTTCCCTATTATAAATTCCCCTGATTCTGACTGCAAGGGACCTACGCTTGACTTCACCAATCTTTTTCTCTTTACATATCTATAAAAGCTTTTACAGTCAGTTTTTATGTTCCCTGAAAGCTTACTCTCATATTCTATTTTCCCTTTCTTAATTAATCCCTTTGTCCTCCTTTGTTGAATCCTAAACTGCTCCCAATCCTCAGGATTATTGCTTTTTCTGGCCAATTTATATGTCCTCTCCTTGGATCTTATGCTATCCCTAATTTCCCTTGTTAGCCACGGTAGAGTCACCTTTTTTGTTTTATTTTTATGCCAAACTGGGATGAACAAATTCTGTAGCTCATCCATTCGGTCTTTGAATGTTTGCCATTGCCTGTACACCATCAACCCTTTGAGTGACATTCCCCAATCAATCCTACCCAACTCGCTCCTCAGACCATCGTAGTTTCCTTTATTTAAATTGAGGACCCTTGTCTCTGAGTCAACTACTTCATTCTCCATCTTAATGAAGAATTTGATCATATTATGATCGCTCCGACCCAAGGGGCCTCGTACAACAAGATTGCTAATTAATCCTTTCTCGTTACATAATACCCAGTCTAAGATGGCCTGATCTCTGGTTGGTTCCTCGACATATTGGTCCAGGAAACCATCCCGTAAACACTCCAGGAATTCCTCCTCCACAGTATTGTTACTAATTTGGTTGGCCCAATCTATATGTAGATTAAAGTCACCCATGATGACTGCTGTGCCCTTATTGCACGCTTCTTTAATTTCCCTTTTAATGCCATCCCCAACCTCCGCCTTACTGTTTGGAGGTCTATATACCACTCCCACTAACGTTTTTTTCCCCTTAGTATTTCTCAATTCTACCCATACAGATTCCACATCATCAGAGCTAATATCCTTCATTACAATTGTGTTAATCCCTTCTTTAACCAGTAATGCTACCCCACCTCCCTTTCCTTTTTGCCTATCTTTCCTGAATATCGAATACCCCTGGATGTTGAGTTCCCAGTCTTGGCCATCCTTGAGCCACGTTTCCATAATCCCAACCAAATCGTATTTGTTTACCTCTATTTGCGCAGCCAATTCATCCACCTTATTACAAATGCTCCTCGCATTAAGACACAAAGCCTTCAGGCTTGTTTTTTTTAACGCTCTTAGACCTATTAGAATTATTATTTACTGTGGCCACGTTTGATTTAACCCGTTGATTTCTCTGACTGCCACTTTTGTTTTTCTCCTTCCTATCTTTTGCTTTTATCCTTGTTTCCCTTTCCTCTGTCTCCCTGCTCAGGTTCCCAACCCCCTGCCATTTTAGTTTAAACCCTCCCCCACAGCACTAGCAAACACTCCCCCTAGGACATCGGTTCCAGCCCTGCCCAGGTGCAAACCGTCCGGTTTGAACTGGTCCCACCTCCCCCAGAACCGGTTCCAATGTCCCAGGAACTTGAATCCGTCCCCCTGGCACCATTCCTCTAGCCACGTATTCATCTGAAGTATCCTTCTATTTCTACTCTGACTAGCATGTGGCACTGGTAGCAATCCTGAGATTACTACCTTTGAGGTCCTGTTTTTTAATTTATCTCCTAACTCCCTATATTCCGCTTTTAGGACCTCATCCCAATTTTTACCTATATCGTTGTGCCTATATGCACCATGACAACTGGCTGTTCACCCTCCCCTTCCAAGATGTTCTGCAGCCGCTCGGAGACATCCTTGACCCTTGCACCAGGGAGGCAACACACCATCCTGGAGTCTTGTTTGCGGCCGCAGAAATGCCTATCTATTCCCCTTACAATAGATGCATGTCCCATGGTTGAGATAACCCATCTAGTGAGACCACTCATGTGTCTAACGTGGAATATCGTGCCAAAGGTTGATCTCAACATGTCAATGAAGTGATCATGTCAATTTTTGCCATGTACAATGGCCAAGAAATTCGGGTCTCCACGGGTGAGTACGCATGGGGTACTCACCCATAGGCCCAATGGAAGTGCTGGTTTTGTGCATGCACTGCGCATGCGCGGGAAACCGGCACTTCCGTTCCCCTGAAAGAATGGGCTCAGAGGTGGAACGCGTGCGCCAGAGAGGCAGCGCATGCGTATTGAACTTACCCTCCCGGAAAAACCTGGGAAAAAAAAGGTGAGTCTCCAACAGTTACACATATAAAAAGCAGGCGCAAGGCCTGCTTTTAACAAGGTAAGTGGTGAATTAATTAAAACATTTTTTCCACAGGTTTATTATTTTTAAATACTGTAAAGAAAGGTAAGTTTATTTTTAGCCCCGTTAGAAAATGTAATTAATTTTTTCAAAAATTTAAATTATTGTTTAAAATAGTTATTTCATGCAATTTATAGTTATTTTAAAAATGTGATGTTTTTAAAAAATGTATTTGAAGTTTTAGTGATGTCTTGGGGCTTATAGTATTTATAGGTTTGACAGCTCTTCCTGTCAAACTTATGAATGAAGCATTCCCTGCTACCATTGGCTCTCCATGGCCCACGTGATCCCAGGGGACGCATCGAACTAACTGCACCCCTGGGATACGCAAGCACTGCGCACCAGCAGTTGGAGCAGGCCCGGGATCAGAATCCCACGCGGGCCCACAGCTCAACGGCCGGCGCACTAGGTAAGTGCAGGTCGGAAGCTTGCACTCGCGGGAAGCCCCCGACCCGAATTTCTGGACTATTAATTGGCCTTTCAAGTCAGATGTCAGCTGATCAGAGGCCAACCTTTTCAATGTGGTTACAATACTTGCATTTATATGTCACTTTATCACTTCAGAACATCTCAAGATGCTCCATACAATTAATTACATTTTTGAATTACAATGACTGTTATGTGAGAAAATGGGATCTTGTAGGAATCGACAGATCCCTAACTGAAGTACTGAGGTCGAGTCAGTCTGATAATTAAACGAAGTTTAATGTAAACTAGAGAACAAACAATGGTATGCAGGAGAAACAATCAACAGGTCTTTTCTTAATGCTGGCTTCACGAGGTCTGACCTGGGAACCTCCCAGTCTGACGTCATGACGTCATCACATTTCCCGCCGTTCGGGATGTCACGTGACCAACGTGATGATGTCATCGCGCTGGTTCTGGGACCTACCCAGAACTGGCTATTTACATACATTAAACAACTTAGGTGCTGTAGCACTCTTGTTAAAGGCAGTTATACAGGAGTCCCTTGGTGGCTTTGCCACATGCGCCCCCCCAGAAGTGTCTTTAACCACAAAAGTCAATCGCAGAGGCGGTCGGACAAGCCTGTTCGAACGACTCCGATATTCCCGGAGAGGAATGGGTTGGGTAGACGATAAGCTGGTCTGCGGAACAGTCTGGTCAGGCATGGCGGCCATGGGCGGCCGCCCACGACACGGTGGCTGCGCTGCCTCGACCGGTCACTCGAGGTCCAGGTGTGCGGCCTTGAGGCGGTCCACGGAAATGTGGTCAGGCTTGCCCCCGATGTCCACTAAAAAACTCTTGGCGCCCGCCTGTAGTACCTGGAAAGGGCCCGTAAATGGAGGCGTGAGAGGACTATGGTGGGCGTCATGCCTGACAAAAACGAATTTGGCCCGCATGAGCTCCGGCGGAATGCGTGACGTGGGCAACTCGTGATGTGACGTCAGAATGGGCCGGAAAGATTGAGCTGCGGCCCGGTGAGCCTGCAGTTGTTCGGCCGCCGACCAAGGACGCGTTGGTGATGGAAGAAACTCACCGGGCACCCGGAGCGGTTGTCCATAAACCATTTCGGCAGCCGATGCCTGCAGGTCCTCTTTAGGCGCTGTGCGTAACCCGAGCATCACCCAAGGCAGCTTGTCCATCCATGCGGTCCCCCTGGAGGCTGGCCCGCAGCGACGCCTTCAAGGACCGATGAAAACGCTCACATAATCCATTGGCCTGCGGATGGTAAGCCGTGGTCCGATGGAGCTTGGTGCCCAAACCCAAGGCGACAGCGTTCCACAAAGCAGACGAGAACTGCGGTCCGCAATCCAACGAAATATCAGACGGAACGCCGAACCGTGCAACCCAGGATGAGAGAAAAGCCCGGGCGACATCCGCGGAGGTGGTGGACGTCAAAGGGATGGCCTCCAGCCACCTGGTGGTACGGTCGACTATAGTCAAAAGATGTGTGAAACCTTGTGACGGTGGCAGTGGGCCAATGAGGTCGACATGGACGTGATCGAAACGCCGCTCCGGTACTTCGAAAATGGCGACGGGAGCTTTGACGTGTCGCTGCACCTTAGCTCGCTGGCACACGACGCAGGTGTTGGCCCAGTCACGGACATCTTTTCGCATTCCTCTCCAGACGAACTTGGACGCCAGTCGTTTTTGTGAAGCCCGCACGCCAGGGTGTGCAAGCCCGTGAATGGCATCGAAAACGTTCCTACGCCAGGACAGCGGAACGATCGGGCGGGGGTTCCCTAAGGAGACGTCGCAGAGCAGGGAGGTGCCAGCCGAGTGGAAAAGCACATCCGCTGGCTGAAGGCAGGAGGAGTCGGTGCGGAAAGCTTGCGTTTCCGGATCGGCCGCTTGGTCAGCAGCCATGAGTGAATAATCGAGTCCCAGCTGGATGGCCTGGACAGTCGCGTGCGAGAGGCAATCGGCGACCACGTTGTCCTTGCCGGCCACGTGCCGGATGTCGGTGGTGAACTCGGAAATAAAGGTGAGTTGTCGTTGTTGTCGAGCTGACCACGGCTCAGCCATCTTGGCCATAGCAAACGTCAGGGGCTTGTGATCCACAAACGCGGTGAATTGGCGTCCCTCCAACAGAAAACGGAAATGGTGGATGGCCAGAAACAACGCCAACAGCTCCCTGTCGAACGTGCTGTAGCTACGTTCATTACGACGCAATTGGCGACTAAAAAACGCCAGCGGTTGCCACGTCCCTTCGACCCATTGCTCCTGCACGGTGCCTACGGCGTAGTCCGAAGCGTCGGTCATAAGCGCGATGCTGGCGCCAGGCTACGGGTGCGCCAACATCATTGCGTTTGCGAGAGCATCTTTCGTGTCCACAAAAGCGCAATCCATCTCTGGTGTCCAGACCACAGGTTCTTTCCCCGGTTTCCCTCTGAGTGCCTCGTAGAGTGGCCGCATGAGCTGTGCGGCCCAGGGAACAAACCGATGGTAAAAATTTACCATACCGAGGAACTCTTGGAGCGCTTTAACGGATTGTGGGTGTGGAAAAGCAGCAATTGCCTCCACCTTCGACCGAAGTGGCACTGCTCCTTCCGCAGTGATGCGGTGGCCCAAGAAGTCGATTTATCGCAGCCCGAATTGGCATTTGGCTGGGTTATGAGGCTATGCTGATGGAGGTGGTGAAAAAGGAGGCGCAGGTGGCCGAGATGTTCCTCTTTTGAAGTACTGGCGACCAGGATATAATCGAGATACACAAACAGGAACTTGAGATCCCGCAGCACTGAATCCATAAGGCGCTGGAACGCCTGCGCCGCATTCTTGAGCCCGAACGGCATTCGGAGGAACTCAAACAGTCCGAACGGGGTAATAACAGCCGTCTTCTGGATGTCCTGGGGGTGGATGGGCACTTGATGGTACCCCCGGACGAGGTCGATCTTGGAAAAAAATGAATTGCCCACCAAATGTGCAGAGAAATCTTGGATGTATGGTATTGGGTACCAGTCGGGCGTCGTGACCTCATTGAGGCGCCGATAATCGCCGCAGGGCCGCCAACCACCGCTGGGCTTAGGAACGATATGAAGTGGTGAAGACCAGGGACTATCCGACCGGCGAACAATCCCCAGCCGCTCCATGTTGGCGAACTCCGCCTTTGCGGCCTCGAGTTTGCTGGGTTCCAGCCGCCAAGCCCGGGCATAGACCGGAGGGCCGGTCGTCGCGATGTGGTGCTCCACACCATGTTTAGCGGTCGTTGCCGAGAAGATGGGCCGAGTTAGATCCGGAAATTCCCTGAGAAGGCGGGCGAAGTCATCGGGTGCCGGTACGGTGCAGGAAACCACGTGAGTCGCGCCGTAACCCCGAAAGCACGGGATGGAGGCAGACGTGGCGGCGTGAACCAGATGGCGATTTCGTAAATCAACCAATAAGTCATTGGCACAGAAGAAGTCAGGGCCGAGGATTGCCTGATCGATTTGGGCGGTGATAAACTCCCATAGGAAACGTTGCCCGCCAAAACACACTGGGATCTGCCACATCCCGAACGCACGAATGGCGCTGCCGTTGGTGGCCCGGAGTGGAGAACCGCGCCTCCCAGCCCTGATGTCGAGGATCGAAGCGGGAAGGATGCTGCACTGGGCGCCCGTGTCACACAAAAACCGCCGGCCCGAAATGGAGTCGGAGATATGAAGTAACTTCCCAGAATCTCCAACCGCCATCGTAGTTGCGAAACGAAACTACAGGGATGACGGCAGCATCTGGCTTTTGGGCCGAAACGGGCGTGGTAGTAACAGAGCCCAGATGGTGGAGGCGCCAAGGCGGGGTTCTTCGGGGCGCGATGCTTCGAGGTGGCGCAGTACTGCTGCATCACCGCATAAATGGTGTCGGCTTCGGTCGCGAGCGCTACACCGTCCGTAGCCTCCGACCTGGCGAGGGCTGCTTGCACCTGCTCGGGGAGCTGGCTCAGGAACAGTTCCCGAAACAGGAAACACTGCGGCACGGAACCGAGGAGCGTGAGCATCTGGCTCATCAACTCAGACGGCTTGGCGTCGCCTAACCCGGGCAGTGTGAGTAAACGTCGCGCGCGCTCCGCTTTTGTGAGGCCGAAAACCTGCATTAGTTGCACCTTAAGCGTATCATACTTGTTATCTACGGGCGGGGTCTCCAGCAGGCTGATGATCCTTGAAGCCGTCGAGCTGTCCAGTGCGGAGACCACGTAAAGATAACGGGTCTGATCCAGCACGATGTTCCGAAGCTGGAACTGAGCCTCCGCTTGGACGAACCAGGAGGCCGCCTGTTGTTCCCAAAATTGAGGGAGCTTCAAGGTCGCTGCATTAACATCCATCATTTTGTTCTGCGTGTCCTCCGCAAAAATCGTCCGCAAAGCTTCAGGGTCACCAATGTAGGAATCGACAGATCCCTAACTGAAGTACTGAGGTCGAGTCAGTCCGATAATAAAACGAAGTTTAATGTAAACTAGAGAACAAACAATGGTATGCAGGAGAAACAATCAACAGGTCTTTTCTTAATGCTGGCTTCACGAGCTCTGAGCTGGGAACCTCCCAGTCTGACGTCATCACGTTTCCCGCCGTTCGGTATGTCACGTGACCAATGCAATGACGTCATCGCGCTGGTTCTGGGACCTACCCAGAACTGGCTATTTACATACAGTAAACAACTTGGTGCTGTAGCACTCTTGTTAAAGGCAGTTATACAGTTATACAGGAGTCCCTTGGTGGCTTTGCCACAATCTAATACATTAGGTAGATACTATTTTATCTTGATTGTAACAACAGAAAAAAAGAGAATGGAGAAAAACAGAATGGGATCAAAAGAGAAAACAAGAACAGATAGTGTTCAAATAGAATCTTAAGTAAAACATGCTATGTGTTTCTTTTGTTAGTGTGAGGTTAGTATTGCAGCAATAATTCTATTTCTGATCTCAGCTGCCAATTTACTGTAATATTGTTGCTTATGTAGCATCTGGCTTGAGCTGAAAAAATGAAACTGGAATTTCTCAGGACTGTGTCTGAAAGTTAACAGAGCTGTACAAATATTTCTTTAAAAGGGTACAAATTAATTCTGATTATATGCGTTTCTTTAAAAATGCATACAATCAGAATTCATTTCTTTAGTAATTTTAGGAACACGAGTAGGCTCTTCAGCCTCTTAAGCCTGCTTCGCCATCCAATTAGATATTGGCTGATCTGTACCTTGACCTCATTTACCCGCCTTTGTTCCATATCCTTTGATACTCTTACTTTAAAAAAGTATATCGATCTCAGTTTTGAAAATTTCAAATGACCCAGCATCCCCAGCCTTTTTAAGGGATGAGTTCCAGATTTCCACTACCCTTTGTGTGAAAAGATGTTTCCTGATTTTGCTCTGAAATATCCTATCTCTAATTATAAGATTATAACAACAACAACAACCTGTATTTATATAGCACCTTTAATGTAGTAAAACGTCCCAAGGCGCTTCACAGGAGTTTTATAAGACAAAAAATTTGACACTGAGCCACATAAGGAGTAATTAGGGCAGGTGACCAAAAGCTTGGTCAAAGAGGTAGGTTTTAAGGAGTGTCCTTGTACACGAATCACTGAAAGTTAACATGCAGGTACAGCAAGCAATTAGGAAAGTAAATGGTATGTTGGCCTTTATTACAAGAGGATTTGAGTATAAGAGTAAAAGGCCTAGAAATTCAGTAAGGCCCCGCCAGCTCGCTTGCGCCCAAAAGTTAGCGCTGCGCGTGGAGCCAGTTGCGACCGTCAGAAATTCAGTTTTTGCGCCCCAAGTCAGAACCGGGCGCTATTCCAGGGTGTGCCCGCCCCCGCTTGGGGCGCTGAAACTGAATTTCAGCGCTGTAGGTGCCGCTGTGCCACCCGCTGCGGAGCGGCAGGCTGCGGTACTGCAGGCCTCCTCCTTCTCTTAAGGGGGAGGTGCCTGCAACGGGGAGATCGCCGCTTGATAGTGCCGGCAAATGAGCCCGGCACCACGGAGAAGTGCCGGGCTCGCGGAAAGCAGCCGGCAATGCCGCGGGGGGGAGGGGGGGTGGAGGAGGCCGGGGAAGGAGGTGCGGTCGGGCGGCCGCCGAAAAAGCGGCCGGCTGCACCTCCGCCTTAACTAGCGCCACTAAGGCTGCAGGACGGCCACGGTTGCAGAACGTTGTTTGCGGCCGCTGCGGAAGAGGCGGTCGCAACTAAATATGGGGGTCGGGCCGGTATTGGGGCGGAACCGGGGCACTGCGCACACCGATGATGTCATCGGTGCCGGCGCAGCGCTACCGGCTACCGCCGCCATTACCGCTGCGCTGAATATCAGCGCAAACTCCTCTATTGGCGCAGAAGCCCTCTTTGGGCGGTAACTGGGTGCAAAGCTGGCGGGGCCTTACTGAATTTCTAGCCCAAGATGTCTTACTGGAATTATATAGGGCCCTGATGAGACCACACCTGGAGTATTGTGTACCGTTTGGGTCTCCTTACCTAAGGAAGGATATACTTGCCATAGAGGGAGTGCAACAAAGGTTCACCAGACTGGTTCCTGGGATGGGGATTGTCCTATGAGGAGAGATTGAGTAGACTAGGCCTATATTCTCTGGAATTTAGAAGAATGAGAGGTGATCTCATTGAAACATACAAAATTCTTACAGGGCTTGACAGGGTTGATGCTGGGAGGATGTTTCCCCTGGCTGGGGATTTTAGAACCAGGGGTCACAGTCTCAGAATAAGGGATCGGCCATTTAGGACTGAGATGAGGAGAAATTTCTTCACTCAGAGGGCGGTGAATCTTTAGAATTCTTTACCCCAGAGGGCTGTGGAGGCTCAGTCATTGAGTATATTCAAGACAGAGATCGATAGATGTTTGAATATTAAGGGAATCAAGGGATATGGGGATAGTGCAGGAAAGTGGAGATGAGGTAGATCAGCCATGATCTTACTGAATGGCAGAGCAGGCTCAAAGGGCCAAATGGCCGACTCCTGCTCCTATTTCTTATATTCTTATGTCTTAAAGGAGGAAAGAGAGGTAGAGGTGGAGAGGTTTAGGGAGGGAGTTCCAGAGATTAGGGCCTAGGCAGCTGAAGGCACGGCTACCAATGGTTGAGCGATTATAATCAGGGATGCTCAAGAGGGCAGAATTAGAGGATGCAGATATCTCGGGGGGGGGGGGGGGGTTTGTGGGGCTGGAGGAGATTACAGAGATAGGGAGGGGCGAGGCCATGAGGGATTTGAAAACAAAGGATGAGAATTTTGAAATTGCGGTGTTGCTTAACTGGGGGTCAATGTAGGTCAGCGAGCACAGGGGTGATGGGCGAACGGGACTTGGTGCAAGTTAGGACTTGGGCAGCCGAATTTTGGATAACCTCAAGTTTATGGAGGGTAGAATGTGGGAGGCCAGCCAGGAGTGCGTTGGAATAGTCAAGTCTAGAACTTATGCCTTCTTGTTCTGGAGTATCTCATCAGAGGATATAATTTCTTTGTATCCACCCTATCGAATCCCTTTACCATTTTAAAGCACTTGATTAAATTACCCCTCTACCTTCTAAACTGAAGGGAATTTAATTTGTAGTTAAACAAATGTAACGTAATCAAATTTAAAACATTTTAATTCCATTTGTCACTCGGGTGTCCTTTTTACCCTCGGGTTTAACATGGTTATGTGTACCTCACCTCATTATGATTAATAGAAAACTTCTTTCATTAGTCCCAGAAAGTTGGAAGAATTAAATTGGAAGAATCTATAATAAGGTAATCCCTCCAAGATATTTTGACATACTGATCTCGGGTATTACAGTGTTCACAGTGGGTGGAAATATATCCAGGGTCATGAAAGCCAGTGTGCCCATGCTGGTGCTAGCTTCTGAAACAACTACTACTAATTATTATTATAAATAACAATATCAACAAATATATACGAGCAGGAAGTCATCTCAGTGGGCTTTTCTATTATAATCCCACTTCCTTATTCTTCCCTCATGCCCTTTAAAAATAGAATCCTCTCAACGGAAAATGATTTGAGTGATTTCAAGAACTCTTGCATACCACTCTCCCACCCAACAGAACCCTTGCATGGGTCGGTTCCAGAGCTCATAAGACGATACACACTGACAATGAATCATCAACATAAAGAATATTAAGAAATACTCAAGCAACCAAAGGGCACTGTTGCAAAGCTACTGCAAAGCACCTTACTTGTGTCTTTCCAGAAACCACTGCTGTTGAGTTTGTAAATGAATATGGCGGTTTAATCAGTATGAAATGCTACCTTTAATTTAATGAAGGAAATGATTGAAAGCATAGCTGTATTTTCAAGGAGTTGTTAATATTGTAAAGGGCATCACTGGATTAGTATTCTACTTCATCATAAAATGCTTAGATAAACTTTTGCAAATATTGTAAAATATATTGAGCCTAGGTAATGTTAACCTAATTGGTAAAAATGAACAGTAGTTTGTATTTTTTTACATAGACTGCAGCATTAGTGCAGGACTTATTGTATTTAATGCAGTTTCCTGTGATAACAACAGAGCTTAGGATTCCCTTAACGATAGAAAACTCCACCACAAAAGTGATGTGTCTACTATGATTTGACTTATACACAGGTGAAGAGCCAATGCCCATAATGCAGAGTGAAAGACTAGGAGAGAATGTGAACTCGGGTTTTAAAACCATATTGATCACAGGAGTGGAGAAACCCACAGATGGAAGAGTTCCACACTTTTTATGACCGAAAGCAACAGATAATAGAAATTGGCCTGGAATTTGCGGTCAGCGGCGGAGCGAAGCGATTGCTGGCTTTGTTGTGGTGGGGGGGCCCACAGCGCAGGCCATGTTAGAACTCACAATGACAGACTGCAACTTCAGGATTTCGCATACACCAAATCCCGAAGTTGCGGACAGTTTCCAAGGCGGAATGCCGGTGAATGCTGCCAGTTCACTGTCATCCCAACTAAAAATTCCAGGCCAATATTTTAACAGGCACAATCACTGTTCCTCAACACTCAGCTACTAGCTCCTGCTTTAAGGAAATAAAGTACGGAATGAGGAACAGCCATTTAGCACAGTAAACCTGTTTTTCTTAATGATCATGTACAATTTGTTGAATCTTGGACTCTACCAAGCTCACTTATCCTCATGAGGAAGTGCTGAAATATTTCTCCCTATTCCTAAAGGTAAAGCAAGTAAATCTTCAGGATATCTAATGTAATTTTATATCTCATTATTTATATTTGAATGGTTGTCATCCTGTTCATATTGCATTTCTATAGGAACATAGGAACAGGAGTAAGTCATTCAGACCCTTGAGCCTGTTCTGCCACTCATTAGATCCTGTCTGATCTGTACCTCAGCTCTATTTGCCTGCTTTTACTCCATATCTCTTGATACCCTTACCTAACAAAAATCTCTCAATCACAGTTTTGAAAAACTCAATTGATCCTGCATCCACAGCCGTTTGGGAGAGACAGAGTTCCAGATTGTCGTTCCCATTTCTGACATGAATTGCTACAGAGTTTTACTCCTGAATTATCTCGCTCTAATTTTAAGATTAGAAACATAGAAACATAGAAGATAGGAGCAGGAGTAGGCCATTCGGCCCCTCGAGCCTGCTCCGCCATTCAATGAGATCATGGCTGATCATCCAAACTCAGTACCCTGTCCCTGCTTTCTCCCCATATCCCTTGATCCCTTTAGCCTTAAGAAATATATCTAACTCCTTCTTGAATATATATAATGAATTGGCCTCAACTGCCTTCTGTGATAGAGAATTCCACAGGTTCACCACTCTCTGGGTGAAGAAATTCCTCCTCATCTCAGTCCTAAATGGCTTACCCCTTATCCTTAGACTGTGACCCCTGGTTCTGGACTCCCCTGCCATCGGGAACATCCTTTCTGCATCTAGTCTGTCCAGTCCTGTTATAATTTTATAAGTTGCAATGAGATCCCCTCTCATTCTTCTAAACTTCAGCGAGTATAAGCCCAATCAACCTAATCTCTCCTCATACGTCATTCCTGCCATCCCAGGTATCAGTCTGGTGAATCTTCGCTGCACTCCCTCCATGGCAAGAACATCCTTCCTCAGGTAAGGTGACCAAAACTACACACAATACTCAAGGTGCGGTCTCACCAAGGCCCTGTAAAACTGCAGCAAGACATCCTTGTTCCTGTACTCGAATCCTCTCGCTACGAAAGCCAACATACCATTTGCCTTCTTAACCGACTGCTGCACCTGCATGCTTACCTTCAGCAACTGGTGCACAAGGACACCCAGGTCTCGTTGCACTTCCCCTTCTCCCAATCTATTGCCATTCAGATAATAATCTGCTTTCCTGTTTTTGCCACCAAAGTGGATAACCTCGCATTTATCCACATTATACTGCATCTGCTATGCATCTGCCCAATCACCCAACCTGTCCAAATCATATTGGAGTTTTTTGGCAACCTCCTCACAGCACACATGCCCACCCAGCTTTGTGTCATCTGCAAACTTGGAGATATTACATCTAGTTCCCTCGTCTAGATCATTAATATATATTGTGAATAGCTGGGGTCCTAGGACCAATCCCTGCGGTACCCCACTAGTCACTGCCTGCCAATCGGAAAAAGACCCGTTTATTCCAACTCTTTGCTTCCTGTCTGCCAACCAGTTCTCTATCCAAGTCAATACCTTGCCCCCAATCCCATGTGCCTTAACTTTACACGCTAATCTCTTATGCGGGACCTTATCGAAAGCCTTCTGAAAGTCCAAATACACTACATCCACTGGTTCTCCCTTGTCTATTCTACCAGTTACATCCTCAAAAAATTCCAGTAGATTAGTCAAGCACGATTTACCTTTTGTAAATCCATGTTGACTTTGTCCGATCCTGTCACTGTTTTCCAAGTGCTCTGCTATTACATCTTTTATAATGGACTCTAGCATTTTCCCCACGACCGATGTCAGGCTTACCGGTCTATAATTCCCCGTTTTCTCTCTACCACTTTTTTTGAATAGTGGGGTAACATTAGCTACCCTCCAATCCATGGGAATTGTTACAGAATCCATAAAATTTTGGAAGATGACCAGCAATGCATCTACTATTTCTAGGGCCACTTCCTTAAGTACCCTAGGATGTAGACTATAATAATAATAATAATTCAACTTTATTGTCATTGCACAAGTACATGAACAACGAAATGTGATCTTGCAAGCTCCCATGACTGGGAGAAGCAAAGCCGCTGCGTCGGTGCGCGCCGCCATTCCATTTCCACCATTCCGACAATCTTCAGCCCAACGCCCGGGCCTGCTCACCAGCCGCTCCTCCTTCCGTGACCTTCTCACCAACCGCCCCTCCTCGGGGCTCCTTCCGTGACCTTCTGCACCTGGTCTTTCCTGATGGTCACCCCTCCAGGTACTAACTAGGCCTGGCTCTGCTTAGCTTCACAAGCCTTGCCAGTGACCCTGTCCCTAGTCCCAGGAACAGGGCTGGGGAATCAGGCCCTGGGGATTTATCGGCCTTCAATCCCATCAATTTCCCTAACACCATTTCCCTACAAATACTGATTTCATTCAGTTCCTCCCTCTCATTAGATCCTATGTTCCCCGACATCTCTGGGAGGTTATTTCTGTCCTCCTTTGTGAAAACAGTCCCCTTTTTTCTGGATTCCCCCACCAGAGGAAATAGTTTTTTTCTGTATCTACCCTGTCAAATCTCTATCATATTAAACACCTCATTAGATCTCCCCTCAACCTTCTAAACTCAAGGGAATACAAATCAAGTTTACACAACCAGCCCTCATAATTTAAGCCTTTATGCCCTGGTATCATTCTGGTGAATCTATGCCATACCCCCTCCAAGGCTAATACATCCTTCCTGAGGAGCGGTGTTCAAAACTGAGTGCAGTACACCAGAGGAGGTCTGACCAAAGCTTCGTATTCCAACCTCTTGAGCTAAAGGCCAGGTGGTAGAAGAACCAAAGACCAGCTGCACCATTGTTATACATTGACAGTGAATGTAATTAAATGTTCTGATGCACTTGTTAATGCACTGTACTGTATTCTAACATTCAGTGTCTCAAAGTACATACAGTATATTAGTAACATCAGGTTGGCTGCAGGGAAGGAGGCGAGACAGCAAGGAGCAAAGGAAACAAGCCGAGAAAGAGAAAAACAAAAGGGAAACACTTACATTTCCATAGCACCTTTGTCACGTGCTCAGGATGTGACGAAGCACTTTACATCTAATGAATTACTTTTGAAGCATTGTCACCAGTATTTGTAGACAGATATGGCAGGCATTTTGCTCAGAGCAAGGTTCCACAAACAGAAAATAAATTGAATTTATTCCTGAATTTATTTTTGCTGGTGTTGGGTGAAGTAAGACGTCCCTGTCCCTCTTCAAATTTGTGCCATGAGATCCACCTGAACAGGGTTTAGCATCTGATCCAAAAAGCAATGGAGGGCTCCCTCAATTGAACTGACGTGTTAGCCTAGATTATGTACTCAAAACCTAGAGCAGGGCTTCCAACCAACAACCTGGGCGCTCAACGGTGCCTCCCCGGTGTCCTGGTTAAATGTTTACCCCTCAACTAACATCATTAAAACAGATTATCTGGTCGCTATAGCAAATTGTCTGTCGCGTTTCCTACATTACAACAATGACTACACTTCACAAGTACTTCCTTGGCCTTCAGTTAAGACAGGACCCAGTTAGACTTTAACACGAACACAGTGTGGTTTGACCCGGTATTAATTTGTTTGTCGATACTAAAATGTTGTCCTGTTGGACACCTGGCTTATCTTCGTCCTTCTGTAAGGATTGTTAAACATCTGGAGTTAGTGCCCTTGGCCGATCGCCCGTGGAACAAAAAAGTGCCTCCGATTATTTTAAAGTACTGCTGGAGATGGTCAGATGTTCGCTTCGTTTCTAAACTATATCGATCTTCGGGTGTTTAAACAGCAATGTGTGTGAGTTTCTCTTCTATTAATATCAGCAAAACCCGAGACTAAACTGAACAAAGTCTAACTGAGAGAGTTAGGGCAATAGTGGCGGAGACTCGCCCCACCTGTCCCCGGGGTATAGGGCAGACCTCTGAGAACAAACGCCACTAAATTGATACAACGTCGCTTCCATATTTGACCAGAAGCACTCGTGCTATCCATTCCCTCCCAGCCCACACCTCACTTAAAGCTGTGCAAGATTTAGCCGCCTTACCTTTTCTGAAACTGGTGGGGACATCGCCTCCGGTAATCTAGACAGGAAAGAGAAACGGGGATCTCGTGAGCAAAGAAATACTGCGATGACTATTGAAATATATCAATGCCGATATTAACATACGACATCAGAGCCTAATATCGGGACTTACTCTTATTCCTACGACGGATGACGAAAGCAACGATGGCGGTCAGTAAGAGGAGGTTGCAGGCAGTCAATGGTCCCCAAATAGTCCAGTTGCAGACATACCCTGGAAGAACAGCACAACTGCACATGAGCAATCCTTACCCCAATGCAACACAAACCTATTTCACCTATTACAGGGCAAGGCATCCCATGTTACTGGGCAAAATAACACGACGCAAACATCCCCCCGAAAACAGAAGCTTTTGGATAACAGGACTTCGAACTTCTAGCGAGGAGGTTGTTGTCTTTAGCTGCAGATTGTTGGTGAGATGTTCCGCCAATGGTCCGGGTTAAGCAGCTGGATCGAAATGGCCTTTTTCCAGTCCTGTATGTTGCTGAATTCTACAACAGGTCAGTATTATGCGATCAAATGCAGTGATCCCGTCACCTTTTACACTACTGCTTTCAGATATTAAAGCTAATAAGGTCATAGAATAATAAAACAGGCTGTTGCCCAACACTGTTACATTCTACATCCACATTCTCTTTTTAGGGGAGTTCTTGTTAAACCTAATCATGGCTGTAATTCTATCGCTGCTGGACCATATGATTTTAAAACAGAATTCCTTTGAACGGACATTTCTTAAAGGTTTTGCCGTCAATATTGTTAGCTTTAAGCTAATGATTTTAAAATGGATGCAGGGTATTTGTGTTATATGTACCTTTAGGAAGACAGGAAAGTACAGCACTAGAAAGACTCCGGTTGCTCCCAAACATGAATGTCTCTCAATCACCAGCTCCCTCAAATATATATTCTCCCTTGATTTTACAACCCCCACCATCTCCTCTGTGGCGTCTTTGGGTAGTACACGCACCAGCCTCTGACTCAATTAGTTGAATCAAAACTTGGTCCTGCACTTTCCCTCTTCTAAGATTAAACCTGGTTCTAGAGTGTCTGCCTCTGTTATCTGTTGGCAGATAATGCTATAATATATGGCCATGTTGTCTGACAGCATCAGGAAGCAAACAAGTTAAGCAAAAAAAGAAATGGTTACAGCACAGAAGAAGGCCATTCGGCCGGTCGAGCCTCTGCCGGCTCTCTGCAAGAGTGCTTCAGCTAGTCCCACTCCACCGCCCTTTCCCCATAGCCCTGCAAATTGTTTTCCTTCAGGTACTTATCCAACTCCCTTTTGAAAGCCATGATTGAGTCTGCCTCCACCACCCTTTCAGGCATTGCATTCCAGATCCTAACCACTCGCTGTGTAAAAAAACTTTTTCCTCATGTTGCATTTGGTTCTTCTGCCAATCACCTTAAATCTGTGTCCTCTGCTTTGTAGGTACAGCTGTATATTCAGAACTTGTATTTATATAGCGCCCCTACAATCTCAGGGCATCCTAAAGTGTTTTACAGACAATTAAGTACATTCGATGTTGTAATGTAGCAAAACCGCAGTCAATTTGTGCACAGCAAGGTCCCACAAACAACATGAAATTAAATAACCAGCTCATCTGTTTTGCGTGTTGGTTGAGGGATAAATATTGGCCAGGACACCAGGAGAACTCTCCAGCCCTTCTTCTAATAGTGCCTTGGTATCTTTGACGTGCACTTGAGAGGACAGGACCTTGGTTTAACATCTCATCTGAAAGACGGCACTTCTGACAGTGCAGCTCTCCCTCACTATCGCACTGAGGGGACAGCCTGGATTGTGTGCTCAAATTCTACAGTGGTGCTTGAACCCACAAATTTCTGACTCGGAGGCAAGCCTGTTATCATTGAGGCATAGAAACAGAAAAAAATAGGAGCAGGAGTAGGCCCTTCGAGCCTGCTCCGCCATTCAATGTGATCATGGCTGATCCTCTATCTCAATACCATATTCCTGCACTTTCCCCATACCCCTTGATGCCTTTTGTGATTCTAGAGACAAGGCTATTGATCCTGGTTGGAGAGTTCCATGCTTTGTAGATACAGCCTGTGTATTAAGAAGCTTTACTGTAACTACAATAAATAATTTCTGTTGTTTTCTAAAGCTGCTAATAGAAATCCGAAATAAAAGCAGAAATCTTAGAAATACCCAGCAGCTCGGGCTGGTGAAAGAGTTCCACCCACTGACTAACCTGCTGTGTGTTTCGGGTTTATTCATTCTGCAGCCCATGGCGACCCGGGGAGAATGGATTCATAGAAGAAATATCAATTGTGTGTGTTTTTTTTAAATAACAGTAACAAACCAACCCTTCTCACAGGGCCTGTCATTTGTTGGGCTCTAGAAATATTCCAGGAATTTTAATGTGGTCTCGGTGACTTCAGTGTTTTATACAATAAAGGATCCCAGAGGGAAATTATTGTCCATGGAAACCTATTTGTGTCCCATCCTACTTCATAGAGTCATACAGCACAGAAGGAGGCCATTGGGCCCACCGTGCCTGTGCCAGCTCTTTGGTAGAGCTATCCAATTAGTCCCACTCTCCTGCTCTTTCCCCCTAGCCTTGTAAGTGTTTTCCTTTTCAAGTATATATCCAACTCCCCTTTGAAAATTACTGTTGAATCTGCTTCCACCGCCCTTTCAGGCAGCACATTCCAGATCACAACAACTCGCTGCATAAAAAATAAATCTCCTAATTTCCCCCTTGGAATTTATTTTTTGCCAATGATTACTTGTTTGGTTATTTTTGGCAACAGATTCACTTTTAAATTATCTTCATAAAACCTTGTTAAATTTCAGAGGAACTCTTGGATCTAAAGAAGTGTTCGGTCCCTCATTTTAATCCTTCTCAGGGCAAGTGGTGTGGCCTCAACCCACAGCTGCCCTGTTATTGCATTGTGAAATAACAACAGAAAAAGCTGGAAAAACTCAGCAGGCCAGGCAACATCCGTGGAGAGAAATTAGAGTCAACGTTTCGGTTCAAACCCTTTGTCGACAAACCTTGTCTTGACAAAGAGTTTGCCCTGAAACGTTGACTCTATTTTCTCTCCACGGATGTTGCCTAGCCTGCTGAGTTTTTCCAGCATTTTCTGTTGTTAGTTCGGATTTCCAGCATCTGCAGTATTTTGCTATCGTATTATTGCATTGTGACTTGGATTCAGGAATTCACACCCGTGGCGTTTCCGTTCCAACCAAGTGGAAGCAGGTTCAGACTGGGTTCTGACGGGCGGTAGTGGAAAGGTTCACCATACCTGCCCCTCTCCACAGGTGCTGCCTGCCCTGTGGCGTGTTTCCAGCATTTTCTGCTTTTTAGTTTCTGTTCTTCTTCATCCCGCCAATACATCCATTACAATTAACTTGTAAATGCAACGATTAGTTCGTCATTTTATAATGATGGCAATGTGCATTTTAAAATGAACGATATTCAGTGCAAAATTGGGATAGACTACGGGAAAAATCTGTAGCTGATCAATCATAACTGAAAGAGCGTGCATTGCATCTTTTAAGGGGCGGGGATACCCCATACACATTTAAAGTAAAGGAAGACACGAGGCGGTGGGGATAAGTGAGATAGTTTTGTTTTACTCCAGCAAAGAGCCAACACAGACACGATGGACAGAATGGCCTCCTTCTGTGCTGTAAGCTCACTTGTAAATTAAAGGGTTTGCATTGCACATCGGGAGGGTTTTCCTGGGAACAAGGCATCAGCACTCCCATTCAACTGAGCAAAAAAAACCTCCATCCAATTGTTTTATCGAAGGAGGCAAGAAGTCATCCTTCGCATATTGACCACATACGGCAGCTCCCTGGGAAATCCGCCACCATTCACTGAATTCATTAAAGTTCCGAGGTAACAAGTTAAAAAAAACTCTTCCATTGTACTTTAAAACCAACGTGTTTGTTTGTTTTTTAAGTCTAATTTTATCTCACTGCTGATAATTCGAAATTGGATGAAAAAATCAACGAATCCTGAGTGAAAGGGACCTGCAGGGAATACTGTGAAACAATTCCCAATACAAGTAGCTCAATATCAGGGCACATCCCATAAATAGCTTTAGAACATTTCAGTGATCATACATACATATATATATAATAACCCTTCTGGATTCACTCACCTCTAAATCAAAGTTATAAACATGAAATACTCTCGGCACCTCATTGGTTTGTATGGGCGGTTTAGAATCTGAATAACTCGCAACACATTTTACTAAACATCTAGTGCCTGGCTTGTCATGTTAAGAGTTCTCTGGCAATGCTGTGTTGGTAAAGGATCGGAGCCATTCAAAGCCCCATCCGCCCTCAGTATGGGCAGTTTTAATAACCAATTGGTCTATAAGAATTGAAATGAAAAGCAACCCTATTTATCACCCAGATATATGTAATGGGGAGACAGTCCCAGCCTGACTATCTCTCAGACAGTCCCAGTCTTTCTCTCTCTCAGACAGTCCCAGCCTGACTATCTCTCAGACAGTCCCAGCCTGTCTCTCTCTCACAGTCCCAGCCTGACCATCTCTCAGACAGTCCCAGCCTGACCATCTCTCAGACAGTCCCAGCCTGACTATCTCTCAGACAGTCCCAGCCTGACTATCTCTCAGACAGTCCCAGCCTGTCTCTCTCTCTCAGTCCCAGCCTGACTATCTCTCAGACAGTCCCAGCCTGACCATCTCTCAGACAGTCCCAGCCTGACTATCTCTCAGACAGTCCCAGCCTGACCATCTCTCAGACAGTCCCAGCCTGACCATCTCTCAGACAGTCCCAACCTGACTATCTCTCAGACAGTCCCAGCCTGTCTCTCTCTCTCAGACAGTACCAGTCTGTCTCTCTCTCAGACTGTCCCAGCCTATCTCTCAGACATGAATATTAAGGGAATCAAGGGATATGGAGATAATGCAAGAAAGTGGAGTTAAGGTAGAAGATCAGCCATGATCTTATTGAATGGCGGAGCAGGCTCGAGGGGCCAAATGGCCTACCCTTGCTCCGAGTTCTTATGCTCAATGCTCACAGTTTGACATCAGCCTTACCATTCCTGTTCACGTTCTTCTTGCCACGCTCGATCGGGTACTTATGCCGATTGATTCTGCGGCGTTTTGTAGTTGGAGGCGGCGAGGTCACCTTCTGTTTCTCTGGAACTGAAATAAACAGCGTTTTGTGAGCATTGCATTCTAGTGCGTGTTGTACCCAAGCGTCTTCTGTCAAGTAAAAGCCAGTATCCCTGGCCGCAAACAGCAGTGTGGGGACGGCGGAGGATTATTTCCATCGTATCTATCGCCGTCAATAACTGACTGCAATTGAAAGCCTGACTTTGTTGGACTTGAGACTTGTGACAAGTGATGATAATGACTTCTCTGAGAAGCCGTAGCCAGTAAGTAGAACAATATTAACGAAGAGCAACCATTTCAAAATTTGATCACAAATCATTAGGGGAAACCGGTATAATCTGAATATACAGTGGAGTTCCTAATTAATAATTTTGGCAATTGTACAGAACAAACGTTTACAAAACCGAAATGTCAGAAATCACAACAGTGCCGCAAGATTTCTTTTCTTTTCTGAAGGCCTGTAATCTGAATCTGCCTCTAGATTTATTTAAAAAAGGTTCTGACGAAGGGTCATCGACCTGAATCGTTAACTCTGTTTAACTCTCTCCACAGATGCTGCCTGACCTGCTGAGTGTTTCCAGCATTTTCTGGTTTTATTTTTTTAAGGTTATTTTCGTTGCTTTAAAAAATCTGCTGTTTTTGTTGTTGTAATGTCACAATTTACAGTATCCAAATTCGAGATCTCCTTACCTACAGTCACCACACTGCCACCTCCCAGGATTATGGCTTGAGAGCTGGGCATCAGACAGTGATAGGTGCCATTGTCGGAGAGGCTCAAGTTCTTGATTGTTAAACTGAAGGCCAGTCGAAAGGAATCTCTGGTCGAAGTGAACCGTTCAGTTATTCCAGCTCCTCGGGCCTGTTTGTTCAGGATCGAGGCTGACATCAAAAATTGCGCTTCGGAGTTTTCGTTCACTTTGTACCAAAATACCCGATCAAGCGCGGAACTTTTCAAAGTGCAGGAGAGTTCGACCTGCGCGCCTTTGGCCTCCAGTATTTCGCTTGGAGTCTGGACTAAGGTCGGTTGGAGCTGAGCACCTGGCCAGAAAAATACACATTTATTTTTCAAAACATTCAACATTCCTTACCCCCTTTCTGTCTTTCCCGGATAAGCGAATCCAGAATCGACAGTAGCTTTTAAAAGATAATTGGATACATACTTGAAGGGGAAACATTTGCAGGGCTATGGGGGAAGAGCAGGGGAGTGGGACTAATTGGATCGCTCTTTCAAAGAGCCGGCACAGGCACGATGGGCCGAATGGCCTCCTTCTGTGCTGTATGACTCTACAATTGTACATGACATTTATCCAGTTGAACAGTCCCTTGCTCAAAGATCGCTCAAGAAAGTATTGCCATAACAGCATAAACTCAGCATGTTCACACAATGGAACTTTGATTTCTAAATGTACTTACTTTTTATCCAACAGCTCAGAATACAAACATATCCAAGAAGTTTCATTTTGCCCAAGCGAAAAACTGCTGTTTACTGAAGACTAGGGGAGAAGTTCTGTTCGAAGGAGAAACCAGTCGCCTCTCAATAACCAACCAGAAGGCAACCTGACACTCGGCACCACTCAGCAGCCAGCTCAGGGCCACGTCATTCACACACCCATTATATGCAAATATGTTTTATAAGCTCAAAACTGGGGAACAGGCTATATGCTCCCAAAGCTACTCCTAGAACCTGATCAAAGGTGCAAAATGTTAGTCTTCCACATTTAACAGCTCCACAACCGCCGAGATATCTGCGCTCCTCTAATTCTGCCCTCTTGAGCATCCCCATTATAATCGCTCATCCATTGGCGGTCGTGCCTTCTGTTGCCTAGGCCCTAAGCTCTGGAATTCCCTCCCTACACCTCTCCACCTCTACCTCTTTCCTCCTTTAAGACGCTCCTTAAAACCTACCTCCTGCCCTATGTGGCTGGGTGTCAAATTTTTGGTCTTAAAATACTCCTGTGAAGCACCTTGGGACATTTTACTACTTTAAAGGCGCTATATAAATACAAGTTGTTGTTTCAACAGGTCACTGTTAGGCATTTGACTGTAAGGAACATTACAGAGCATGAAAGAGACAAAGGCCCCAACAGGTCCCATCATGCCCATTCCTTTCACAGACCGTTCAATCTCTTCACGGATCCGATTTCGGACATGCAAGACAACGTCCTCCAGATGATCCTATCAGGAGAATGCATCTGGAGGTCAGTTGGTTGCTAATCCGAATGCGTTATTCCGACACAAAGACAAAATACTGCGGATGCTGGAAATCTGAAATAGAAACAGTAAATGCTGGAAATACTCAGCAGGTCAGGCAGCATCTCACCACAAATACTGCCTGACCTGCTGAGCATTTCCAGCATTTTCTGTTTATATTACGTTATTCTGACACTGTCTAAATAATTGGAAGTCAAATTTGGAATAGTGTGCGGTCTTCTGAGCACTCTGCGCAGATGCATTGGAGAGGATTCAGAGAAGAGCAGGCACTTGGGGCTCCAAGAGATGGGGAGAAATAAGAAATCTGGACTGTGTTCTTTTAGTGGCAAGATCCAAATGTTTCAAATGATACACATGAAGAAGGTAGACACAGCAGGTTGTTTAACGCTGACTGCAAGGGTATAAACAAAGGCGGAACTCAAAGCTAAGAAGCCCCGAGTGAGATAAGTGAGAATAAAGCTCCAGTGAGGTAGTCAATCCACTGGCTAACCCAATACATTGGAAAGGAACCATGCGGTAGATTCAGTTGGGTTAGTGAGTCAAATTAATGTCTGCGGCAGATACACTTCCTAAACATTTTCTGCTAAACTGGATTCATTCCCAATTCAGCGTTAGTGTATCCGATTGTTTCAATTGTTCCAAGTATAGTCAGGTACAATCAAATACTCCAAGGAGCGCAAAGGGTCCTGTTCTACAGAGAACAAGGGTTCATCTGAAAGGAGTCAGCTAGGGTTGAATAATGGACGTTGGGATTGGATAGATATTTTGCTTGTAGGGATTAGGTAAAACGTTGCAGAATGTCCCTTAAGGAAATTATCTGAGTGAAGTAGAGTCCACGATAAGATAGACTGTATATAGTCTGTGGAAGGAGCGCGTTTGATACCCCTAGCCGCCTCTTCTCATTCTAAGCTTTCTGAACTCCTGATTTAAATCAAACAGAATTTCTAACCTGACATTCTACATTACATTCGACTAATCGCTATCCTCGGCACCATATTTACTAAGCCCCAATAGTTGAAATGATCAAGTTCCACATAGTGTCCTGTAATGTGCACCAGTACTTGTATAAACCTTCCAATGGGATATGTTGTTCAGCATCAATGGTCAGCCTCATGTGGGAGCAACAACCCTCATCTCAAGTCTTGTGTAAGGCTTGCTCATTTTATACCTTGAGCACTAGGCAGGTACTCGACTAAAACAGGGCAATTTGATATATTCACGTGGCTTACTGAAACAAAAGAATATACGATTCTACGATTCTATGTAACAGGCCCTTTTCCGTTATCTTAATAAACTGAACGCATTTACCATTTACTTCCTTTACCCATTTTTTATTATATAACATTATGACAGCGCTCCGTTATTTATACCAAAGCCTCTAATTCAATTATTAAATAATTACTCTGCAAGGATATGTGTGTGCACGTTACTTGCCCCAGATTTAATCGGTGAGTACATTCCAATGGAAACTCGCCTCTCTGTTACTGAGGACGGTTTCTTTCTGACACACACTTACCCTAGAATGCCCATCAGTAAGTGAAGAAGACTAGTTAAGACAGACGCGGTACTGAGAACAGTTGCCAGTCTTCAGTAATTTGAAATTTGAAATAGCCTGTTTGAAAAATGCACCAAGCAGCGAATATCCAGATTCCCTGCGCTATTTCTGTAGTACTTAAATGCATCGGGCCTTGATATATGATCAAGTAGGAGCTCTGAGCACCATCCTGAAGCAATTGACAGGAAACGGCGATGTACTGCAAATTCTTGCCCTAATATTACTCCATAATATTGAAGACATTCTTTTTCAAACCGTTTTTATTATTTACAAAGGGCGCCTCCCACCTCAGTGACACTGGGAATTTATCCTGATAATTAGCTTTAATTAGGAAGAATACCGGCCCAGGGATAAAATATAAATGTCACATTGCATAACAAGACCTGCAATTCTGGGAGGGGACCGGTTACATTCAGGCATTGTACTGACCCTTTAAAGACGAGTACAATTGAACGAGCTTTTTATACCAAGAAGCCTTTTAATCACTAGTACATTTCCTTAGCCCTAAATATAAAGTAGAACGGAAGTGACCTCCACCTCAAAATACCTTCTTGGTATCGCCTCCACCCCCTCCTCACCCCTCCATACAAAGACATTTTGTTCCTGAACCCCCAGGGATTGAGATAGAATAAACCCTCAGAGAGCTACCGATTTCTAAACAGACGGAGCAATCAGGCGGTGACTAGTGGTGTCTGAAGGGAGTTCTGGCATCCTATTTGGTAGCAGCTCCAGATTCAACGCGGTCATCTTTTATTGAGGAGAGGGACTGTGGAAAAAGGTCGAAACCGAATCAACGGGCGAAAGAGGAGTGGCTGTGATCTGGAGACCCGCTCACCTTCATCATGAAGTCCCGGAATACTGGTCAAAGCGAGACCGCTGGAACACTGCATTGCTCGGGTGAGTGAAGGTGAGGGGTGTTTGTGTTCCAGTGTTTTAGGTAGATGGCGAATGTTGTGCTTTTGCACGGTGCTTGTTGAGAGGGAAGGGGTGCATGCAGATACACAATTCATTTAAACATCTCCACATTTGGTTAGTACACTCTGCTGCCAGACTCACCAATCTTCAATTCTACCCTAACCCAGTAATACACATGTGAACTACATAAGTGCCAGGTCTCAATTCTCAAACCTTGTAGGTGTTATGGAACAAGTGCCAAATCCTTTGTTACCTCTAGACTTGACTATTCCAATGCACTCCTGGCCAGCCTCCCACATTCCACCCTCAATAAACTTGAGGTCATCCAAAACTCGGCTGCCCCTGTCCTAACTCGCACCAAGTCCCTTCACCCATCACCCCTGTGCTCACTGACCTACATTGGCTCCTGGTTAAGCAACACTTGGATTTCAAAATTCTCATCCTTGTTTTCAAATCCCTCCACAGCCTCACCCCTCCCTATCTCTGTAATCTCCTCCAGCCCCACAATCCTCAGAGATATCTGCGCTCCTCTAATTGTGGCCTCTTGAGCATCCCTGATTATAATCGCTCAACCATCGGTGGCCCTGCCTTCAGCTGCCGAGGCCCTAAGCTCTGGAATTCCCTCCCTAAACCTCTCCGCCTTGCTATCTCTCTCTCCTCCTTTAAGACGCTCCTTAAAGCCTACTTCTCATCTGCCCTAATATCTCCTTATGTGGCTCGTGTCAAAATTTTGTTTTATAACCATCCTGTGAGGCGTCTTGGGGCGTCTTACTGTGTTAAAGGCGCTATATAAATACAAGTTGTTGTTGTAAGTCCAGCAGCATCCTACTCGGGAACGACTAACTCCCGGGAGAGTAGCCCAATCAATAAGGATTCAATAACAGTGTATCAATTTGAAAATCCTATTTTGTTTAGAGGAGCCATCGCTATTGGTGTCTCGGAGATTTTATGCGCGACTTCCAAAGAGATTTCTTTGACTGCGGATTGCAATTTCTGACTAAGGTGCAGACAGTACACATTTTAGAAATAGATAATGTATTTGAATAACCCTAAAATAACACAATGATCGGAATTGTGTCAACGGTTTCCTTTTTTTTTGAACGGGTTCTTAACTTTCTCCCAAGCCGCAAGCCGTGTGGGCGAGCTGGTACAAAGAGCTAACGCGGAGGGGTTTGTGGAGGTGTGGAGATACTTCGGAATTTGCTGAAACATAAATGCCTTGTGTTCGAAGCGAGCTCCAAAAGCGTGTAAACGCTGCACTGAGAACGGTAAACATCGCAGTCCTGCATCATAAGCAAGCATGTCACCGCCAATACTTTGAATTAAAGACCATTTAAGGTCTAGTAGATCCTCACACCTCACAACCTTCACAACATTTTATAATTGCAAGTGACCTGGGGAGTCTATAAGGATTAATCGAGTGGATGAGGAAGGACCTGTGTCTTTCACTACCTCTGGGCGTCCCAAAACACTTCACAACCAATTATGTACTTTTGAAGTGTATCACTATTTTAATGTAGGGCAACATATTGGTCAATTTGTGCACAGCAAGCTCCCATAAACAGCAATGAGATAATGGCCAGATAATCTGGTTTTTTTTTTAAGTGATGTCAGTTCAGAGATAAATATTGGCCACAACACCAGGAGAGTTCCCCTAGTCTTCTTTGAATAATGCCATGGGATCTTTTATGTGCACCTGAGAGGGCAGACGGGCTTTGGTTTAACGTTTCTACTGAAGGACGGCACTCCCTCGGTACTGCACTGAAGTGTCAGCCTAGATTATGTGCTTTTGGTGATCTGGAATATTATGGATATTCAAGCTTCTAGTTTTTTTTAATGATCATTGCTTTTTGTTCCTTGTTTCTGGAATTGAATTCTCAAGAAAATACATTCACATATACAAAGCCATTGCACATTCAATTACTTTGAAATTTAAAAAGGGAGGCATATGATAAAATTGCGTGTGAGCTGTTGGTAGCACCCTTGCCTCCGAGTCAGAAGGTTGTGGGTTCAAAGTTCCACTCCAGAGACTTGAGCACAAAAATCTAGGCTGACACTCCAGTGCTAGTATTGAGGGAGTGCTGCACTGTCGGAGGTGCCGTCTTTTGGATGAGACGTTAAACTGAGGCTCCTCTGGTCTCTCCCGTGGATGTAAAAGATCCCATGGCACTATTTCAAAGAAGAGATGGGGAGCTATCCCTGGTGTCCTAGCCAATATTTATCCCTCACTCAACATCACTAAAACAGATTATCTGGGCATTATCACATTGCTGTTTGTGGGATCTTGCTGTGTGCAAACTGGCTGCTGTGTTTCCTACATTACAAAAGTGACTACACATCAAAAAGGTACTTCAATGGCTGTAAAGCACTTTGGGATGTCCGGTGGTCATGAAAAGCACTGTATAAATGTAAGTCTTTCTTTTTTTATAGCTAACAGTATAAAAGAAAGCCACGAGGGCTGACAAGGATTGTGAATTAAAAGGCTAGCAGATAGTACAATTGGAAATACTGAAAGCTTTCGTAAGCATATTAAAAAGTAAAATAATGGTTAAAGAGAGGGTAGGACAACTCAGAGATGAAAGAGAATGTAATTGTGGAGGATGAAGCTATGGTAATGGTATGAAATAAATATTTTGTATCATGTTTTACAAATGACGGGGGAAGTGAGCATATAGGTGTACTAGAGGAAGGTATGAAATAATTAAAGATAACTGCAGAAAAGGAATGGATTGTCAAAGAAATATCAGTAGAATTTAAGGTGAATAAGTCACCGGGGCCCAGATGGCAACCAACGCTGTTGAAGGAAGTCAGAGAAGGAAATAGCAGAGGCACCGGCTCCATTTTCCTTAAATATGCAAATCATGTGTGGGACTGAAGAGTAGCAAAGGTTAACACTATCGTTCAAGAAGCGAGAAAAGGATAGAGACCAGTTGTGGGCAGACACTTAGGGGGGAATTTTTTGGGGGGGTCAGTGGGCGCATTCGGTCGTGGGTTGGGTGGGAATATTTTTTTTTGACAGCGGGTCAGGACCTCACTGTCAACCTGCTAACATGTGCCTTTCCCAGATGTCAGATCTGCCAAGGGTGAACAGACCCAACACGCAGCGGTGGGGGAGGCAATTCAGGGCGTTATGACCTTGTTAACAGCCCATTAAAAAGTATTTTGAGTTCACTGTAACATTTTACGAGGTCACCCACAGAGTTCACGCTGCTTGGGGATCAAGTCAGGTAAGGAGATCGGGAGTTATATGACCATGGAATCATCTCATTACTTGACAGCTACAAATGTGCTATAAAAGCTCCCATCTCACAGCTGTTCACTTTCCAAGCTCAGAAGCTGTTGCTTACTGCATTTGGAAGACAGACTGAGTTTTATGCAGGTTGCAAGTGTTTGGAGTAAACTCTCTATCCAGTGTCACCTCATTGGAACAACCTCTCTCACCATTGACAGATCGCTTCTGTCATCTCAAGTTTACCTGCCATCTACAGTATTACATCAGCATTGGTGCCCTTGAAGTTATCTCACCTTGGTCGTCAGAATCCCACCATGATCAGCCCCAACACCAGGCACACCAGTAGCTCCAACCTTCTCCGCAATCAACTGATGTAGCACAGGACACGGCATCAGCACCTGACCATATTGCTGCCTGGGCCTCACCATGGCCAGATTTACTTCACTTGATGCTGTACACCCTGGCTGCCACATGATGCACCAGGTTCACACCACCTCACACCAACACCATAAAGCATCCCTACAATGCCCAAGCCATTCCTTTCACACTCATCATCATTGCGGGGAGTACAGTTATGTCTCACCATTCACTGCAACTCACTAAGCCACTTCCAAAGGTGCACACAGATCTGTCCAAGAACGCAAAGTGTTGAAAATAAAGGTTTCAATGTTTGACACCACATTAACAGAAACTTCACATGAACATTGGCTAAAACACACAAGTGCCTACCCTTGTATTTTGTTACTTGGTATGATTGAACTAGGATGAGGGTGAGTGTGAGGGGTGGCTAGTGAGATGGGGAAGCAATAATGTAGATAGAGAGGGATGGGTGAAGGTGCAAGGTAAGTTGGTGTGAGTAAGGATGTGCAGGTGTAGGGTAGGGAAGGCAGAGTGATGGGGATGTGATGAGTGGCACAGCAGGATGAGGTTGAGTGTGGCTTTGCAATAACATTTCCTGATCTACTGAGATCATTGAAAGGTTTGTGCCACTGCAGCCTGGTCCTCCTGACGACATCCCTGCTTGTGTCCTCCTGTGCAATGTGCAACCAGGCTGCGTTGATCTCCTGGGGAGGTCTCTTCCACCTATTGGAAGGGAAGAGAACCTCCCTGCGTGCTGTGACTCCCTCCATAAGCATATGGAGGGAGTCATGGGAGAGTCTAGGTGCAGCTGTGCACCTCTGTGCAGTGCTCGTCAGTGTTTGTAGCACCTCAATGCTGTAGAACACTGAGAGCACAACTGTCAAAATAAATTTGAGCATGGTCCCTTTAAGGAAACCAGCTGATGACGCGTCATCAAATGACGTCATTAGACCCGCTTCCTGCAATTGGCCAGCAAACGCACTGGGCAGGCTTAACAAGCCCAATCAACGTAAAATCATTCTACACAGCGGGCTGGAGCCAGCAGTGGGGTCAGGACCCACCACCGACGTCACCCGCCACAGACCCGCCGAGGTAGGGGAAATCGTGGCCTTAGAATCCATAGTTTAATGTAAAATTAGTGAGATGCATGGGTTAATCAAGGACAGTGTGCACATATTTGTGAAAGGCAAGTCATGTTTGGCCAATTTAATAGAATTCTTTGAAGAGGTGACCATTTAGATAAATAAAGGGAATGCAGTAGGTGTGGCATATATGGATTTTCAGAAAACATTTGATAAGTATCAAAGGAGGGTTATTACAAAAATCCAGGTGTAGGGTGTAAGAAGAAATGTAGCGGTATGGATAGAAAGTTGGTTGACAGACAGGAATCAAAGGCTTAGGCTAATGGGTACTACTGAAATTAGAGAAGGGTTGAAAGTGTTGGCTTCACTTTTGACCTCAGTATATATGGATGATATTGGACTATGAATTAGGGAGCACAAACATGAAATTTGCTGATAATACAGAAGCAAGAGGTTTAGCAAACAGTGATGAGGATTGCCTATGACTTCAGAAGGATATAGTGGAATCGGCAGCTAGGTGCCAGATGGAATAAATATGGACCAGTGTGAGCGTATACATTTTGGGATAAAATGCAAGGAATGGGAGTGTACACTCAATAGAAAGATGCTGAAGAATGCAGACAGAGAGACCCAGGTGTTCAAATGCAGAAGTCACCTGAAATTGCAAGCATAAGAAAATAAGAAATAGGAACAGGAGTTGGCCATTCGGCCCTTCGAGCCTGCTCTGCCATTCAGTGAGATCATGGCTGATCTTCTGTCTCAACTCCATTCACCGGCTCTATCGCCATATCCCTTGATGCCTTTACTAGTCAGAAATCTATCGACTTCTGTTTTGAATATACCCAATGACTGAGCCTTCACAGTCCTCTGGGGTAGAGAATTCCAAAGATTCACCACTCTCTGTGTGAAGAAATTTCTTCTCATCTCAGTCCTGAATGGCCTACCTTTTATCCTGAGGCTGTGGCCCCTGGTTCTAGACTCCCCAGCCAAGGGAAACATTCTCCCAGCATCCATCCTATCAAGCCCTGTAATAATTTTGTATGCTTCAATGAGATCCCCTCTCATTCTTCTGAATTCAAGAGAATACAGGCCTAGTTTACTCAATCTCTTCTCATAGACAGTCTCGCCATCCCAGGAATCAATCTCATAAACCTTTGTTGCACTCCCTCTATGGCAAGTATATCTTTCCTTAGGTAAGGAGACCAAAATTGTACACAGTACTCCAGGTGTGGTCTCACCAAGGCCCTATATAATTGGAGTAAGACTTCTTTACTCCTGTACTCAAATCCTCTTGTAATGAAGGCCAGCATACCATTTGCCTTCCTAATGGCTTGCTGCACCTGCACATTCACTTTCAGTGACTCATGTACAAGGACACCCAGGTCCCTTTGAGCATCTGCGTTCCCCAATCTTTCACCATTTAGGAAATACTCTGCCTTTCTGTTTTTTCTACCAAAGTGGATGAATTCACATTTATCCACATTATATTCCATCTGCCATGTTCTCACCCACTCACTGAGCCTGTCGAGATCCTCTTGAAGCCTCTTCACATCCTCTTCACAACTGCCACTGCCACCTAGCTTTGTATCATCAGCAAATTTGGAAATGTTACATTTAGTCCCCTCATCCAAATCATTGATATAGATTGTGAATAGCTGGGGCCCAAGCACTAGTCACAGCCTGCCATCCTGCAAAAGACCCGTTTATTCCTACTCTTTGTTTTCTGTCTGTTAACCAATTCTCAATCCATGCTAGTATATTACCCCCAATTCCATGTGACTTAATTTTGTTCACCAACCTCTTGTGTGGGACCTTATCGAAGGTCTTCTGAAAATCCAGATACACCACATTTACCAGTTCCCCTTTGTCTACTCCATTAGTTACATCCTCAAAGAACTCCAATAGGTTTGTCAAACAGGATTTCCCTTTCATAAATCCATGTTAACTCTGTCCAATCTTACTATTAGTTTCTAAGTGCCCAGTTATTGCATCCTTTATAATAGATTCCAGCATTTTCCCAACTACTGATGTGAGGCTAACAGGTCTGTAGTTCCCCATTTACTCTCTCCCTCCTTTCTTAAATAGCGGGGTTAAATTTGCTATCCTCCAATCTGCAGGAACAGTTCCAGAATCTATAGAATTTTGGAAGATGACAACCAATGCGTCCACTATCCCAATGGCCACCTCTTTCAAAACCCTAGGATGTAGGTCATCTGGATCTTGGGATTTATCGACTTTTAGTCCCATTAATTTTGCTAGTACTGTTTTTTTTACTAATAATAATTCCTTTAAGTTCCTCATTCTCACCACACCCTTGGTTTTCTCATATTTCTGGGAGGTTTTTTGTGTCTTCCTCCATGAAGACAGATAGATAAAGTCATAAAAAAGACCAACAGCATTTGGGGCTTGTAAATGGGGGCATTTATTGCCCATGCCAAGTTGCCCTTGAGAAGGTGTGAAGAGATAATTACTAGTCCTAGCCCCTTTAGGGCTACCCCGGATCAGGCGTATTCCTCAGACGTTCACTTTCAACTAAAGTTTGAGGTAGCCGAATCCTAAAGACGCTTAATTGGATCTAAGGTCCGGACTATCTCTCCCTAAAGGAAAGGAACAACCTGAAAATGTTACCGTTTTCCAGATAGCACTTTTAATAAGTTTAGCTAGACTGTAACATTCCAGATATATGAGGGTCCGGAAAACCCCCCCAGAATTCTGTAACTCCTCACCAAAGAGTGTACAGAGATTGAGTTCGCGAGTTTGATACAGAAGTCTTATGTGAGACAATTCTACAAATATAAAGATTTATTAAAGAACCGACATGTAATTTACAGTTGGTGAGTCAATTGCAACATTGTAACCGGTTTTTGCGGTGGCCAATTTCCTATGGGCCCTGCCGCAAGTGCCAATTATTGTAAGCGGTTTTGCCCCGCCCGTAGCGAGCACACAAACCCTCTTACTACAAGTTCTGGACGATAGGGATTACTGAGGACAGATTTGAACACAGACAGCATTTTCAGGCTCACCCGTACAGTGTTTATCAAGGTTGACAAAAACCACTCCACTTGCATACAGTACAAGCAGTGTGAACACAACAGTACAGTTTAAAACAGTACAACCCTGACTTGTCCAACAAGCCCCTGCCGTGCTGACTTACCATGGCCTAAAAACACCCTCCCATGAACTAAACTATCACAGGACCCTTCGAACGCTAAACCCCCTCTGGTTTGGTAGGAACATACAGGCACCCCCTCACACAGCTAAGTGATCTTGTGGGTGTGTAGGCTTGGCAATGCTCACTGAGATTGCCCCTTTGATCTTGCTTGTAGCTTTCTCCCACACATCTCGGCTGCCTTGTTCCATGCCAGCCTTGCAGCATGCGAGTCCCAGCCTTAGTCGAAGTCCGTCTCGGTTGGAAGAGCAAGGCTCTGATGTTCCGTTGTGTGGAGGGCTGAAGAGAGAGAGAGAGAGAGAGCTATCCAAACTGCTCTCTAATATACCCCTCCAATACACAGACTGCTGTCTGTAGTTTTAATGGACACATGGCCTCAGGAAATGGGTTTTGATCTTCCTTCCAGGTTTGAATGGTTTTTGATCTCATTTCGATCTTCCAGCCGATTAACTTAACGAGTTCATCTTTACCAGAACAATGAGTCGTCAGCCTTGTTAATCCAGATTTGGGAGTGAGCCTCTCGGGCCATTGTTCCCAAGGGCAGTTCGTTTCCATACGAATGAGTCATCTCCAGCTTGAGTGGTTTTTCACTGCTCCCCCCAAACCACCCCCCCCCAAGCAGCCTGTCCAGTTTTTAATAAGGGTTCATAATCTAAAAAAAATCTATGGAGTCTGCGCCGACTGCTACAACATTAACAGTTCCAAAAAGAGAAAGCTTTACAATCCTATTATCAGTGATCCTTACTCTCAAATCTTAACTTTGCTACAGTTTTACAGTTCTTAGTTTTCTACAGGATATCCACAAAAATCAAATACCTTTGATCCCCGAGAGTTGGAGACTTACAGAGCCGCCTCTGAAGCCAAGAATCGCTTTGCCCGATTACAGCGAGTCTACTATCCCATTTGAGAGTTCAATATTTATACCCTTTTCCAGTGGTATTTCCTTTAAGGTTTTCTGCTCATGTAAGCTAATTATCTCTAGTAATTTTTCTGCTGACCCCTGCAATTCTTACAGTCACCTCAGCTGGTAGCATTACAGAATTATGTCTCTTCTCTAGGTGTTCTAAGTTTACCATAAAAAATGGCGTTACGGCAGGTGCATAGAAACATAGAAACATAGAAGATAGGAGCTTGAGTAGGCCATTTGGCCCCTCGAGCCTGCTCCGCCATTCAATGCGATCATGGCTGATCATCCAAATTCAGTACCCTGTCCCTGCTTTCTCCCCATATCCCTTGATCCCTTTAGCCTTAAGAAATATATCCAACTCCTTCTTGAATATATTTAATGAATTGGCCTCAACTGCCTTCTGTGGTAGAGAATTCCACAGGTTCACCACTCTCTGGGTGAAGAACTTCCTCCTCATCTCTGTCCTAAATGGCTTACCCCTTATCCTTAGACTGTGACCCCTGGTTCAGGACTCCCCGACCATTGGGAACATCCTTCCTGCATCTAGCCTGTCTAGTCCTGTTAGAATTTTATAAGTTTCAATGAGATCCCCTCTCATTCTTCTAAACTCCAGCAAGTACAAGCCCAATCGACCCAATCTCTCCTCATAAGTCATTCCTGCCATCCCAGGTGTCAGCCTGGTGAATCTTTGCTGCACTCCTTCCATGGCAAGAAAATCCTTCCTCAGATAAGGCGACCAAAACTGCACACAGTACTCAAGATGTGGTCTCACCAAGGCCCTGTACAACTGCAGCAAGACATCCTTGTTCCTGTACTCAAACCCTCTCACTACGAAGGCCAACGTACCATTTGCCTTCCTAACCGCCTGCTGCACCTGCATGCTTACCCTCAGCGACTGGTGCACAAGGACGCCCAGGTCTCGTTGCATTTCCCCTTCTCCCAATCTATTGCCATTCAGATAATAATCTGCCTTCTTGTTTTTGACACCAAAGTGGATAACCTCGCATTTATGCACGTTATATTGCATCTGCCATGCTTCTGCCCAATCACCCAACCGGTCCAAATCATACTGGAGTTTCTCGGCACCCTCCTCACAGCACACACGCCCACCCAGCTTTGTGTTGTCTGCAAACTTGGAGATATTACATCTAGTTCCCTATATATTGTGAATAGCTGGGGTCCAAGGACCGATTCCTTCGGTACCCCACTAGTCACTGCCTGCCACTCAGAAACAGAGCCGTTTATTCCAACTCTTTGCTTCCTGTCTGCCAACCAGTTCTCTATCCAAGTCAATACCTTGTCCCCAATCCCATGTGCCTTAACTTTACATGCTAATGTGTACCCTATCGAAAGCCCTCTGAAAGTCCAAATACACCACACCCACTGGTTCTCCCCTATCTATTTTACCAGTTACATCCTCAAAAAATTCCAGTAGATTAGTCAAGCACGATTTACCTTTTGTAAATCCATGTTGACTTTGTCTGATCTGGTCACTGTTTTCCAAGTGCCCTGCTATTACATCTTTTATAATGGACTCTAGCATTTTCCCCATTACTGATGTCAGGCTCACTGGTCTGCAATTCTCCGTTTTCTCTCCACCACCTCTCTTGAACAGTGGGGTAACATGAGCTACCCGCCAATCCATGGGTACTGTTCCATTGTTCAAGAAGGGTAGTAGGGATAAACAAGGGAATCACAGGCCAGTGAGCCTAACATCAGTGGTAGGGAAATTATTGGAAAAAATTCTGAGGGACAAAATTAGTCTCCACTTGGAGAGGCAAGGATTAATCAAGGATAGTCAGCATGGCTTTGTCAGGGGGAGATCATGTCGAACCAATTTGATTGAATTTTTTGAGGGGGTGACTAGTTGTGTGGATGAGGGTAGTGCAGTTGATGTAGTCTACATGGACCTCAGTAAGGCCCTCGACAAAGTCCCGCACAGGAGACTGGTGAAGAAGGTAAGAGCCCATGGGATCCAGGGCAATTTGGTACATTGGATCCAAAATTGGCTTAGTGCATTTTACTTGGTGTCATTTTTATGAAGACAGATGTTTGTGCTTCTTTACGAGGTGTAAATTAGAACACCTTGTCCAGGATGAACCATTGTTTTGTTCCAAAGATCAACCTGTTGGGAGCCTTTAACCTTCTGTTTCAATAAGGCTATTGATTCAGTGTCAACAACTTATCTTATCTCAATAGCCAGAATGCTATCACAGCTTTTTCATCATTAGGTTTCTAGATTTCCAGACCCAGTTTGTCATGTTTTAAATAAGGCCAGAATTTTTTCATAGAATGGTGTATTTTTCTGAATAGGTTATTTGGCTTATTCCTTCACAGGTGGTGATGGACCTTCCTCTTGAACCGCTGCAGTCCATGTGGTGAAGGTACTCCCGCAGTGCTGTTACAGAGGGAGCTTCAGGATTTTGAACCAGTGATGTGTGGGAACAGTGATATATGTCCAATTCAGGATGGAGTGTGATTTAGATGGTTCCCCTACTGCTCTAGTCCTTCTAGCTATTTTACAAAGTAGCGTTATCAGGGAAAGGACTCATTAGCGTTGGGAGCAGTCCTATATCTGGGAGCAGTGGGGAAAAAGTGGCCAGGATCTGGTCATATTGGGATGGGGTGTTCGTGTCTTTTTCATATTTTAAGGGAGGTCCCATAGTTACAGGAACACTGGAGAGGGAACTTCTATAAATATTGGGGCAGGCCCTGTGTTAAGGTAGCAGGTTCATGGAATCTGATCGCAATGGTGAAGCTGGTCTGAGGTTCTTGGGCATTGGGAATGGCTCACGTATCAGAGAGCACAGCCTAAGAATTTGTGAGCACTGAGAGGGGATCTGGGAGGACAGGATTCTGGACCGAGAGGCTCAGGAAGATAGTCCCAGAGAATTGAGGGAGCCAGTGTCTGACAATGTTGTGGGCTGCTGGAATCTTACAGTATTGGAGGGGAGCAGGATCTACCACCCTTGTGGGAAGCGGGCCTAGGAGAATGGGACCTAAATCGCCCTTGAGCCCTTTATAACCATCAGGCCCCAACCCCCGGTGCATTCCTGTCCATCAGCCTCCTCCCTTGACCCTTCCACAACCCCTTTTTGCATGAAGTACCTCCGCTGCTTTTCCCATTGTCAGCTGGTTCCTATCTTTACGATCCTGCTTTAAAGCATTGAAGCATAAATATTCTGTTTCTTAAAATGAGAGGTTATTAGTGAGTTTGCAAACTGAAACATGCTTCAATATATAAGTTTCTATAATTAAACAAAAATTATCTCATGAAACAGACAAGACATTTATCATTTACGCAGTATCCAGTTTTCTTTATGTAAAATATTTCTTAAACCTCAAAAATGGATCAGAAAAGATTGAGATTATATTGAGTGTATGTAGCTAAAATAAAGAGGCGAGTGACTAATAATAAATCTATTCTCGTTAAGTAATTTATTTCTTTTCTTTTCTAATCATTCACAAAGAGATCGCAGTCACAAGCTAAATGTACAATCTCGGGAGCCGCAAGCCTACATTTCGTTGTACTGCACTTGTGCACTAACAATGACAATAAAGTTGATTATTATATTATTATTATTAACTAATCAGGTGTTTCTGACCACAGGTGCTGACTGAACCGTTCATAATAGACAATATTTATTGATAAATTGATCCAGCTACCTGAAATAACAGCTTTGAGAATTCCGTTTCCAGTTTCATTCAATGGCCCAGAAATTCGGGTCGGGGTCTTCCCGCGGGTGTAAGCCCCCGACCTGCACTTACCTTGCGCGCCGGCAGTTGAGCTGTAGGGCGCCGTGGAATTCCGATCCGGGGCCTGGCCCAGCTGCCGGTGCGCAGTGCTTGCGTGTCCCAGGGGCGCAGTTAGTTCGATGCATCCCCTGGGATCACGTGGGCCATGGAGAGCCAATCGGAGCAGGGAAAAGCCCATTCATAAGTCTTGACAGGAAGTGCTGTCAAGACTTATAAATACTACGGCCCCAAAACAGCACTAAACATTCAAATAAAAAAATTTTTAAATCACATTTTTTAAATAAACTATAAATTACATTAAATAACTATTTTAAACAATAATTTAAATTTTTGAAAAAAATAATTTTATTTTCTAACAGGGCTAAAAATAAACTTACCTTGCTTTAACGTATTTAAAAATAATAAACCTGTGGAAAAAATGTTTTAATTTTAATTAATTCACCACATACTGTACCTTGTAAAAAGCAGGCCTTACGCCTGCTTTTTATATTTCTAAATCCTGGAGGCTTACCCTCGCCTGAAAACCTGTAAGAAAAGCCTAAGTTTGATGCGCATGCGCATCCTCCCCCGGGCACGCGTTCCACCTCTGAACCCCTGCTTTCAGGGGAACGGAAGTGCCAGTTTCCCGCGCATGCGCAGTGCATGTAGGATATCGGCACTTCCATCGGGCTTACGGGCGAGTACCCCGTGCGTACTCACCCGTGGAGACCCGAATTTCTGGGCCAATGTCTTTTGGGGAAAGGAAAGAAACTCATAAATCCTCACAGCATTGAGTGAACACTGTTTTCTACCTTTCTTGGTGATGCACAGATTGAATGTTGGAAAATTCTGCAAACTATGCATGCTCAGGACTCACACACAAGAAGTCTTACACAATTATATAGGGTATTGGTGAGGCCACACATGGAGTACTGTGTACAGTTCTGATATCCTTATCTAAGGAAAGATATGTTTGCCTTAGAGAGAGTGCAACAAAGGTTCACTAGACTGGTTCCTGGGATGAGGGGATTGTCCTATGAGGAGAGATTGAGTAGACTAAGCCTATATTCTCTAGAGTTTAGAAGAATGAGAGGTGATCTAATTGAAACATATAAAATTCCTAAGGGGCTTGACAGGGAAAATGCTGGGAAAATATTTCCCCTGGCTGGGGAATCTAGAACCAGGGGGCAGTCTCAGAATAAGGGGTCGGCCATTTAGGACTGAGATGAAGAGGAATTTCTTCACTCAGAGGGTGGTGAATCTTTGGAATTCTCTATCCCAGAGGGCTGTGGATGCTCAGTCGTTGAGTATATTCAAGACAGAGGTCGATACATTTTTGGGAAATAAGGGATATCGGGATAGTGCGGGAAGGTGGAGTTGAGGTAGAAGATCAGCCATGATCTTATTAAATGGCGGAACAGGCTTAAAGGGCCGAATGGCCTACTCCTGCTCCTATTTCTTATGTACTTATGAGTTACCTCATCAGTGGCGCAGAAAGGGTTAAAATGCACAGATGGATGGAAAAGCATATTGTTCACTTAGGTGGCAATTACAGTACGAGAAAAATGAGCATAAAATGAAAAGGCTTCAAGTTAGATTAGAAATGATGGCTCCAATAATTATAGGGAAGTGGGGAGGGAGCGTGTTTGCAGGGGTGGGGGATCCCAGAAATCCCGAGAAGGCAGCAGTCCCACCAAATTTAATGACAGGACCTCATCATTTTTATACTCTGTTTCCCGCCAGATTAGCAGGTTGGCTTACTGCTGGGTGGGAAATCTTAAGGTGGACGGTCACAGCCAGTGATCGTTGGGGATGATCCCCAACAACTGGGAATGATCGAGGGGTGGGGGGGAGTCGGACAGGCAATTGGAAGGGAGGGGGGACCGGGAGAGATCACAGGGTTGGTGGGGAGTGGGGGATAGGGGGTTTGGCTGATCGTGTCAGAAGATTTGCTTGAGGGGCCAAGGGGAGCATTCCTGCTCCTCCTGGCCCACAGGAAGTGCCACTTTACTGCTGGATCCGGTTGCTCCCACCTCCCTTTACCTGCTGGGTTTCCCGAGCCCTGGGAAACCTGGCATGCAACCATTAACATACTATAACCACTGACCCGCCTCTCCAGAGTGGTTTACTTGGACACCCCCAAACCTACCTCTATCTACCTACATAGAAGTAGACACATTTGTGGTCCATACCTCGGGAGCTTACTGTCAACAAGGGCAGACGTTGATGACGAAGTCCAACACCGCCTTCAGTGTGCCAGTGCAGCCTTCGGTCGCCTGAGGAAGAGAGTGTTTGAAGGCCAGGACCTCAAACCAGGCACCAAGCTCATGATCTACAGAGCAGTAGTGACACCCACCCTCCTGTATGCCTCAGAGACATGGACCATGTACAGCAGGCACCTCAAAGCACTGGAGAGGTACCACCAACGCTGCCTCCGCAAGATCCTGCAAATCCATTGGCAGGATAGGCGCACCAACGTCAGTGTTCTCGCTCAGGCCAATATCCCCAGAATCGAAGCTTTGACCACGCTCGACCAGCTCCGATGGACGGGCCACATCGTCCGTATGCCCGATAAGATACTCCCAAAGCAAGTGCTCTACTTGGAGCTCCGACACGGCAAGAGAGCCCCAGGTGGGCAGAGGGAACGCTTCAAGAACACCCTCAAAGCCTCCTTGAAAAAGTGCAACATCCCCGCTGACACCTGGGAATCCCTGGCCCAAGACCGCACAAAGTGGAGGAGAAGCATCCGGGAAGGCGCCAAACTCCTCGAGTCTCTTCGCCGGGAGCAAGCGGAAGCCAAGCGCAAGGAGCGCATGTCAACCCAAGCACCCCACCCACCCGCCCCTTCAACCACCATCAGCCCCACCTGTGACAGAGACTTTGGGATGGATTTTCATTCAGGTGCAGGTTGGTGTCGTGTAATCCGCATTTCGTGTTATCCACACGAATCTAATCCGATGTGGTAGATTGATGCAATTTTAACTAAATTGCCCAATTGAGTTCCAGCATGTGGGAACCCATGGCAAATGAGTATTTCCAGTCAGAAAGTTGCATAATATGACGTCATTATTGCTGCTGCATTTAAGGTCTACAACAAGCTTTGCTTCTTCTGCAGGCTGCCAACCTTTTGGCATTTACTGTTAGAGGAACCTGGAGTCACAATGGCCAGCGACAGACCTAGGGCTGCTCCCAGGTTCGATGACGTTGCCCTGCAGGCTTTAGTGGAGGGAGCAAGAGCTCACAAGGAGATGCTCTTCCCTTCATCAGGGAGGAAGAAGCCTCCCCAGCAGACAAAGGCTGTGTGGCAGCAAGTGGCAGAAGAGGTCAACTCCTTATCGTCTACCCGCAGAACCTGGATACAGCGCAGGAAGAGATTTCATGACCTTCAGCGCACTGGAAAAGTGAGCATGTATTTCCCATCACTCTCAATCTGATCCCCATTGCCTTTCCTCACCAGCACTCAGCTTTAGCAATCTCTTCCTCCACATCCCACTTGACACTGACATCCATGCACCCTTACCCATTCCCTCTCTCTCTATGGTCACATTCACCTAACTATTCGACTATGCAGCCCTCACACTCCCTATCACTCTGATGCTATGAAAACAACTGACAACACACAGGGAGGACAGGAGGAGGGACAGCCTCAATAGCCCACCTGACCCCCTGGGAGGAGGCGGTCCTGGAGATCGTAGGATTGGAGGATGACGTGCATGTGGGGGACAGACAGACGGGTGCATCACACCAAGCTGGTGACAGAATAGTTTTCCATCTCTCTCATTGACATTGCATGAGTCGCTGATAATGTTTCGGAAGCTCTAACAGATGGACTAATGATCATCTGCAATATGCAATGTGCATGTAACCTTGGCATCACAATTCTGACTCTTTCCTTTACTCCCCCACAGGACCATCGCAAGCACCCGTCCTCACTAGCCAGGAGGAACAGGCTGAGCCTCCAGGCTCCTCAGAGGAAGCTGCAACCTCTGAGGGCGCAGCGTCAGCAGAATTCAGCGCACCCAGCACAGCGCAGACACTCACACCTCGGTGGGACCTTCGGGACATAGAGTAGTGTTGTCACCTGGTGTATCACAGCTCACAAGTGAGCATCAGCAGATTGTGGAGACAGGGACAGCAGTGGAGAGTCCTAGTCGGAGGGCACAGGACTCTGCCAGCTCAGCTCAGCTGCATGTCGACCCTCTGCCTCTGGGTCCATCCACAGTATCAGCGGTGATGGCATTCCAGGAAAAGATGCAGGAGTCTCTGGCAGGTTTTGTCTCCAGGGTCGCTGCGAGTGTGGAACGAATGGAGGAGTCCATAGCGAACATGAGCAGAGCCTTTGTGGAATCATTGGCGCATGAACGCATCACCACGGAAAGGATGGCAACCTCCGTGGAAAGGATGGCTACAGCAGAGGAGAATGGCTATGGCCATGGAGGAGCTAAGTCACCAGAGTGTTGAAAACATGGTGATTGTTCAGAATAGACTGACATCTCTGGAGGAGCAATGGTCAGCTATTGAACAGAGAAAGCAGACCTTCATGGCAGTCCCTCTGAGTAGGACTGCTAGTGCAGATACGGGCCCCCATGGCCTCCCTGATGTGCAGCAAGGTGCTCTCAAGCCACTTGCAAACGCTGAGGGGGACCTGACCCATGAGAGGGAAGTTGGTGGCAGACATCAAGGAAGTGGGGGCTCCTCTCCAAGCGCTCACACTTCCATGCCACTGCAGAGTCCTCGGTCAGAGCCCCACCAGAGTACACACCCAAGTGAGATAGGCGTCTCAACCCCTGCACAGCCGCAGGAGCAGCAGACTGCTGACGAGCCCTCACAGGTTCGCCACCCCAGAGGACGCCCGCCAAAGGTGTCGAGACAGGAGCAACAAGAAAGTGAGCAAGGGGCATCCACATCTGCTGAAGTCACAGGGGAAGCACCATGTAGGAGCATGCATAAAAGAAAGATACTGCACAAATAGTCACAAGGGTAGTCACTTGGGTGAAATTTGATGTTTTATGTGTAAAAGCCATCATATGAATCATATACATAAAAAATCTGATGGCTACTGCTGTAGTTGTGGCGTGTGTCATTTCGCAAATGGGACTTCCACATTGATGGCTTAGGATTACTTGCAGTTGTCAGTATGGTGGTCAAATTGTTAGGAATCAGCTGGTTCGTGGCCATTGTCGATGCTCAGATAAGAAGATGCGAGGCAAAAGTGCTTGAGTGGCTAGGCTAAGCAAATCTGGCAAAGATGAGTGCGTTCCTTGCATCCCGGGCAGCTATGTTCTCGCGTACTGCTGCCGCTGGTTGATGGGCCTCTGCAGGATGTTCGTTTTCGCTCTCCTCCTCCTCCTCCTCCTCCTCATCTGAGGAGGATATGTGAGGAGCCACTTGGTCCTCAGGAATCTGCAAGCCACGATGCTGTGCCATGTTGTGAAGTGCACAGCAAACCATGACAATTCTGGAGACCCTGGCTGCTGAGTACTACAGGGCTCCACCTGATCTATCCAGGCATCTGAAGCGCATCTTCAGCAAACCGATGGTTTACTCGATTATGGCTCTGGTGGAAATGTGGCTGAAGTTGTAGCTCTCCTCAGCTTCGTTGGATGGTGTCCTCAACGGCGTCATTAGCCACACCCTCAGGGGATAGCCCTTGTCTCCAAGTAGCCATCCGTTAAGTTGATCTGGCTGACTGAATAGCGGAGGCACACTAGACTGGTGCAGTATGAAGGAGTCATGGCAACTGCCAGGGCATTGGCACAAACATGCAAAATTTCCTTCTTGTGGTCACACTCCAGCTGAACGTTAAGGGAGTGGAAGCCCTTGCGATTAACAAAAATACCTGGATTGCGATGGGGTGCCTTAAGGGCCACATGTGTGCAGTCAACGATGCCCTGCACCCTTGGAAAGCCTGCCAGATGACACGCGCCATGACACTTGGTTGATCCTTGGTGAAATGGATGTGATTGTGCGTGATGGCAAAGAGGGCATCGGTTACCTGCGTGCTACAAGTGTTTGCGGCCGCCTGGGAGATGCCGCTGATGTCTGCTGCTGATCCCTGGAATGAGCTGGAGGCAAAAAAGTTGAGTGTGGTGGTGACTTTGACGGCCACTGGTAAGGGTTGTCCACCTGGTCCTCTGGCCTGCAGGTCTTGATGCAGCATTGCGCAGATGTCACCCACGACCTCTCGCGAAAGTCGGAGCTGCCTTTGGCACTGCTGCTCAGACATGTTGAGATAGCTGACCCTGTGTCTGTAGACCCAGTTTGGGGGGTATCTCCTGTGCTGAAGGGCTTCCAAGCGCTGGCCCCTTCTGGCCTATGCATCTTCAGGTGGGTGAGCAGCAGCCTGGCGCTCCTGTTGTTGCTGCTGCTGTTGTTGCTGTTGGGGCTGCTGTAGTTGTTGCTGCTGCTGTTGGGGCTGCTGTAGTTGTTGCTGCTGCTGTTGGGGCTGCTGTAGTTGTTGCTGCTGCTGTTGGGGCTGCTGTTGTTGTTGCTGATGTTGTTCGGCCTCATCTAATATCCAGAAGGGAAGGAAATAAATGGCTCTCATGCTTCTGGTAGATGCCTCAGTTGAGGAAGCACTCAGTGAAGGTAGCGAGAGGGGTTCCCCAGGAGGTCACACTGGAGATGGGTGTCAGGCTCCAAACTTCCACAGCTGTGGTTATGCCTTCTAAAAGTTCCCCCAGACCTGAGACTACAAAGTCCTGCCACCTGCAAATGATGGCTGATCAAATCTCCTCTTTAATGGTTGACCTGCAGCTGATAGTCAGCAATCCAATTGTGCTCCCGCCAGGTTTCACCATCGTGTTTCTCACCAGGCGTGATTCACGTGGGAAAAGGGTTAAAATCGCAATGGTCATTCAAAATGGCATCATAGAGGCAATTTAGAGCTTGTTAAGGGCCTTAACGGCCTATACCGCCTGTTGGAGGCGGGATGGAGTCGGGACCATTAGACACGAATTTTTGAAAATTGCGTGGAGTCGGGGTCGTGCCCGCCCGCCAGTTTTTGCAATTTTAACCACCCGCACGCCTCCAATCCCGCCTCCACGGCCCAATGAAAATCCTGCCCTTTAGGTCCCACAGTGGACTCATCAGTCACCTGAGAACTCATTTTTAGTGTGGAAGCAAGTCATCATCGGTTCTGAGGGACTGCCTAAGAAGAAGGGTTGGGATCGGGTTTTGCATATTTACCAATTTACCCCCCGTCCGACCCTCTCCTGCCCTTCTTGGGGTGGGGGGGGGAGTTTAAAATCCACCCCCCCCCAGATTTCTATAATTAGTTTTCCCACTGAGTGATGACCATGGATAATAGACTCCTAGCAAAAGCTGTTCATACTGACATTCTCTTCTTCTTAGGCAGTCCCTCGGAACCGAGGATGACTTGCTTCCACACTAAAAATGAGTTCTCAGGTGACTGATGAGTCCAATGCGGGACCTACAGTCTCTGTCACAGGTGGGGCAGACGGTGGTTGAAGGGGCGGGTGGGTGGGCTGCTTGGGTTGACGTGCACTCCTTCCACTGTTTGCAATTGGCTTCCGTTTGCTCCCGGCAAAGAGACTCGAGGTGTTCGGCGCCTTCCCGGATGCTTCTCCTCCACTTTGTGCGGTCCTGGGCCAGGGATTCCCAGGTGTCGGTGGGGATGTTGCAGTTTTTCAAGGAGGCTTTGAGGGTGTCCTTGAAGCGTTCCCTCAGCTCACCTGGGGCTCTCTTGTCGTGACGGAGCTCCGAGTAAAGCGCTTGTTTTGGGAGTCTCGTATCGGGCATGCGGACAATGTGACCTGTCCATCGGAGCTGATCGAGTGTGGTCAGAGCTTCGATGCTGGGGATGTCGGCCTTAGCGAGACCACTGATGTCGGCGCACCAACGTCAATGTTCTCGCTCAGGCCAACATCCCCAGCATCGAAGCTTTGACTGACACTCTGGTGCAGTACTGAGGGAGTGCTGCACTTTTGGAGGTGCCGTCTTTTGGATGAGACGTTAAACGAGGCCCCATCCTTCCTATGGCACCATTTCGAAGAAGAGCAGAGGAGTTCTCCCTGGTGTCCTTGCCAATATTTATCTCTCAACAAATATCTAAAAAGAGAATATCTGGTCATTATCACCTTTCTGTTCGTGGGACCTTGCTGTGCGCAAATTGGCTGCTGTGTTTCATACATTACAACTCTTCAAAAATGTACATCATTGGCTGTAAAGCGCTTTGGGATGTCCTGAGCTTGTGAAAGGCGCTATATAAATGTAAGTTCTTTCTTTTTTTTGATGCGGATTGATTCTTTTACGAAAGGGAGCAGAAGAATATCTGATTACGAATGGGATAGAAGATAATAAAGAGGAGGATAGGTAGAGATTATCAAACACTCAAGGAATAGTTACTGTGTTGCTGGGGGCTTGGATGGATCATCTGTGGAATACACCTGGTCAAAGTTGAATATTGTAGAGTTAGGTTAATATCCTGACCTTTAGTTAGATTGACTTGGGCCAAGGAGAAATTTCAACGCCTTAAATACTCGGAAGTTTTACCTGTGATTATTCAAATCCCTCATAAGATTAAATAAACTGATGGGGCCACCAGCAATGAAACTTCATGTCATGTGTGGAACCATTATATTTGATGGGCAAAATGGCCCTTCAGTACTTTTGTCTGATCTTATGAAATTGTTTATGCTTTTTTTCCCATGCTGTACAAATATTGGTTTAATTTTCTCATTTTGTCCAGGAAAAGGTTGATGTGGATTTTAATTTGCGATGTGCTGCTACAAATTGTACAACCACACGGTTTAACTTTCCATTAAAGTTGTAAACTCTGGAAGTTGAAGGCTGCAGTTAAACAGTATCTGTGGAGTGAGATACCCTTAGTGCAGCTTTGTTTGACAACGTGGTTTTCTAAGATCACTTTACCGGTTGGAAATTTTCTTTAACACTGTTACTGAAAAGCATTCAGAGAGCTCCAGTGACATTGCAGCACTGTCTCAGTGTTGGTTTGAGGTTGGAGGGATTTGCATGAAATCCCCCTAAGACTCTGTGTTACTCTTTGGTGGGGTTTGTTGAAGTGCGTTTTAAAGCAGCAACTTTATCTTTTTGTTTTCTTCTTTTTTTTATCACTGCTCCTAAATCTACCTTTTCAGGCGCCAAAGCTGTTCAGGTTTTGAAGCTTTACACGTTGGTTTCAGTGTTCTGTAACCCAGATTTGCTGCAGATAATGATGTGGTTTGATAAGAAGATGCCTTTTTTTTTGGTAAGTTATTTCACAGAATTACATAGAATTTACAGCAAAAAAGAACAGGCCATTCGGCCCAACTGGTCGATGCTGGGGTTTATGCTCCACACGATCCTCTTCCAGCCCTGCTTCATCTAACCCTATCAGCATATCCTTCTATTCTTTCTCCCTCATGTACTTATCTAGCTTCCCCTTAAATGCATCTGTGCTATTCGCCTCAACCACTCCCTGTAGTAGCGAATTCCACATTCTCACCACTCTTTGAGTAAAGAAATTTCGCCTGAATTCTTTATTGGATTTACTAGTGACTATGTTATATTCATGGCCTAATACAAAAGCAAAATACTGTGGATGCTGGAAATCTGAAATAAAAACAGAAAATGCTGGAAATACTCAGCAGGTCAGGCAGCATCTGTGGCGAGAGAAACAGAGTTAACATTTCAGGTCGATGATCCTTCGTCAGAACTGGAAAAAGCTGGAGATCAAACAGGTTTTTAAGCAAGTGCAGGGGCAGGGAGAGGGGGGAGGGGAGGAAAGAACAAAAGGGAAGGTCTGTGATAGGATGGAAGGCAGGAGCGATTAAGTGACATTAAGAGAGATTAAGAGATGGTGCAAGGCAAAAAGATGCCCCCTTTCCCTGCCCCTGGACTTGCTTAAAAACCTGTTCCATTTCCAGCTTTTTCCAGTTCTGACAAAGGGTCATTGACCTGAAATGTTAACTCTGTTTCTCTCTCCACAGATGCTGCCTGACCTGCTGAGTATTTCCAGCATTTTCTGTTTTTATTTTATATTTTTGGCCTCTAGTTTTGGCCTCCCCCCACAAATAGAAACATCTTCTCCACCTCTACCCTATCAAACCCCTTCATAATTTTAAAGAGCTCTATCAGGTCACCCCTCAGCCTTCTCTTTTCTAGAGAAAACAGTCCCAAAGGGTTCAGTCTTTCCTGATGTTCCAACCTTGTGGTTCTGGTATCATCCTTGTAAGTCTTTTTTGCATCTTCTCCAATGCCTCTATATCCTTTCTGTAATATGAAGATGAGAACTGTGCACAGTAATTTAAGTGTGGACCCTATTTTTGATAAATTATTTAAAGTAATTTCTAAAATATTTGCCAATAATGTTTAGTTATAATTCTGAATGCAAGCATGTAACATGATCTTATTGATAATCCATATAGATCCTGAAAACTGCTTTGAATTCAGACTGAAGAAAAAAGTATCGATGAGCTCTGCATTGAGAACAATTGTTCTATAATTAGTTTAAAGACTTGTTCACAAAATTGAAGCCCATGGGATTACAGCGGCAGTGGCTGCATGGATACGAAATTGGCTAAGGGACAGAAAGCAGAGAGCAGTGGCGAATGTTTGTTTTTCAGACTGGAGCAAAGTGTGCCATGGTGTCCTCCAGGGGTCGGTGTTGGGACCACTGCTCTTTTTGATATATTAATAACCTGGACTTGGGTATACAGGGCATAATTTTCAAAGTTTGCAGATGACACGAAACTCGGAAATGTTGTAAACAGTGAGGAGGATAGTAACAGACTTCAGGAGGACGTAGTCAGACTGGTGAAATGGGCAGACACATGGCAGATGCAATTTAATGCAGAGAAGTATGAAGTGATTCATTTTGGTAGGAAGAATGAGGAGAGGCAATATAAAGTAAACGATATAATTTTAAAGGGGGTGAAGGAACAGAGAGACCAGGGGGCATACGTACAAAAGTCTTTGAAGGTGGCAGGACAATTTGAGAAGGCTGTTAAAAAGTCATACGGGGTCCTTGGCTTTATAAATAGATGCATAGAGTACGAGGAAGTTATGCTAAACCTTTATAAAACACTGGTTAGGCACCAACTGGAGCATTGTGTCTAATTCTGGGCACTCACTTTATGAAGCATATCAAGGCCTTAGAGAGGGTGCAGAGGAGATTTACTTGAATGGTACCAGGGATGAAAGACTTCAGTTACGTGGAGAGACTGGAGAAGCTGGGGTTGTTCTCCTTAGAGCAGAGATGGTTAAAGGAAGATTTGATAGAGGTGTTCAAAATCTTGAAGGGTTTTGATAGAGTAAATAAGGTGAAACTGTTTCCAGTGGCAGAAGGGCCAGTAACCAGAGAACACAGATTTAAGGTAATTGGCAAAAGGACCAGTGACGACTTGAGGAATTTTTTTTAATGCAGCGAGTGGTTATGATCTGGAATGCGCTGCCTGAAAGGGTGGTGGAGGCAGACTCAATAATAACTTACAAAAGGGAATTTGATATATACATGAAAAGGAAAAAAATTGTAAGGCTATGGGGAAAGAGCAGAGGAGTGGGGACTAACTGGATAGCTCTACCAAAGAGCCGGCACAGGGCCGATGGGCCGAATGGCCTCCTTCTGTGCTGTATCATTCTAGGATTCTAGGATTCTGTCACAGCAAACGCCAAATATTTCAGAGAGCTAATTTGATGGTGTCCGACACTGAGTACTGAAAGAGCTCATAGCAATTTTCAAAATTGTATTTTCTAAGACGTGAAACAACCTCAAAGCAGCTCATGGGCATGGGCCAAAACGGTGTGCATTTCGGTAAACTCACTCACAGAGGCCAAGGGGATGGCCTGAGAACACAGGCAACCATCGTGCCCCAAAAAGCTGTAGAAGCTACATCATTACATAAATTTAAAACAGAAATAGACAGTTTCCTAGAAGTAAAGGGAATAAAGGGTTATGGGGAGCGGGCAGGAATTTGGACATGAGTCTAGGTTCGGATCGGTCATGGCCCTGTGGGTAGCGGAGCGGGCCCAGGGGCCGTGTAGCCTGATCCTGCTCCTATTTCGTGTGTCTAATTCTGTTAGATTCAGGAGATGGTTCTATGATAGTGGATTGGCGGTTAGGATCAGATCAGCCATGATCTTATTGAATGGCGGAGCAGGCTCGAGGGACCGATTGGCCTACTCCTGCTCCTATTTCTTATGTTCTTATGTGAGAACCCTGTCAAATACAGGTCACTGTAACTATTTATCCAGCTGCATTTCAGGAGATAACGCAATATTTACTACTTTTTTTGTGAACGTCTCTTCCACAGATCCTCTAGTCTGTAGTTTTCATTGAGGCTTCTTTGTACTTCCATTCCCTAGCGGTGCATTCACAGTTCATTTTGTAACCCTTAAAATGATTTGGAATGACGATGGAAAACTATTACATGATAGACATATTTTACTTCAGCAATATGCCTGAAGGAATAGCTTCTTGTTGTAAAAAGCTTAACGGTTTTGGGATGGTGCTTCACTCATCACTAAGTGATTAAAAGAATAATAAGGTAACCCTTCCATCAGTAATCCTGACAGTACCAGTGGACCCGGAGAATTTCAGTCTCCCAAGCTCAGTCATTTTTTTTTGTTAATTGAGTGTCACAGTAGGACACTGAAACAAACTCTAACATTACAGTAACAAGGTTGCTCAGATGTTTGGGGGATTTTAGTACTGTAATAACCACGTCTAACAGGAATGGTTCCAGAGAAGAGGGAATACAGTTTCTTGGAGAGATTGGAGAAGCTGGGATTGTTCTCCTCGGAGCAGAGGAGATTTGATAGAGGTGTTCAAAATCATGAATGATTTAGATAGAGTAAATAAAGAGAAACTATTTCCAATGGCTGAAGGGTCGATAACCAGAGGGGACAGATTTAAAGTGATTGGCAAAAGAACCAGAGGCGACATGAGGAAAAACATTTTTACGCAGCGAGTGGTTAGGATTTGGAATGCACTGCCTGATCGGGCGGTGGATACTGAGTCAATAGTAGCCTTCAAAATGGAATTGGATAAATACTTCATAGAATCATAGGAATTTACGGCACAGAAGGAGGTCATTCGGCCCATCGTGTCTGCGCTGGTCGAAAAAGAGCTAGTCAGCCTAATCCCACTTTCCAGCTCTTGGTCTGTAGCCTTGTAGGTTACGGCACTTCAAGTACATATCCAAGTACTTTTTAAATGTGATGAGGGTCTCTGCCTCTACCACCCTTTCAGGCAGTGCATTCCAGACTCCCACCACCCTCTGGGTGAAAAAAGTTCTCCTCAACTCCCCTCTAATCCTTTTTCCAATGACTTTAAATCTATGCCCCCTGGTTATTGACCTCTCTGCTAAGGGAAATAGGTGTTTCCTATCTACTCTATCTGGGCCCCTCATAATTTTATGCAGCTCAATTAAATCTCCCCTCAGCCTCCACTGTTCCAAAGAAAACAACCCCAGCCTATCCAATCTTTCCTCACAGCTAGAATTCTCCAGTCCTGGCAACATCCTCATAAACCTCCTCTGTATCCCCTCTAGTGCAATCACATCTTTCCTGTAATGTGGTGACCAGAACTGCACGCAGTACTCTAGCTGTGGCCTTACTTGTGTTTTATACAGTTCAAGCATAACCTCCCTGCTCTTACATTCTATGCCTCGGCTAATAAAGGAAAATATCCCGTATCCCGTGTTAACCTTATCTACCTGTCCTGCTACCTTCAGGGACCTGTGGACATGCACTCCAAGGTCCCTCTGTTCCTTTACATTTCTCAGTATCCTACCATTTATTGTTAATTCTTATTGTTAATTCCCTTGACTTGTTAGCCCTCCCGAAATGTATTACCTCACACTCTCCTGATTGAATTCCATTTGCCACTTTTCTGCCCACCTGACCAGTCCATTGATATCTTCCTGCAGTCTACAGCTATCTTCCACACTATCAACCACACAGCCAATTTTTGTATCATCTGCAAACTTCTTAATTATGGCCCCTACATTGAAGTCTAAATCATTGATATATACCACAAAAAGCAAGGGACCCAGTACTGAGCCCTGTGGAAGCCCACTGGAAACAGCCTTCTAGTCACAAAAACACCCGCCGACTATTACCCTTTGCTTCCTGCCACTGAGCCAATTTTAGATCCAACTTGCCACTTTGCCTTGGATCCCATGGGCTTTTACTTTTTTGACCAACCTGCCATGTGGGACATTGTCAAAGGCCTTGCTAAAATCCATGTAGACTACATCAAATGCACTACCCTCATCGACCCTTCTCGTTACCTCCTCAAAAAATGCAATCAAGTTAGTCAGACACAACCTTCTCTTAACAAATCCATGCTGACTGTCCTTGATTAATCTGTGACTTTCTAAATTATGATTTATATACTGTCCCTCAGAATTTTTCCAATAATTTTCCCACCACTGAGGTTAGGCTGACTGACCTGTAATTACTCGGTCTATCCCTTTCTCCCTTTTTAAACAATGGTACAACGTTAGCAGTCCTCCAGTCCTCTGGCACCATGCCTGTAGCCAGAGAGGATTGGAAAATGATGGTCAGAGTCTCCGCTGTTTCCTTCCTTGTCGTATGGCCTACTCCTGCTCTTAATTCTTATGTTCTTATGTTCTTAGCAGCCTGGGATACATTTCATCCGGGCCTGGAGATTTATTTACTTTCAAAGATGCTAAACCCCTTAATACTTCCGCTCTCGCTGATATTTCACACTCCTCCTTTACTACAATATGTGCATTGTCCCTCTCTTCTGTGAAGACAGATGCAAAGTATTCATTAAGAATCATACACATCCACCTCCACACATAGGTTATCTATTTGGTCTCTAATAGGCCCTATGCTTTCTTTAGTTATTCTCTTGCTCTTTATGTATTTATAAAAATCTTTGGGTTTTCCTTGATTTTACTTGCCAATATTTTTTCATGCCCTCTCTTTGCTTTCCTAATTTCCTTTTTAATTTCACCCCTGCACTTTCTATACTCTTCTAGGCTTTCTGTAGTATTGAACTCTCAGGGCTCGAATTTCCAAGCCCCGTGGAGGCGGGTTTGGAGACGGGAGTGGGGGGAAAATTGCAGAGTCGGGGGGCTCAAACCCATCCCGCCCCAACCCGCCTCCATGCCCATTTCCCAGGAGGCGGGTACCCGACCTGTGCTGGGAGCTGCCTCCCCGAGGCGGGAAGGGGATTAGTGCCAATTAACTGCCTGTTAACAGGTAGTTAACAGGCAGTTTTTGGCCTAATCCCTATTTTTAGCCCTGAAGTTTGGGATTCCCGACGGCTCCAAACCACGCCAAGTTTACAAGGCGGAGCATCAGGCTGAACGGCTTGGAGGGTTCGAGATGTCCGGTGTTCAGGTGAGTGATGGGTGCATGAGTGCAGAGGTAAGTGTGTTTGGTGTGTGTAAAGTGTTTAAATAAGTTTTACTTACCTTTACTTACTAATGCAGCCTTCCTTCCTTCAGGTCTCAGGAGTCCCTCATCTCACCGGCACAGAAAGCAGAATGGCCGCGAGCTGTCAAAAGTTGCAGCCTTCTGCTTTCTGTTCTGGAGAGATTTCTAACTGAGTCTGTGGAGAAGGACTCAAGTTAAAAGTCAGATTGTCAGTGTTTAACAGCTTCACAGAGCTGTCAAACACTGATATTTCATCTGTCAAAAGCTCTTGACAGATGAAATGTCAATCCCTGACGTCACCTGCAACCGGGTGTCCCTTAATTGGCCTGCTGAGCCTGCTGGGTGGGCTCAACAAGGTCAATCAAGGGAAAATCGCATGGGTTGGCCACAAATCGATGCAGGCGGGACTACAACCCAAAAACTGGGAGTCCCGCCTCCATCACGTCCCCATTGACAAAATCCAGCCCTCAGTATCTGACAAAAGCTTCCCTTTTTTTCCTTATCCTATCGTGTATGCTCCTTGACATCCAGGGGGCTCTAGATTTGGGAGTCCCACCCTTTTCCTTTGTGAGAGCATATTTGCTTTGGACCCTCACTATCTCCTCCTTGAATGCCTCCTGTTGTGTATGTACCTTTAAGAGAATAACTGGTCTCAGACTGCAGTACCGGCAGTGACCACCCCTGTATAAAAGGCGCTAGTAAGCCTCTGTAGTTTCAGTTTCCCGATTGACTTCATTCAGTAAAGACTTGTTTTGTTCAACTCCTGCTGTCCGTGTCTCAATCATACACGGACATAGTACCTCCCACTGCTCTGATACTGATTTACCTTGAAGTAACTGTTTCCAGTCCACTTTTGCTAAATCACATCTCAGCTTAGTAAAATTGGCCTTTCCCCAATCGAGAACTTTTACACCTGATCTATCTTTGTCCTTTTCCATAACTATGCTAACTGAATAATGATCACAAGCACCAAAATGCTCTCCCACTGATACCCCTTCCACCTGCCTAGCTTCATTCCCAAAACCAAGTCCAGAACTGCCCCCTCTCTTGTTACGTACTGGCTAAAAAAGTTCTGCTGGATGCATTTTAAGAATTCTGCACCCTCTATTCCTTTTACACTAATTCTATCCCAGTTAATATTAGGATAGGTGAAATCCCCTACTATTACTGCCCTATTGTTTTTGCACACCTCAGAAACTTGCCTACATATTTGCTCTTCTATCTCCCTCTAACTATTTGGGGGTCTATAGTACACTCCCAGCAGTGTGATTGCCCCTTTTTTGTATTTCAGTTCAACCCATATGGCCTCATTTGATGATCCTTCTAACATATTATCCCTCCCCACAGCTGTAATTGTTTCCTTAACCAATATTGCGAACCCCTCCCTTTTTATCCTCCTCTCTATCTCGTCTGAAAATCCTGTAACCAGGAATGTTGAGCTACCATTCCTGCCCTTCTTTAAGCCATGTTTCAGTAATAGCTGTGATATCTTACTTTCACATGTCTACCTGTGCCTTCAGCTCATCTGCCTTGTTCACTAGTCTCCTCGCATTGAAGTATATGCCATTCAGCACTACCAAACTCCTTTGTAATCTATTTTCTAGCCTTTGCTTCGTCTGCCTTCCAAACTCATTTACTAATTTACTGCCTTCCATTTCCAGCTTTGCTTCTCTCCCTTCTGAATCTACGCTCAGACTTCCATCCCTCTGCCAAGCTAATTTAAAACCTCCCCTCTTGAAGGAGAAAAAAATGCAGGGATATGGGGAAAGAGCGGGGGAGTGGGACTGACTGGATTGCTCTTCGAAAGAGCCAGCGCAGACCCGATAGGCCGAATGGCCTCCTTCTGTGCTATATTAATCTATGATTCTATAATTCTAATTAGACCTAGAAAAAGCAAAAATAAAATCATTCAAATGCATCAATTCTGCTTTGCCTTTTCCCTTTTCCCTCCCATTATTATTTTACCTTTAGCTTTCTTCCTAATACACCACAATCTATAACATTAGCTTACTCTTACCAATAAACCCTTTACTTAGCTGTTTTTCTTGTTCTCCAGAGCCTCCCCATTGATTTTGAAGGTGGAATCCATATAATTTAAAAAAATGGTTTTGTCAGGTTTTCTCCCAGTCAAGGTCCAGATGTGCAATGAGACCGTGCCAACATTTTAAACCATCAGCACAGGATGTGCCGCTGCTCAGCGACTCACCTCATTGGCTGCCCAGCAGTCCAAGCATCTTCTGGCAATATTGTTCGAAGGGTTAACTCAAGATGACGAAGGTGCTTTCATAACTTTACTTTCACACCAAATTATGCAATCAGTAAATATTTAATTTGTACGGGGAAAACTGAGGATACAGGAACTAAACAGCACCATTTTAATCAATAAACATTGACGTCTCTTTGAGTTTGTGCCTTCCTTATAGACAATACGCTGGACGTACAGCACACAGATAGAAAAGAACCCATGGTAGGATCAAGCAAAACACTAGGCAACAACAACAACTTGCATTTATATAGTGCCTTTAATGTTGTAAAAATGTCCCAAGGTGCTTCGCAGGTGCATTATCAGAAAAAACTTGTCACCAGACAACATAGAGATATTAGAACAAAAGCAAAATACTGCGGATGCTGGAAAGCTGAAATAAAAACGTTATCTCTGCTTCTCTCTCCACAGATACTGCCTGATCTGCTGAGTATTTCCAGCATTTTCTCTTTTTATTAAAGAGATATTAGGACAGGTTACCAAAAGCTTGGTCAAAGAGGTAGGTTTTAAAGAGCATCTTAAAAGAAAAGAGCGAGGCAGAGAGATTTAGGGAGGGAATTTCAGAGCTTGGGCCCTAGGCAACTAGATGCTGTATTCGCTGCTCACGATGCGGTCTCCTCTACATTGGGGAGACCAAACGCAGATTGGGTGACCGCTTTGCGGAACACCTCCGTTCAGTCCGTAAGGGTGACCCCGAGCTTCCGGTCGCCTGTCATTTCAATTCACCGCTCCATTCCCACTCGGACCTCACCGTCCTTGGCCTCTTGTACTGTTCCACGGAAGCTCAACGTAAACTCGAGGAACAGCACCTCATCTTCCGATTAGGCAGTCTGCAGCCTTCCGGTCTCAATATCGAGTTCAACAATTTCAGATCATAACCTCGGCCCCTATTTCATTTTTACTTATATTTTTCCACTCCTTTCCTTTCCCCCCCCCCCTTTCCTTTTGTTTCTCTCTCACACCTGGCAGCTATCTTTTGCCCTGCCAGTACACTTTACACCTAATCACAGCCTATTACCATCTCGTCTAGCTTCTAATCTCTTTTACTTCTTTTGGTTCTTTTATTCTTTTGTCCGATCGCAGCCCTGCCTTCGATCTAGTTCCTTTTCTCTCCAGTTTTGAAGAAGGGTCAAACCCGAAACGTCAACTCAAATTTCTCTCCACGGATGTTGCCTGACTTGCTGAGTTTTTCCAGCATTTTCTGTTGTTATTTCGGATTTCCAACATCTGCAGTATTTTGCTATCGTACTAGATGCAGGAAGGATGTTCCCGATGGTCGGGGAGTCCAGAACCAGGGGTCACAGTCTAAGGATAAGGGGTAAGCCATTTAGGACTGAGATGAGGAGGAATTTCTTCACCCAGAGAGTGGTGAACCTGTGGAATTCTCTACCACAGAAGACAGTTGAGGCCAATTCATTAAATATATTCAAGAAGGAGTTAGATATATTTCTTAAGGCTAAAGGCATCAAGGGATATGGAGAGAAAGCAGGGACAGGGCATTGAATTTGGATGATCAGCCATGATCTCATTAAATGGCGGAGCAGGCTCGAGGGGCCGAATGGCCTACTCCTGCTCCTATCTTCTATGTTTCTATGAAGGCACGGTGTCCAATGGAGGACTGACTTGGTTATTCTGTTTTCTGCACCTGTGCGGCATTTTTAAATTTCTCACACCAGCTATCCTGTGGGCTCTGTTTTATTGTTGAATTAAGGGTGATTTGGTGGGTGTGCACACTGGATTCAGGTTATCCACACACATTTCAGACTGGATTCTTGCAGCTTTTTAGCTTGTCAGTCTGGGTTGGAACACAGTTCCCAGCAGTGAAAGGCCAGTGTCTGTCCAGCCGACTGCCGCACCCTATTCGTTTATTAAGAATAAAAATTGCTGTAGAAAAATGAATCATTTGTGAGAAATTTCTGATAGAACAAACTAATTGAACGAAAGGGATTAGGATCAATGTTCTTTGTTCAAAAACAATATATTTTCAAAATTTGCCTGTATTTTGTTCATTCAATACTTGCACCTACTACATACTCGGTATTTTTTAAAATTAATATGGATTTCTGGTGAAGCCAACCAGAAAGATATAGAGGAGCAAGATGAGATGTGATCTAATGCCTTACATGAGTGTCTGTGGTTAGAATTTATCAGATAGCAGTAACGTGGTTACATTTGTTCTTCAAATGCTCTACAGGATACACATTGCAATTGTAGTTTGACAGCTCTAGTGCAAAAGTAATGTGTTGTACATACTTATATTATAAATTGCATTCATTTTCATAAAAGTGCATATTCAAATGGTTATGATTGAATATTCCACCTGTGACACTCTTGTCCATGTGACCCTTTTAAAAAAATTCATTACCAGGATGTGGGCATCGCAGGCAAGGCCAGTAATTATTGCCCATCCCTAATTGTCCTTAAGAAGCCTTCTTGAAGTGCTGCAGTCCGTGTGGTGCTTAGCAGTTTTGATGCAACTGGGCCAGTGGGCAGTTAAGGGTCAACCACATTGCTGTGGGTCTGGAGTCACATATAGGCCAGACCGGGTGAGGATGGCAGATTTCCTTCCCTAAAGGACATTAGTGAACCAGATGGGTTTTAATGACAATCCAGTAGTTTCATGGTCACCATTACTGATACTAGGGCCATGAAATTTGGTAGGTTAGCGCCTCCCATTAGCGGGTGGAGCTAACGGGGCGCTAAGGGGTTGGTGCCTGGCCGTGGCGAATCTAACACCGCACGTGACTTTCAGTGGTGAATTAGCGCTGGCGCTAGCGCCTCTCACATGGTGACGTCAATGCGTTTTCAATGCCCTATTAACAACTCCGATGCAAAATTGCTTTTTCCTCCTGCTTTAGCGCTTCGCGCCGACAACGCCAGTAAGAGGGGGCGTTGTGCACTCGGAAGTGCGCTGCAGGAGTGGTAATTAAAGGGAATGCTTCTGTGTCACTTGAATGTCGTGAAAAAGGCGCTTTCAATGATCGCACCGTTTATTACTTGCACCAGTCTGCTGCCTGCGCAATTTTTTTACATCTTTTCGGTAGGTTTGCGCCTCCCATTAGCGGGTGGAGCTAACGGGCGCTAAGGGGTTGGCGCCCGGCCGTGGCAAATCTAACACCGCACGCGACCTTCAGTGGTGAATTCATCTCCAAATGCTGCACTTTCTGAAAGTGATGGGGCTGCAGTGGCAGTCACCCAGGTCGCGCTGAAAAACACCACTGATGACTATGAGGTTATACAGCGTGATTGGCCCTTCCCTTTCAGAGATGGAAGCAGCCCGTGTGATTAAAGAGTGCCGTTTGGACTGCGTATGACCTTCTTAATCGCTCTGCCGATAGCGCCCTGCTCTCTGAGGTTAGCGCCCTATGTTAGGAGTGTAGCGCTTGATTTAGCGCTCCACTTCCCTCTTGGAGCGCTAACAATGAATTTCGGGGGAGTTGACAATGATTAGCGCCTGGCGCTAATTCTTCAACTTTTTAAGTTTTAGCGCCCCAAACAGGGCTATACCGAATTTCTCCCCCTAGCTTTTTATTCCAGATTTATTTAATTTCCCAGCTGCTGTGGTGGGATTTGAATTCACTCAGTGGGCTGGATTCTGTCAGCGTGGGCATGCTGAGGCGTGTCAGGTGGAAATCATGTCAGGACCCCGACTCCTAAGTGATGTGTTGAAAAAGTGCAATTTTCCCCTAATTGGCCAATTGATTTCCTGCGTGTGGGAACCACTGGCCCAATGAGTCTTTTCATACAGAAAGTCACCTCCGATGACGCCATCAATGCTGTTGGATTTAAGGCCTGCAAGCAGCCTTGATTCTTCTGGAGATTGCAAAGGCTCTGCAATTTATATGAAGGAGTTGAATTGTGGAAAATGTCAACGATCAAGCAAAAGTGTGCTCCTCAGTTTGATGAGCCCTCCCTCCAAGCTCTGGTGTACGGAGCCAGCTGTAATAAGGAGGTGCTGTTCCCTTCTTCAGGGAGAAAAAAGCCACCCCAGCAGACAAAAGCTGTGTGGCTACAAGTGGCCCAGCTTGTCAACTCCATTTCAGTGAGCCGCAGAACCTGGCAGCAATGCAGGAAGAGGTTTCATGACCCTCAATCTGATCCCCATCGCCTCTCCTCACCAGCACTCTGCTTTGCCAACTTCTTCCTCCACATCCCACTTGACACTTACATCCCTGCACCCTTACCCATTCCCTCTCTCTCTATGGTCACATTCACTTAACTATTCGAGCATGCAGCCCTCACACTTCCTATCACTGTGATGCCATGACAACAACTACTTACAACACACAGGGAGGGTCCTTTGTATCCTTCTAAGCATCTATGCTATGCATTCACTACACTCACTCCTTCCAGGGTCCATGGAGGAGCTTAGTCGCAAGGGTATTGAAAACATGGTCATTGTTCAGAATAGACTGAATTCTCTTGAGGAGCGATGGTCAGCTATTGGGCAAACAAAGCAGACCTTCATGCAAGTCCTCTGGAGTAGGACTTCCAGTGCAGAAATGGGTCCTCATGGTCCCCTTGCAGTGCAGCAAGGTGCTGTCAAGCCACTTGCTACCTCTGAAGTGGGGCTGACCCCTGAGAGGGATGTTGGTGGCAGACAACAAGGAAGTGGGTGCTCCTCTCCAAGCGCTCACATGACCATGCCACAGCAAAGCCCTCGGTCAGAGCCACACCAGAGTCCTCACCCAAATGAGATGGGCATCTCAGCCCCTGCACAGCCATAGGGGCAGCAGACTGTTGGCGAGCCTGCACAGTTTTGCCACCCCAGAGGATGCCCATCAAAGGCGTCGAGACAGGAGCAGCAAGAGAGGGAGCAAGGGGCCTCCACATCTGCTGAAGCCACAGGGAAGCATCACGTAGGAGCACGCGTAAGAGGAAGATAAAGCACAAGTAGTCACAAGGGTAGTCACTTGGGTACTGTGTTGTTTTGTTTTTGGACCAGCCGTCATTGTGATTGTATTATAAAGTGTTTTGATGGCAAACTGCTGAAGTTGTGGCCTGTGTCATTTCGCCAATGGGACTTTCACATTGAGGGCTTAGGGCGCCTTGCGATTATCAGAATGGTGGTCAGAGTGATAGGATTCCGTAGGTTCTTCTCCACTGTCGATCATCTGGTAAGAAGGAGCGAGACTAAAGTGTTTGATTGTGCAGGCTAAGCAAATCTGGCCAGGACGAGTGCGTCCCTTGCATCCCGGGCAGCAATATGGTGGCGCTCTGGCGCCTTCTGGCCTGTGCATCTTCAGGTGGGTGACTAGCGGCTTGGTGCTCCTGTTGATGTTCCTGCTGTTGGTGCTGCTGTTGCTCATGGTTCTGCTGCTGCCGCGGCTGGTCTTCATCCGAATCTGATGTCCAGGAGGAAAGGAATTAAATGGTCGCCATGCTTCTGGTATATACCTCAGTTGAGGAAGCGCTTAGTCAAGGTGGGGAGAGGGGTTTCCAAGAAGGTCACACTGGAGATGGGTGTCAGGCTCCAAACTTCCACAACACTGAGTATGCCTGCTAAAAGTTCCCCCAGACCTGAAACAACAAAGTTCAGCCACCTGCAAATGATCATTGGTGAAAACTCCTTTGTAATGGTGGAGCTGCAGCTGTTCGTAAGCAATCCACTAGTGAGGCCACCAGGATTACCTGGCGTGTTCCGGAGGAGGATGGGGGAAATGTGTTAAAATCGGAAAGGCCTCTCAAAATGGGATTATAGAGGCAATTAAGTGGTTGTTAAGGGCCTTAAGGACCTATCCCACCTCTTGGAGGCAGGATGGAAAGCAGGTCAGAAAACACGCGCTTGGGAAAATTGCTTGGAGGCGGGAACGGGCCCGCCCGCCAGTTTTGGCGATTTTAACAACTCGCACGCCTCCAAACCCGCCTCCTCGGGCCTGGGAAAATCGAGCCCAATGTCTCCGGATCATTAGTCCAGGCCTCTGGATTACTAGCCCAGTAACACAACTACTCTGCTCCCGTACCCCCAACATGAGAACATGAGAAGGACAATATCAGCTCTGACTTCCGCCACCTCCATGCTCCGCACCAATTATTTCCAGTGTGGTCTCTTCGAAGGAGTTTGAGGGCTTCATATTATGGGCCCCTCGTCCCATCCAAGTACGCTGCCTTTTGTCAGGTGCTGCCGTGGCTGTAAGCAGAGCAGTAGTGCTGAGATGTTGGGTGTGTCAGTGGTACATCAAAATGGCTACCTGCAGCCCATCATGGGTGCAAGTACAGGCACCTGCAACATGCAGCTAGATTTTGAAGCATTTTTTGGGTGAAATCCTACAGGAGTATCAGTGTGGTAAGAGTTACACGTATAAGTTGATGTTGCAACGTGCATCCTGCAGTAGAATGGACATGCATGGCAAGCACTCAAAGGGCTATAAGGTTGTCTGAGTGGGAGGAGAAACATTTTGGCATGCATACTTTACCAGTTTACCTTTCAGCTTATTGATTCACTGACTCCCCAGGCATACACTTCAGCAAAGTACTGTGAAGCACAGTATACACTGTAAGCAATTTATGAAGGGTGTCATCAGTGTAATATGTGTTCTCTTTCTCTTTCTTGAGGTGCCAATCAAGAAGCTGTGCCAGTTCTCAGCACCTCACAGCACCCCGCATCACTTGTTCATGGTGCAAGCACCAGCCTAACTATATCCACTGACGTAATAAAACTCACTGCACACTTGGTTTGAGCATAAAGCAAGGCTTTAATCAACTTGTTTCAGAACATGGAGGTCTAGTTGTACTTCACTAGTTCCTTGTCTTACAAAATGTCCCTGGAAAGCTGGGCCCACGCCCGAGTATTTATACTCCTTGGACGGCGCCACCAGCTGGCCGTCCAGCATTATTTCATGAGTAGTTTCTTGATGATGAGATTTATAACATCCACCACGGGGTATTTCGATAGTCAGTTTCCGGATGGGCCAATCTAATTTAACAGTGTAACAAACATGCAGGTTTACTTTTGTTTTGGTCCGAGGACGCTATTACTTGTTTTGCTGGTCGGTTTTCATTTCATTGAAAAACTATTCTTGCTATGTTGAAACCCACAACAGACACGCAGGGCTGGTTTTTAAGATCGCAACGCGCTGGGTGCGGGGGAGTCCAGTCACGCACGGGAAACCCCTGTGGTGATTATTCCTTGATTAGTAAAAGTATTGTGATTCGTTGTTTGTTAACTGCCTTGGGATATGTGTTGTAATCTCATTGGTAGTTGATGATCACATGATGTGTTGTGGCTACCTTAAATTCAGTCCTTTTCTAGCTTTAGTTGGGACTGGATGTGGAAAGATATGCTGCTGATTTTAAAGTTAATAAAGCCTAGCTTTGGAAGGCCAATCTATTCTTTATCTCAATTTATTAACTTTATGTTAGAATGGAGCGATATCTTCAACCAGAACGATTCAAGGCTGACCCCAATTCTGCTGGAGTGGATGATAAATGGAAACATTGGTATTGTACATTTAAAAACTTTTTGGGCGTGTTGGATCAAGAGGCTCTAAATAAGCTGAATATGCTGATCAACTACATTGACCCGGATGTATATAAATATATTTTGCACTGTAAAACTTATGAAGAGGCTATTTCTACATTGGAAAAGATTTTTGTTAAACCAAAGAATGAGGTATTTGCACATCATCTTCTATCTGCCCGTAGGCAGCAGGTGGGAGAATCTTTGGATACTTATTTACAAGCACTTCGGTGCCTTAGTGTTGACTGTAATTATAAGGCTGTGACGGCTGAAGAATATAAGGACGAATCGGTACGGGATGCTTTTATTAATGGATTACTGTCTAGATCAATTCGTCAGCGGTTGTTAGAAAATAAGACTCTGGATCTTAAAAGTGCTTTTGAGCAAGCTTCTACATTGGATGTGGCTCAGAGAAGTTCGGATTCTTATGCTCTTTTTAATCGGCCTGCGACTATGGTTTCGGCAGTTTCGGATGAAAAGGAATTATGTGGACTTAATGGGAGTGGTTTACTAGATTTTGAAACAGTTTCTACTTCGGCGGCCATTGCCTCTAGGATTCAGAAGTGTTATTTTTGTGGGAATATCCGGCACCCTCGTCTGAAGTGTCCTGCTCGGGAGGCTGTGTGTAGTAAATGCGGCAAGAGAGGTCATTATGCACGTGTGTGCAAATCATCAGGTTCAATTACCTTCCCTTCTCCTGGTGTGGGAGGGTCTTCCTCCACTACCTCTTCTGTGACTATTCAGCCTTTAGATAGGGCGTTTATTGCATCAATTTCTGCTGCATTTGCTCATGGCCTAAACAAAGCTATAGTTACGGCTCAAGTTAATGGGTTGGAAGTGAAGGCCCTTATAGATACGGGCAGTACTGAGAGTTTTATAAGTCTTCAGTTTGCGAAGGAGAAGCATTTGAAAATTTCGCCTGTTACGTATCAGGTGTGTATGGCTCAGACGACCCTTCTTCACAAATAGCTGGTTGTTGCTTTGTGAAAATGGTTCTTCTAGGTAATACGTATACTGATATACGCCTATCTGTTTTGCCTAATCTCTGTGCGGATATTTTGATTGGACATGATGTGCTTCAGTTACACGAGTCTCTTAGTCTTTCATTTGGAGGGACTAAGCCACCTTTATCTATTTGTGGATTAACCTCTTTATCTATTCCTCCATTATCACTTTTTTCCAATTTGATGTCGGATTGTAAGCCAATTGCTACCAAGTCAAGAAGATATAGTAGTCAGGATAGAGAATTTATTAATTCTGAAGTTCAACGTCTCTTATTGGAAGGAATCATTGAACCTAGTTGTTCGCCTTGGCGAGCACAGGTAGTTGTCATGACTAATGAGAGACACAAGAAACGAATGGTGATAGACTATTCCCAAACTATTAATAGGTATACTCAATTAGACGCGTACCCTTTGCCTAAGATTGATGAGCTTATCAATAAAGTATCTCAGTATAAAGTTTTTAGCACTATTGATTTAAAGAGTGCTTATCATCAGATTCCTATTGTTAAGAAGGATCAACCATATACGGCCTTTGAGGCTGGTGGAAAGCTGTATCAGTTTTGCCGAATACCATTTGGTGTTACTAATGGTGTTGCTTGTTTTCAACGGGCAATGGATGCTTTTATAAGTGATAACTCCCTCTCTGACACCTTTTCATACTTAGATGACATCACAGTGTGTGGCAAATCAAGGGTGGAGCATGATTCTAATTTAAAAAGATTCCTTCAAGCTGCGGAAAAAGTTGGTTTAACTTTTAACAAAGAGAAATGTATCTTTTCGACTACTGAGGTAAATCTATTGGGGTATATTATTTCGGGAAATAAGATTAAACCAGATCCAGAACGTCTGCGACCATTGATCGATTTACCTTGTCCTACTAATTCTAAGGCTTTGCAACGAGTTGTTGGACTGTTTTCTTATTATTCTAATTGGATTGCAAATTTTTCACGGAAGATCCAGCCTCTTATTCGGGTTACGACATATCCTCTATCATGGGAGGCCAGGACATGTTTTGAGAATTTTAAAAAGGATATTTTAGGAGCAGTTGTGCATTCCATTGATGAGCAGGTTCCCTTTGTGATTGAGACGGATGCTTCGGATTTTGCAATTGGGGCTACTTTGAACCAAAATGGAAGACCTGTGGCCTTTTTCTCACATACTTTGAATAATAGTGAAAAAAGACATTCCTCAATAGAAAAAGAGGCATACGCAATAGTAGAAGCATTGCGTAAATGGAGACATTATTTATCAGGGCGACATTTCACGTTGGTAACTGATCAAAAATCTGTGTCCTTTATGTTTGATGTTAAACATTTTGGAAAGATTAAAAATGATAAAATAATGAGATGGAGGATTGAGTTGGCATGTTACCATTTTGACATAGTTTATCGTCCGGGGAAGGATAATGTTGCTGCTGATGCACTGTCGAGGGCTTATTGTTCTGTGATTCACGGAGATACGCTTATTAATCTTCACAATGCCTTATGTCATCCTGGGGTTACGAGGATGATACACTTTGTACGCAGTAAGAACTTGCCTTTTTCAGTTGAAGACGTCAAGCGGATGACTTCATCATGTTCTATCTGTGCTCGGTGTAAACCGAATTTCTTTAAGCCTCAACGAGCTCATCTTATAAAGGCTACTTCTCCTTTTGAACGTTTGAGTGTCGATTTTAAGGGACCTCTTCCTTCAACTACTCAAAACCGATATATATTTACTGTTGTGGACGAGTTTTCAAGGTTCCCTTTTGCTTTTCCTTGTGCAGATGTATCAGCTGCTACAGTTATTAAATGTTTGACTCAACTTTTTGTCATCTTTGGGATGCCTGCGTATATCCATTCGGATCAGGGAAGTTCTTTTATGTCTTCCCAGTTGAAGGAATACCTTCAGAGTCGGGGAATTTCTACTAGTAGAACTACCCCGTATAATCCCCAGGGTAATGGACAGTGTGAACGATACAATGGGGTGATCTGGAAGGCAGTTATGTTGGCGTTGACATCCCGGAACCTTAAGAATACACAGTGGGAAATGGTGCTGCCTGATGCCCTGCATTCCATTAGATCATTGCTTTCAACGGCTACTAATGTGACCCCCCATGAAAGGCTCTTTAACTATCCGCGGAGATCTACTACGGGATATTCGGTACCTTCATGGCTTACTATGCAGGGACCTGTGTTGCTTCGACGCCATGTTAGATTGTCAAAATATGACCCCTTGGTGGAGGAGGTGGAGCTGTTGGAGGCAAATTCCCAATATGCTCATATTCGATTCCAAGATGGGAAAGAAAGTACTGTTTCAATTAAAGACTTGGCTCCTTGTGGGGGCCAGCCCTCTTCTGAGGATATTAATAATGGTCATGATTCGGATAATGTGGATGCTGTTACAGATACTACGAATATTTCCAATCCGATTGCAGATAATCATACTTCTATTAGTCAGCCTTTGATAGATGTTTATGACCGTCCCAGTTCACCTTCTGATGGGATTTCTAATCCGGAAACCGTTGAGAATCGGGATATGGCTAGCCTTCCTGTTGAAGATACTTCTGTGCCTTCTGGCGTGGGAGGGCAAGGAATTTCACCAAGGTTAAGAAGGTCGACACGAACAAGATATCCGGTCGACCGATTGAAAATGGACTTTTAAATTGATAGTAATGTTTTAAAAATTGTTGAAATATTATAGTATATTGTTTTAGTTGAGAGATACTTAATACTTATGCGTAATGTTATTATTTGTTGTTGTTCATTTAGTATTGTGTTATGTAAATAGTTTTATTCTCGTGCATAGTTTAGTTGTAAATAATTAATTGTAAATTGTAAAAGTTATTAGGTTGGAGTATATTTTAAAAGGAGGGGTGAATGTGGTGATTATTCCTTGATTAGTAAAAGTATTGTGATTCGTTGTTTGTTAACTGCCTTGGGATATGTGTTGTAATCTCATTGGTAGTTGATGATCACATGATGTGTTGTGGCTACCTTAAATTCAGTCCTTTTCTAGCTTTAGTTGGGACTGGATGTGGAAAGATATGCTGCTGATTTTAAAGTTAATAAAGCCTAGCTTTGGAAGGCCAATCTATTCTTTATCTCAACCCCTAAGTCAGTGCAGCGCGTCTGTCAGTGGCTTTTTAACCCAGCCACTGCATTACTTCCGGGTTTCCCGACCAATTGGTGTCAGCGGGCGTGATGACAACCCGCACGGCATGATTTCAATGGCACTATTTAAAGGGACACTACAAACATGCAATTTGAAGGAGTTTGGAGTTGGGAGCTGTTAGCAGTCAACCTCCTTTCTCCTCCAGTTCACAACAACACGTTTTGAGTAAGCACGAGACTTCATAGTGGAGTATACCGAACAGACTTTATTGCTACACAGGAAGGTGATCGGCCTTTAACTGTATACAGAGAGTGGTCTTTCGGTTACAAGTTCTATCTTTTGAGCCCTCTGAGATACTGTTGAAAACCATGCTCCTTTATACATTATATTTTGACTACATCAAAGGAAAATGTCATGGATAAGACTGTATGATGTATCTATTCCCCAAATCCTTTGAAAACAGAATATTCATGTTTGCAATTGTTTACCCCAGAACTACTTCCCCTACATGAGACTTCCTGATTTAACATTTGCTAGCATCTTAGAAGTAAAAGCTTCCCCAACTGTTATCTGTAGCTAATGGATCCCTCTTACCCATGTTTATTACCCTAAAACTAAAAGACTCATGTGTGATGCCATTACTAACACTTATTCCCTTACACAAGCACTTTACATCTCAGAAAGCAAGCAATGTATTCTTTTTACGACACTTCAAAGTCATCCTGTTTATATTGGAAAGCCTGGAAGCCTGTTAATCCAAGATACAAAGAAGTTCAACTGTTGAACTTTTAACTTAATATCCAACTGGAGCCAAGGGAAGGAAGTGGAAGAACAGAGTCATTCTTCTCAGTTCAGTGATGCCTCCCTGGATGTGCTGCTGGGGGCTGTGAGGACTTGGAGGGATATACTGTTCCCTAGTGATGGGAAGAAGAAGCCAGCTGTGGATACCAAGATACCAAGAGGGTGTGGTTGGAGGTAGTGGAGGAAGTCAGCAGCAGGATCATGGATAAAATGTAGGATGCAGTTCAGTGACCTCAGCAGGGCAGGAAAGGTGAGAGCAATGGTGCATTCACCTACATCCTGATGTGCGTATCACTCCAACTCCCTCACTCTGCCTCCTCAAGCCTACTCCAGCACATCACTCCTCACACCAACTCATCTTGCAGGTACACCCATCCCTCTCTGTCTATGCACTTACTCACATCTCCATCTGTTCATCCACCACTGACACTCATGCTCATCCTTATGCAATGTCACACCTCTCCCTCATTGTCACCCTCAACAAATGCTCTCCATCCATCCACTCAAAACATGCCATAACTCTCACTCATAGGTCTCTACTCTCCCTTCTTACTGGAGAAAAGAGCACAGAACACACAGGTGGGCAGAGAACTGGAGGTGGCCCTCCACAGATTTCGCAGCTAACAAGTGCAGAGGAGAAGGTGCTGGAACTCAGTGGAGTCTCAGCGTGCCTGGCCATCGGAGATGGGGTGATGGGGGCCTCCCAGCTACCTGGTGACAGAATTAAATATTGACAACCACATGGCATACAACAGTCTCCCATGCTGACGTGGTGTCAAGTGCGAGTGAAATATGATCATGTGCGTAATGATAACGTCAAACTTTCTTACCTTGACAGTACTCATTCATGTCTTTAATCTCCCACAGGACCTTCACACGCCCCACAGGAGGTGGTCCAGGTTGGCGATGATGATGATGACTCCTCAGAGAAGGTCACCCCCTCTGAGGGTGCACCGACACAGGACTCATGCAGACCAGGCACCAGCTCAGATATTCACTTCAGTGGCACCAGTAAGGCAGATAGTTGGGTTTTCACCTGGTGACTCACACATCACAAGGGAGCATGAGCAGATGGTGGAGACAGGGATAGCAGTGGAGAGTCCTTGCTGGAGGGTGCAGGGCGTTCCAAGCTCTGCTCAGCTTGACGCAGATGCTGTACCTTGGGGGTGGTCGATGAACAGGATACTTCTGGAGCAGCAGGCCTTCCAGCCGCACTGTGCACTATTGTAGAGAGATTGGAGGAGTCCATCTCAAACATGAGTGGCATGATGTCGCAGGCCTTGGCAACGACGTCTTCATCCATGGAAAGAGTGGCCACCTGCATGGAGCATCAAACGTGGCAATCACACGAGTGCATGCGGGCCTTCACCATTGGCTTGCACACTATGAATGTCACCTTAAATAGGATGACTGATACCCTAGCCTTGTCCGTTCATCGCCCCACTGATCTGCAGCAAAGTGCTCTCCAGCTCATTGCTAGCAGGGAAGTGCGGCTGGCCCATGAGAGGGATGACGGTGAAAGGGGAAATGGAAGCAGAGACTCCGCTCAAAGCGCTTCAACTTCTCACCTGATGACCCCCTATCAGTACCCCACATGCTGCCTTGTGTCTCGATGGCCGAGTCTGCCCCTGCACAGGTGCAGGTGGAGCAGCCTTTGGCGGGGCTCTCACGGGCTCCGAAACCCAGAGCACGTTGGCCAAGAGCATCTCAGCTGCCAGGGCAGGGGTCTGAGCAGCCCACCTCTACCTCTGCTGAAGCCACAGGGGTTGCAGAAGTGGTAGGAAAAGGAAGAGTAAAAATTTTGGGGTGCACAAGGATATGCGCATGGGTGAGTTACACATTGTTAGAATGATACGTTTCAGTTGTATATGTGAGCCACATAAATATTATTGGTTTGGACCACTTTCATGTCTTGCCCATTCTTGGTTGGTGGCTGGCAAGTGGCCTTTTCAGTTGTGTGATGGTGAATGGGAAGACACGATCGACGCCGAGCAATGGGGGGCTTTGAAAGGGAGGCTTGGTTGTTTGCAGGACTGCTTTGTGTTAGTGGCATTGTGGGTCGGGGGGTGGTGAGTGGGGCAAAAGTGGCTTTTGCATGTGATTGTTAGATGGGTGCACTGGTGGAACCTAAGTGAACCTCGCAATAATGAGGGCATCCCGGGCAGCAAGGTGCGCCGCTGGTGGTGCATTGCCCGTATCACCTTCTTCCTCCTCCTCCTCGGAATCCTTTGAAGAGGCTCTATGCTCTGCACCTTGTTCCTCCTGCAGGTCTAAACTTCACTGCTGCGCAGCGCAGCACAGCACACCACGACCATTCAGGAGACCCTGGCTGGTGCGTACGGAAGGGCGCCTCCAGATCTGTCCAGGTACCTGAAGCGCATCTTCAGCATCCCGATGGCTTGTTCGATGACACATCTGGTGGTCATATGGCATTCATTGTATTGCTCCTGGGCCTCATTCCTCGGGCTTCTAAGAGGTGTCATCAGCCACGTTTTAAGTGGGTATCCCTCGTCTCCGAGCAGCCAGCCGGTAACTCTGCTTCCACGTGCGAAGACGTTTGGGAGGGTGGACTGCTGCAGGACGAAAGCATGATGGCAGCTGCCCGGGAATCTTGTGCATGCCTGCTTAAAAATCTCTTTGTAGTTGCACACCAGCTGCACATTGATGGAGTGGAAGCCCTTGCGGTTGATGAACACTCCTGGGTGATCTATGGGTGCTTTAATTGCCACATGCATGCAGCCGATGGCCCCCTGCACCTGTGGGAAGCCAGCCAGTGCCGCAAATCCGAGTGCCCGTTCAATTTGACTGGTGTCATCGCAGGCGAAGTTGACATAATTGCCGGCCCTGGCACTTGTATTTGTGGGCCGCCGACTGCGAGATGCTGCAAATGTCTCTGGATGAGCCCTGGAAGGATTCGGAGGCAAAAAGGTTGAGGGCAATGGTGACTTTGACACCACTGGTAAAGGGTGGCCACCAGGTCCAGCTGGCAGCAGGTCTTGTTCCAGAAGGCTGCAAATGTCTGCCACACCCTGAGCCTCCTGAGCCACTGGTGTTCCGACATGTCGAGGAAGCCTATCCTCTGCCTGTAGATCCTGTGTGCCGGGTACGGCCTCCTGCGAGCTGCACCTCTCTGCTGATCCCCTCTCTCCTGTGGAGCTGCAGGTCTGTGAGCAGCCGACTATTGCTGGTGAAGTTCCTGCTGCTCCTGGTGGAGCTCCTGCTATTCCTGGTGGAGCTACTGGTGCTCCTGGTGGAGCCCGTGCTACTCCTGGTGAAGCTCCTGCTGCTGGTGGAGCTCCTGCTACTCCTGGTGCTGCTGGTGCAGGTCCTGCTGCTCCTGGTGGAGCTCATGCTACTCTTGCTGCTGCTGGTGCTGCTGCTGGTGCTGCTGGTGCTGCTGGTGGTTATCTTGGTCCTCATCCGAGCTCCAAAGTAACACACCACAAGCGGCACCCATGCTGATATGATAGATCAGAGTGCAGATCATACCTCTGAACCTCCAGAGTGTAGATGACACCTCCAAACTGTGTAAAGTTACCTCTCAGCACAAATATTGTGAACAAACCCTTTCACACAAGCAGGTAAGACAGCAGCTGTGAGCCCTCAGTACTTAGTGGCATATTTCCCTGTCATGGCTCTAGCCCCTCAATTGCCATTTTCCTCCTGCCTTGCTTTCACTGGTGAGTTCCAGGAAGCCCGGTAAGCCCGTGGAGCCAAAGTTAAACTCCCAAACCCACGTTATAACCGCTGTAATTGCCCCAAGGGGATTGCTCACATGCAGTCTAACGCGTTGCAGTTAAATGCGGAAGTCGGCAGGTGGGAGCCGCCTTCCCGACGCGCTCGTATTGTTCCCGTATTTCACTCCACCTCCCCCACCCGCACCCAACCCCACACACTGACCCACGTTAAAATCCCCCCCATCATTTTTTTACACAGTATTTTGTTAATTAACGAAAGCCTTCACAAATTGCAGTGTAATATGTTTTCAGCTGAGCACTCCATAGGATTTACATTTTATTTTAGCAAAAGCACATTTCCTTTAACGACAAAAGACAAGCATTTCGATGCGATACTCGGCTGCTTACACTTTAATGGAAATACTAGCCCGCTCATACAGCTATGGCCTGAAGCACACTGCGACCAAACTTTGCGCCAATGTCATTTACCTTAGTAAAAGTATACCCGATAGAGTATTGATGGGTGCCTCTGCTGTTATGTCACTGTGTGTTAAGCCTGAAGGCACAACCCAAAAAATAACAGTCGATGCACCACCTTCTGGTGATAACATGAAACCGGAACAAGGCGGAGGGAAACTCGAGACATTCAATGATCAAAAGCTCTCAAAAAATTCTATTTTGCCAAACAGTTGTGCATACTGACAGTTACGTTTTTTTTTAATGATTTAAATTTTTGTGAATGTTCAACTGAATAGCTTTTCATTTTCTGATCACTATTTTTGTACGATTCCTTCATTTCTGCACTCCAGAGTCATGAGCCAATCCCCAGTGAGGATAGGAAATTAATTTTCTCCCAATCTTCTTTTAAACTTCATTTTACACCAGTTGTAGTTACATTACAGCCAGTTTTGAACCAGTCGCTGCCTAGTGTGATCTTTCCTCTTCCTTCCTGTCTGGAAGTGCTTTCTCTCCCCTCTGCTTCTACAGTTTGGTTTGATAATCCCCAGATTCCTGATCTTGACTGCACTGGAGGCCCTGGGCTGCTCCTGGCTCAATGTGGCATTGTTTGGAAGCCTGGGGGTTCAGATGAGTGACTATAAATTCCTTCCCTTCATTCTCACCAGCTTGGCTCACGCTCACTAAATGGGGCTCGAGTGTCAGCCGTGGCTCAGTGGGTAGCACCCTCGTCTCTGTCTCAGAAGGTTGTGGGTTCAAGTCCCACTCCAGAGACTGGAGCACATAATCTAGGCTGACACTCCAGTGCAGTACTGGGGGAGTGCTGCACTGTCGGAGGTAGATGTTAAACTGAGGCCCCATCTCCCCTCTCAGGGTGGACGTAAATGATCCCACGGCACCACTTCGTAAAAGAGCATAGGAGTTATCCCCGGTGTCCTGCCCAATATTTATCCCTCAATCAACATCACCAAAACCGATTATCTGGTCATTATCACATTGCCGTTTGTGGGAGCTTGCTGTGCGCAAATTGGCTGCTGCGTTTCCTACATTACAACAGTGACTACGCTTTAAAAATAGTACTTCATTGGCTGTAAAGCACTTTGGGATGTCTGGTGGTCATGAAAGGCACTATATAAATGCAAGGTTTTCGTGAATGGTTGCAGTTTCAGATGGAGAACTGATAGCACAAATAACAATAGAAATGATGGCCCTCAAGTCACAGATTTCTATCTAAAAATCTGTTGCATTCTCTGGAATGCTTTGGTTTTGGGCCTTTATTTCCAGCCAGATCTGGGTAATACATACAAGTTGCTGCAGTGCATCCTGTAGATGGTACACACTGCAGAAACGATGCACTGGTGGTGGAGGGAGTGAATGTTTAAGGTGGTGGATGGAGTCTTGATCAAGCTTTGTCCTGGATGGTGTTGAACTTCTTGAGTGTTGTTGGAGCTGCACTCATCCAGGCCAGTGGAGAGTATTCCATCTCACTCCTTACTTGTGCCTTGTAGGTGGTGGAGAGGCTTCGGGGAGTCAGGGGGTGAGTCACTCGCTGCAGAATACCTAGCCTCTGACCTGCTCTCGAAGCCACAGTATTTATGTGGCTGGTCCAGTTGAGTTTGTGGTCAATGGTGACCCCCAGGATGTTGACAGGTGGTTGATTTTGTGATGGCAATGCTACTGAATGTCAAAAGGAGGTGGTTAGTCTCTCACTTTTTGGAGATGGTCATTGCCTGGCACTTGTGTGGCATGAATATTACTTGCCACTTATCAGCCCAAGCCTGGATGCTGTCCAGGCTTTGCTGCATGTGGGCATCCATTGCTTCATTATCTGAGGAGTTGTGAATGGCACTGAACACTGCAATCATCAGCAAACAGGCCACTTCTGACCTTCTGTTGGAGGGAAGGTCATTGATGAAGCAGCTGAAGATGGTTGGGCCTAGGACTCTGCCCTGAGGATCTCCCACAGTGATGTCCTGGGGTTGAGATGATTGACCTCCAACCACCACAACCATCTTCCTTTGTGCCAGGTATGACTCCAGCCACTGGAGATTTCCCTCCTGATTCCCATTGACTTCAGTTTTACTGGGGCTCCTTGGTACCGCACTCGGTCAAATTCTACCTTGATGTTGAGGGCAGTCACTCTCACCTCATCTCTGGAATTGAGCTGCATGAGGTCTGATGCTGAGTGGTTCTGGTGGAACCCAAACTGAGCATAGGTGTGCAAGTTATTGGTGAATAAATTCTGCTCTATAGCACTGTTGACAACTCCTTCCATCACTTTGCTGAATATTGAGAGGTGGCTGATAGGGTGGGAATTGGCCAGGTTGGATTGGTCCTGCTTTTTGTGGACATGACATACCTGGGCAATTTTCTACATTGTCAATGTTGTAGCTGTACTGGAATAGTTTAGCTAGTGGAGCGGCTAGTTCTGGAGCTCAGGTCCTCAGCACTGCAGCCAGGATGTTGTCGGAGCCCGTAACTTTTGCTGTATTCAGTGCACTCAGTGGTTTCTTGATGTCACATGGAGGGAATCAAATTGGTTGAAGACTGACATTTGTGATGGTGGGGTCCTTAGGATGAGGCCAAGAAGGATCATCCATTCGGCACGTCTGACTGAAGATGGTTGAAAACCCTGTCTTTTGCACTCACGTGCTGAGCTCCGCCATCATTGAGGATATGGAAGTTCATGGATTCTCCTCTTCCTCCCATTAGTTGTTTAGTTGTCCGCCACCATTCATGACTGGGTGTGGCAGGACTGCAGATATCTGACCTGATCTGTTGGTTGTAGGATTGCTTAGCTCTGCCTGTAGAATGCTGCTTCCACTGTTTAGCATGAATGTTGTCCTGAGCTGTAGCTTCACCAGCTTGGCACGTCATTTTCAGGCACACCTGTTGCTGCCCCTGGCATGCTCTTCTACATTCCTCAGTAAACCAGGGTTGGTCATCTGGTTTGATGGTGATGGAAGAGTGAGGGACATCCCAGGCCATGAGGTTACAGATTGTGCTGGAATACAATTCTGCTGCTGATGGCTGTAATACTGTCCATGGTAAACTTGACTGAATCTAAAAGTGACCAAACGTACCGACAAGCTTTGAGGGCAAGAGACTGCTTGGCTAAAACATGTTGTGCTGGTATTTGTCCTCCAAAAGATAAGATCTTGAAAATTTGGTGAGAACCAGGAGTCAACAACCTGCAAATGTGAAAATAGCGACTCTTGCCAACCCTTGAATGTCTCACCTTAGGTTAACTAAGCATCAAAACAAATAGAGAGAGAGAAAAATAACGTTAATCACAGAGTTTGGGACTCGAATGCTGTGGGTGAGTTTGTAAAGTCTGTGGGTTGTACAGTTAATAAATACACAGACTTCAGAAGTAACAAACAAACAGGTCTTTACTATTCGAAGGTCCGGGCGAATCTGCCCCAGTTATCCTGCCACAACACTTATATACTGGTGTGGTCACTGTCGGTATTACAGTATACAGAAGCCAAACAAATAGTGCCACACCTAAAGTAGTTCTCTTAAAGGTGAATGGTTACATTCAATAGTTCCCTTAAAGGTAGACGGGTACATACACTACAATCCTCCCTTTTTAGCTTATTACTTACAGAGTCCCCATTAAACATACATATCTTCAACTTCATATAAAACAATTTACAGATATAATCTCGGTGGGAACAGTTCATAGATTCAGTCTCTGATCTTGACTCGTTCCGAACAGCATCTCTTTGGTGTAGCCGGTTCACATGGCTAGCGTGACTCCTCCATAGCCTTTTTCTTGACGTAACAGCTTGAACTTTCGTCCTGTTGAACCAGCAGTGCGGACTTTTACAACCAACTGGCTGTCTTGATAATTTCCGGTTTTTCAACTAATTTAGCTCCTTTCGTAGTGTCCCGCCTGAGATGGTAGAAGTGATAATATTTTAGACGGTTATTATCTTCTGCTTCTTCTTTTTCTTTTCTGCCTTTTTGAAACTCTCGGAGCTCCTTTCTCGGCTGCCAGCTGTAGCGCCACCAACTCTCTATGTTCCTTAGACCTTAAGTGCTTCATCCGGATTTCAGCACTTTGGGAGTTTTCATCACAAACTGAGCAGACCAGATCCTCGTAATATTCAGTGTCACTCAACAGGTCATGGTAATACTCGGGTTCGTCCTGAGTTAGGCCAGCGAGAGGGCCTTCTACTTCCTCCTTACCCATCTGGACGTTAGCTGACTGTGGTTCCTTCCCTAGACATCTTTCTTGAAAAGACTTCTCCATGCATTCAATTTCATCCCGCTCTTCCTGGGTTGTCTGCCATTCCTTCACTACTGACCTCATTTGTGAGTTCAATACCTTCCCTTCCATCGGGGATTGCGTTATCAGGCTATTTAATCCTTCTACTGAAGCAGCTGTTTCAACATTCTTCTGTTCACATTGACGTGATTCAACGAACTCTTCATAGAGTAAACTGTAACACAAAATCTGTGTTGCCACCTCAGTTATTTCCGTAACTTTTGGGAGCTCCGAATTCCTTCCCTTTGAAGATTGAAGCTCGTGTTCCCATTGTGGAGTCTTGTCTCTCAGCATGTGAAGGAGTTGGCTGACCGTTAACTCTTCCACGGGGACTCTGTGGATCAGAGTCTTCTCCATTTCATCCACCTTTCCCTCCAATGCTTTCACCTTCCTTTCCTCTTGTACTTTGGTTTCAAGCGCTCGAAGAAGTTGCGCCTTGATGCTCCCTAGCTCATGTTCAGGGCCCATTCTTACAGTCTCTGTGTTTCTTACAGTTTCCTTTCCTTCCACTGAAAGGATTCCCAGTTGAATTTGTTCTTCAAGTCGTTGAACCTCGGTCATTGCCGCCTCATATTTGACTTGGGTTTCCTTCAATATTTTTATGAGTTCTTGGGCATCTTGTCTTTCATGTTCTGCCATGTCTTTCACCTCTAAATTCTCATCTATGGATGGAACTTCTACCGATGAGTCTGTCTTGGCCTTGAGCTCATCAAGAATTTCCTGCAGCCTTTGGACTTCTTGCTCATGTTCAACCTTTAGTTGTTCATATGCTTCTACTGAAACTAGCTTTTCGGAGGTTGCCGAGTTAATCCCCTCCAGAATTGTAGCCTGGGCCTGTTCATACTGTTCTTTCAACTTCTCACACTCTGCTTGTAAGGAGTTGTAGAGAAGAACTGGAATAAAATCCTGGCTTCCTGAAGATTCCCCTTCATTTGCTTCTTTCGCAATTTCCTGTTGGAGTTCAGCCAAGGCTGCTATGCTATCTGCCTCTTGAAGTCTCACTGCCATCAAATCTTCTTTATTCTTGCAGTCTATCTCAGCCATTTTCCGTTTACTTTCATTTAACTGAGTGAGTAGACCCTTATTCTGGGCTGAGAGATATTGCACCTTCTCATGTAGACCATAGCACTCCTTCTCTGCTCGACATAGCTGGTTACTGCTGATTTGGTTCTGTGTTTCAAGTTCCAACATCCTTTGCTTAGCTTCTTTCAGTTTCGCCCCTATAAGCTCCTCTTGCAACATGGCCACATTATTCACATCAGGTAAAGAAGCGTTTCTCTTTTCCATGTCCAAGATTTTTTTCTGCATCTCTTTAAGTGCACACTGCGATTCAGCTTCTCTTAACCTTGCCTGCACTAGCTCCATCTCCAATTGCAGAACAAAATCCTCAGTGTAGCGTGGTTTGCCTTTATGCTGTATCTCTAGATCATGCAAATATTCTAACTCCTGAACATCATAAGGGAGATGTGATCGGTAATTGGTCACGATGGCTCTATGGTCGCTCTCTGCTTGAGCCAGCAGGTTCTGTTGTCTTTCCAGACTCTCCCATTCGGTGTCATAGAACTTTTTCATTGTTTTCATCTCTTGTACGAGACGGTAACTTAATTGTTCTAATTGTTGTCGTACTTTGAAATAACATTGAGTTCGAGCCCGGTGTTCCTCCGTAATGCATATGTCTGTAACTTGAACAGACTCAGAATTCTCTGTCTTTATGCACGCCATCGTTTTTCCAACCTTAGTCAGTGAGTTCATGTTAACCTTGTTTTTCATACGTGGGCTGGACTTATCGTCTTCCGGCTCAGAGTCTGAGCTGCTTGTCTGCACCGAGTCCTCGCTCGTCATTGTTTGTAGGTAGTGCCATTCCATGTCTATTTTCTTGATCCACTCCCGTCCTAGAAGTGGTGGTCCTCCCTCAGGTAGTACGTACAAGTTCATTCTTGGGTGTACTTTACCCCTATCTCTCACCTTGACTCTTATTTTTCCCATGGGGTATACTTTATGCCCCGTGTATGTCTGCACTACGAACTTGGTATCTCTTAAGGGTATGTGTGGGAATAGCCGGTGGTAATCCCTTCGATTTATGACTGATACAGCTGATCCAGTGTCCAACTCCATTTTCACTTGGACTCCAGCTATTTTTAGCATGACCCAGATAGTTTGTAGGTCAGCTTCCTTACTCACATGGTGGATACTCAGACTACCCAGCTCCTGGCCGTTTGGATCTGAGTCTGGATTCTGTTCGTCTGAACTCTTCTCAGCCCCCTTGTATACCTTGTTGTACTTTTCTTGTGATGGCTTCCTTTGGTTGTTGGTCTTCTTCCCTGACCGGCATACCTTAGCGATGTGACCCAGTTTGCCACATTTCCTACATTCTTGGTTCTTAAACCAGCATTGATTCTGGTCGTGTGTTGTCTTCCCACAACGATAGCATTTTGTTGTACTCGAGGTAATTTGGTCCACCCCGAGTGCCGCCGCCTTTAGTTGCATTTCCCCCGTTCCTTTCGCTGCGGCTTCGTGTGATGCGGCTATAAGGACAGCCCTGTCAAGTGTAAGGTCGCTCTTCTAGTAGGCGCTTTTGCGTCCCTTCCTTGGACAATCCGCCTACGAACTTGTCTCGCAGTGCCTCTGTCAGATTCCCTCCGAACTGGCAGTATTTCGCTAGCCTACATAGTTCGACCAAGTATTCTGCGTTGCTTTCGTCTTTCAGTTGCGTTCTTCCATAGAATTTGAATCGTTCAGCCAACATCAACGGTGTGGGGTTCAAATGGTCCTTCAGAACAGCCACAATCTCTTCGAAAGACTGATCCGCCGGTTTAGCTGGTGCTAGTAAATCCTTCAAGAGCCCGTATGTCTTTGCGCCCATCGAGTTTAACAATGTTATCGCCTTGTCGTCTTCCTCTATTTTGTTGGCTTCACAATAGATCTCGATGCGTTCCACGTACGTGGCCCAGTCTTCTATCTCAGGATTAAAATCGTTAATATTCCCTCGCTTAGGCATCTTCCTTTCCTTGGAGCAGCACAGTATTTCTTTAAGTATTATTTATTATCTGTTTATTTCTAAAATGGCGGTTTTCCTGCAAAAATGGCGGTTTCCCGCTCTTCCCTTCTCTCTCTCTCTCTCTGCCCACTTCAATGGCAGTTAAGATGGCGGTTTTTCCCGCGAAAATGGCGGTTTCCCACTCTTCCTTTCTCTCCCCGCCCACTTCAATGGCGGTTTCCCGCTTCTGTCGTCTCCTCCGCCTAATGGCGGCTTCCCGCGTTTCTTCCTGGTGGAAGGGGTACGCTTTCCCCACAGCGGACAGGTTCAGCCGCTGGGCTGGCTCTCGCACAGCTCCCCTTACTCGGCTCTGTCTTTTCCTCCCGCCCGCACGGCTCTACCGGCGCTGGGTACACCCCGTTAACGGAGGACAGTTCAGCTGCTGGACTGGCTCTTGCGCAGTCTCTCTCTCCGTACCCGGCTCTGTCGCTCTCTCTCCCGCACGTTCGGTTCTACCGGTCCTGGGTACCCCGTTGGTGGAGAACAGCTCAGCCGCTGGACTGGCTCTCGCACAGTCTCTCTCCCCTTGCTCGGCTCTGTCTCTCTCTCCCACCTGCACGGTTCCTGTTCGCCTCCCAGCCCTCTCGCAGACCGGTGTTTCCCTCCCCGGCTGCAGCTGGGTTTCTCTTCCCGCGCCTACTCCCAGTCTCAGCGCTTCGTGGCTGCGGTCGCTGCCCGGCTTTTCCCACCGATCGAGGTCCGACTGTCTCACGACGCCGTTGGACCCGACTTTCTGACCGGCTCCGTTCCCCCCTCGACCGTGGTCGAGTGCACAGCCCTTATCCTCCGGATATTCTCTACACCTTCCCCTACTCACAGTCTCTTCGGCCGCCTTGTTTCCTGCTGATCGGCTCACTCCGCACCGTGGTAGAAGGGTAGTCAGTGCCTGTTGCAGATGGAAGCTTTTGTTGCTAAAGTCTTCCTCCTTCCTCCTGCTGCAGCCTCGTGTTTTCTTTCAGCAGCACGCCGAGGGCGGTTGCCTCTCTTCGACGCTCTTCATTGCTTTGGTAATCTTGCCGCAGGGTACGATCGGACTCGTCGCCACTGTAAAGTCTGTGGGTTGTGCAGTTAATAAATACACAGACTTCAGGAGTAACAAACAAACAGGTCTTTACTATTCGAAGGTCCGGGCGAATCTGCCCCAGTTATCCTGCCACAACACTTATATACTGGTGTGGTCACTGTCGGTATTACAGTATACAGAAGCCAAACAAATAGTGCCACACCTAAAGTAGTTCTCTTAAAGGTGAACGGTTACATTCAATAGTTCCCTTAAAGGTAGACGGGTACATACACTACAGAGTTGCCAAGTTTTGGGGTGTAAGGGATGTTGTGGACTGACACTCGTGGCTGCAGTTGTGAGTGACCTGGTCAGTTGCCAGTTAAAGTCATACGTCTCGTCATCGCTGAATTGACCTGAATCACCTGAGCTTAAAGTAAATGATTTTAGATGCTTGCTTGTAATAAGTACATGAATTGAGTACAGTTTGTATTCTGGTAATTACTTGTAACCTCTTGTTGATTTTTAAGTAAAAGAAGTTTCACAGATTCATTGGGTTTTGTTTTGTCTGTTCCATGGGTCTGAACTCTATAAACAGTCAGACAATCATAATGTCTTACATGGCCCACAGCAGCTCATGGATGCCCAGTTTTGAGCTTCTAGATCTGCTCCTAACCTATCCCACTTAGCACGGTTCCACATGACACGATGGAGTGTGTCCTCAGTGTGAAGACCAGACTTAGACTGTGCAATGATCACTCCTGCCATAACAGTCATCAATAGATGCATCTGCGAGAGGTAGATTGGTGAAGATGAGGTAAAGTATGTTATTCCCTCATGTTGGTTCTCTCACCATCCGCTGCATGCCCAGTCTGGCAGCTATGCCATTCAGAACTCGGCCAGCTCAGTCAGTGGTGGCACTAATAAGCCACTCTTGGTGATGGACATTGAAGTGCTCCACTCAGAATATGTTCCTTGTTATCCTCAGTGTTTCTTCCATGTGGTGTTCAACATGAAGGAGTATTGATTCATCAGCTGAGGGAGGGTAATAGGTGATAATCAGCAGAAGATTTCCTCGCCTATGTTTGACCTGAACCCATGAGAATTCATGGGGTCCGGAGTCATTGCTGAGGACTCCCAGGGCCACTCCCTCCTGATTGTATACCACTGTGCCTCCACCCCTACTGGGCCTGTCCTGCTGGTGGAACAGGACATACCCAGGGCTGGTGATGGAGGAGTTTGGACATTGGCTGAAAGGTATGATTCTGTGAGTATGACTATGTCAGGCTGTTGCTCTCCCAGATTTGGCACAAGTCCTCAGATGTTAGTGAGGAGGACTTTGCAGGGTCGCCTAGGCTGGGTGTCGCTTCATTGTGTTATATTTCGATGATAATAATAGACTCAGCTCTTACTATGTCCAGTCATTACTGAGCAGCAAACATCAAAGCAAACAGAATGTTGAGATATATTGCCAAATCTTTCTATATAAGTCTAAAGCTAACATGCTGAAACTGTATAATGCTGTGGTCAAGTGATACCTTGAGTACTCCATTCATTTCTGATTACAAAAGCTCATGGGAAGTGGTGAAGTCCGGGACCAAGAGGCTGATTTTAAGTGTTGGAAGACTGGGTTATGAAATGATCAGGAAAACCTGGACTCCTGAGCCTTCAAAGGAGCTGAAAATGAGGGACCTCCTTCGAGGCATGTACGATACTAAGTGGAATGGAAAAGGTTAATACACAGCAAGATAAACCATGACTGTGGGACTAGGGGATGTAGGTACAAACTGGTAAAAGGCAAGTTCCTACAAGATCAAGAAACACTTCTTCACACAAAGAGTGATTCACAACCTGGAATATAGCAGAAACTTCTTTACACGGGGAGTTGTGAAGCTGTGGTTTTCATTTCCAGCGTTAGTGGTTGAGGCAGAAACTATAGTGTGGATATTAACTCCTGGGCGGAAAGCTGTGGGAGCCACCGAACTTCTCACCGAACCTCTCTGTGGGAGGCCAATTTTAACTGTTGGGCCTCACTAACACCTGCTGGTCAGCTGCTGGGTGTAAAGAGGCAGCTGACTGGCTGCTCGCAGGTGAAGATCATGTGGCCCAGATGGCCGCTCTCCAGCACTCGGGTAAGTTGCGGGGTGGAGCTACGGCAAGGTGCTGCAGGGTGGGTGGGAGAGGGGGCTGGGGCAGAAGAGGCCCAGATTTTGCTTCTGGGGCCTGGAGGAGCACAAAGGAAAGTTTTTTTTACTTACCTCTTGAGGCCTTGGCTGGGTGTCCGACAGGATTCATTGCTTGGAGCAACCATGCCAGTCGCTCCTGTTAAAATTTCCTCAGGGTCCTAGCTGAGCAATTAAACCTCGTTAGCATATATTAATGAGATATCCGCTTGACTCAGGTGTAGGCCTCAAGTGTCCAGTGTTAAAATCATAGTGGGGCAGAATCGGAGCAGAGAAAAAAAGCCTCTCGATTTTGTTAACTCCGTGAATCTCGAGGTATGGTGTTCTTCAATAAATAGATGGAGACTGCAGATGAACAATCAACAGGTGTTTATTGGATGAGGGTATTCTAAAAAAAACTAACAGTACAGATCCCTACTCAGGGTTTATATATAGGTGTGGTCACTGCCGGTACTACAGTATACAGGAGCTGTAAAAGTAGTTCTCCTCTTAAAGGTACATACACTACAATTCCTCCCCTTTTAGATTAACAGTACCATAACATTCATTTAACAGTTAACACTTTTAACATGCACATTAACAGAAATAGTCCATTTATAAATTCAGTCTTTGGGGCGGCTGCCTGATCCTTTCTGGATAGCGCCTTTCCTGAGTGTCTTGCTCTTGGTGCGGAGGCGATTCTGGCCCCCTGTCGTCGGTTAGTTCATCAGCTTCCAATGCTACTGTTTCTGGGGTAGATGCTACCGGTATGTCGGGTTCATCACCAGGTACGCGAGACATGGGTTGACTCGTTCCTGTGACGCTAGGATCTGGTCGACATGGCATCTCACAATGTTCTCCCCAACATCCACTGTGTACATTAGTGGCCCCTGCCGTGTGCATATCGTTCCTGGTTGCCATTTCTCTGTTCGGTAGTCGCGGGCCAAGACTGGTTGTCCTACATTAAAGCTCCTTGTCGGCTTCTCATTGATGTGCTGGAATTGCTTATTCTCAACATTTCTTCGTACATTTGGTCTGAGCAAATCCAGACGAGATCTCAACCTTCGGTTTTTGACTGTTAGGGCTGATCCTGTGTCCAATTCCATTTTCACTTGGACTCCATCTATCTTGAGCGTGACCCAGATAGTTTGGTGATCCTCCATTTTGATTACATTATGTAGTTTCAGACAACCCAGCTCCTTGCTTCTGGAGTCTGTATCACTTTTCTGTTCGTCTGAACTACTCTCCGTCACCTTATGTACCTTTTTATACTTCTCCTGTGGAGATTTCTTGCTGCTGGTTTTCTTTCCCGACCTGCAGACTCTTGCTATGTGTCCTGCTTTTCCACACTGTCTGCACACTTGGTCCTTGAACCAACAATCCTTCTGGTCGTGTGTTGTTCTGCCGCAGTGATAACACTTCACTGCTCAATATGACATTTCATTGGTGCCATATTCTTGCGGTCTCCGTTGTATCTCTGCAGCGCCCCGTGCGGCTGCTTTGTGTGATACTGCCATGCTGAAATCCTTGTCCAGCATAAGATCCTTTTCTGATAGAAGCCATTTCTGGGTTCCTTCACTTTGAAGCCCACACACAAACTTGTCCCTTAACGTATCTGCTAGTCCCATTCCAAACTGGCAGTGTTTCGATAGCTTGTGCAGTTCCGTTAAATACTCAGCATTACTTTCGTCTTTATGCTGGTTCCTTTTGTGAAACTTAAATCTTTCTGCTATCAGCAGCGGTGTGGGGTTTAAGTGGTCCTGTAGGATTGCCACTATGCTTGCAAAATCCTTATCCACTGGCTTCTCTGGGGTTACTAGGTTTCGCAGTAAGCCATACGTTTTTGCACCCATGGAATTCAACAATACCAGTGCTTTCCTGGCATCTGGCACTTCATTCGCCTTGCAGTACACTTCAATGCGTTCTACATATGTCGCCCAATCTTCGACTTCATTGTCGAACGCTGTGACACTGCCACTCTTCGGCATCCCTGGGTGTGGTTAGACTGGCTAAAAATGGCGTCTCCCGCACTCTCCCTTCTTCTCTGCTGGCTCAAAATGGCGTCTCCTGCGCTTCCCTTTCTTCCCGCGCTCGCCCTTCTTCTCCGCTGCGGCTTCAAAAATGGCGTCTCCCGCACTTCCTTTCTTCCCCCGCGGACGCTGCTCAGCCCTTGAGCACTGGCTGCTCTCTGTGCATTTTCCTGCACGCCTCTCTCGTTGACGCCGCTCGGTCCTGAACCCCAGCTGTGCTTTACCCTCTCTCTCTTTTTGTTTTCCGTCGACGCCGCTCGGTCTTCAACCCCCGGCTGTGCCCTGTGCGCTTTACCCTCTCTCTTACCCTGTCGACGCTGCTCGGCCTTTTCTGTGCCGTCGGTCGGCTCCAGCCGCCGCTGTCCGGAAGGGTCTGCGCCGTACCTGTTGCCAGCCTGTTGCGCTGGATCGTCGTGACTGGAGAACCAAGCCCAGCTCTCAACAGCCTCCCCTGCGATGTTCAATCTCTGCTGGATGGCTGGGCGGTTGCTCGTGGTCGACGCCCGTGCTTCTGGCCTCGACTTTCTTCCACTGTCCTCCAGGAGCGAATCCCTGGGAGGAAATGCAGAGTTGCAGGTAGGTTCGAATCTGCCTCGTTGCCACTGTTAAATCCGTGAATCTCGAGGTATGGTGTTCTTCAATAAATAGACGGAGACTGCAGATGAACAATCAACAGGTGTTTACTGGATGAGGGTATTCTAAAAAAAACTAACAGTACAGATCCCTACTCAGGGTTTATATATAGGTGTGGTCACTGCCAGTACTACAGTATACCGGAGCTGTAAAAGTAGTTCTCCTCTTAAAGGTACATACACTACAGATTTTAAGTCCCCTTCGGTGAACATTCAGGACTAGATTATATAGGTGGATGGAGGAATAGAGATGAAGTTATATGGGAATTGAAGTGTTAAAGATGATTAAAGAATTTGACAGGGTAGATGGAGAGAAATTATTTCCTCTGGTGGGAGAGTCCAGAACAAGGGGACGTAATTATAAAATTAGAGCTGGGCTGTTCATTGGTGACTTCTTCACACATGATTTAGGAACACTAAAGTAACTTCATTTTTCTGTTTCAGTTCTGTAGGTCAATGCTATTAACTGAAAGTAGTTATTTGAGCAATACTTGGAAATGGCGCAACCAGTTAGAAACATAGAAACATAGAAACATAGAGATAGGAACAGGAGTAGGCCATTCGGCCCTTCGAGCCTGCTCCGCCATTCAATGAGATCATGGCTGATCTTCGTCTGAGATCTTAGCTGATCTTACCAGTTCAGTACCCCGTCCCCGCCTTTTCTCCGTAACCCTTAATCCCCTTAGCCTTCAGAAATATATCCAATTCTCTCTTGAAAATATTTATTGAATTAGCCTTCACAGCCCTCTGTGGCAGGGAATTCCACAGGCTCACCACTCTTTGAGTGAAGAAATTCTTCCTCATCTCTGTTTTAAATGATTTGCCCGCTATTTTTAGACTGTGGCCCCTGGTTCTGTGCTCCCCTGCCATTGGAAACATTCTCTCTGAATTCAGCCTGTCCAGGCCTGCCATAATTTTATATGTTTCGATGAGATCCCCTCTCAATCTTCTAAACTCCAGTGAGTACAAGCCCAAACTATTCAATCTCTCCTCGTAGGTCATTCCCGCCATTCCAGGTATCAGCCTGGTGAATCGCCGCTGCACTCTTTCCATGGCAAGAACATCCTTCCGCAGATGGGGCGACCAAAACTGTACACAATACTCCAGATGCGGTCTCACCAGCACCTTGTACAGCTGTAGTAAGGTATCCCTATTCCTATACTCGAACCCCCTTGATATGAAGGCCAACATACCATTTGCCTTCTTAATCGCCTGTTGCACCTGCATGCTCTCCTTCAGTGACTGGTGCACAAGAACACCCAGGTCCCTCTGCACTTCCCCATCTCCCAATCTATTGCCATTTAGATAATAATCTACCCTCCTGTTTTTACCCCCAAAGTGGATAACCTCGCATTTATCCACATTATAGTGCATCTGCCACGTATCCGCCCATTCCCCCAACCTGTCCAAATCGCACTGTAGCCTCCTGACATCCTCATCAGAGCCCACCCCTCCTCCTAGTTTAGTGTCGTCAGCGAATTTGGAAATATTGCATCCAATTCCCTGATCCAGATCATTTATATATATTGTGAACAGCTGGGGTCCCAGGACAGATCCTTGCGGCACCCCGCTGGTCACTGCCTGCCACTCCGAAAACGAGCCGTAGTAAAGTTTCAGTCAGCTGAAAGGGGGTTCCTGTTATCTTGTCTTCTAGTTTCTGTTCTTGGTGGAAATCTGGAACTTTCTCCCCCAATAAGCTGCTGAGACTAAGTCAATTGAAAATTTCAAAACTGAGATTGATAAATTTTGTTAGGCATGAGTATTAAGGCTTACGGAACCAAGGCAGGTAAATGGAGTTAAGGTGCAGATCAGCCATAGTTGAACAGGCTCGAGGTGGGTGAACAGCCTACTCTTGTTCCTATAAATGTGATTAGGACTCATGCTCATATGAAGGCTGAATGCCAACACGGATTGGTTGGGCTGAATGGCCTGTTTCCATGTTGTAACCATGTTGTATTTCTGTACCTATCTTTGTGCGTAAAGGGACAGAATTTATGATACCTGATAAATTCAGCATTGTGGGTGAGAGAGGGTTCACTTGTCAGTCCTCTCTCGGAGAATGGTCTCTCAGCATGGCGGTACTGAAGAAAACCCATTTTGACACAACACTCTTGCCGTGTTTCAACAACAAGTAATGAAGGCAATGACTATGGTATTCCCCAGTGTAGAAGGAATTGACGCTTTTTTTTAACAACACATCAAGATTTTGATACCAAACATACACAAATATCAAACTAAGCTTGAAAACATAAGCATAGTCAAAGGGAGAAATAAACAATGGAATGACCTTGTGAAGCTTTGAATACAGTCCAGGAAATTTATATGAAGAAACAATAGAATTTCAACTGCTGGCAACAGGTTAAAAGAACCAATTTATCAGCCCAAGGGATTACCTTTATCTAGCGGGGCAGTCACACAGATGGCGTCACCAATGTTCAAAATGCATTAAAGGGACTGAATCCTTAAGGATCGTTCCCTCTATCAAACTGGGTTGCTCTCCTGTTATAAAGAGGATGCTGCAACAAAGAAGAAACTAAACTCAAAACCCAATCTTAAGAAAACAGTTTTGAAAAACAAGAACAGAAACTAGAAGACAAGATAACAGGAACCCCCTTTCAGCAGACTGAAACTTTACTAACTGGTTGCGCCATTTCCAAGTATTGCTCAAATAACTACTTTCAGTTAATAGCATTGACCTACAGAACTGAAACAGAAAAATGAAGTTACTTTTGTGTTCCTAAATCATTATGCCTTTGTAAGCCAATGAGAATATTCATTTACCTTTTAAACCCTGGCTCATGCAATTGAACTCCTACTGAGTGCAGAGGGAGAGGGGAGTTATGAAAAAAACAGACCTTTACAAATATACATTATAGGCAAAAAATGGACTATATCTATACATGCTGGGGGTTCTCTGTCAAAAATTGTATTTTGAAATTACGTAAGTACATAAGAAATAGGAGCAGGAGTAGGCCATTCGGCCCCTTCGAGCCTGCTTTGCCATTTCAATAAGATCATGGCTGATCTTCTACCTCAACTCCACTTTCCTGCACTATCTCCATATCCCTTCAGTCCTGTAGTATCCAAAAAATCTATCAATCTCTGTCTTGAATGTACTCAACGACTGAGCATCCATAGCCCTCTGGGGTAATGAATTCCAAAGATTCACCACCCTCTGAGTGAAGAAATTTCTCCTCATCTCAGTCCTAAATGGCCGACCCCTTATTCTGAGACTGTGACCCCTGGTTCCAGACTCCCCAGCCAAGGGAAACATCCTCCCTGCATCTACCCTGTCAAGCCCTGTAAGAATTTTATATGACATTCATTGATTTATTCTTCAACATAATATAAATAAATAATTTCCATATCTAGTTTTTCAAAATTGCACAGGGCAGCTGTTACTCAGCTGATGGGCAATGGTCAAAATGTTATGGGTTTTAGATTTTCACAAAAAAATTGAGAACTTAGGATGGTTTATAATTTCCGCTGATGACTCATAATAATTACATATCCCCCCCACCGCCCCTACAAAACAAATTGCATAAAAAGCTACAAAGCCTTACAGCAGCAACGGATGGGACTTACCAGCATTAACCTCAAAGAGCCTTATCTGTAGAAGGCAAACCTGTGCACAGGACCAGGTCTAGGTGATATTCAATGACGAGCTGCTCTGGTCTCTATTCCTAGGCAGATCATACTTTTAGTTTTTGATGCACACCATCCTGACTTGGAAATATATCGCCATTCCTTCATCGTTGCTGGAAATCCCTCCCTATCAGCACCTTCACCGCACGGACTGCAGCGGTTCAAGGAGGCGGCTCACCACCAACTTCTCAAGGGCAATTAGGGATGGGCAATAAATGCTGGCCTTGCCAATGATGCCCACATCCCAGGAACGAATAAAAAAAAAATCGCAATGTCGCTACACATAGTGACCTGAGCAATTCTCCCTCCACTGTAATTTCACATAACACTAGCTTTTAAAACATTTCAGAGGAAACCAACGTGGATCAATTTGTTAGATGTCATAACCCTCAAATGCAGCTTTCAAAAATGGTACGGATGAAAAAGTGTCACCGTGGGACCATGTTTTGAAAATTCCACCCCTCCCCCCACCAGTTCCAAGCTTAACAAGGGTTGAAGCTAATGTTTCAAAAAGCAAAGACTATTATCTGCTGTAAGGTACCTTCACATAACTTGCCCTACATAACAACTTTACCACATCACCAGCTGGTTAGAAGGCAACGTCTGTCTTCAAAACCAACACGAGGGTGGTTAGAATGAGCGGTTGATATTCCAACCCATTATGCGATCATATCTTGCTACTTCCTGCTGCAAAACAATGTAAAAGCAAAAGGCTGCCCAGAGTAAGGGAAGGTGGGGTGTGTGGGGGTGGGCGGGTGGGGGGGAATGAGGAGGAAGAACAAATAAGGGTTAACAGAAAGCCCTTAGCTGAATAATAATTCTACAGACTAAATACAAGTAAAAATGCGTTTTATCAATATAATAGAATGGATAGAGAGATGGCTAGGGTAATGGATGTTTTTGGATTGGTGGAATGTGGCTATTGGTGTAGGCTAGTGATCTGTACTGGAACCTCTCGGTCTCTAGTTATATAAATAATTTGGACACAGACACAAGAGGAATGATATTGAAGTCTGCTGATGATACCAAATTAGGGGCCCTGGTGAATTGTGAGAAAGAATGCAAGAGGCCAGAGGAAGATTTAAGGTAGCAGATGCCGTTCAATGCAGAGAAATTTAAAGTTGCACATTTTGGGAAAAAGAACAGTGAAAGGCAGTATGCTAAATGGTTGGGCTCTTAACAGGGGTGTGCAGATACATCGATCTTTAAAGGTGGAAGTGTAGGTAGAAAAAGTCATTAAAAAAAACAAATGCAATTCCAGGACTTACACATAAGAACTTAAGAACATAAGAAATAGGAGCTGGTGCAGGGTTCGAAAATCCACAACCACGTTTTACCAAAAATTGGATTGCCCTATACAGTCAGTTTTTATGTTCCCTGTAAGCTTACAAAGAGGTTAAAACTCAAAACCTCGTGACTAAAGGGTTGTTGTGTGTGTGGAACGAAACAGAGTGATTGACAGGAAGTAAAGAAGGAAATCTGAGAAGAGATATATAAAGTGAGACGAGTGAATTTAGAATCATGAGGAAAAAAAGGAGATGGAAAGGAGGATTCCCCACTGTGGGGGGACCTGGATTCTATAACCCGATTCCTGGTAGATAAAAAAATAAAAAAGACAGTGCAGAGAGCCAAAAGGCTTAATGCGGGGGGGGGGGGGGGGGGGAGAAACCAAAGATAAAGAGGGAATGGTAATCTGAGCTTGTTACCAGAAACAATGTAAGGAATCGAAACAGAAGGGAGAGATAAAGAAGGAAAAAGATCTAATTTGCAGGCGAACCAATTTGAAAACCCAGCAAAGGAAAAAAAAAAGAAACAAACAGGGATTTGGAAAGCTAGGGAAAACTGCTGAATCACCGACTTAAAAAGGAAGAAAAAGATAAACTTAAAGCTTTACCAACATGGAAGTTATTAGCATCTGTACCGAGACAAGTAAAACACAAGATTTGCTGAGTGAAAGGAACCTTAAAAGTATGCAGGAATTTCAGGCTGTATAAAATTGTGTGTTAAAGTGTGAATGTTTTCCTGACTAGGAATGTTTAAGAGGTTACAATATTCCTTTGTCTGAAAGTCTGTCCTTTAAAAAAAAGAAATGTCTGCTGTGTGTTTTAGCTCCACCCACTTCTCTGTGTTAAAAAAAAGCATTTAACCCTTTTGTCCTGTCTAGGATTTTGGAAGTTTTAAGAATGTGCGAATGAGATTGTGCCCTCAGAATGAAAAAAAAACCTACTACAATTTAAGTTAAGCTGGAGTGTAAAAACTGAGAAGAGCAACAAAAAGTTTGTTTAACAAAAGATTAAGTTTCAGTCTAAGATTTAACCTTGGGGTAATGAGGTAAATTAACCTATTAAAACCAGACTTTCATTGTGGCCACAGTGAAATTCTGGTTCGAGTAAATTGATGTAGTCCGAATTGAATAAGACAACTCCACTCCGCAAGAATATCCGATAGTGGCAGGTCCCTCTACAATATTTAATTGACTATGGTACTGGGAGCCCTATAGAATGCGGGACTAGAGTTAAACCTTAGAAAGGTACAGGTAGGGAAGGATGAAGTAATCTACCTAGGATACATAGTAACACAAGGGGAGAGACAAATGCCCAAAGACAGAAAGGTGGGTTAATAAAGAACAGTACCTTGAGAGCCAGGTGATAAATAATCAGAATCAGTGTGATGTGTGGCCATTGAAGGAAGCAGATTAAAGACTTAGGGCTGCTTGATCGGGAGTTTGTGATTCTGTGTAATACGGAGAATTTAAGGAAAATGTCCAGTAATATGAATAAATTGGGGGTAGGAGGGGATCCTTTTAAAAGCTATAGCAGACGTAGAGCAGGGTGCAAATGAGACTCCGGCAGCATATGCCGACAGACTGTGGCCCACATGGGAGGGGCACTAGGACCAAGACGACAGCTAGCGGAGCTGCACGCAATCACTGGCTGCGTGCTTTGATTTATCAGTCCAGTATTTACAAGCAGCTATGGTCAGATTTTGATCCAGAAGATGGGGTAAATACAAAGGCTAAAGTTGTGAGGAAAATGACCCTGCGCTTTGAGGTGCACCATACAGATAAAAGGAATATCGGGGTAATGAATAAGCCAAAGGGCAAGGTTTGTGAAATGAAAGGGGGAAGCCCTCAGAGATGGCAGCAGAAAGGGACCGCGCCAGAGAGGGGAGGGGGTCAGGCAGGTACTAGGGCTATTTAATTATTGCCGGAACTTTATCCCAGAATATGCAGAAATGGCCCAGCCTATACAGGATTTGATCAAAGGGGGAGACCATCCCAGGAGCTGGTGGACCATGAAACAGCTTTTGTAAAGTGAAACAAGCCCTCATAAGTGCTCCTGCCCTGGGATTACCAGACCAGAATAGGCCATTCCACATCTATAACTATCACAGTAAGGATCATTACAATGGCAACGGACAGGTTAAAAGGAAAAGTCGGCTAGAAGAAAGCCTATCAGCTCAGGTAGCAGACTTGGTGGCTCTCACTGAAGCCCTGAGATTAGCCAAAGGAAAAAGTGTAAACATATACAGATAGTCGGTATGCCTTTGGGGTGGAGGCGGAGCTGAGCGGCAGAGCGACTACAAGAGGCCCCAGAGGCTCAGGTAGGCCCCAGTGCGGCATCGGCAGCGGGTGGAGGCGGAGCTGAGCGGCAGAGCGACTACAAGAGGCCCCAGAGGCTCAGGTAGGCCCCAGTGCGGCATCGGCAGCGGGTGGAGGCGGAGCTGAGCGGCAGAGCGACTACAAGAGGCCCCAGAGGCTCAGGTAGGCCCCAGTGCGGCATCGGCAGCGGGTGGAGGCGGAGCTGAGCGGCAGAGCGACTACAAGAGGCCCCAGAGGCTCAGGTAGGCCCCAGTGCGGCATCGGCAGCGGGTAGAGGCGGAGCTGAGCGGCAGAGCGACTACAAGAGGCCCCAGAGGCTCAGGTAGGCCCCAGTGCGGCATCGGCAGCGGGTGGAGGCGGAGCTGAGCGGCAGAGTGACTACAAGAGGCCCCAGAGGCTCAGGTAGGCCCCAGTGCGGCATCGGCAGCGGGTGGAGGCGGAGCTGAGCGGCAGAGCGACTACAAGAGGCCCCAGAGGCTCAGGTGGGCCCCAGTGCGGCATCGGCAGCGGGTGGAGGCGGAGCTGAGCGGCAGAGCGACTACAAGAGGCCCCAGAGGCTCAGGTAGGCCCCAGTGCGGCATCGGCAGCGGGTGGAGGCGGAGCTGAGCGGCAGAGCGACTACAAGAGGCCCCAGAGGCTCAGGTAGGCCCCAGTGCGGCATCGGCAGCGGGTGGAGGCGGAGCTGAGCGGCAGAGCGACTACAAGAGGCCCCAGAGGCTCAGGTAGGCCCCAGTGCGGCATCGGCAGCGGGTGGAGGCGGAGCTGAGCGGCAGAGCGACTACAAGAGGCCCCAGAGGCTCAGGTAGGCCCCAGTGCGGCATCGGCAGCGGGTGGAGGCGGAGCTGAGCGGCAGAGCGACTACAAGAGGCCCCAGAGGCTCAGGTAGGCCCCAGTGCGGCATCGGCAGCGGGTGGAGGCGGAGCTGAGCGGCAGAGCGACTACAAGAGGCCCCAGAGGCTCAGGTAGGCCCCAGTGCGGCATCGGCAGCGGGTGGAGGCGGAGTCGGGACCAGCGGGAGCAGCGAGGAGGAGCTCGGGAGAAAACCCGGCGACCAGCGAGGCCCGAGACCAGTCGGGAGCAGTGAGTCGGAGCCCGGTATAAAAACCGGAGAGAGGCGAGGCCCGAGACCACAGCTGGGGCAGTCGGGAGAGCAGGAGGCCAGTAACTGCTGGGGCAGTCGGGAGAGCAGGAGGCCAGTAACTGGTGAGTTTAAAAGCTCACCTTTCGCGGGCTTTTTCTTTCACAGCTGGTGCAGTCGGGAGAGCAGGAGGCCAGTAACTCTTATATAGGTGGAGCTGTTGCTAAACCCGAAACACTACAGTGTAGTGTCTCCCACCCTTCCACCTCCTCTAACCTTTTAGGGGTTAGGGGAAGTTGAAAAGGTAGGTTCAATTTATTTTATTTCAGGAGCCTAACCTAGGTGGAGAAGGTTCCAGGACAGGAGGCGGCAGTGAAAATACAACACCAGAAAACAGGTAGGTGACTGGTTGGTGAGTACTTTCACAAACTTATTCTAAGTAGAATTCAATAATTAAGCTAAATCGTAGTAAATAAAAGGGTATTGTAAGGGTTAAGTCATGGAAGGGCAGCTCGGACCCGTGTCATGCTCCTCCTGTGCCATGTGGGAAATCAGGGACACTGTCCCTGACAACTATGTGTGCAGGAAGTGTGTCCAGCTGCAGCTCCTAGCGGACCGCATGGCGGCGCTGGAGCTGCGAATGGACTCACTCTGGAGCATACGCGATGCTGAGGATGTTGTGGATAGCACATTCAGTGAGTTGGTCACACCGCAGGTAAAGGCTAGCTCAGACAGTAAATGGGTGACCAAAAGGCAGGGTAAAGGCAGGAAGGTAGTGCAGGAGTCACCTGCGGTCATCTCCCTCCAAAACAGGTTTACCGTTTTGGGTACTGTTGGGGGAGATAACTTATCAGGGGAAGGCACCAGCAGCCAGGTTCAGGGCACCATGACTGGCTCTGCTGCACAGAAGGGCGGGAAAAAGAGGGATAGGGCTATAGTGATAGGGGATTCAATTGTAAGGGGGATAGATAGGAGTTTCTGTGGCCGAGACCGAGACTCCAAGATGGTATGTTGCCTCCCTGGTGCAAGGGTCAAGGATGTCTCGGAGCGGGTGCAGAGCATTCTGAAGGGGGAGGGGGATCAGCCAGTTGTCGTGGTACATGTAGGTACCAACGATGTAGGTAAAAAGAGGGAGGAGGTCCTACAAGCTGAATTTAGGGAGTTAGGAGCTAAATTGAAAAGTAGGACCTCAAAGGTAGTAATCTCTGGATTGCTACCAGTGCCACGAGCTAATAAGTTTAGAGGGAGTAAGATAGATAAGCTAAATACGTGGCTTGAGCAGTGGTGCAAGGGAGAGGGATTTAAATTCTTGAGGCATTGGAACCAGTTCTTGGGGAGGAGTGACCTGTACCAAGGGGACGGTCTACACCTGAACTGTGAGGGAGCCGATGTCCTCGGGGTAATATTTTCTAGGGCGGTTCGGGAGGATTTAAACTAATTTGGCAGGGGGATGGGAACCTAGGTAGTGGAAAAGAGGGAAGTCATATGAAGTTAGAAATAGATGGTAGAAAGGTGAGAAGCAATAAGCAAAGGAGAGAAACACAAAGGGCCAAACTAATTCATAATGAGAGTGTGAAAAAAGCAAGCCTGCAGGCTTTGTATCTTAATGCTAGAAGCATTAGGAACAAGGTGGATGAATTAGTTGTGGAAATAGAGGTAAACAAGTATGATTTGATTGGGATTACAGAAACGTGGCTGCAGGGTGGGCAAGGCTGGGAACTTAACATCCAGGGATATACAATATTTAGGAAGGATCGGCAAAAAGGTAGGGGAGGTGGGGTAGCATTGCTGGTAAAGGAGGGGATTAATGCAATGGAAAGGAAGGATATTAACTCGGATGAAACGGAATCTGTATGGGTAGAAATGAGAAATAGCAAGGGGAGGAAAACGTTAGTGGGTGTGATATATAGGCCTCCAAATAGTAATATGGAGGTGAGGGAAGGCATAAAAAGGGAAATTAGAGAAGCGTGCGATAAGAGCACAGCTGTCATCATGGGTGACTTTAATTTACATATTGATTGGACTACCCAAATTAGTAAAAATTCTGAGGAGGAGGAATTCCTGGAATGTTTTCGGGACGGTTATCTGGACCAATATGTCGAGGAGCCGACTCGAGATCAGGCCATTTTAGACTGGGTATTGTGCAATGAGAAGGGACTTATCAGCAATCTTCTTGTACGAGGCCCCTTGGGTCAGAGCGATCATAATATGATCGAGCTCTCAGTCGAGATGGAGAGTGAGGAAATTGAATCAGAGACTAAGGTCCAGAACTTAAATAAAGGGAATTACGAGGGTCTGAGACGGAAATTGGGTAAGATTGATTGGGTGGTGTTTCTGGGGGGATTGACAGTAGAGAGACAATGGCAAGCATTCAAAGATAGAATGGAAGAATTCCAGAACATGTTTATACCGGTTTGGCATAAAAATAAACCTAAAAAGGTGACTCAACCGTGGATAACGAGGGAAATTAGGGACAGCATAAAATCAAAAAAAAGGGCATATCAACTGGCAAAAAAAAGCACCAGACCGGAAGATTGGGGGCAGTACAGGATACAGCAAAAGAGGACAAAGGGATTAATCAGGAAGGGGAAAATAGAATACGAAAGTAAACTTGCAGCAAACATAAAGACAGACTGCAAAAGCTTTTATCGGTATATCAGGAGGAAAAGACTGGTAAAATCCCAAGTCGGTCCCTTGCAGTCCGATTCGGGAGAATATATAATGGAGAATAAGGAAATGGCAGACCAATTAAACTCATACTTTGGTTCTGTATTCACAAAGGAGGACACAAATAACCTCCCAGGAATATCGGCAAACATGGGGACTAATGAGAGGGAGGAGCTGACAGAAATTAGTATCTCTAGGGATATGGTGTTGGGTAAGTTGAGGGGACTGAAGGCCGACAAATCCCCGGGGCCTGATAAACTACATCCTAGGGTACTTAAGGAGGTGGCCCTGGAGATAGCAGATGCTCTAAGGATCATCTTCCGGAACTCCATTGACTCGGGAACAGTACCCGTGGATTGGAGGGTAGCTAATGTTACCCCAATATTTAAAAAGGGGGGTAGAGAGAAAGCAGGGAATTATAGACCAGTAAGCCTTACATCGGTTGTGGGCAAAATGCTAGAGTCCATTATTAAGGATAAAATAGCGGAGCACTTGACAAATGGGGAAAGGATCGGACAGAGTCAACATGGATTTACAAAGGGTAAATCGTGTTTGACTAATCTGCTGGAATTTTTTGAGGAAGTAACTGGTAAAATAGATGGGGGAGAGCCAGTGGATGTGGTGTACCTTGACTTCCAGAAAGCCTTCGATAAGGTTCCACACAAAAGATTATCATGCAAAATTAAGGCTCATGGAATTGGGGGCAAAGTATTAACGTGGATAGAGAACTGGCTGGCGGATAGAAAACAGAGAGTTGGAATAAACGGCTCGTTTTCGGAGTGGCAGGCAGTGACCAGCGGGGTGCCGCAAGGATCTGTCCTGGGACCCCAGCTGTTCACAATATATATAAATGATCTGGATCAGGGAATTGGATGTAATATTTCCAAATTCGCTGACGACACTAAACTAGGAGGAGGGGTGGGCTCTGATGAGGATGTCAGGAGGCTACAGTGCGATTTGGACAGGTTGGGGGAATGGGCGGATACGTGGCAGATGCACTATAATGTGGATAAATGCGAGGTTATCCACTTTGGGGGTAAAAACAGGAGGGTAGATTATTATCTAAATGGCAATAGATTGGGAGATGGGGAAGTGCAGAGGGACCTGGGTGTTCTTGTGCACCAGTCACTGAAGGAGAGCATGCAGGTGCAACAGGCGATTAAGAAGGCAAATGGTATGTTGGCCTTCATATCAAGGGGGTTCGAGTATAGGAATAGGGATACCTTACTACAGCTGTACAAGGTGCTGGTGAGACCGCATCTGGAGTATTGTGTACAGTTTTGGTCGCCCCATCTGCGGAAGGATGTTCTTGCCATGGAAAGAGTGCAACGGCGATTCACCAGGCTGATACCTGGAATGGCGGGAATGACCTACGAAGAGAGATTAAATAGTTTGGGCTTGTACTCACTGGAGTTTAGAAGATTGAGAGGGGATCTCATCGAAACATATAAAATTATGGCAGGCCTGGACAGGCTGAATTCAGAGAGAATGTTTCCAATGGCCGGGGAGCACAGAACCAGGGGCCACAGTCTAAAAATAGCGGGCAAATCATTTAAAACAGAGATGAGGAAGAATTTCTTCACTCAAAGAGTGGTGAGCCTGTGGAATTCCCTGCCACAGGGGGCTGTGAAGGCTAATTCAATAAATATTTTCAAGAGAGAATTGGATATATTTCTGAAGGCTAAGAGGATTAAGGGTTACGGAGAAAAGGCGGGGACGGGGTACTGAACTGGTAAGATCAGCCATGATCTCATTAAATGGCGGAGCAGGCTCGAAGGGCCGAATGGCCTACTCCTGTTCCTATCTCTATGTAACTTATGTAAAACCAACATTTTCGGCCAAGGCAGAGGTCCCGACAAGCAGGCTGGGATATGCCTGGGACATCCGAATACAGGGGACTGTGGCTCAGAGGCGAGCCATAGATGTCGGCCAATCGAAGCAGAGTGCATTCTCAAAGGCCAATCAGGGGACCGAGTCAGACCTGAAGCGAGGAAACCCCCGGCAAATGGGGGCCACCCGGTCCAGGTTTGAATATGTGACTCACCCCTAATCGGGCTATGAATACAAGCCATCATCACCTTAATCAACTCGGACTAGGGACAATAGTCTTGGGATCACTGCAGTTAAGAGGTGGTCCAAACTAATCAAGTCCCAGGACTGACAAAATGGGGCAACAGACTTGGAGGAGCCGATGTGCACTCAAAACAATACCCCTGTCCTCACACCTACCTGCATAAATATGGAACACAAGAAGGACCAAGGTGGAGAGAGAACAATTACCAGAAGAATGAACAGGAGAGCGAGTTAAGATGCTGAGGGAAAAGACGAGCCCGGGAGGGACAAGCTGGGGCGAACTAACATCTAAAGAACTGAGGAGAAGATCCACCATCAGGCCCCAGGCTCAATCGGTATACTGAAGGTTTACTCCGCTACCAGACGGCGCAACATCGCCGCAAGAAGCCGTACCGTATACCGACTCCTGTTCCGGGGACCTCGACAAGAAGACACCAGCGACCGAAGTGGCTGTGGAAGACGGCATTCACTCCAGTCATTTCGGGAACCTTTTCCATCAAGCACAAACCAACCAACGACAACCAACCGAAAGCGCAATCAACAAAACCAAACTTCGAGAAAACCCGACCAGACGCAGCAAGGTCCTCTCCGAGGTTCGGGGTACGGCGAACCCTGAGGCACAGGTCGAATTCCGACGACGACAGCAACAACAACCGCACTCAAATTCCATCTGTCAAGGGAGGAGGCTGTGAGTATAATCCAAGGGCCTGCAACTGTCAGTCTAGTTTAGGTAGGAAAGTGGGTTGGTGGGATTGGACTTGGTAAAGATAAAACTGTGTAAACATTCTCGTTGTGTCCGTTCTCTCTCACATTTTATTTATAGTTATAAATCAAATCAAATCAACTTTTATTGTCATTGTTAGTGCACAAGTGCAGTACAACGAAATGTAGGTTTGCGGCTCCCGAGAGTGTACATTTAGATTAAGACATTTAAACATTCAACATACATTTAGCTTGTAATACATTAACATAAACATAACCATAATAAAGTGCATTGGCAGATGTGCAGGCTTTAGAGTTTATTTGTGGAGTTCAGTAGGCTGACAGCCCTGGGAAAGAAGCTGTTCCTAAATCTGGTCGTACGGGTGCGAATGCATCTGTAGCATCTCCCAGATGGCAGGAGGGCGAACAGACTGTGGCTGGGGTGGGTAGGGTCTTTGATGATGGACCATGACCTCCGTAAACAGCGTTTCTGGTATATGTGCTCTATGGTCGGTAGCCGGGTGCCGGTAATGCGTTGGGCAGTTTTGACTACCCGCTGCAGGGCTTTCCGGTCATAGTAGCTACAGCTGCCATACCATACTGTGATACAGTTCGTCAGGATGCTCTCTATTGTGCAGCGGTAAAAGTTAGAGAGGATCGGGGGCGACAGGTTACATCCCTTCAGCCTCCTTAGGAAATATAGGCGCTGCTGGGCCTTCTTCACCAGAGAGGAGGTATTGAGGGACCAGGAGAGGTCTTCCGTGATGTGGACTCCGAGGAACTTAAAGCTGTCCACCCTTTCCACCACAGCCCCATTGATGTGGATGGGGGTGTGACTTCCGCCTTTAGACTTCCTGAAGTCCACAATGATTTCTTTGGTTTTCTTGATGTTAAGGGCCAAGTTGTTATCGGCGCACCACTTCACGAGATGCTGGACCTCCTCCCTGTAGGCTGACTCATCGTTGTTGGTGATCTGGCCTACTACCGTGGTATCATCCGCAAACTTGATGATGGTGTTGGAACCATGAACAGCCACACAGTCGTGGGTGAAGAGGGAGTAGAGAAGGGGGCTCAGCACACATCCTTGTGGGGCCCCCGTGTTCAGGGTCAGGGGGGGGAGGTGTGGTTACCTAATTTGACAGACTGGGGTCTGTTTGTTAGGAATCTGTGTGTGTGTTTATTACGTTTGTGGTAGAACTTACCTTGGCAAATAAAATTTGTTGTCACCTGTTCTTTTCCAAGGACTATTGTCTCCGAGTGTCTATTTAAAGTGCACCGTTCTCCACCCAAATTCTGGAGTTAGAACCAGATAGGGGCATTAGGGCGCTTCGAACCCGCCAAACAAGGGAACAGCAGACTAGGGAAAAGAGAGAGGACTCCAGGAGCACTTGGGCTCAGGAGTACCCAACAGATTAGGTATAAACTGTGCGGGTCGCCACCGTATTTTAGTCCTCCTCTATAAGCTGTTGTTCTCTATCTCCTTAGAGGGTGTTTAGTGACACCCGACCTGCAGACTAACATAAGCTGCAAGGGTATAAAGGAGACCGAGGCCCAGTACATCAACAGGCACTAAAGACCCCTGCAATTGGGCAGAGCAGAGCCCGATCCCCTTACACAATGGAGACCGCGGCAGGACTCCAGTGGGAGAATGAATGCACGACCTCGGAAACAGTGGGTTTTTGGTAAATCTAAGATGGAGAAGAGTGATGTGCCTCAATAATTCCGAGACTTGATGTTAGCGAAACAAAACAAGGCTTTTATTAACTTAGAAGGTAACACGCAGTGGAGAGAGGTATCTTCCATCTGGAGGTCTGCAGTACTGGATATGAGGCCAGACTGAGCTTGCTTACATAGGGGCCAGGTATGGGCGGAGCCCTACACACAATACATTACAATATACAATACAATGGTGAGGAGACGGAACTGAGGTAAGGGAACTGAAACCTGAAACCAACCACAGTCACAGGCAGTGATGAATGGAATATTTCATCACAAAGAGAATCTCCGCCTATGCTATTTCCAAGGTAAACTTAACAAAAGAGTGGGTACAGAACCTAAGCAGGGCACCACGTCCCGTGGATGCGGCGGCCCAGTGGACGGCAGGATCAAAGCATAATAGGAAGATAGGAAAGGCAATCTGGCTCATATGCCTGACAAGGCAGGTCCGGGCATCGGACTGCGAGATAGCCAGGATTAGCGAGGAGCTGCAAGAGGCGCTGCTCACCTCAGAAGCTAGGGAAGCCACAGGTCAGAGGATTATGTTAGAGCGGTTTGAGGAAAGGGAAAAACGGGCCAAAGAGGGGGAAGCCTCCCGCAGCCAGCAACAATACCTGCAGGGGCAGGTGACCGAGGCTAAGGCTGGGGAGCGCAAGGTTAAGAAGTTGAACGTTACTTATGCGCAGAAAATCGAAGAGCTGGAAGGCCAGCTGAAAGATTTGCAGGCGGCATATAGAGTTAACTGCAAGGAGGGTTTCGAGAAAACAGATCACGGGCCTGGCAGAGAAGGGGTTCAGTCGCTGCTCCAATCTCTTGCCCAGGTGAAGGGCACGACCTGTTTGTTGGAGCCAAAGAGGGCTGACAACAGATCGGAGCATTGGGGAATAGTAGAGGACCCGGCTGCGAAGGACAGCCAACCGCCTCCCGAAGCACCGGTAGGTCCGGTCGAGCCACGGGGGGAACCAAGGGTGCAGACCAGGGAGCCCACAGGGCGGGGGACCGGACAGGGAGGTCCGGCCCAACCAAAAGGGTATGGGACCGGACAGGTAGATCCGGTCCAGCCCAAGGGGTATGTGTCACCCACGGAAGGAGTTGGGTCTGTAGGATCGGAATCCGAGGCAGAGGAAGAGGAGGTAGAGGAAATAGGGACCCCAGCTACGGAGTCTGCGGCGGGACCTATGTGTCCAGTGGTCCAGAAAAAGTACGGGCTTCCACAAGGTGCACAGGCCCGTGGGCCACTGGACAGTGAGTTTGTAGTCCCGCACGCAGCTCCAGCTCTGAAGGCCATGATTGCACATATCCCCACGCTCACCAGAGGGGGGGGGGAGATCCATCTGTACATTTCTCTAACATCGCGCAGGCGGTGGAAATGAACAATTGTGACGACCGAGAAGCAGTAAAGATGCTGCTATTCTCAATAGAGTGGAGGGTGTACCAGGCCCTCCCAACAGCCTGTAGAAAGGGGCAAGTCACCCCAGAGCGGTTACAACGGGCCATCTTAGAAGCCCTGGGGTGTAACGATGGGAACCCCCTTGACAGGCTCAACAAGACCAGCCAGTTACCTGGGGAAGCCCCGCAGGTATACGTGGACAGGCTGTGGACGGTGTACCGTGCAGCCTGTGGCAATATCCTGGATAGAAGGGCTCTTACAGCGGACCAGCGTGAAGCGTGGTTCCGGATGATTATCGCAAACAGTCTGCCCTGTATTAAGACCCGGGCAGATCTCTGGTTCAACCCCAGAGACCCTAACCTCACCGAAGAGGCGGTGGCGGAAAGGATGTCGGTTACCCAGCGTAACGGGGAAACCCCAGATGAAAAGCTGGATAAACCCACAAAGGGGCGAGTGCACGAAGTGCACTCAAACTCTAATCCAAAAAGGGAATGGTATCAGGAGGGCAAGCACCCGTCCGATAAGAGGGGAGTGTGTTACGGGTGTGGGAAGCCCGGCCACTACCGAAGTAGTTGTAGGAGCAATCCACCCCAGGCGCAGGGAGGAAGGAACCCTCCCGCGACTGCCCCGTCCGGAGGAAAGAAAGGACAGGCAAACGAAGTTTTTGAAAACGCAGTGGTAGCACTCCAACAGCTGATGGCAGGGACAGGACGCATAGATGTAGCCGTAGGAAGGGAAATCCCCACGGCTCCACAACCACAGGAACAATGACTAGAGCCCACGCAGCCTGCTTACTTGTGCCCACTAGATTATGACTCATGGGGTAGACCGTGGGTGAAGATGGAGGTGGAGGGAGCACGGGGAACCTACCTGTTGGACACGGGTGCTTCCAACACCATCGTCCATGCGGAGGACCCGGGGGCTTCACCTCTATCCAGCGGGGTATGTTAACTAGTGGGATTCACGGGGAATGAGAAGACAGGGTACTTCTCACTCCCACTTACGCTTCAGTTAGGCGCACTTACTGCGAAGTGGAAGTGTGTCCTGATGAAGTGGGAGCAGGCTGACAAGGGCATACTGGGGGCTGACTTTGTGATCGCCCACCAGCTCCTGGTGGACTTGCGGAACCATTGTCTGTGGGGAACCGTAGACCCGGGGACCAAGAAGGGAGTTATGATGATTGACAAGGTGCAAGATAAGGGGACTCTCTGTACAGTGAAGCCAAAGGGGGGCTACGACCTGGAGCTTCTGGCCAGTGGCACCCCCGCCGAGTACAGGGCCTATGTGCGAGCCAATCTCGCCGCATTTGCCACCCACAAGCACAACTGTGGGAGAGTCACAGGTGTGGAGGTCAGAATAGATGGGGATCCCATGTCTAGGCCCCAAAGACAATACAACTTCCCGAGAGAGGCGGAAGCCGATTTAGAGGTGGCGCTGGGTTCGCTAGTCGAGCAGGGTGTTCTGAGGCTCATAGCCACCCACGTAAACTCTCCCCTTTGGCCGGTCAGGAAACCGGACAACTCGTGGAGAGCCACGGTGGACTATCGGGTGCTCAATAAGCACATCCCGGCTTGCGCTCCCACGGTGGCGGCGGTTGCAGACCTGATCCGAGAGATCCCTGCTTCCGCCACCACGTTTACGGTGCTAGACATTTCAAACGGCTTCTGGTCGATCCCTGTGAGGAGAGAGGACCAATACAAGTTTGCTTTCACGTTCAGGGAGCAACAGTATACTTGGACCTGCCTCCCACAGGGATTCCACAATAGCCCTAGCATCTTCCACCAGTGCATGGCCAATTGTCTAAAGGGTTTCAGCCAGCCAGGACAGCTGGTGCAGTACGTGGATGACCTGCTGCTCTTCACAGAGAGCAGGGAACAACACAGCCCACTGCTGGCTGAGCTGTTGGTTGCGCTGAAAGACGGCGGGTTTAAAATAAACCCCAAGAAGGCCCAGATAGGGTTGAGGGAAGTCAAGTTCCTGGGTTTAACCTTAAGGGCAGGAGAAAGGGGCATTGATGAGGCCCGAAGGCGGACAGTGCAGGAACTCCCGGTACCGATCAACGTGTCCAGAGTTTGATCCTTTCTGGGGATCACGGGCTATTGCAGGGACTTCATCGAGGATTATGCAGCCACGGCAGCCCCCCTGCTCAGGCTCCTCCACAAGGGGGTTGAGTGGGAATGGGACGACGGCTATCAGGCTGCATTCCTTCGATTGAAGCAAGATTTGCAAAAAGCACCTGCACTGGGGGCAATTGATGGGGGTGAGGATTTCTATTTGGAAGTGGCAGCCAGCGGGGACAGCCTGAGTGCCGTGCTTTTACAGGAAAGGCACGGACGGCTGAGACCGGTGGTGTACTCCTCTAGGGTCCTCACGGATGTGGAGAAAGGGTACTCGAACTGTGAGAGACATCTGTTGGCTACTCACTGGGCAGTGAAGAGGTCACAAGTCTTCACAGGAGTATCCCCTATCACACTCCTCACCCATAATACCCCGACCCAGATGCTGCTTGATGGGAGGATAAAAGATGGGACGGTCAGCAGTGCAAGGATCACTCGCTGGACCCTCCTCCTCTCCCAGATGGCGATCAGGGTCAGAGGCCTCTGTGAGCCAAAGCTCGCAGCCAACCTTACTTATGCAGGGGAACCGCATAGATGCTCAGTAGAGGGGGTGTGGGACGTCGACTTCGGATTTCGGGCAGGGATACATCCCACAGGCCGCGAGAATCACGTCGATGGGTCAAGTTCAGTGTCCGCGGGTACAAGACTCACAGGTTGCGGAGTTTGGGACCCCAAGGCAGGCATAGCCTTGGCACTTAAACTCCCCAGCACCCTGAGCGCCCAGCAGGCTGAACTCTCGGCGGTGATGTACGTGGTCACTCACCCCGAGAAATTCCCCACCCCGTACACGATTTGCTCGGACAGTATGTTCACATGCAATTCGTGTACAGAGTATCTGGCGATTTGGTCCCGCAGGGGGTACACCTCCGCGGATGGGAGACCCCTGGTCACCAAGCCCCTGCTAGTGAGGATAGTGGCAGCCCTAGGGAGTAGTAGGGACGTCTACATCCATAAAGTAAAAGCCCACTCTAAGACCGAGCCACAGGCAGAGGGTAACCAGCGAGCCAACCTGCGAGCCAGAGAGGGAGCACAGACTGGTCGCTTCTGGGACCCGTACGAGAAAGGCAGTGTAGTAGCTGTCAGAGGCCAGCCGAGGGCACCAGGGAGCGCAGGGTTAGGATTGGCCCCGGACCTGAGAATGGTCCAGGCGCAGGATCCCGTCCTCAAGGCGGCCATAACAACCATCCTCGATGGAGGAAAAGCAGAGGGCCCGTATGATACTGCGGACGTAGCTGTGAAGGAAGGGATGCTGTTCAAGGGGGACAAGTGGGTGGTCCCAGTGCAACACCAGCGAGAGTTCCTACAACTGGCCCATGAGGGCCCAGGTGCAGGACATCCCGGGCCAGAGTCCACCTGGCAGAAGGTGGAACAGGCAGTGTGGTGGCCAGATCTCCGGACTGACGTCCGCGACTTCTGTGCAGCCTGCCTGGTGTGTGCAGCAAACAACCCAGACCCCCAGAAAAGAAAGGCATCCATGGGGCACATAAGGTGGGTAGAGGGACCATGGCAGTCGATCCAGGTCGACTACATAGGACCCCTACCGACCGCCCAGGGAGGATACAAGTACTGCCTGGTGTTGGTAGACGTATTCTCCAAGTGGGTGGAGGCCTTCCCCTGCCAAACAGCCACCGCAATAGGGACGGCCAGGATCCTGGTCAGGGAGGTGTTTTCAACGTGGGGACTGCCACAGTTTGTGGAGTCCGACCAGGGGAGTCACTTCAGTGGCCAGGTGATGCAGGCCACCATAAAGGTACTGGGAATTAGGGCAAAATGGCATGTTGCTTACAACCCCCAGTCCTCAGGTCCGGTGGAACGCCTGAACCGCACCATTAAAGAAAGACTCCGCAAGGAGACGGGGGACTCACCGAACAAATGGGTAGAGGTCTTGCCTCTGGTCCTCATGGGAATTTGAGCCAGTCGATCAAAGAGCACAGGGTACTCGCCCCATGAGCTGATGACCGGACGGCCCATGAGGACCCCGGTACACGTATTGGTGCCCGGCCTCACCGAAGGACAGCTTCGGGAAACAGACCGGGATGCTTTGCTGGGAATCTGCTGGAACGACTGCAGCAGATTCACTGGCAAGCGGCCACCAATATGGGGAAACAGCACCACAGCAACAAACTGCTGCTGGAACCCCGCAAGCAGCCGGACTGGGAAGTCGGCGACCAGATCATGGTCCGCAGCTTCGCCAGAGTGGGGGTGTTCGAACCATTGTACATGGGTCCTTATAGTATCGTCGATAAGGCCAGCCGAATGGTTTATGCGGTCCAATTACCCCGCCAGGTGAAGTGGTACCACATCAACCAATGTAAGCGGTTTGACCCCACTAGGGCAGGAAGGAAGAAGGTCCCCAAACCCAGAGAACCCCCAGAAGTGATGGAGGACGCCCCGGTGGAGGTGGTAGCTTTGACAGAGGTCGATGTTGGCCCGAAAGCTATGCCGCCCGGGATGGTCCTCTGCCACTGTGGAGACATCACACAACTTGACAGACAGGCAGGAAGGATAGGACAGGAAGTTCAAAGTCAAGGTCACAGGGAGGCTGGAGCTCAGTGTGAAACCGACGTGCAGCCGAGGGAAGCCCTGCGGCCCGCAGCAGAGAAGGGAATTGTGTTAAGCATAGCAACCGGAAAAGCAAAGGAAGGGGAGGATCAGTGGGAGGACGAAGGGATACTGCCCATGATGTGGGACTTTGTGCCGCCGGTGAGGCGTAGTTCCCGAGCGGTCAGACCCAGGGTGACTTGGTCCCCCGTGTATCCTCCCCCAAATACAAGGGTTCAAAAGCAGAGGAAGCGGCGGAAGGGTAAACTCTGTACTGTGAGGGGTAAGTCCCCGTCACAATCCCCAGAACGAGCACCAGACACAGGGGGACAGTTTGAGGAGGTCCTCCTGCAAGCCCTACGGAACGGGGTATCTCGATCCCCTGGACAAGGTCAACAGGATGACCAGGAAAGGGGAGGCAGTTACAGAGACTGACCTGGCCACCCAGAGATGGGTGGCATTGTACATAGCACCTTTTTGATAGTTGGGGTGATTTTGTAGTGAGGTGATGGTGTTTTGGTTAAGCAAGGAAAACAAAACTTGGTGCTACTCCAGTCGAGCCTGAAGAAGTCTCAGGCAAGACTGTGTTTTTCAATTTGTGTTCCAGAAGATGCTCCGGACCATCGTGATGATACTCACCTACATGGGGACCTGCACCGGACGCCAAGGGGACACCGAGAAGTCCCTGGTGTACGGGTGTTCCGGGGGCAGGGCGCCAACCGTAACCACGGGAGAAGGGATCATGGAGGCAGAAGACCAGGCCACTTACTTCCACGAGGGAAGATGGCCTGGGTGGTGTCAGATCCGTGATTCTGAGAGTATGATGTTTTTCAATAACCACACGGATGCTGTAACTTAACAATCAACAGGTATTTACTGGAGCAGGGTAGTCTCAAGACTGGGGTACAGAGGCATGCTCAAGGCTTATATACAGATGTGGTCACTGCCGGTACTACAGTATACAGGAGCTGTAAAAGTAGTTCTCTCTTAAAGCTACATACACTACAATTCCTCCCCTTTTAGATTAGCAGTACCCATAATATTCAAATAACAATTAACGCTTTAACATGTACATTAAACAACAATAGTCCATTTATAGATTCAGTCTTTGGGGCGGCTTCCTGATCCTTTCGGGATAGCGCCTTTCCTGAGGTTCTTGTTCTTGGTGCGGAGGCGATTCTGGCCCCTTTTCGTCGGTTAGTTCATCGGTTTCCACTGCTACTGGTTCTGAGGTAGATGCTACCTGTATGTTGGGTTCATCCCCAGGTACTCGAGACATGGGGTTGACTCGTTCCTGTGACGCTAAGATCTGATCGACGTGGCGTCTCACAATGTTCTCCCCGACATCCACTGTGTACATTAATGGCCCCTGCCTTGTGCATATCATTCCGGGTTGCCATTTCTCTGTTCGGTAGTCACAGGCCAAGACTGGTTGTCCTACATTGAAGCTCCTTGTCGGCTTCTCATTGATGTGCTGGAATTGTTCATCCTCAACATTTCTTCGCACATTTGGTCTGAGCAAATCCAGACGAGATCTCAACCTTCGGTTAAAGAACATCATGGCCGGGGTCTGGTTGGTGACTGCATGTGTCGCATTTCTGTAGGCTAATAGGAAATTGTCCACCTTATGCTGTAGTGAAATTTCATCGTTGCACATGGCCTTTATCGCCTTTTTAAAGGTTTGTACAAACCTCTCAGCCAATCCATTTGTGGCTGGATGATACGGGGCGGATGTGTAATGCCTGACCCCATTCCTTCTCATAAATTTCCAAAACTCTTCAGACACAAACTGTGGTCCATTATCAGAGCAAATCTGCTCTGGCAAGCCGTTCCTGGCAAATATGGTCCATAGGACTGCAATTGTTTTCTCTGTAGTGGTTGAGGACATTTTTATCACCTCAGGCCATTTCAAGTGAGCATCCACTGCTATTAAGAACATTGAGTCCATGAATGGACCATCAAAACCAATGTGCACCCGTTGCCATGGAGAGGAGGGCCACTCCCATGGGTGTAGAGGGGCATGTGGTGGTGCATTTTGGACCTTCTGGCATCCTGAGCAGCTCTTGGTTAGGTCCTCGATTTGTTGATCGATCCCCGGCCACCACACATAAGCCCTAGCAAGGCTTTTCATTTTCACCCCTCCCAGATGACCTTCATGAAGCTCATTGAGCACCCTCTCCCTTAACTTGGGTGGAATCACCACTCGGGATCCACACATCACTGTCCCCTGGCATACTGACAGCTGTTCTCTTCTGGATGAGAATGCTGGCAACAGTGAGTCGCCATGTGTTGGTCATCCCCTCACCGTCAAATCATATACCCGAGACAGTGTCAGATCATTGCGGGTCTCCTTCTCTATATCCGCGTTCGTTACTGGCAATCGTTCAATTATTGACGAATAAAATATCTCGATAGGGTCCACTGCTGGTGTTTCCTCCACAGTAGGCAGTGGCAGGCGTGATAGCCCATCAGCGTTTCCATGCTGTTTCGTGCCTTTATATTCTATTTCATACTGATTTGAGAATATAGAATGCAAAAATAAGGTAACAACTCGCTCCGCATGGCCAAGGACCCTGCCAACCTAAAATGGAGGACCCTGTTAGCCTAAAATGGTGGTGCAATGTCGACATCGCTGAGTCACTTGCATATTGTGAGAGATGATCATGTTAATTCAAGAAACTGAAGGCAGCAGGAAGTAAAATGCTAATATGGCTGGCACCCACGATGTCACACCTTGCTGGTGGAACAATGTAGGGTGGAGTGCAAAGGGTATACTGACAATAGGCGATCCGAAAACACATTACCATGCATTACCATAATGATTAGGTGATCGTGAAACCATTACCTGCATATTTTCTATATTATAAACCATTCAGTGAACTGTGACTTCTTTATTTCAAACTGCCAGGCCAGGACATCACTTTAAACTGTGTACGTGCCTCGCTCGGGATTGGTGTAGAATGTACGATGTGTTAATGTCTTTTCAAAAGTAAAGTATAATAATGTGACCCACTGTATGAAAGATTGCTTGCTCTGGTGGAACCTGTCGAGACTCTGCTGGAGTCAGAACGGTGCTGTATCAGAGTAAGTCTCCCGGGACAACAGAATAAAACAACTGTTGAACTAAACCAGTATTCGACTCAGTGTTTGTACTGAACCAGATTGAGGACCAAAAAAATCCGTTTCAACATTTGGTGTCAGAAGTGGGATCTCAACGGACGATCACCGAGAATTCGCGAAATTAAGAGCCGAACTAGTTTTGGACGTGAGAGGAGGAAATGGGCCCCCGGAGTGAGTATGTTTAAATTTACCACTTCGGTTTTCCTCTGATCCGTAAGTCCGATAAAAGTTTTGCCACTCGCTAATTCTTGTGTGGTGTCCCGACGAGATCTGGGTCAATCTGGCGAATACTGTGTAAACTTAGGAAATAAGTATCCAAGTCGGGTAAAGCGCCGGCCTCGTATTTCACTTGGCCCGCTCAGGCTCCGATTGGACTAAAAAGTAGATAAGTGATTTTAAAGAAAGAGAAAAGGAATACTTGAAAGAAAGTAAAAAGAGAGAGTCGGGGACTCTAGAGCTATAGCAACTTGTACTCGGGGAGTGCAAGATAAGGGTCGTATAAGTAGAATAATTAGGCTAAGAATACCTGTACCAGGTGGTGACAGAGGCTAAGAATACCTGTACCAGGCGGTGACAGAGGCTAAATTTACGATTTGAATAATTAGGCTAAGAATACCTGTACCAGGTGGTGACAGAGGCTAAGAATACCTGTACCAGGCGGTGACAGAGGCTAAAATTACTATTTGACTATAGACGACTCACTGTGTTTTTGTTAAGTCTAAGTGTTGTACTGTGTTTTTGTTAAGTCTAAGTATTGTAAGTATTGTAGTGTTGCGTTTCATTTTGTGTGCCGGTATCCGTGAAATATATAAGACACGTGCAAAAAGTAACTCGAATCCTGAAAAAGAACCCTTAGTGTAAGAGAACCATGGGTAATTACCTAGATACCACAAGTGATGAGGGCAGTGCCTTACAAACCTTATGTGACCAATACCCGGACAAAGCCCAACAATTGAGACAACTCTCAGGGGGTTTAAATAAAAAGTTAGGCAGCGAACAATGGCCACTAGGGGGTCCCAAAAGTTTAGAAACGGTTAAACAAGCTCAAGAAATGATTTGGAAAAAGAACATGGGAAGTAAGACTAAGAAACTAATTGGACTCTGGCGACAGTATTGCCAAGAAATTAAAGATAGTTCCCTATTAGCCAGCTGGCAAGAGAATGCTGTTAAGTTAGGAATAAAGCTAACTGAAGGAGGGAATCCTAAACCCATTGAAATACTTAAGAAAGAATGTGCACATGAGAAAAGGTCAAAATCTGAAATGGCGCCAGATAAAAAGGATAAAAATGAACTACGTAGTTCAATGGTTGGCCTTAGGTTGACGGAGGGAGACGGAACAGATGAGGACTTAAACAATTGGACAATTAGAACTCCTACCGCGCCACCTCCTCAGCCACCCCAATATAATAACATTTATCCCGACCTACCTCTTACAAATCAGACTGGCTTGATCCCTATTACGTCCGTTACCAGTCCACCGACACCCTCCCTTACTGTCCCAAGTCACTCCCCAATCACGCCGATTTCTGATGTTTATATAGACCCTGTTGCTTGTCGAACCCGATCGAAAGATCCAACAAATCCCAAGAAAGACGTGAAACCGGGGAATACCCCTAGTCCGAATTGGCAGAAGAAGAAGAAACGTAGACCCAGACAATTAGTACAACATAAACCAGCAAAAGCAGATGACACTGACTCATGTAGTGACCTTACTGATTCTGAAGACAACCTTTCACCCTTAAACAGTTCCGACTCAGAACCCGAAATTAGCCTTACTAAACCAAAACGAACGCCCAGAAATCTGCCGGTAAGAACAATGCCAAACCCGAATGCAGCGGCTGCCGCAGCCAACCCCACCATAGATGTATTTTTCCCTTGGAAACCTAATGAGATAATGGCTATCCTAACCGGTATGCCAGACAGGAAAAAGGCGCCGGCTAGGTTTGTGGACTTTCTTCGAACCACGATACAGGTGTACAATGCAGACTCCCGAGATCTATGGGCTTTGATTCAACAAGTTTTAACCCCTTCCGAACACACTAGATTTTTGGAACGCCTGACTCACCCCAATCATGCCGCTTTAGAGGCCGCCCACGCCCTGCCCTCACAGCTGATAGGGAGCGACACATGTTTGCAGCACTCAATGCTACACTCCAAAAACCTATCAATATATCTAATGTCCTAGATACTAAGCCAAAGAAAGATGAGGGACCTGAGGAATTTTTGGAAAGATTCTGTGAGGTTTATCAGGGACAGTCGGGGGACACCAATTATCAAGGAGGAGCCAATTCACCCCAATTCTGCGCCATTCTGATGAACTGTCTCCTGGCTGCTGTGGCGACAGCCGTTAAAACCAATAATATGAACTGGGCAGAAAATACTCCAACTCAAATGGCTAGAGCCGTAAAGTATCATTGGAAAGAGGGTAAAGGAGGGGGGAACCAACCCCAGAAGACAGTCAAAACAGAATATGTCGTGAAGGAAGTCCCAATTCAACCACACACGATAGACAAGACAGGGTATCAGATGGAACCTCAATACTGTAACCTTGGAGGGGTAGACTCTCAGAATTATGGATATTACCCTCATCCAAACGGCTTCAATGCTACTGCATACGGCCAACCCTACGCCACTCCACAACAGAATTACGGAGGTAGAGGAAGGGGTAGAGGACAAGGACGGGGATACCAAGGTCAAAGACAAGGGCAGTGTTATAACTGTGGAAAGGATGGACATTGGGTCAGAGACTGCCCATCCTTAGCCTCTGGAGACCCACCTAGGAGAGGCATGGGAAGATGGAGAAGAAACGGAGGAGGACCTAGAGGCAGGGGAGGATATACCAATTTCTCCCAGAATAATCCATTCCCACAGAATTGACTAGCTAATCTAGTGACCAGCAGTTCACAGTCGGCCCAAGAACCCTTATTAATGTTGCAAATCCAGGATCAATGGTACCCCTTTTTAGTAGACACTGGAGCCGCCATGTCCTCTGTCCAATCGGACCTTAAACTTCCCCGATCCAACAAGACCCAGGAATTATCAGGCTTCCAAGGTCAAAGGACCAAGTATGCTATGTCAGAACCAGTTCAGGTGACCTACAAAAATCAATCTGCAACCCACCAATTTGTAATAACTACCGGCTTGGACTGCAATTTAATGGCCAGAGACTTACTATGTGCATTCCAACTCAAACTTGATTGTGGTGATGAAGGAATAGCAATAGGACATTGGGCAAATAAAAGGCAATGTTATGTTTCGACTACACCTCAATGGTGGTCACTCGACCTCAATGCATCCTCCTATCATGTGACACTGGCATATGATCGAAGTGGAAAGGATAGGACCCTTGAGGAGTATTTTAAAAATCAGGAAGGTACGGAATGGACAATCTACCTCAAGGCTGTAGTAACTGGACCTGAGGGAAAAGCAGAGTTTGTGCAGGTCCCCTTACACTTGTGGAAGCAGCCTTCGACAGTGGCCCCTCATATCACGCGGGAAGTTAACCAGTCTTTCCACGCCAAAGATTTGGGGCCCATGGTAAAACGAGCGATCGATCAGGCAAACCCTGAATGCCACCAGCCGCAACAGTTACCCGGAGGTCTGATGGTCCAATTTTACCAAAACCCTGAGCCTAGCCTGACAGTGGTGCACCGTCATGTAGGGAAAGATATACTGGAGTATGTGAATCCCCAGGTATGGGCCGAAGACCCAACGCATGTAGGTCTAACCGGCATACAACCCATTGAGATCCCAGTGAAGGAAAATGTGACCTTGCCAACGGTACGACAATACCCTTTGAAGCAGCAAGCTATTCCGAGTATAGATAGACTCATTAAGGGATTGTTGGAGCAGGGAATTTTGGTAACATGCCAATCCAGTTGTAATACACCCATCCTAGCTGTTCCGAAAACTGGTAAGCCTGACCAGTATCGCCTAGTGCAGGATTTACGAACAATAAATGCAATTGTTCAGCCACTTCATGCACTGGTACCTAATCCAGCACACATCTTGGCCTCGATACCTGCTGATGCTAAAGTTTTTGCGGTAGTCGACCTCCAGCATGCCTTTTTCTCCCTGCCACTGGCCGCTACTAGCCAATACCTTTTTGCCTTCACGTACAATGGCCAGCAGTATACGTGGACTCGATTACCCCAGGGCTTTGTGAATTCACCCACCCTGTTTTCGCGGTGCCTTCAACAGCAATTACAGACACTGACATTAAATCGTGGCTCTAATCTGATCCAGTATGTGGATGACCTTCTCATTGCCAGCCCTGATGAGCTAAGTAACAGAGAGGACACTATTCAGTTGTTGAACTATCTCTCAGAATTGGGATATGTGGTATCTCCAGCTAAAGTACTAGTGGCTAAGAAGACAGTTAAATTTCTTGGAGTTATGTTATCAGCAGAGAACCGCAGTCTGGAAACCAGTAGAATACAGCCAATATGCGAGACACCAGCCCCTAAAACGGCCAAACAAGTCAGACAGTGGCTGGGAATGGTTAATTATTGTCGACAGTGGATACCTAATATTGCAGTATTAACCAAACATCTGACTCCCTACACGGCTAAAGAGGGAGAGTTTGAGCTGGAACTAGAGGCACAGCAGGCATTTGAGGAATTAAAACAGGATCTGGTCCAAGCACCAGCCCTGGGACGACCCCTGTACGATAGACCATTCCAGTTATACTGCACAGTAATGAACGATTGCTCAACAGCAGTCCTGACCCAGAAGCATGGAGATAAGCATCGACCGGTAGCTTATTATTCATCAAAAATGGATCCGGTAGCTTTAGGACATCCCTATTGCACCCAGATCCTTACAGCCGTCTACAACAGTCTACAGTCAGCCGCTAACATGACACTTCAGCAGGATATTACTGTGTATAGCTGTCACTCAGTCACTGCGTTACTGGGGCAATTGCAGACCCAACACCTGACTACCGCCAGGCAAAATAAGTATGAAATATACTTACTGAACAATCCTAGGCTTACATTTAAACACTGTAGCACTATCAACCCTGCCAGTTTCATTGCAAACCCGCCTTCCGAGAGTGATGAACCAAGCCATGATTGCTTACACCTCATTAAGGATGATACCTCAGTCCGACCTGATTTGTTTGACACTCCTATTACGGATCCCGGTATTACCATGTATACGGATGGCAGTTCTTCAATTGATGACATGGGAAAACGAATTTCTGGTTATGCAATTGTAAATCAGGAAGGTGTCACCTTAGAATCAGCAGCCTTTGAATCCCCTTTTTCTGCCCAGCAAGCCGAACTGTTTGCACTCATACGAGCTTGTACTTTGGGAGAAGGATTACGAATCAATGTATATACAGACTCTAGATATGCCTTTGGAGTAGTTCACGACTTTGGACAATTGTGGAAAAATAGAGGATTTCTAACCTCCTCGGGCAGTCCGATCTCACACCGTCAGTTAGTTTCAGACCTCCTGCAAGCCCTTTTACTCCCCAAACAGATAGCTGTGATTAAATGCTCTGCCCATACCACTGGCCAAAACCCGGTAGATATAGGAAACCGCCGCGCTGATGAGGCGGCCAAAATTGCTTCTAGGAGTCACCAAATGATTGTGCCCCGAATTATGAGGCAGACTAAAAATTCCAACAAGAATCAGTCTACCTCGGAAAAACTAATGCCAACCATCCAAGAGGTGATTAAGTTGCAGGAGGACGCTCCTGATAGTGATAAGCATTTATGGAGAGAATCGGGATGTGTATATAACCCTTTATCAAAACTCTGGACTACTCCCGCGGAACAGACTTGCATGTCTGATGAGTTAGCTCTATGGGTTATTGAATGTGTACACTTTGCTATGTGATGGTTAAGAACTGGACTCGTAAAAGTCTAGATTCAAGGTGGGAAGGTCCATATCAGGTCTTACTAACAACCCCGACTGCAGCTAAGGTCGAGGGAAGAAGCGTATGGGTGCATTCCACCACTGTAAATTGATTGGAGAAACCAATCAAAAGGGGGGGAGATAATCAGTAGATTTCAGTACAGTATATAGTAGATTTTACGAACAATCATTAATTTTATTTTAATTGATCAGCCATTGATAGGAGACTACAGAACTCGTGCTCGGCCTTGATAAAGGTGACTGCAGCTTTACGAGGTCTGGTGTTGTGTTTGGATTGTTTTGGCCTGCCGAAATCCTACTTTTATTATACTTATTATACGATTTTAATTTTTAATTTTTAAAATTTTAGTTTTAAGTTTTTAACTTTTGATCTTGTGTAAGCACTTTGTTTTCCAGATTAATAGTTAATAAGTAGCATTGATTGATCACCAAGAATCAAGATGAGGACTTTATTACTGCTTCTGAGCGTTATCCTGCTCGCGGGCGGGGCGTTCAATCGACTGAAGAAATGTGCCGAAGAGATATTCTCCAGTGCAAAGACAAGAATCTTAAAGCTTTCGGATCCTGGAACGTGACTAAATGGGACTTCTGTAATGGACTATTAAAAAAGGAAATCATCAGAAGAAGAAATTGAATTACTAAATATAGAGGGTGAAGCGAGTGAGATGTTAAAGGAGCAAGTCGAGAAGGAATTAATGGAGGAGGAGTATAATAGACTCAATAAAGTAGAGATGGACCAGTAGGATGAAGCCCAGAATCACTGGGTATCTTAGATGGTTATCATGGAATGATAAAAGGGGGGAATGAGAATATAGAATGCAAAAATAAGGTAACAACTCGCTCCGCATGGCCAAGGACCCTGCCAACCTAAAATGGAGGACCCTGTTAGCCTAAAATGGTGGTGCAATGTCGACATCGCTGAGTCACTTGCATATTGTGAGAGATGATCATGTTAATTCAAGAAACTGAAGGCAGCAGGAAGTAAAATGCTAATATGGCTGGCACCCACGATGTCACACCTTGCTGGTGGAACAATGTAGGGTGGAGTGCAAAGGGTATACTGACAATAGGCGATCCGAAAACACATTACCATGCATTACCATAATGATTAGGTGATCGTGAAACCATTACCTGCATATTTTCTATATTATAAACCATTCAGTGAACTGTGACTTCTTTATTTCAAACTGCCAGGCCAGGACATCACTTTAAACTGTGTACGTGCCTCGCTCGGGATTGGTGTAGAATGTACGATGTGTTAATGTCTTTTCAAAAGTAAAGTATAATAATGTGACCCACTGTATGAAAGATTGCTTGCTCTGGTGGAACCTGTCGAGACTCTGCTGGAGTCAGAACGGTGCTGTATCAGAGTAAGTCTCCCGGGACAACAGAATAAAACAACTGTTGAACTAAACCAGTATTCGACTCAGTGTTTGTACTGAACCAGATTGAGGACCAAAAAAATCCGTTTCAACAGATTCACCCCTAGAAACAGGGACCATCTTTTTAATCGTTGTGCAGTCATCACTGGAACGCCCTTCTTAGGATTAAAGATGGAGACAAGTGGTTGGTGGTCAGTCAGCAAGGTGAACTTCTCCCCATGCAGATAGTGGTTGAATTTTTTTACTCCCCATACTAGGCTGAGGGCCTCCCTGTCAATCTGGGCGTAGTTGCGCTCGGCTGAGGTTAGTGACCGAGACGCAAAGGCTACTGGCCTCTCCAACCCGTCTGGGAATTTGTGCGACAGCACCGCTCCAATACCATAGGGTGATGCATCACATGCCAAACGAATTGGTAGTGCTGGGTTGAAATGGGCCAACATCTCTTTTGATGTGATCAATCCTTTACACTTCTGGAAAGCTCGTCTACGTTCGTCATTCCACTTCCATGGTACCCCTGTTTGCAGTAGGGTGTTCAGTGGGTGTAATAGCGTGGACAAATTTGGTAAGAACTTATGGTAGTAGTTTACCAGCCCGAGGAACGACCTCAGTTGTGACACATTTTCCGGTGCTGGAGCCTTGACTACTGCCTCAATCTTTTCAGGGGACTTATGTAACCCCTCTTCATCGATGACGTGGCCACAATACGAGATCTGCTTCTGGAAAAACTCGCACTTGTGGCGATTAGCTCGTAGCCCATATTCCTTTAATCTGGTGAGCACCTTCTCCAAGTTGGCGAGGACAGGAGCTCAGACTGGGAACGTCTGAGCAACGGACCATCATGGGGTCACTGGGGGAAGTCACTGTGGGTTGGGAAAAATGGTGGGCCTACGACGAAGGGATGTACGTATGCCTATGGGGATCAGCCCGAGTATGCCCAGCAGGGCTGTCCATCGCCTTTGCCACGTGGTGGCAGGACACGGGGTACGGGATGGAGTGGGATAGAAGCGGGGAAACCTGCGTCACCCCTCGTATCCGAGTGCCCATCAATGCCACCGAGCTCCTGGCTCAGGTGAGGAAACCCCTACCCACGCCCAAACCCACTGACGCCCACGGACGTCCGACCAGCACTAGGGGACCTGGGAATGGGTTGGTATTAGTACCGACGGGTAATTTGGTGTACCAGGGAGTGCACTACGCAATTGCATCTGTGGTCCTTAACCTAACAGAAGTTCGCCTACCTGCGTTCTGCCCCCAGAAAACCGAGTTGCTGTATCAGGCTCTGCTGAGGGAAATGTTCCGAAGCTTCTATGAGCTGGATTTTGGGCACATCAGTGTGGCAGACCTGTACACAAAAGAAGACACGACCGAGAGGGGCAGGCAGCGCAGGGGGGTTATGAACGATGTTTTCACTGGGTTTAATACCGGGGCCTCAGTTATGAACAGCCTGGATGATGTGCAGCTGGCCCTACAGATTAATGGGCTAAAGTCTCAGCTGCGCAGCATCCTAGGGAAGGAGAATGTTGTTTTGGGCTCCACGTTTCACGAGGGGTGGCTATGACTGTGCACCTGAAGGAGATTGTCGCCCAGCTAGAGGCTCATGCTCGGACGATAAACACCTTGATTAAGGAGGACCGGCTGGCCTCCGATCAGGCGGCACAGAATGAGGTGTGTGTGCTCTATGGGGCCTGGTTGCTGGGAGAGGGCCGCAGTAACTTGGAAGACCTTAGGCAAGGTCGGGTCTCCTCCTGGATCAGCAACCGGCACCTGGAGGCACTACACCCCTATAGCCGCACCCTCAGCCCATGCCAGCTCCGAGTGGCGTCGGAGGCCTATTCTGTCCCGGTTGACTGTGGGAAATCCAACCACATGATTATGGGTGTGGTTGTGCGAATGCCAGTGATGGGGTCATCCGCCAGACCAGCACCCCTGTATCGTGTGGAGAATGTCGGGGTCATTTGTGGGGGGGTACACGTCTGTTTCACAACGGTCCCACCCTATGTCATTGTGTGGGAGCACACAGTGACGGGTACTGACCTGTCTGGTTGCCGTAGCCGGGGAGCACAGGTGACACTGTGTCCCCAGCACTTGAACGCCTTCAGGAGGTCACAATGCGGGTTTAGCACTGCTGGGGCAGAACCTATAAATTGCACGATGGAGGTAATGGTGCCTGGCCATGTGCCTCCACAGATAGCATATGTAGGTGGTGGGACATATTGTGTCACCACGACTGCCCACCGGTATAGGCACGGCCCGAGTGAGTGGTGTGATATACCGGACGGCAGCTTTTGCTTTAAACCTAGGGCAGAAGTTCAAGTGGCCCAGGAAAGGATCATTCCAATCCCAGAACCCTCCACAATTCACCTCACGGTACAGTACAATGTAAGTGACTTACAGAACTATGTTGCCCGGTTTGGGTGCTCTATACCACTCTTACCTGAGAAACTCACTGCCTTATTGAAGGCAGTGGACCTCAGTCAAAAACATTACTTTACCCTTGAACAGAAAAACAAAGACATAGCTCTTGGGATTGCAGACATACAGTCACCCGTGTGGTGGGAATGGGGAACAAGGGTAGATATCCCTGTCGGGCTTCACATGGCCTCCCACACGCTGGTAATTGTACAACTGGTCATTGTAGTGTATCTCATTATAAACACCTGCAAAGCCAGAAGAGCCCTCAAAGCACACCGGTATCTGAAATTATTCAACAAGCAGCAACAGAAGGACAGCCCAGTATAACCATGAGAAGGATGCCCTTTTGTTTCCAGGCATTCTTTCCTTGTCGGAAACAAAGAGGACCATTCTGATGCACTGTATCACAGCACTACTCGCACCCGGAGCTGGCTAATACCATACACTACGTAAGTTGTCAAAACTTATGTACGGCAGATCACACATTACAAACTTACGCCATCACAGATATATATCTTATACTGTATGGATATGGTGAAAACTGTACAACTTTGCAGGAAAGGACGCAAGGAACACACGCGGCATGGGGTATTGTGTTATGCTCTATGTAATGGAAAAATGTAATACCTTGTTTTGATGTATACCTGAAAGGGGATATTATTATTTTTTTGTTTTTACACTAACTTTGTAAGGGTTATTAGTTAGAGTAAACAACGGTGATGACTGACACTTGGTAGGCCTTTGGATTTTCTTACATGCCAATTGACACATCCCAGCTATACCCGGTTGTGTCAAGATGGGGAACTGTAGGGTTTGAAAATCCACAGCCACGTTTTACCAAAAATTGGATTACCCTATACAGTTTAAAACCAACATTTTCGGCCAAGGCAGAGGTCCCGACAAGCAGGCTGGGATATGGCTGGGACATCCGAATACAGGGGACTGTGGCTCAGAGGCTGTAATGTATGTACCTTTAAGGGGGAAACTACTTTTTACAGCTCATGTATACTGTAGTACCGGCAGTGACCACACCTGTATATAACGTTGAGTAGTAATCTGTACAGATCAGTTGCACTCTGAGCCACGTTGAGTAAACACTGTTTGTACCATTCTCCGCAGTCTGTGTCTGATTATACACGGACGTAACATTGGCGACGAGGCAGGTTCGAACCTACCTGCAACTCTGCATCACCTCCCGGGGATTCGTTCCTGGAGATCAGTGGATTGGAGGTCAAGGCCAGAGACTCGGGCGTTGACCACGGGCAACTGCCCAGTCATCCAGCAGAGACTCGAGAATTGCGGGGGAGGCTGTTGGGGGAGGCTGTCGATAGCCAGGCTTGGCTTTGCAGTCGAGGTGGTCCAGCGAAACGGGCTGGCAACAGGTAGTGCGCAGACCCTTCCCGGACAGCGGCGGGCTAGAGCCCGACCAAACGGCACAGCAAAGGGCCGAGCAGCGTCGACGGGGGAGAGAGAGAGAGAGGGCAGAGCACACAGGGCGCAACCGGTGTTCAGGGGCCGAGCAGCGTCAGAGAGAGGGAGAGAGAGACGCGCAGAAACCCGCGAGGCGCCGCCATTGCCACGAGGACCGCCGGGAGCGGCGTCGGCAGCAGCGGGGGAGGAAGGAAAGCGCGGGAGACGCCATTTTAAGCCATTGGGAGATGCCATTTTAAACCACACCCAAAATGCCGAAGAGTGGCAGTATCACCGCATTTGACAATGAAGTCGCAGATTGGACTACATATGTCGAACGAATAGAGGTGTACTGCAAGGCAAATGAGGTGTCAGATGACAAGAAAGCGTCGGTATTGTTGAATTTAATGGGTGCAAAGACGTATGGGTTATTGCGAAATCTAGTAACCCCAACGAAGCCAATGGAAAAGAGTTTTGAAGACATAGTAACGATACTAAAGGAACATTTAAACCCCACACCGCTGCTGATAGCAGAAAGATTCAAGTTTCACAAACGGAACCAGCATAAGGATGAAAGCAATGCTGATTATTTAACAGAACTGCGCAAACTATCGAAACACTGCCAGTTTGGAGCGGGACTGGCAGATACCTTAAGGGACAAGTTTGTGTGTGGGCTTCAAAGCGAAGGAACCCAGAAACGGCGTTTATCTGAAAAGGACCTTACGCTGGAAAAGGCTTTCAGCATTGCGGTATCATATGAAGCAGCAGCACGGGGCGCTGCAGAGATGCTACAGAGACCGCAAGAATATGGCACAAACGAAATGTCATATGGAACAGAGAAGTGCTATCGCTGCGGCAGAACAACACACGACCAGAATGATTGCTGGTTCAAAGACAAAGTGTGCACACAGTGTGGAAAAGTAGGACACATAGCACGAGTCTGCAGGTCAGGAAAGAAAACCAGCAATAAGAAACCGACCAAAGGAAAAGTACAAGAAGGTACATAAGATAACGGAGAATAGTTCAGATGAACAAAAGAGTGATAACGACTCCGAAAGCAGGGAACTGAGTTGTCTGAAACTACATAATGTCAGAGCGATCATAATATGATCGAGCTCTCAGTCGAGATGGAGAGTGAGGAAATTGAATCAGAGACTAAGGTCCAGAACTTAAATAAAGGGAATTACGAGGGTATGAGACGGGAATTGGGTAAGATTGATTGGGTGGTGTTTCTGGGGGGATTGACAGTGGATAGACAATGGCAAGCATTCAAAGATAGAATGGAAGAATTCCAGAACATGTTTATACCGGTTTGGCATAAAAATAAACCTAAAAAGGTGGCTCAACCGTGGATAACGAGGGAAATTAGGGACAGCATAAAATCAAAAAAAAGGGCATATCAACTGGCAAAAAAAAGCACCAGACCGGAAGATTGGGGGCAGTACAGGATACAGCAAAAGAGGACAAAGGGATTAATCAGGAAGGGGAAAATAGAATACAAAAGTAAACTTGCAGCAAACATAAAGACAGACTGCAAAAGCTTTTATCGGTATATCAGGAGGAAAAGACTGGTAAAATCCCAAGTCGGTCCCTTGCAGTCCGATTCGGGAGAATATATAATGGAGAATAAGGAAATGGCAGACCAATTAAACTCATACTTTGGTTCTGTATTCACAAAGGAGGACACAAATAACCTCCCAGGAATATCGGCAAACATAGGGACTAATGAGAGGGAGGAGCTGACAGAAATTAGTATCTCTAGGGATATGGTGTTGGGTAAGTTGAGGGGACTGAAGGCCGACAAATCCCCGGGGCCTGATAAACTACATCCTAGGGTACTTAAGGAGGTGGCCCTGGAGATAGCAGATGCTCTAAGGATCATCTTCCGGAACTCCATTGACTCGGGAACAGTACCCGTGGATTGGAGGGTAGCTAATGTTACCCCAATATTTAAAAAGGGGGGTAGAGAGAAAGCAGGATATTATAGACCAGTAAGCCTTACATCGGTTGTGGGCAAAATGCTAGAGTCCATTATTAAGGATAAAATAGCGGAGCACTTGACAAATGGGGAAAGGATCGGACAGAGTCAACATGGATTTACAAAGGGTAAATCGTGTTTGACTAATCTGCTGGAATTTTTTGAGGAAGTAACTGGTAAAATAGATGGGGGAGAGCCAGTGGATGTGGTGTACCTTGACTTCCAGAAAGCCTTCGATAAGGTTCCACACAAAAGATTATCATGCAAAATTAAGGCTCATGGGATTGGGGGCAAAGTATTAACGTGGATAGAGAACTGGCTGGCGGATAGAAAACAGAGAGTTGGAATAAACGGCTCGTTTTCGGAGTGGCAGGCAGTGACCAGCGGGGTGCCGCAAGGATCTGTCCTGGGACCCCAGCTGTTCACAATATATATAAATGATCTGGATCAGGGAATTGGATGCAATATTTCCAAATTCGCTGACGACACTAAACTAGGAGGAGGGGTGGGCTCTGATGAGGATGTCAGGAGGCTACAGTGCGATTTGGACAGGTTGGGGGAATGGGCGGATACGTGGCAGATGCACTATAATGTGGATAAATGCGAGGTTATCCACTTTGGGGGTAAAAACAGGAGGGTAGATTATTATCTAAATGGCAATAGATTGGGAGATGGGGAAGTGCAGAGGGACCTGGGTGTTCTTGTGCACCAGTCACTGAAGGAGAGCATGCAGGTGCAACAGGCGATTAAGAAGGCAAATGGTATGTTGGCCTTCATATCAAGGGGGTTCGAGTATAGGAATAGGGATACCTTACTACAGCTGTACAAGGTGCTGGTGAGACCGCATCTGGAGTATTGTGTACAGTTTTGGTCGCCCCATCTGCGGAAGGATGTTCTTGCCATGGAAAGAGTGCAGCGGCGATTCACCAGGCTGATACCTGGAATGGCGGGAATGACCTACGAGGAGAGATTGAATAGTTTGGGCTTGTACTCACTGGAGTTTAGAAGATTGAGAGGGGATCTCATCGAAACATATAAAATTATGGCAGGCCTGGACAGGCTGAATTCAGAGAGAATGTTTCCAATGGCAGGGGAGCACAGAACCAGGGGCCACAGTCTAAAAATAGCGGGCAAATCATTTAAAACAGAGATGAGGAAGAATTTCTTCACTCAAAGAGTGGTGAGCCTGTGGAATTCCCTGCCACAGAGGGCTGTGAAGGCTAATTCAATAAATATTTTCAAGAGAGAATTGGATATATTTCTGAAGGCTAAGGGGATTAAGGGTTACGGAGAAAAGGCGGGGACGGGGTACTGAACTGGTAAGATCAGTTAAGATCTCAGACGAAGATCAGCCATGATCTCATTGAATGGCGGAGCAGGCTCGAAGGGCCGAATGGCCTACTCCTGTTCCTATCTCTATGTTTCTATGTTTCTATGTGATCACAACAGAGGATCACCGAACCATTTGGGTCACTCTCAAGATAGCAGGAGTCCAGGTAAAGATGGAATTGGACACAGGATCAGCCCTAACAGTTATAAACTGACGGGACTACGAGCGGCTATTCTCACACACACCTTTGAGAGACACAAAAATTATTTTGAAGACGTTAACGGGGCAAAAAGTCTACCCCAAAGGTAAAATAAGGGTGACCGTTATATATAACGGTAAGGAAATACCAAAACTAGACCTGTATGTATTACAAGATGGAGGACCACCATTACTGGGACGTGAATGGATCCGGAAAATACAACTGGATTGGCATTCCATACAGGCACTGACTGTGGCTGACAAAAAGGATGACGACGTCACACCTGGGCGACTGTCAAAGATCCTAACTGACGCGAAAGAAGTGTTCCAGCACGGACTCGGAACACTAAAAGGCATGGCAGCGACGATTAAAATTGAAGAAAACGCAAGTCCAAAATTTTTTTAAGGCCAGACCAGTACCTTATGCGATCCGCCCAGCCGTCGAAGCAGAGCTGGAGAGTCTGGAACGTTCAGGTGTACTGTCCAAGGTAGACTGGAGCGAGTGGGCTACACCCATCATCCCTGTGATGAAAAAGTCGTTGAGCAGCATGCCTGGGGAACCAAGGAAGGTTCGCATCTGTGGGGACTTTAAGGTAACAGTGAACCCAGTCCTTCACACCGTACAATATCCACTTCCGCGGATTGAAGATATTTTCGCCTCGCTATCTGGAGGGAAACGCTTCACTAAGATTGATCTGGCCCAGGCGTATCTGCAAATGGAGGTAGAAGAAGCATCAAAAAAATACCTCACAATCAACACCCATAAAGGTCTCTACCAATACAATCGGCTGGTATTCGGGGTAGCATCAGCTCCGGCTATTTGGCAGAGGGCAATGGAACAAGTCCTGCAAGGGATCCCAGGGACCCAGTGTTATTTGGACGACATCCTGGTCACGGGCGAAAATGACAGTGATCACCTTGCCAACCTGGAGCAGGTGCTCACTAGATTGCAGGAATATGGGCTCCGAGCTAACCGCCCCAAATGCGAGTTTTTTAGAAAACAGATCTCGTATTGTGGCCACGTTATCGATAAAGAGGGGTTACATAAGTCCCCAGAGAAGATTGAGGCAGTAGTCAAGGCTCCAGCACCGGAAAATGTGTCACAACTGAGGTCGTTCCTTGGGCTGGTAAACTACTACCATAAGTTCTTGCCAAATTTGTCTACAATACTACACCCACTGAACACCCTACTGCAAACTGGGGTGCCATGGAAGTGGAGTGACGAATGTAGACGAGCTTCCGAGAAGAGCAAAACACTAATCACATCGAAAGAGGTATTGGCCCATTACAACCCAGCATTACCAATTCGGTTGGCATGTGATGCGTCACCCTACGGCATTGGAGCGGTGCTGTCGCACAAATTCTCGGACGGCTCAGAGAGGCCAATAACCTTTGCGTCATGATCACTAACCTCAGCCGAGGGTAACTACGCCCAGATTGACAGGGGGGCCCTCAGCCTAGTGTGGGGAGTGAAAAAGTTCAATCACTATCTGCACGGGCAGAAATTCACCTTGCTGACTGATCACCAGCCTCTTGTCTCCATTTTTAATCCGAAGAAAGGCGTTCCGGTGATGACTGCGCAACGACTACAAAGATGGTCACTTTTTCTAGGGGCGCACCACTATGAGATTGAATATAAGGGCACAAAACAGCATGGAAATGCTGATGGGCTATCACGCCTGCCACTGCCTACTGCGGAGGAAGCACCAGCAGTGGATCCTGTCGAAATATTCCATTCGACTATAGTTGAATACCTACCGGTAACTAACGCTTGTATCGAAAAGGAAACCCGAAATGACCCGACACTGTCTCGGGTATATGATTTGACGGTGAAGGGATGGCCAGCACATGGCGACTCACTGTTGCCAGCATTCTTGACAAGGAGAGAACAGCTGTCAGTGTGCCGGGGGACCTTGATGTGTGGATCCCGAGTGGTAATTCCACCCAAGTTAAGGGATAGAGTGCTCAATGAGCTTCATGAGGTTCATCTGGGAGGGGTAAAAATGAAAAGCCTAGCCAGGGCTTATGTGTGGTGGCCGGGAATCGATAAACAAATCGAGGACCTGGCCAAGAGCTGCTCAGGATGCCAGAAAGTCCAAAATGCACCACCACAGGCCCCTCTACACCCATGGGAGTGGCCCTCATCTCCATGGCAACGGGTGCATATTGATTTTGCTGGTCCATTCATGGACTCAATGTTTTTAATAGCCGTGGATGCGCACTCGAAATGGCCTGAGGTCATCAAAATGTCCTCTACCACCACAGAGAAAACTATTGCAGTCCTACGGACCATTTTTGCCAGGAATGGCTTGCCAGAACAGATTTGCTCCGACAACGGACCACAGTTTGTGTCCGAAGAGTTCCAGAGGTTCTTGAAAAAGAGTGGGATAAGGCATTACACATCCGCCCCGTATCATCCAGCCACAAATGGATTGGCTGAGAGGTTCGTACAAACCTTTAAGAAGGCAATAAAGGCTATGTACAATGACAACATTCCGCTGCAGCACAAGGTGGACAATTTCCTGTTCGCCTACTGGAATGCGACACATGCAGTCACCAACCAGGCCCCAGCCATGATGTTCTTTAACCGAAGGTTAAGATCTCGCCTGGATTTGCTCAGACCAAACGTATGAAGAGATGTTGAGAGTAAGCAATTCCAGCACATCCATGAGAAGCCAACAAGGAGCTTCAATGTAGGGCAACCAGTCTTGGCCCGCGACTACCGAACAGAAAAATGGCAGCCAGGAACGATATGCACACGGCAGGGCCCACTAATGTACACAGTGGACGTTGGGGAGAGCATCATGAGACGCCATGCTGACCAGATCCTACAGTCACAGGAACAAGTCAACCCCATGCCTCGCCCATACGTACCTGGTGATGAACCCGACGTACAGGTAGCATCTACCCCAGAAACAGTAGCATTGGAAGCTGATGAACCAACCGACGACAGGGGGCCAGAATCGCCTCCGCACCAAGAGCAAGACACTCGGGAAAGGCGCTATCCAGAAAGGATCAGGAAGCCTCCCCAAAGACTGAATTTATAAATAGACTATTTTCAGCTAATGTTGCATGTTAAAAGTGTTAATTGTAATTAGTTTGATATTTAATTGTTAAATGAGTGTTATGGTACTGTTAATCTAAAAGGGGAGGAATTGTAATGTATGTACCTTTAAGGGGGGAACTACTTTTTACAGCTCATGTATACTGTAGTACCGGCAGTGACCACACCTGTATATAACGTTGAGTAGTAATCTGTACAGATCAGTTGCAGTCTGAGCCACGTTGAGTAAGCACCGTTTGTACCGTTCTCCGCAGTCTGTGTCTGATTATACACGGACGTAACAGAGGCGAGCCATAGATGTCGGCCAATCGAAGCAGAGTGCATTCTCAAAGGCCAATCAGGGGACCGAGTCAGACCTGAAGCGAGGAAACCCCCGGCCAATGGGGACCACCCGGTCCGGGTTTGAATATGTGACTCACCCCTAATCGGGCTATGAATACAAGCCACCATCACCTTAATCAACTCGGACTAGGGACAATAGTCTTGGGATCACTACAGTTAAGAGGTGGCCCAAACTAATCAAGTCCCAGGACTGACACAATGGGGCAGCAGACTTAGAGGAGCCGATGTGCACTCAAAACAATACCCCTGTCCTCACACCTACCTGTATAAATATGGAACACAAGAAGGACCAAGGTGGAGAGAGAATTATTACCAGAAGAACGAACAGGAGAGCGAGTTAAGACGCTGAGGGAAAAGACGAGCCCGGGAGGGACGAGCTGGGGCGAACTAACATCTAAAGAACTACAACCGCGCTGAGGAGAAGATCCACCATCAGGCCCCAGGCTCAATCGGTATACTGAAGGCTTACTCCGCTACCAGACGGCGCAACATCGCCGCAAGAAGCCGTACCGTATACCAACTCCCGTTCCGGGGACCTCGACAAGAAGACACCAACAACCGAAGTGGCTGTGGAAGATGGCATTCACTCCAGTCATTTCGGGAACCTTTTCCATCAAGCACAAACCAACCAATGACAACCGACCGAAAGCGCAATCAACAAAACCAAACTTCGAGAAAACCTGACCAGACGCAGCAAGGTCCTCTCCGAGGTTCGGGGTACGGCGAACCCCGAGGCACAGGTCGAATTCCGATGACGACAGCAACAACAACAACCCAACAACCGCACTCAAAATTCCATCTGTCAAGGGAGGAGTCTGTGAGTGTAATCCAAGGGCCTGCAACTGTCAGTCTAGTTTAGGTAGGAAAGTGGGTTGGTGGGATTGGACTTGGTAAAGGTAAAACTGTGTAAACATTCTCGTTTTGTCCGTTCTCTCTCATATTTTATTTATAGTTATAAATGTGTGTGTGTGTTTATTACGTTTGTGGTAGAACTTACCTTGGCAAATAAAATTGATTGTCACCTGTTCTTTTCCAAGGACTACTTGTCTCCGAGTGTCTATTTAAAGTGCATCGTTCTCCACCCAAATTCTGGAGTTAGAACCAGATAGGGGCATTAGGGCGCTTCGAACCCGCCAAACAAGGGAACAGCAGACTAGGGAAAAGAGAGAGGACTCCAGGAGCACTTGGGCTCAGGAGTACCCAACAGATTAGGTATAAACTGTGCGGGTCGCCACCGTATTTTAGTCCTCCTCTATAAGCTGTTGTTCTCTATCTCCTTAGAGGGTGTTTAGTGACACCTGTAGGGGGTTTCTCTTGCTTGCTCTGGTCTCCTGCCAGGCTTCTTGCAATAATTACCCGTGAGTGGTTCAACCCACTCGCCCCTACGGTTCTAGACCTTGGACTTAGGTGCAGGGAGCTGTAGTGCAGAAAAACTCAATAGACCAGGTCGAATAGCACGAAATGGATGCCTTTATTGAACAGTTTGCAGCATTATAAAATACATGTCATATGCACAGATTAAAACAACTACAAGCATGCACACATCTATAAACTTAACTCTATAGAAATGGGGAACACACGGCACATCGTGAAAGGGGTAACACATTACAATTACCCTTAACCCCCTCCCCTAAACCTAACTAAGTTTCGATTTGAGGGACTCGGGATCATGCTCACCACTTTAAGAATTGCGAAAAAGGCTTTGCAGCCTTTCGACACAGCTTTCCGTCGTCACGTGGGTTTGGAAGCTTCTGGCGCAGCTTGTTTTCCTCTTGGTTCTCCTGCGATGAGCGCTCGCCGATGTGATGTTGAAGAACTGGAGTACCGGGCCCTGAGTGTCTTCTTCTCCGGCCTGGGTCGTCAATGATCTCCCGATGGTCTTCCCCGGGGCGGGACGCTGGTTCCGAAATGACTCTTTATACAGTCAGAATTGTCCTTCGGATTTCTCCAACGGTGGAGCAGAATTGGAGTACCTGGGCCCTGAGTGTCTTCTTCTCCGGCCTGGGTCGTCGATGATCTCCCGACAAAAGTACCCGGGCCTCCCTCGTCGTCTTCCCGTCGTGGCCGGGCCTTGCCTGGCCGAGCTGGCTTCCAAGCCGAATTCTTCTCGTCGTCCTCTCGTCGTGGCCGGGCCTTGCCTGGCCGAACACCGAACACGTTCCGAACCGAAATTGTTCCGACAGTCCGAACCGAAGTGCTGCTTAGTTCCGATGGAGTCTGTCCCGAAGCGTACCGATGGAGAACTCACTGATGGACTTTACTCAATCCACAGTTATACCTTTTGGAACATTCTTATCTCCCGCCAAATCATAGTCCTGTCTTTGTAATAATTTTGGCGGGCAGAACTCTCTGCAGGGGTGTTTTGTCTTCATAATGGGAGTCGGTGATAGCTTAACTGGCCTTCCTGGGCCGATAATGTCTTTGCTTTGTTACCGTAACTTGGTTTGTATATTGATCGGTCTGGAGATTGCCCTGGACGGCTGTTAAACAGCTTCTCTTTGTACAGTGTAATGGGCTAAAGCGTTCGTTCAATTGTCCGCCCATTTCTTGATGGGTCTCATCCTGCCACCCAAATCTGTCCTGTACTTATAATCTAATCAATATGTATGCTCAGTTCCATGAGTTTCGGCTTCCCGAAACTGGTTTTCGCGGGCTTTTAATGTCCTCAATCCACAAGCCTGTCTGGCTTGCAGTAACAGAAATTCAAATGGTCCCAGAAGCTGGTCACGAGGTCTGGCGGCCATTTTGTGTGCCCTTTTATCAAAGGTTTCTCTGTAAAAGCTTCTTTTGGTCAATAAAGCTGTTTTATTAACCCTACTTTCCTACGTGATTATTTAATGAAAAAATTTCGCGAATCTTACACACCCGACCTGCAGGCTAACATAAGCTGCAAGGGTATAAAGGAGACCGAGGCCCAATACATCAACAGGCACTAAAGACCCCTGCAATTGGGCAGAGCAGAGCCCGATCCCCTTACACTGGAGTCGGCCATTTGGCCCCTCGAGCCTGCTCGGCCATTCAACAAGATCATAGCTGATATTTTACCTCAACTCCACCTTCTAGCACTAGCCCCATGTCCCTTAATTCCCTTCGTTCCCAAAAGTTTATCACTCTCTGTCTTGAATATACTCAACCACTGAGCATCCACAGCTCTCTGGGGTGGAGAATTATAAAGATTCACAACCCTTTGAGGGGGGTAATGAATCTAAAAGCAAGGAAGTGTTGATGAATTTGCACAATATATTGGTTAGACCAAAGTTGGTGTATTGTCTGCAGTTCCAGGCACCTTTTTATCGGAAGGATAGTAGAGCCATGGAAAAGGTACAGTGAAGATTCACTAGAATTATACCAGGAATGAATGGCATCGTTACAAAGAAAGACCCAAATAATTGGGGCATTTTCACTGGAACACTAGATTCCAAAGTAATGAAAGTTGTTGAGAAGCTAAATAGAGAAAGATTTTTCCACTAATTAACAAATCCATATCTACGAGGCATTAAACTGGATTCTCCTCCCGTTGACAGGTTAATGGTAAAGCTCGAGTTCCGCCAGCCACAAGTCCACCACTAACCCATTGAACCTCCCTCCTAGGCCCTCACTATCCATGCAGGGTTAGTTAGGAGCAGTGAGACTCCCTTTATTGGGTTATTACTACTGGGAGAGAGGGGAATAGAGTGCTGTTGCAGTCTTTAAATGGCTGCTGCTAGTTAAAGGGGGATTTGACTCTTTGAACAAAAAGAGGCCGTGTCTGCCCTTTCAGGTGGACATAAAAGATCCCATGACACTATTTTGAAGAAGAGCAGAGGAGTTCTCCCCGGTGTCCTGGTCAATATTTATCCCTCAACCAACATCACTAAAACAGATTAACTGGTCATTATCACGTTGCTGCTTGTGGGAGCTTGCTGTGCGCTTTTCCAACATTACAACAGTGACTACAATCAAAAAAGTACTTAATTGGCTCTAAAAAGCTTTGGGGTGTCCGGAGGTCATGAAAAACACTGTAGAAATGCAAGTCATTCTTTTTTCTTTCTTTCAATAGATGCTTTAAGGGTGACCATGAATGTCACACTTGCTCAGGGACTGTAACAGCAACAACAAATAACAGCTCTGAGTCTGCGCCTTGCACCAGGAGTGGTCATAGATAATGCTGTCTGTCCAAAGAGTAGCAAATAGCTTTACCTGGTCTGGCCTACATGTGACTCCAGACCCACAGCAATGTGGTTAGACTCTTAACTGACCGCCATCAGCTGATGAATCGGTATTCCTCCATGTTGAACAGCACTTTTTTTTTTATTCGTTTATGGGATGTGGGCGTCGCTGGCAAGGCCGGCATTTATTGCCCATCCCTAATTGCCCTTGAGAAGGTGGTGGTGAGCCACCTTCTTGAACCGCTGCAGTCCGTGTGGTGAAGGTACTCCCACAGTGCTGTTATGGAGGGAGTTCCAGGATTTTGACCCAGCGACGATGAAGGAACAGCGATATACTTCCAAGTCAGGATGGTGTGTGACTTGGAGGGAAACTTGGAGGTGGTGGTGCTCCCATGCGCCTGCTGCCCTTGTCCTTCTAGGTGGAAGAGGTCACGGGTTTGGGAGGTGCTGCCGAAGAAACCTTGGCGAGTTGCTGCAGTGCATCTTGTAGATGGTACACACTGCAGCCATGGTACGCCGGTGGTGGAGGGAGTGAATGTTTAAGGTGTGTATGGGGTGCCAATCAAGCGGGCTGCTTTGTCCTGGATGGTGTCGAGCTTCTTGAGAGTTGTTGGAGCTGCACTCATCCAGGCAAGTGGAGAGTATTCCATCACACTCCTTACTTGTGCCTTGTAGATGGTAGAAAGGCTTTGGGGAGTCAGGAGGTGAGACACTCACCACAGAATACCTAGCCTCTGACCTGCTCTTGTTGCCACAGTATTTATGTGGCTGGTCCAGTTATGTTTCTGGTCAATGGTGACCCCCAGGATGTTGATGGTGAGGGATTCGGCGATGGTAATGCCATTGAATGTCATGGGGCGATGGTTAGACTCTCGCTTGTTGGAGATAGTCATTGCCTGGCACTTCTGTGGCGCGAATGTTACCTGCCACTTATCAGCCCAAGCCTGAACGTCGTCCAGGTCTTGTTGCATGCAGGCATAAACTGCTTCATTATCTGAGGAATTGTGAATGGCTGTGAAGATGTTTGTAAATGCTTCAGCCTTGTCTTTTGCACTCACGTGCTGGGCTCCACCATCATTGAGGATGGGAATATTCATGGAGCCTCCTCCTCCTGTTATTTGTTTAATGGTCCACCACCATTCACGACTGGATGTGGCAGAACAGCTTTGATCTGATCCATTGATTGTGGGATTGCTTAGCCCTGTCTATAGCATGCTGCTTTTGCTTTTTAGCATACATGTAGTCCTGTGTTGTAGCTTCCCCAGGGTGGCACCTCATTTTGCACTTGAGTGCAAAAGACAAGGCTGAAGCATTCGCAACCATCTTCAGCCAGAAGTGTCGAGTGGATGATCCATCTCGACCTCCTCCTGAGGTCCCCACCATCACAGAAGCCAGAATTCAGCCAATTCGATCCACTCCATGAAATATCAAGAAACGGCTGAGTGCACTGGATACAGCAAAGGCTATGGGCCCTGACAACATCCCGGCTATCGTGCTGAAGACTTGTGCTTTAGAACTAGCTGCGCCTCTAGCCAAGCTGTTCTGGTACAGCTACAACACTGGCATCTATCCGACAAAGTGGAAAATTGACCAGGTATGTCCTGTCCACAAAAAACAGGACAAATCCAACCCAGCAAATTACTGCCCCATCAGCCGACTCTCAATCATCAGCAAAGTGATGGAAGGTGTCCTTGACAGTGCTATCAAGCGGCACTTACTCACCAATAACCTGCTCATTGATGCCCAGTTCGGGTTCCGCCAGGACCATTTGGCTCCAGACCTCATTACAGCCTTGGTCCAAACATGGACAAAGGAGCTGAATTCCAGAGGTGAAGTGAGAGTGACTGCCCTTGAAATCAAGGCAGCATTTGACGGAGTGTGGCATCAAGGAGCCCTAGTAAAACTGAAGTCAATGGGATTCGGGGGGGAAACGCTCCACTGGCTGGAGTCATATCTTGCACAAAGGAAGATGGTTGTGTTTGTTGGAGACCAATCATCACTGCCCCCAGGACATCGCTGCAGGAGTTACTCAGGGCAGTATCCTCAGCCCAACCATCTTCAGCTGCTTCATCAATGACCTTCCCTTCATCATAAGGTCAGAAGTGGGTATGTTCGCTGATGATTGCACAGTGTTCAGTTCCACTCACAATTCCTCAGATAATGAAGCAGTCCATGCTAGCATGCAGCAAGACCTGGACAATATCCAGTTGATAAGTGGCAAGTAACATTTGCACTACTTAAGTGCCAGGCAATGACCATCGCCAACAAGGGAGAGTCTAACCACCTCTCCTTGACATTCAATGGCATTATCATTGCTGAATCCCCCACTATCAACATCCTCGGGGTCACCATTGACCACAAACTCAACTGGACCAGCCACATAAATACGAAAGAGCAGGCCAGAGGCTGGGTATTCTGCGGCAAGTGTCTCACCTCCTGACTCCCCAAAGCCTTTCCACAAGGCACAAATCAGGAGTGTGACAGAATACTCTCCACTTGCCTGGATGAGTGCAGCTCCAACAACATTCAAGAAGCTCAACACCATCCAGGACAAAGCTGCCCGGTTGATTGGCACCCCATACACCACCTTAAACATTCACTCCCTCCACCAGCAGCGTACCGTGGCTGCAGTGAGTACCATCTACAAGATGCATTGCAGCAGCTCGCCAAGGCTTCTTCGGCAGCACCTCCCAAACCCGCGACCTCTTCCACCTAGAAGGACAAGGGCAGCAGGCGCATGGGAACACCACCACCTCAAAGTTCCCCTCCAAGTCACACACCATCCTGATTTGGAAATATATCGCTGATCCTTCATCGTCGCTGGGTCAAAATCCTGGAACTCCTTCCCTAACAGCACTGCGGGAGTACCTTCACCACACGGACTGCAGCGGTTCAAGAATGTGGCTCATTACCACCTTTTCAAGGGTAATTAGGGATGGGTAATAAATGCTGGCCTTGGCAGCGACGCCCACGTCCCAGAAATGAATAAATTAAAAAAAACAAGTTGTTGCTTAGGCAGGGACCATACATAATTTAAAAAGCAAAAGTCATAGAGTCATAGAGTTATACAGCACGGATAGAGGCCCTTCGGCCCATCGTGTCCACGCCGGCCATCACGCCCTGTCTAATCTAATCCCATATTCCAGCATTTGGTGCCAATCAACCGGGCAGCTTTGTCCTGGATGGTGTTGAGCTTCTTGAATGTTGTTGGAGCTGCACTCATCCAGGCAAGTGGAGAGTATTCCGTCACACTCCTGATTTGTGCCTTGTGGAAAGGCTTTGGGGAGTCAGGAGGTGAGACACTTGCCGCAGAATACCCAGCCTCTGGCCTGCTCTTTCGTATTTATGTGGCTGGTCCAGTTGAGTTTGTGGTCAATGGTGACCCCGAGGATGTTGATAGTGGGGGATTCAGCAATGATAATGCCATTGAATGTCAAGGAGAGGTGGTTAGACTCTCCCTTGTTGGCGATGGTCATTGCCTGGCACTTAAGTATGCTATGGCATTTCAAGTGCTCATCCAAATGCTTCTTGAATGCTGTGAGGGTTCCAGCCTCCACAACCTTTTCGGGCAGTGAGTTCCAGACTCCAACCACCCTCTGGGTGAAAAAGTTCTTTCTCAAATCCCCTCTAAACCTCCCGCCCTTTACCTTGAATCTATGCCCCCTAGTTATTGACCCTTCTACTAAGGGAAAAAGCTCCTTAGTATCCATCCTATCTATGCCCCTCATAATTTTGTACACCTCAATCATGTCCCCCCTCAGCCTCCTCTGCTCCAAGGAAAACAAACCCAATCTGCCCAGTCTCTCTTCATAGCTGAAGCGTTCCAGCCCTGGTAGCATCCTGGTGAATCTCCTCTGCACCCTCTCCAAAGCTATCACATCCTTCCTGTAGTGTGGCGACCAGAACTGCACACAGTATTCCAGCTGTGGCCTAACCAGTGTTTTATACAGCTCCATCATAACCTCCTTGCTCTTATATTCTATGCCTCGGCTAATGAAGGCAAGTATCCCATATGCCTTTTTTACCACCTTATCCACCTGTTCCGCCGCCTTCAGAGATCTGTGTACTTGCACACCCAGATCCCTCTGACCCTCCGTCTTGCCTAGGGTCTTACCATTCATTGTGTATTCCCTTGCCTTGTTAGTCCCCCCAAAGTGCATCACCTCGCACTTTTCCGGGTTAAATTCCATTTGCCACTGTTCCGCCCATCTGACCAACCCATCTATATCGTCCTGCAGACTGAGACTACCCTCCTCGCTATTTACCACCCTACCAATTATTGCATCATCCGCGAACTTACTGATCATACCTTTTACATTCATATCCAAGTCATTAATATAGACCACAAACAGCAAGGGACCCAGCACCGATCCCTGTGGTACCCCACTGGCCACAGGCTTCCAGTCACAAAAACAACCTTCGACCATCACCCTCTGCCTTCTGTCACTAAGCCAGTTTTTTATCCAACGTGCCAAGGCACCCTGGATTCCATGGGCTCTTACCTTCTTGACCAGTCTCCTGTGCGGGACTTTATCGAAGGCCTTACTGAAATCCATGTATACCACATCCACTGCATTGCCCTCATCCACACACCTAGTCACCCCCTCAAAAAATTCAATCAAATTAGTCAGACATGATTTTCTCTTGACAAAGCCATGTTGACTATCCCTGATTAATCCTTGCCTCTCCAAGTGGAGACTGATTTTGTCCCTCAGAATTTTTTCCAATAATTTTCCCACCACTGATGTTAGGCTCACTGGCCTGTAGTTCCCCGGTTTTTCCCTACTCCCCTTCTTGAATAATGGAACTACATTAGCGGTTCTCCAGTCCTCTGGCACATCCCCTGTGGCCAGAGAGGTTCTGAATATATGTGTTAGAGCCCCCGCAATCTCTTCCTTTGCCTCACACAGCAGCCTGGGATACATTTCGTCCGGGCCTGGGGATTTATCCATTTTTAGGCCTGCTAAAACCGCCAATACCTTCTCCCTCTCGAGGTTAATGTGTTCGAGCATATCACAGTCCCCCCGCCCTATTTCTATGTCTACATCGTCCCTCTCCATAGTGAAAACAGATGCAAAAAATTCATTTAGAACCCCTCCTACATCTTCCGGCTCCACACACAGATTGCCACTTTTGTCCCTAATGGGCCCTATTTTTTCCCTAGTTATCCTCTTACCCTTAATATACTTATAAAACACCTTAGGATTTTCCTTTATTTTGCTCGCCAGTGTTATTTCATGGCCCCTCCTTGATCTCCTAATTTCTTTTTTAAGTATCCCCCTGCACTTTTTGTACTCCTCTAGGGCTTCCTCCGTCTTTAGCCTTTTGTATCTGCCAAAAGCCCTCCTTTTTTTCCTAATCCATTCTCGTATATCCCCTGACATCCAAGGTTCCCTGTGGTTTTTGGAACCACCCTTGACCTTTACGGGAACATGTAGCCATTGTATGATCTCAATCTCCCTTCTGAAAGCCTCCCATTGCTCCGATGCGGATTTTCCTACAAGTAGCTGATCCCAGTCCATTTTGGCCAGATCCTGCCTTATCCTATTAAAATCGGCCTTCCCCCAATTTAGAACCTTTATTTCCGGCCCATCCCTGTCCTTTTCCATGACCACCTTAAATCTCACCATATTATGGTCACTGTCACCAAAGTGCTCACCTACTAGCACTTCTTCCACTTGGCCGGCCACATTCCCTAGAATTAGGTCCAGTACCGCCCCCTCTCTTGTAGGACCTTCTACATGCTGGCTCAAAAAGCTCTCCTGGATGCACTTTAAGAATTCTACACCCTCTGTGCCTTTCACACTCTGACTATCCCAGTTAATATTGGGGAAGTTGAAATCCCCCATTATTATTACCCTATTATTTGCACATTTCTCTGAGATTTGCCTACATATCTGTTCTTGAAAAGTGCTTGAAAAGGAGGAATATTACAGGGACATGAGGAAACAAGAGTGGAATAGATAGCTCCGGTTGGAGAGCTAGCCCTGGCAGAAACATAATGGGCCAAATGGTCTTCTTCTGCGCTGATTTCTTTGTTTCTATGAAAATGTCCCAAGGCATTTCACAAAAAGAGGGTTTAGGAACAGACCACTGATCAAGAGTTAGGATAAGACTTCGGGAAGGTGATCAATGTCTCTGTTAAAGAGGAAGGTCTTGAGGGAACCTTTGAAGATGGGAAGAGAGGTAGCAGGGTTTAGAGTTTGGATTTAGGAAGAGAGTGCAAGTGACGCAATGACCCAAGACCCTGCCACGAATAATGGAGCAGAGGCAGGGCAGATACTCAACAGTCAGAAGAGTGGAAGATCGGAGCTCCCGTCAAATCCACACACGTACAATTTTAATACAAACAAGTGCAGATTGTTATCAAGTCCAATAATAATGCTCCCTCTCTAGCAATTAATTGTATACTGGCTCAGTTACGTAGAACTGTTTGTGCAGCTTCTGCATCACTGCAACAGACCTGATACGAGTGGGAGAAGAAAGCCACCTACATGTGGAATATAAAAAAGGTAAGCCCATCTTCTACATGCTCCTATTTTTAATTAACATAACATACATCAGAAGGCCCACACAGAGCTCAGTTTCTATATTACTCCAGATGTCACCACCTCAACTGATGCTAATTATTGCTGTTCGGATGATGTTTTTTTTAAAGTATTGTGCAACTATAAACCTCTCCGCCTCTCTACCTCTCTTTCCTCCTTACAATCTACCTCTTTGACCAAGCTTTTGGTCACCTGCCCTAATTTCTCCTTATTTGGTTCAGTGACAAATTTTGTCTTAAAATACTCCTGTGAAGCACCTTGGAACGTTTTACTGCATTAAAGGCACTATATAAATGCAAGTTGTTATGATTGGTTCATCGTTTAAAAAAAAAATGTTTTAGTTTGTGCTCATCAAGATGAGGGATTAGACATCTTCCCATTTCAGGCATCCAGTGTCTGCATCAAGTAGCCGTAGGTCAGGTAAAGCACAGCTAGATGCAGAATAATGCTTCTTGTATTCTGCCCCAAAACATACCTCCGTCCCAGCCTCAGAAGAGGGCTCCCTACTACAGCAGTATAATACTGTTACCATATCCCAAGATTTTAAGAGAAGGGAGCACTATCTGTGGCTAACTAAGGAAGTAAAGGATGGTATCAAATTGAAAACGAAGGCATACAATGTTGCCAAGATTGGTGGGAGGCCAGAGGATTGGGAAATTTTGAAAAACCAGCAAAGGATGACAAAAAAAATAAAGAGAGGGAAGATGAATTATGAGAGTAAACTGGCAAGAAATATTAAAACAGAAAGTAAGAGCTTCAACAGGTATATAAAAAGGAAGAGAATAGCTAAAGTAAACGTTGGTCCCTTAGAGGATGAGAATGGGGAATTAATAATGGGGTACGGGGAAATGGCAGAGACTCTGAACAAATATTTTGTATCTGTCTTCATGGTAGAAGACACTAACAACATCCCAATAATGGATAATCAAAGGGCCACAGGGAGGGGGGAACTAAAGACAATCACTATCACTAAGGAAAAAGTACTTGGTAAAATAATGGGACTAAAAGACGACAAGTTCCCTGGACCTGATGACCTGCATCCCAGGGTCTTAAAAGAAGTGGCTGCAGAGATAGTGGATGCATTGGCTGTAATATACCAAAATTCCCTGGACTCTGGAGAGGTCCCAGCGGATTGGAAAACCGCAAATGTAACACCCCTATTTAAGAAAGGAGAGAGACAGAAAGCAGGAAACTATAGACCAGTTAGCGTAACATCTGTCGTTGGGAAAATGCTGGAGTTCTTCATTAAGGAAGCTGTAGCAGGGCATTTGGAAAATCATAATGCAGTCAAGCAGAGTCAGCATGGTTTTATGAAATGAAATCATGTTTAACAAATTTGCTGGAGTTCTTTGAGGATGTAACAAGCAGGGTAGATAAGGGTGAGCCAATGGATGTGATGTATTTGGATTTACAGAAGGCATTTGATAAGGTGTCACATAAAAGGTTACTGCATAAGATAAGAGCTCGCGGAGTTGGGGGTAATATATTAACAGGGATAGAGAATTGGCTAACTAACAGAAAGCAGAGAGTCGGGATAAATGGGTAATTTTCCAGTTGGCAAATGATAACTAGTGGAGTGTCACAGGGATCGGTGCTGGGGCCTCAACTATTTACAATCTATATTAATAACTTGGATGAAGGGACCCAGTGTAATGTAGCCAAGTTTGCGGATGATACAAAAATGGGTGGGAAAGCAAGTTGTGCAGCAAAGAATCTGCAAAGGGATATAGACAGGCTAAGTGAGTAGGCAAACATTTGGCAGATGGAGTATAATTTGGGAACGTGCGAGGTTATCCACTTTGGCAGGAAAAATAAAAAAGCAAATTATTATTTAAATGGAGAGAGATTACAAAATGCTACAGTTCAGAGGGACCTGGAGGTCCTTGTGCATGAAACACAAAAAGTTAGCATGAAGGTACAGCAAGTAATCAAAAAGGCAAATGGAATGTTGGCTGTTATTGCAAGGGGGTTGGAGTATAAAAGCAGGGAAGTCCTGCTACAACAGTACAGGGTATTGGTGAGACCACACCTTGAGTACTGCGTACAGCTTTGGTCTCCTTATTTAAGGAAGGATATACTTGCATTGGAGGCAGTTCAGAGACGATTCACTCAGTTGATTCCTGAGATGAGGGGGTTGACTTATGAAGAAAGGTTGAGCAGGTTGGGCCTATACTCATTGGAATTTAGAAGAATGAGAGGTGATCTTATTGAAACATATAAGATACTGAGGGGGCTCGACAAGGTAGATGCAGAGAGGATGTTTCCCTTCGTGGGGAAATCTAGAACTCGAGGGCATAGTTTCAGAATAAAGGGTCGCCCTTTTAGAACTGAGATGAGGAGGAATTTCTTCTCTCAGAGGGTCGTAAATCTGTGGCATTCTCTGCCCAAGAGAGCCGTGGAGGCTGGGTCATTAAATGCATTTAAGGTGGAGATAAACAGATTTTTGCAAGATAAGGGAGTGAAGGGTTATGGGGAGCGGGCAGGGAAGTGGCTTTGAGCCCAAGATCAGCCATGATCTAATTGAATGGCGGAGCAGGCTCGAGGGGCCAAGTGGCCTATTCCTGCTCCTATTTCTTATGTTCAAATCATCTGGTAGCTTCTCTAATTAGAGTTTGTGCTGAATTATGGACTGTTTTATGCTTTAACCCCTGTCGACTAGATATTAGGTTGACACTGTCCAACATTATTTCACATAGACCCTTACAGCCAGCAGACAGAGGTGTCTTTCATCCCATCAATCTAACTGGAATTTAATTCAGGTTCCAGAGGGGAAAGGTCAGCGCCTAGCCCACTCCATCACCCAGTTGCAAGGGTTAATCTTTGAATATTGAGGCTTAACCACAGAATTTTACCAGAAGTCTCATAAGCCTAAACAAATTATCCACGAGAACTTACCTCAGTACTTGCACTACCAATACTGAATTTACACAATTTGTTTGTGTGACTTCTTGTGTATATATTTGTGGAGTTTAAAATAATAAAAAACTTTACTTTTAAAAGAAAAGAAAGAAAATCGGACACCATTAATTTAGTGATCGTATGTTATTTTATTCCACAGGATTCACTCCCCATTGCTCCCAAAGGTAGGCAATCATGGGCAATAAAATTCCTCCAGTCAATAATTTTCTTGAAAGAGTTGGCCCGAGTGCAAAATTGGAAGATCATGTTCTGTAAAGAAAGAAAGAACTTGCATTTCTATAGCGCCTTTCACGACCTCAGGGCACCCCAAAGCGCTTTACAACCAATGAAGCACTTTTTGAAGTGTAGTCACTGTTGTAATATAGGAAATGCGGCAGCCAATTTGCGCACAACACGGTCCCATGGCACTATTTTGAAGAAGAAGAACAAGAAGGTTCTCCCTGAGGTCATGGGCAATGAAATAAATAACCAGATAATCTGTTTTTACTGATGTTGGTTGATGGATAAATATTGGCCATGAAATCAGGGAGAATTTCCTTGTTCTTCACCAAAATAGTGGCATGGGATCTTTTACATCCACCTGAGAGAGCAGACGGGGACTTGGTTTAATGTCTCATCCAAAAGATGATTATCAATCTGTTGCTAAATTTGAAAGTTATGGGAAGTCATCTCATGTTTTTATTATGGTTATGAAGAGATTGCAAAGCCTCTGTTTGAAGAATGGACTCAGTCGAGAATATTTTTGTGGACTTTATGGGCTGAGGGTGTTTTCCCTGTGGCGGGATCGCCCTGTGCAGATGCGTGAGGGACTGGTTTGTTAAAACTCCAGAGAACGCATGGCAGTTGGCTGTGACAAAAGAACTGTCAGTCATCCAGAATGTATGGGTTCGCCGGACAGTCCTGGAAAAAGGGGGTCATTGAACTTGAACTTATTAGAAAGCCACTCTAATATGCAAAAGCACTTCTCACCTCCATCTCAGAAGAGAAGCAGAACAATGAACCCACTAGCCTCTGCCAGCCGAAGAGGAGACAGTTTTTCCCAACACAAAGACCAAAGATATGTCCCAGACTTAGGGCCATTAGTCCAATCACGGAATACTCATGGGTCCGATGATGACCCATCACTGATTAAGCACCAGAGTGCTTAGAAGCAAAAGGATTTTAATGATTGGCGGGAAAGATAGGGCTAGCCAGACTCCTATAAAGATAAATCCTTTCCCACCATTCTCTCTCTCTCTCTCGCTCCCGCTCCAACAAGATCGACCTAACAAGAAGTACCAGAGAAGCCGCCAAGCGGAGCGATCAAAACCGACCGCGTGTGGGAGTAAGCATAGTCTCGAGTGTCCCAAGCCGGTAACCCGATATCCCAGGCGCGCTGGGTGAGTTGTAAGGGCTCTCAGAATTGAAGTTTTTGGGCTATTCAGTGTGGGAGCTTTGTTTGGTTCAGCCAGGTGAAAGGGCTTATGCGACTGGGTAATTCGTTGGTAGGGGCGGAGTTAGAGTCCACCATAGCAACAAGAGAATTCCTGCTTGTTATAGTCCCCAGTTGTGTACTGTATGTATGTTGTTTGTAACCTGGATTTTATTCTCCACAGAGACAGTGATTTCTTTTAGTAGTGCATGTTTTAGCCAGTGTATGTTAGACCAAATAAATATAAGTTTGATTTTTCACTGAAGCATTCCTGTCCGTGACTTATTTCATTTACACTCTGAATAATAATTCCCGGGTATAAAACTTTCGTAAGGCGGGGGCGATTCGAACCGTCTGTCTAGCAATTGGGCTAGGATCAAAAACCGCTTACAGTTATCAGCAAGATAAATTATGTTCCCATGGTTTAGTTCCACAGCACCTGAGGCCCTCTAGTGGCCTGAAGCCACCCAAGTAGCTGTTGTTCATGGGTGAGCTTATGCACAGTTGTGATGGGCTGAATGGCCTCCTTCAGTGCTATAAATTTCTGTGACATTTTGTCACAGCAAGTCCTACTGTGCCAAATGACTTGCTTTAGTATCACAGATGAGCCCAATCCTTTGCTCACCCAATGTTGACATATTTGCACCGTCTAGTGGAGATTGCTAGGTACCAATTAGGACTGGGGACCTTGGCCAATTCTCCTCTCCCAAAGCCAGAGACGCCAGGGACACCAGGGGCAATGATAGAACCATACAAGTTTACAGTGCAGGGTCAGCAAACATCCCCACATCTGGCCCATCATGTTTGTGTAGGTAATTTGCTAGAACAATCCAAAACTAATCAGACAATCTCAATTTCTCCCCGTTATCCTGTTTTTGTCCTCTGTTTGAAATATTTATTTAATTTTCCCTCAGAAGATGTCATTGCTTCTGCCTCAAACTCTCCCTGTGGCAAAGCCTTCCATAATTCACCAACCCACTAAGAAATTTTCTCCTAACCTCTTTCCTGAATCCTTTAGTGACAACTTTGAAGTAATGACCCATATCACTTACTTCCCAATCAGTCTTTCCCTACCTATTCCATTAAAATCCTTCATATTTTTTTTAAAACCGCCACCAAATCCGTTCTTAGCCATTTCAGCGCTAGTGGAAATAGTCCCAGTATCTCAAGTTTCCCTCATAACTATAATTTCCTATTCTGGCATAAACCTGGTGAATCTATGCTGTGTGCGCTCTATGACTTTAATGGCCCAGAAATTCGGGTTGGGGGCTTCCCGCGGGTGCAAGCCCCCGACCTGCACTTACCTAGCGTGCCGGCCACTGTGCTGTGGGCCCGCGTGGGATTCCGATCCTGGGCCTGCTCCAACTGCTGGCGCGCAGTGCTTGCATATCCCAGGGGCGCAGTTAGTTCGAAGCGTCCCCTGGGATCACGTGGGCCATGGAGAGCCAATGGTAGCAGGGAATGCCCATTCATAAAATTGACAGGAAGAGCTGTCAAAACTATAAATACTATAAGCCCCAAAACATCACTAAAACTTCAAATACATTTTTTAAAAAACCACATTTTTAAAATAACTATAAATTACATAAAATAACTATTTTAAGCAATAATTTAAATTTTTGAAAAAATTAATTACATTTTCTAACAGGGCTAAAAATAAACTTACCTTTCTTTAAAGTATTTCAAAATAATAAACCTGTGGAAAAAATGTTTTAATTTTAATTAATTCACAACTTACCTTGTTAAAAGCAGGCCTTGCGCCTGCTTTTTAAAAGTGTAACTGCTGGAGACTTACCCTCCCGGAGAACCCTGCAAAAAAAACGTAAGTTCCAGGCGCACGCGCTGCCTCTCCAGCGCACGCATTCGACCTCTGAACCCCTTCCTTTAAGGGAACAGAAGTTCCGGTTTCCCGCACACGCACAGTGCATGCACGAAACCGGCACTTTTGTTGGGCCTACGGGTGAGTACCCAGCGCGTACTCACCCGTGGAGACCTGAATTTCTGGGCCAATGTGTTTTCCACAATGGGAGACCCAAAACTGCACACAGTACGCTAACTGTGGCCTAATCAATGTTTCATTACTTTACATTTTTCTTCATTGAACTGAATATGCCACCTATCGGCCCACCCTGCCAGCCAATCTACATAATCCTGAAGTTTTTCCACAAATACTTGTCATGGTTTGTCATATTCCCAATTGAGTGTCATCAGCAAATTTCAATATTGTTCCCTGTGGAAATTGACATTATACTTAGCATGCTGGGTAGAATAAAATGTTCAAGTAAAAGAACAAACTTGCTTAGGTTGTAGCTAAAGCAAGAAAAAGTAAATGTGCCACAACGTGTCCAGGACCAAGAGATCTTTCATAATACCCACCCACATTGAGGATGTGATAACAGCTATAATTGACTCACTAGCACAAGGGAGGCATAAGGCTATAGAATAGATAAACTATTAATGATTGCCGCTAGACAAAGAAGCAAAACTATTGAGTAAGCTAATCATCTTGGTAACAAGATGATCAGACATGAGTAAGTAAATCATTTTGGTAACAAGATTCAGACAGAACCTCCTGACAGAATATATGATTAACTAACCTTGTCTGGAGATATTTATGTCCTGCTGACCTTTTGATTGTCCTTGTGCAAACTCTTAATGTGTTTAAGATGATACAATACCATTACACGTGATTTATGGAACGCTTGCTTGTTTGAGTGTATAAATATGCTGCATTCGCTGATGTTCGGTGGAGATGTTGGCCTAGCCTTTGTCCAGGCAGCTCTCCCCTTGTGCAAGTAAAAATTAAACTAACAATCGGACGGTACTGCTTGTGTTTTAGAGTCTTACTCGGAGTCGAGATTTCGACAGTAAAACTTGGAGGTTCCACCGAGATCGCTTACTACCTACCGGTGAGTAAATGGACAAAAACACGATGACTCGCTAAGAACGGACCCTAACTGGCCAGTTATCAGTGGCGCTTAGTCACCAAAGGGGTTCCTCCTTGGACAAGTACAGTAGTGTAGTCTGTTTGTCTCAGCGGGAGTACTGCGATCTGTTAAGACTCATTTCAGGGTTGAGTTGGAAATTTTTGTTATCACTTCCTCTTTCAGCTTGACAGAAAAGGGAGACAGATTTCGAAAACCTGAACCCTGAAAACAGGCCGGGCAGATTGTTGAAAGGAAGGTAAGAAGAGACGTCTGTAGAGGTCCCTGTTTCTTGAAGGAAGGAAACGATTACCCTTGAAAGAAAGGGAGAGATATCCTTGAAATAGAGGAAAAGTAAAAAAAAAGGGACACTCGTCCTTGAAAGATAGGACTTATCCTTGAAAGACAGGATTTTAAAGTAATAAGTTTTACTGTTAAGGACTCAGTCTGTAGGGGCGTACAACGCAGACCGAGAATTGGCTATTTGTTTAGTTAGAGTATAAGAATTTTGATCTGTATACCCCTCTGGGTTTTTGCAATTTTTGTCATCTCTGTAATATTTTTTTAGCTTTGTATTATTGTGCTACTATTGTCTGTGAGCTCTTGGGAAAACATAACAGAGGATTCAACAGGGGAGGTTGGGTCTTAGAAACACTTAAATTGGTAAAGAGTAAAAAGTGATCAGGGGATCGCAACCAATAAAAATGGGAGCCAGAGCAAGTAAAACACCAGAAAAAGGCACACCTGCCTGTTACATGCTCCAGAATTGTGGTCAGATATCAATAGATGACTTACCCAAATGGGTAAAATGGACCAAAAAGGGGAAAAGGCCATTCCCACCAGATGGTACATTTAATCTAGACCGAATAACGTGTCTCGAGGGGTGTCTCTTAGAAAGGGACCCAGGGAGAAGTGGTAGAAAGAAAGTCAAAACTGGCAATTACAACAAAATGGGGGACAAGGTAATGAATTTACCCAGGGAAACGGTTCTACCCAAGCGCAGGCTCACACCCACCCTCAAGCGAATTTTTCATTCCACAACCAGTGGGGAGCACAAAATGCTACCCAGAATCAAAGTGGACAAAGTTTTAATTTACCCTATTCAACATGACGCCTGGGACCTGACCCGCAGATTGCCCAAAAGCAATTACCCCTAATACGATTGCCTGCAGTTTCAACCAATATGACAAAAGAGCCCACCTTAATAATAAATATGGAGGGAAAATAAATTCCTTTTCTGGTAGATACGGGAGCCACCAATTCAGTGTTGACAAAACAATATGCAGAAGGAATTCCGTGTACAGCCAGTAGTGCCAGTTGCGTAGGATTGTCAGGAGTTACTCAGACCATGACTTGGTCAGAACCCTTCAATGTGCAAGTAGATAATTACAGGAATCAACATACCCTTTTACTGTCTCAAGAAGTACCAGTGAATTTATTAGGAAGAGACTTATTATGCAAAATGAAGGCAACGATTGTTTGCTCTGAAAAAGGACTTGAAGTCCATGTTCCCGTAGACAGATGTGGTATGCACCCACTACAGATCAAATTGTCCCCGGTTCTATACGTATGGCAGATTTGTGAAGATGGTCTTAACAAAACATTGTCAACTATTATAGGCTCCCTCCAATTTGTCCTTAGATCGGTGTCCGAATACCAGAAAGAATTGCATTTGGGCCATTGGCATACAGAGCCCCACTGCACAGCCTTTTATGATGAGACAGGAATGGACAAATACCACAAAAGATATTATAAGCCCGTTCTGCAACACAGATATTTGCTGAAAATTCAGAAAATTTTAATTGGTCCCGAAGGCATAACTGTAGTGTATGTACCTTGAAGAAGGAACTATATTCTGCAGCCCCTGTATACTGCAGTACCAGTAGTGACCACCCCTGTATATAAGCCTGTGTAGTAACTTTGTATAGTAGTTCCAGTTTTGTCTCCATTCAGTAAACACCTGTTATAACCAACTTCTGCAGTCCGTGTCTCAATTACACACGGACATTACATTGGCGAAGAACAGATCCGAACTTACCTACAGTTCTGCACCACCTCACGGGGATCCATCCCTGAAGCGAAGTTATTAGAGGTCGAAGCCAGAAGGAAGAAATCCAAAAAGAAAAAAAAACAAACAGAAGTAACGGGCGTCGCCCGTGGGCAACCACCCTCTGATTCATCGAATTCGAAGATTTGCAGGAGAGGCTGTCGAGAGCTGGGCTCGGTTATCCAGTCTATGGTGTTCCAGCTAATCGGGCTGGTGGCAGGTGGTACACTGATCCTTCCTGGGCTGCGGCAGGCTAGAGCTCGATCGGGTGGCTTTTCAACGGGGCTGAGCAGCGTTGTCGGGAAGAGGAGAGAGAGGGTGGAGCACACAGGGCGCGGCCGGTGCTACGAAGCCGGGCAGCGTACAGACCCGAGAAGAGGGAGGGAAGTGTCCCATAGGGTCTGCTCTGACGACGGGAACAGTAATTAAAATAAAAGAAAAAGAAATTAGAAGCGCAGAAAGCCGCGAGGAGCTGCAGTTTGCCACGGGGACCGCGGAGAGCGGCGTTGGCAGCAGCGCGGGGGGAAGTGAGTGAAGACCATAGGGCATCGCCATCAAGGCATAAAAATGCCAGCAACAGCGCTGGCAGCAGCGGAAAAGGCAGAAAGCGTGGGAGGCGCCATCTTAATCCAGCGGGGAAGAAGGCAAAGCGCGGGAGGTGCCATTTTGTTCAATCGGGGAAGAAGGCAAAGCGCGGGAGGCGCCATCTTAGATCTCCAAGATGCCGAAGACTGGCAATATCACTGCCTTCGATAATGCAATAGAAGACTGGACCACGTATGTGGAAAGAGTCGAAGTATATTGCAAGGCAAATGAAGTAGCCAATGAGAAAAAGGCATCGGTACTACTAAACTTAATGGGCGCAAGAATGTACGGCCTATTGCGGAACCTGATCACTCCAGTCAAACCGATGGCGAAGAGTTTTAACGAAATTGTTGATATCCTACAGGAACACCTAAATCCTACACCGCTGCTGATAGCAGAAAGATTTAAATTCCACAAGAGAAATCAGCATAAAGATGAGAGCAATGCTGATTACCTTACAGAACTACGCAAGCTATCAAAGCACTGCCAGTTCGGAGCAGGACTGGCAGATACCCTACGGGACAAATTTGTCTGTGGACTCCTGAGTGAAGGAACCCAGAAGAGGTTACTCTCAAAGAAAGAGCTGACGCTAGATAAGGCTTTCAGCGTGGCAGTATTGTACAAAGCAGCAGCAAGGGGAGCTGCGGAAATACAGCAAAAGCCACAGGAATACGGCACCCATGAAATGGCACGGGGATTTGAAAAATGTTATCGCTGCGGCAGAACAACCCATGACCAGAAGGACTGCTGGTCCAAGAACAAAACATGCAGGCAATGCGGAAAGATGGGACACATTGCACGAGTTTGCAGGTCCGGGAAGAAGACTAATGACAACAAAAAGACTACTAAGGAACAGTACAGGAAAGTACAAAAGATGACGGACAGTAGTTCCGAAGACCAGAAGAGCGATAGTGAATCCGGGAACAAGAGACTAAGCTGTCTCAAACTACACAACGTAATCGCAAAAGAGGATCACCGAACCATTTGGGTCACCCTCACGATAGCAGGGTCCCAAGTCAAAATGGAATTGGATACAGGATCAGCCCTGGCCGTCATGAATCGACGAGACTACGAGCGGCTATTCTCACACATACCCTTGAAAGACACATCCATTGTCTTGAAGACATATACGGGGCAGAAAGTATACCCCAGAGGGAAAATAAGAGTGCCTGTCGAATACAACGGCAAGGAAATACAGAAATTGTATCTGTACATACTGCAAGATGGTGGACCACCGTTATTGGGATGTGAATGGATCAGAAAGATAAGTTTAGACTGGCACTCCATTCAGGCACTGACTGTGGCTGGTAAAAAGGATGAAGACGTCACTCCTGGACGATTGTCAAAAATCTTAGCTAACGCTAAAGAGGTATTTCAACAAGGACTGGGAACTCTTAAAGGTGTAACCGCCTCGATAAAAATAGAAGAGAATGCAATTCCCAAGTTTTTCAAAGCAAGACCGGTACCGTATGCAATTCGCCCAGCCGTCGAGGCAGAGCTGGAGAATCTGGAGAATGCAGGCGTGTTATCTAAGGTAGACTGGAGCGAGTGGGTGACACCCATCGTTCCTGTCATGAAGAAAACGTTAAACAATAAGTCTGAGGAGCCAAGGAAGGTTCGCATCTGTGGGGACTTCAAGGTGACTGTGAACCCAGTCCTTCACACAGTACAGTATCCTCTTCCGAGGATAGAAGATATTTTCGCCTCACTATCTGGAGGGAAACGTTTTACAAAAATTGACCTAGCGCAAGCATATTTGCAGATGGAGGTTGAAGAATCCTCTAGGAAATATCTCACGATAAACACTCACAAAAGTCTTTACCAGTATAATCGACTGGTATTCGGAGTAGCATCAGCTCTGGCTATATGGCAAAGAGTGATGGAACAAGTCCTGCAAGGGATTCCAGGGACTCAGTGTTACTTGGACGACATCCAAGTGACAGGTGAAAATGACAGTGAACACCTTGCCAACCTAGAGCAGGTGCTCACTAGACTAAGAGAACATGGGCTACGAGCCAATCGCCCCAATTGCGAGTTTTTAAAGAAACAAATATCGTATTGTGGCCACATGATTGATGAAGAGGGGTTACATAAGTCCCCTGACAAAATTGAAGCGGTAGTTAAGGCTCCAGCGCCTAAAAATGTGTCGTAACTGAGGTCATTCCTGGGATTGGTGAATTACTACCATAAGTTTTTGCCGAATTTGTCCACAATTCTGCACCCACTGAACGCCCTGCTACAAACTGGAGTAGCATGGAAATGGAGCGATGAATGTAAGCGGGCCTTTCAGAAGTGTAAAGGCCTGATCACTTCAAGAGAAGTATTGGCTCACCACAACCCATCACTACCGATAAGACTGGCGTGTGATGCATCTCCCTACGGCGTTGGAGGGGTACTGTCACATAAATCCCTTGATGGTTCAGAGAGGCCGATAGCTTTTGCGTCACGCTCGTTAACTGCAGCCGAGCGTAACTACGCCCAGATTGACAGAGAGGCCCTCAGCCTGGTGTGGGGGGTGAAGAAGTTCAATCACTGCCTGCACGGACAGAAATTTACTCTACTAACTGATCAACCTCTTGTCTCCATTTTCAACCCTAAGAAGGGCGTCCCGATAATGACAGCACAACGGCTACAGAGGTGGTCCCTTTTCCTAGAGGCACACTAATATGACATCGAGTACAAAGGAACTAAACAGCATGGGAATGCTGATGGATTGTCGCGCCTACCGTTGCCGACAGTGGAAGAAGCACCTGCAGTGGATCCTGTGGAGATATTCCACTCGACCATAGTCGAATGTCTACCTGTGACGAATGCAAACATAGAAAAGGAAACACGAAATGACCCGACACTCTCCAGGGTCTATGATTTAACGGTGAAGGGATGGCCAGCACATGGCGAACCACTGTTGCCAGTATTCTCGCCGAGAAGAGAACAGCTGTCAGTGTGCCGAGGAACCTTGATGTGTGGATCCAGAGTAGTAATTCCACCCAAATTGACGGATAGAGTGCTCAATGAGCTTCATGAGGGTCATCTGGGAGGGGTAAAAATGAAGAACTTAGCCAGAGCGTTTGTGTGGTGGCCAGGAATCGATAGAGAAATCGAAGAGATGACCAAGAGCTGTACAGGATGCCAGAAGGTCCAAAACGCCCCACCACAAGCCCCTCTACATCCATGGGAGTGGCCCTCATCCCCATGGCAAAGGGTACACATTGATTTTGCTGGTCCATTTATAGACTCGACGTTTTTAATTGCGGTGGATACACATTCAAAGTGGCCAGAGGTAATAAAAATGTCCTCAACCACCACAGAAAAAACTATCACAGTCTTACGAACCATATTCGCCAGAAATGGGCTGCCTGAACAGATTTGCTCTGACAATGGACCACAGTTTGTGTCTGAAGAGTTCCGGAGGTTCTTAAAGAACAATGGTGTTAAGCATTACACATCCGCCCCATATCATCCAGCCACCAATGGATTGGCTGAGAGGTTCGTTCAAACATTCAAGAAGGCTATCAAGGCAATGTGTAATGAAGACATACCCCTACAACACAAGGTGGATAACTTCTTGTTTGCCTACCGGAATGCGACACATGCGGTTACCAACCAAACTCCAGCCATGATGTTCTTCAATCGAAGACTAAGATGCCGCTTGGATTTGGTTAAGCCAAACGTCAGAAGAGATGTGGAGAACAGGCAGTTTCAGAATATGAATGAAAGGCCAACCAGGAGTTTCAAGATAGGTCAACCAGTTTTGGCCCGGGACTACCGCACAGAGAAATGGCAGCCAGGAACAATCTGCACACGGCAAGGACCTCTAATGTATACCGTGGACGTTGGAGAGAGCATTGTAAGACGCCATGCTGACCAGATTCTAGAGTCACTGGAAAACTTCAAATCTACACCACGATCCTATACACCTGGTGATGAAACCGAAGTACCAATTGCATCTACCTCAGAATCGGTGATATTGGAAGCAGACGAACCAAACAACGACATTGATCCCGAATCAACTTTGCCAGAAGAACCTGATACCCCAAAGAGGCGTTATCCGGACAGAATCAGGAAGCCTCCTCAAAGACTGAATTTATAATTGATTAACTTCAGCTAATGTATATAGCAACTGTAATTGTAAATATGTTATTTAATTATTAATCGAATGTTATGTACTGTTTAGCTAAAAGGGGAGGAATTGAAGAAGGAACTATATTCTGCAGCCCCTGTATACTGCAGTACCAGTAGTGACCACCCCTGTATATAAGCCTGTGCAGTAACTTTGTATAGTAGTTCCAGTTTTGACTCCATTCAGTAAACACCTGTTATAACCAACTTCTGCAGTCCGTGTCTCAATTACACATGGACATTACAATAACCGCCGCTGTTCTTTTACCCATGGAAACATGGGACCTGTTTGAAGAAAAAGACAGTAAACCACATTGCACCCTAGTGGTGGCACAAGGACATGCACCAAGGGACTTGGGACCAATGGTTAAAAGAATGGGAGGACTAGGAATAGAAAAAGAGTGGCAAGTGCCTCAGGGTACCTTGGTCCAGTATGAAGAAAAGCAGGGATATGGGGTGGAATTGCAGACAAGCCTGCTGTTCGAAGGCAAATTTGAGGCAAGGGTGTTGGACATCCATAACTTCCTGCTCCTACCAGAAGTAGAGAAACTTCTGAGTCAAATCCCCAAGCAAGTATGGTCTAGCCACCCCAATGAGGTCAGAAAGATGTTAACTGCACAACCCTACAAGGTTACCCTCAATCCTGCAATCCCACTCCCAAGAAAGGCACAATATCCTCTCTCCCAAGCAGCAGAACAAGGCATTGAACCAGTAATCAAGTCCTTACTTGACCAGGGCATTATAATACCAACAAGAAGTTGGTTTGCCGGGATGCCTGCCCGCACTCGCCGCCGCTTACTATGCTGTACAACAAGCACAAACTGTGACTCTAAAACATCATACAGTACTACATGTCGAGGTGCTGTTAACCAAATACGCCACTCAACACCTAACATCAGCACGTACCATTAAGTACGAGGTAGAATTACTGTCCAATTCAAACTTGACCATAAAGCGATGCGCAACCCTAAATCCAGCTACGCTCCTCCCGACCATTGAGGATGGCACACCCCACTGCTGTGAGACGGTAACCCAGCTGGTCACCAAACCCCGAGTGGATTTAAGTGAAACACAGCTAGAAAATCCAGATTTAATATATTTCTTCAACGGCTCAGCCCTCCGAGATGACAAAGGTACTTCCTGCACTGGCTACACCATCACGACGGACAATTCAACTGTAGAGGCAATGTCGTTACCAAACTCCTTTTCAGCACAACAAGCAGAACTATTCGCGCTCACAAGAGCATGTATCTTGGCCACAGACAAAACTGTTAATATTTATACAGATTCAAGGTATGCCTTTGGAGTTGCCCATGATTATGGACAGATCTGGAAATTTAGGGGTTACTTGACCTCCGCAGGCTCAATGATCAAGAATGCAGAACAAATTGACAATCTTTTACGTGCTGTCCAGTGTCCACGTAAAATTGCTATTATTAAATGTCAAGCACACACAGGCAATCAGGACCAAATTGCATTGGGCAATGATAGGGCTGACAGGGCTGCAAAAGGTGCTGCTTTGTCAAATACAGGTTCCCAGGTGTCAGCCTATGTTCTTAAAAACACAAAACCCGTTGATTTGCCGCCCACATTGGACGATGTATTGGCCTTTCAGTCACAGGCCAGTACTGAGGAGGTGTTAGCCTGGGCACAAGATCAATGTGATAAAACACCTAAGGGAGTGTGGGTTCACCATGACGGCCGCGCGGTGGCACCCAGATCTTTGCTCCCATGGATTGCCCGCTGTGTTCATACTTTCACACATGCGGGCAAAGGGGGGATGGCAGACTATATCGCAGACATGGTACGCACTGGGTATTTCGGCAATTGCAAAACAAATTAGTGAAAAGTGTACTACCTGTCAGACGATGAATCCGGGAAAAACAGAGAAGGTATAGTCTGCCTCCCACCCAAATCCAACAGGACCTTTTGTGAATTTGCAAATGGATTTTATTGAATTACCCGCATGTGAAGTAAGATTTAAAAATGAGCGTAACAGGGCACGTTTAGCAGAACGCAATTGCGCAGCAGAATGTTTAAAGATGAAATGTACTAATTATCCTATGTTTAATTGCAGAAATGACCATACCAGTTTAGAGAGATGAAACTTACAAAAAGAGACACTGACATAACCCTTTTCTGGAAAAACGAAACTTAGTAGTGGTCAAGAGAGAGAGGGACTCGTTTCTCAGAAATCACATGACCTGATGACTCATTTCCAAGAAATCAGAGGGTCCACAGGCCCCTGCAGTGAAAAGTGAAACTTATGTTATAGGCTACCTTGTAGAAGTTAGACACACCTAGTTAGTGATTAATGTATAGACTTTTAAATCGATTGGACCTCTGGAGTAGGAGGTCTCGGAATATGTGTATAACTGTGTAAACCTCAAGAGATTCGGTGGAGTTGGAGCCTTGTGTTGGGACGCAAGAGCCATAGCTCCCCAGGCCTGAATAAACCGTTTTTACTTCAATTATTGGGTCTGTCTTTCTTACAACAAGCCAGTGTAGTCGACTTTGTATATCACTTAGTCCACACTTTGGGGGCTTACATCACTTGGCGACGAGGATGGGATGCGCGTTCTGAACCAGACTCTCGGACAGCGTTAACCTAAGACGGGTGAGTATGTTTTAATTACCACCTGTAAAATTAGGGGTTAATCGCTGGCGAGACATTGAGTCAGAATCGATGTATAAAAGAACTATAAGGAGAAAGACACCCTTAATTGAAGGCGGTTAAAAAGATAGGGATAAGGAGTGCCCTAAGCCGTATAGCGGCAAACCGACAGAGGCGGAAAGACCCCTACCCCGGGAGGCAGGAAATCCTCATTTAGCCGTGTGGCGGCAAACCGACAGGGGCGGAAAGACCCCTACCCCGGGAGGCGGGAAATCCTCATTTAGCCGTGTGGCGGCAAACCGACAGGGGCGGAAAGACCCCTACCCTGGGAGGCGGGAAATCCTCATTTAGCCGTGTGGCGGCAAACCGACAGGGGCGGAAAGACCCCTACCCCAGGAGGCGGGAAATCCTCATTTAGCCGTGTGGCGGCAAACCGACAGGGGCGGAAAGACCCCTACCCCGGGAGGCGGGAAATCCTCTTTATCTGTGAGACGGCGAAATCTCAACAATTGAATGAATGGGTGCACCGTGGTGAGTGAATGAGACAAAACCTTACGGTCATAAAGAGGTTAGAACGGACAAGGGTGAGGTCTGTCCCCAGCACCTAGCCTGAGCCTGAATTAAGAGGACAGTAGTCCCACGTGACGGCCAGGATCAAGTAGGACGCCAAGAGCTACAGACCCCACAGTACCGAAACCTCGGAACTAAAGGGTTGGTGTGTGTCTAACGAAACGAAGTGACTAACAGAAAGCAAGAAACTAACTAAGGTGACGCTATAGGGGCGAACAACGTAGCGTACAAATCTAATTCACCAATACCGTGAATTAAGCATTAAACATAGCAGTTAGTTATGACTCAGAGGGTGGAAGAAGAATCCTCAAGGGACCTGGATTCTATAACCCGACTCCTGGAAAATAAAAAGAAACAGTGCAGAGAGCCAAAGGCTTGGTGGGGAGGAGCTAAAGATAAAGAGGCAACAGATAATGTAAGGAATTGAAACAGAAGGGAGAGATAAAGAAGGAAAAAGATCTAATTTGCAGGCGAACCAATTTGAAACCCCAGCAAAAAAAAAACAAACAAACAGGGATTTGGAAACTAGGGAAAGCTGTTGAGTCAGATTTAAAAAGGAAGGAAAAGATAAACTTAAAGCTTTACCAACATGGAAGTTATTAGCATCTGTACCAAGACAAGTAAAACACGAGATTTGCTGAGTGAAAGGAACCTTAGACATATGCTGAAATTACAGTTTGTATAAAAATGTGTGAGTGTGGATGTTTTCCTGATTAGGAATGTTTAAGAGGATTCAATATTCCTTTGTCTGAAAATCTGTCCGTTAAGAAAAAGAACTGTCTGCTGTGTGTTGTAGCTCCACCCATTTCTCTGTGTTAAAGTAAAAGCATTTAACCCCTTTGTCTTGTCTTGTATTTTGGAAGTTTAAGAATGTGCAAATAAGATTGTGCCCTCAGAATGAAAAAAACCTATTACAATTTAAGTTAAGCTGGAGTGTAAAAACTGAGAAGAGCAACAAAAAGTTTGTTTAATGAAAGATTAAGTTTCAGTCTAAGATCTAACCTTGAAGTTATGAGGTAAATTAACCTATTAAAACCAGACTTTCATTGTGGCCACAGTGAAATTCTGGTTGATGTAAATTGGTGTAGTCCGAATTGAATAAGATAACTCCACTCCGCAAGAATATCTGATAGCGGCAGGTCCCTTTACAATATTTAATTGACTATGGTACTGGAAGCCTTATAGAAGGCGGGACTAGAGTTAAACCTTAGAAAGGTATAGGTAGGGAAGGATGAAGTAGTCGACCTAGGATACATAGTGACACAAGGGAAGAGACAAATGCCCAAAAACAGATGGGAGGGGCATTAGGACTGGCTGCGTGCTTTGATTGCTCGCAAGCTTCTAGGGATGGCAGCAGGAAGGGACCACGCCAGAGAGGGGAGGGGGATCCGAGGATGTTTGTTGATGCATTGGTAGGGGGCCGACAGTGCAAAATGTTAATAGACACAGGAGCCACAATCTCATTGACAGACTTACCCTTGCCCTGAACGAAACTTTCAGTTAGTATAGCAGGAATCGGTGGACGAAGAATCAGGGCTTATAAGAGCGAAACAGTCTTACTAGAAATTGGATGTATAATAATATAATATAATAATAATAATAATACCTACACAGCGAGAACACGGAAGGAACAATCCTAGGGATAGATACACTGCGAGAAGTAGGAGCTTTAGTCGACCCTAAAGCGAATGAAGTGTACTGGCCCCCAGATTATAAGTCAAACAAACAGGCAGGCCCGGGAAACAAAGTAGAAATGGCCCAGCCTATACAGGATTTGATCAAAGGGGGGTAGCCAAAGGAAAAAGTGTAATAAACCTATATAGATAGTCGGAATGCCTTTGGGGTGGTGTCTGATTACATGATAGCGGGAGTAGGCAGGGATATATGACACCAGGAGAAGGACCCATAAGACACAAGAATATAACCAAGGAATTAGTAGGAACCTCTCTCCTACCCAAAGAGTGCATAATAATAAATTAAAGCACACAAGAGGATGGGCAGCTAAACGAGCAATTGAGAGAGGGAATCTGACCAATGAAGCCCAAATGTTCATGTTGAATCAAAGTGTGAAACCACAACTGTCTTTCAGTCAGGGATGTTTTTTGGGTTGCGTGAAGTGACGCAATAATGTTTAGCTCCACCTTCAAAAGCCTGCGAAGGATTTAACCCTTTCCACTGACAGCTGTTTGAGTTCACCAAGCAACAACTTCAGTATTACTGAATAGAATTTAAAGATATTGGACATTAATAAATGTAAATTTCTTAATGTTGAGTTAATATTTCCCCACAGTAATAGAAGGAAAATTAGGATTTGATAAATGGAAGTTATCTTATAAACTAATTGCAGCACCGTCTCAAACGGCAGGGAGACTGCTTGGGAAGCTGTCCTGTTACCCAAAGATAAATCTGGACAGATAGTTAGAGACATGAGGCCAAAGACCAACAGATTATACGGGATCGAGAACAGGATACACGGGACGACCAGAAGGAGGTCTTAGCAATAGATAGCAAAGTGATAGCAGAAATAATACCAGCCAAACCAGGGCTAGCACCTAGATGGTCAGGACCTTATGAAGTATTAATGAATAATGACACATGTGCTCATGTAGATGGGTCTGGAACGGGTAAAGGAAGGTGGAAACACTGGACTCAGTTAAAAATATATAAGAAAGACAATGAGTAAACCAGAGATGGGGCCCTTTTTGACAGAGTGAGGAGTATACTAGAAGATATAAAGAATGGGAAGGGGAGTTACTACATATATCAATAATAGGGCTGTGTATGATGATAATAGGCTGTGTATGATGATAATATTATATGCCATAGTTTGCATCTTCAGGTATGTCTGGGGACAGAGCCACAGAACAAGAAATGAACCAGATGTACAGCATTTTGAACTGATAAAATGGATAAGAGCAGAATAATTCTAACTGGCTGGTGACGACCAGCCCCCTTTTTGTAATTACAGGAACATTGGACGTCCGGAATGAGATGGAGCGTCCTCGCCTTGATTCTAGGGATAAATATAAGTATTGCCATTATCGAGGGGGATTAGTAATAAGGAGAACACAGGATGAGGTGTATTTTAGTGTAGCACAGAGAGTTACTAAGCTTGCCATTAATAGGAGTACTTTTGAGATACAAAACAAACCTGGAACTCCCTGTGGGTAAAACAATTAGAGGATCCACAGGAGAAAAAATCTATCTTACAAAGATGTAAGAAACGGGGAGTATTGGAAACGACCGGAGCAGGGTATGCAGCCGGGTTAGCAACAGTTAATAGCTTGGACATAGAAGGAGTAAACGAAGGAGTAGAAGAATTACAAGCAAAAATAGAGAAGTTACTAAAACAAGCTACTGGAAATAGCCGGCAATTGACACTGGCAGGGAAACTAAACAATAATGCAATTGTCGGGGGTGGAAGAGATAGTAGCCCCCCATGCAGAAACAATCAATACAATTATTGATAGACTTAATAATGCTTCTCACCAAACCGATAAGGAACTAATATGTGCCACGTAGGGCTCATGGCTATTGTCGAATGCTCAGCATAACATGAGGCAAATAAATAATGAACAGATCCCTGATTGGATTACTAATAAGGATCTGGAACCTTGGATTGACACAAATAAAAGCCTATGTAAGGAATGTAAAATGGGACAAGTATACCAGGCAGGCGATTGTCTGACCCCATGGACTAAGATGATTGGCTTTGTACTGGCCATCCCACAATTCCCAGAAGGGGGACAACCCCGATACGATGTGATTAATATAGGAGAAGTACAAAGGGAAAGTGGGTTAAATATCATGATGTCCCTACCAAGGCGCTTTGGGAAAGGGATGAAGATAATAAACAGAAGAATGAAACCTAAAGGGGGGTGGTAGTGGACGGGTGCCACCACAAGGGAAGGACATGGGTGTGCACTCACCCCCCCACCGAGGGAGCCACATCCGAGTGCGGATTTGCGTAAATTACTAATTGCACCCTCGAGGTTCACCCAAGGGGATACACCGGACCTGGGTAGCATCAAGGAACAATGGGACCTGTTGTGTCACCACAATTGAACAGAAATATGAATATCAAGATATGGCTTATACCATTCCCCAACCAAACCGTTGTATTGGTCTAAAGATACCTATACAGATAGGAAAACCTGGTCATTTGATAATATGAGACTTACTAAAAAGGGTTGAAACTTATGTCATACCAGAGCCCAAGGCAATTCCTAAGTTAGAGGAAGCTTGCCAGAAGTTACGGCAGGAAACGAAGGAAATTTTAAAGTACTATCATAAAATAGAAGAAGGCTTAAAGAAACAACAAAAAGACATTAGCACAACATTAGAGGAAACTCACCCACTTCCTCATATTTTGATAATTGGGGACCAGGATGGTCGGGGACTGTGGGCGCCTCGGTGGTACAAGGCATAATGATATTCCTCTTGATTGTTATTCTGATATATTGTGTATTTTTATTTCTCCAGTGCCTTTGTGCCAGAATGAGTAAGGCCGAAATTGGTGCGGTGAAAGAAGTAGAGCCTGAGGAGGGGCAGGTAGCGATGTTAAGAATGGACAACTCCCCCGCCTCTCCAAGGCAAATGGTGTAAGACGCGATGGGAAGCCCTGAAATTATATGGGATTAATTGGGCATGGTAATTAAAGACCGGGCCGGCCAACCGTAAGATGGAGGTGGCAGAAGGAGGGTGGCAGAAGGAGGGTGGTGAATGAGGATTGGTGTGTGATGACAGTCTCGAATTGGCACGTCACACACCCCACGTGGGAATGAGGGACAGGCTTGAGCAGAAAAGCCTCAACCATTAGTGCAGGGTCTAAGGGGCCCTGGGAATGGTTACACCAGAAGGAGTGCATAAAGGAAAGCCCACCCTAAAGGAAAGACCACCGTAAAGGAAAGACCACCATACCACAGGGGGGGAAGTCGGCCTCCAAATTAATAAGACATATACATGTATAACCTAGACTGGTGGAAGGCCAGGGAGTGCACGCTTTGGCAGACACCAGGCAGTGGAAATACATGTTGACCTGTTTTGGAACAATTGTCCAAAAGGTCAAAAGGAGGGACTGAAGTAAGATTTAAAAATGAGCGTAACAGGGCACGTTTAGCAGAACGCAATTGCGCAGCAGAATGTTTAAAGATGAAATGTACTAATTATTCGTATGTTTAATTGCAGAAATGACCATACCAGTTTAGAGAGATGAAACTTACAAAAAGAGACACTGACATAACCCTTTTCTGGAAAAACGAAACTTAGTAGTGGTCAAGAGAGAGAGGGACTCGTTTCTCAGAAATCACATGACCTGATGACTCATTTCCAAGAAATCAGAGGGTCCACAGGCCCCTGCAGTGAAAAGTGAAACTTATGTTATTGGTTACCCTGTAGAAGTTAGACACACCTAGTTAGTGATTAATGTATAGACTTTTAAATCGATTGGACCTCTGGAATAGGAGGTCTCGGAATATGTGTATAACTGTGTAAACCTCAAGAGATTCGGTGGAGTTGGAGCCTTGTGCTGGGACGCAAGAGCCATAGCTCCCCAGGCCTGAATAAACCGTTTTTACTTCAATTATTGGGTCTGTCTTTCTTACAACAAGCCAGTGTAGTCGACTTTGTATATCACTTAGTCCACACTTTGGGGGCTTACATCAGCATGTATGGGTTTTAAGTATGTATTAGTTATTATAGATGTGTTTTCTAAATGGGTTGAAGCTTTTCCATGTAAAAAAGAATGACGCTGTTACCGTCGCTAAACATTTCGGTATACCTGTACAACTCTCGAGTGACAATGGGTCACATTTTACTGGGACAATTATGCGAGAGATGTATAAGGCTTTGCAAATCAATCAGCATTTTCACTGCAGCTATCATCCACAGTCAGCTGGGCTGGTGGAGCGATATAATGGAATGTTGAAAAATAAGTTAGCTAAGCTATGTGATGAGACTGGACTCAAATGGGTCGAACTGTTACCCCTAGCATTGATGGTAATGCGGTCAGCAACGAACAGAACAACAGGATTATCACCACATGAAATCATCATGGGACGTCCCCAACGATTGCCTTTTTCCGCACCGTTTACTGCTAAACAAATGGACATTCACAAAATGGAAGAAAATATGCTAAACTATTGCATTGCTCTAACAAAATGTATTTCTAGTTTCCATTCGCAGGTAAAAGAAGCCCAAGTTGACCCTGCCGAAGGAAGATGACATAGCTTGGAGCCCGGTGAGTTCGTCTACGTAAAGGTGTTCAAGAGAAAGAGTAGCCTTCACCCAAGATTTGAGGGTCCGTCCCAGATCCTGTTAACCACCAACACTGCTGTAAAGGTGAAAGAGAGACCAACATGGATCCATGCCTCGCACTGCAAAAGAGCCCCAGAACCCGAGGAAGAGGAATCGCCAACCCCATCAGTAAATGGAAATGGACATTAGGACTATGTTTCCTTGTGACACTTATAATACCTGTAATGCCCGAATTGCATGGAAACACCTTTTTGTATATGTCTTACACTTATGCTAGGGGAACTAATGCCTCCAGTTGTTGGGTATGCACACAGGTGCCCATCCGTATGAAGGGAGGAATTCCATTAAGACCTATCCCCTTTAATTCCAATAAAATGGCATATTGGCTGTTTCAACAAAATTCAGAAAAGGCAGAAGCCATGGAGTTAGAAAGGCTCCAAAGAATCCAGATCTGATTAGATTATTGTCCTAGTTAGGACAAAAGGGGGGAATGTGGAAATTGACATTATACTTAGCATGCTGGGTAGAATAAAATGGCCAAGTAAAAGAACAAACTTGCTTAGGTTGTAGCTAAAGCAAGAAAAAGTAAATGTGTCACAACGTGTCCAGGACCAAGAGATCTTTCATAATACCCACCCACATTGAGGATGTGATAACAGCTATAATTGACTCACTAGCACAAGGGAGGCATAAGGCTATAGAATAGATAAACTATTAATGATTGTCGCTAGACAAAGAAGCAAAACTATTGAGTAAGCTAATCATCTTGGTAACAAGATGATCAGACATGAGTAAGTAAATCATTTTGGTATCAAGATTCAGACAGAACCTCCTGACAGAATATATGATTAACTAACCTTGTCTGGAGATATTTCTGTCCTGCTGACCTTTTGATTGTCCTTGTGCAAACTCTTAATGTGTTTAAGATGATACAATACCATTACACGTGATTTATGGAACGCTTGCTTGTTTGAGTGTATAAATATGCTGCATTCACTGATGTTCGGTGGAGATGTTGGCCTCGCCTTTGTCCAGGCAGCTCTCCCCTTGTGCAAGTAAAAATTAAACTAACAATCGGACGGTACTGCTTGTGTTTTAGAGTCTTACTCGGAGTCGAGATTTCGACATCCCACACCTTCTAAATTCAGATTATTTATATGTATTGTAAATAAGAACAGCACCAGCACAGACCCATCTGGAACACACTCACCAGTTTGACGACATTTCTTTCACCCTTTGCTATCTGCCCTCCCAGCATCTTTCCATTGATGCGGCCACATTGCTCATGATTCCATGTGTCATATTTTTCACCATATGTTCATTTTAAAAAATTAATTCACAGGATGTGGGCGTTGCTGGCAAGGCCAGCATTTATTGCCCATATCTAATTGCCCTTGAGAAGGTGGTGGTGAGCCGCCTTCTTCAACCGCTGCAGTCCGTGTGGTGAAGGTATTCTCACAATGCTATTAGGGAGGGAGCTCAAGGATTTTGACCCAGAAATCTTTGGTTATTCAAATGAAGCAGGCCATGTGCACCTGTCGCTCCCTGATAACTTGTCTATATTGGTGATGCGCTGTGAATAACACCAGTTCATAGCTAAAGGAGTTGTAACTATGAGCACTTAATTGTTTGGAGTACATAGTCTCATATCAAAATTGCAGTCTCCCTACCACTGTCCTAGCATATATGGGCTAGCTTAGCACAAATTTGGGATCAAGCGCAAGACCTCAGCTCAGCTATTCACTGCAGAAACTTTCTGAGCCTCTGAGGGAGCTTTTCTAGCTGTTCCTTCTGTTGCAAACTTCTAAGACAAGAAGAACGAACAAACTCGGTATTTCGAACAGTTTAAGGTTAGAGAGAGTAGTGGAAAGCTTCACTATTACAGAAATTGCAATGACAAGGATTTTCTGGTTGGAATAGAAAAGCCACCCCTTTCCGACTAAAACAGGGTTAAAAACACTGTTTGTACGTTGGCATTGAATAGAACATAAGAAATAGGAGCAGGATCGGCTACACGGCCCCTCGAGCCTTCTCTTCCATTCAATAAGATCATGGCTGATCTTCTACCTCAACTCCACTTTCCTGCCCTATCCCTCAAGTCCCCTAGTGTCCAAAGAAACACGAGAACGGCTCCATAATCTGCAAAAGCATTTTCTACAACAGTGGGTATCAATGAAAAGAAGCTACATTTTGTCAAAGTTTGGGGTTGGAAATAAATCTTCAGTACAATTTGTTATGCCTAATCCGTACTTGTAGTCAATGGGAAAAGTTGATGTCCAGACTTGACATGTTGGGATTAAATTGATGCTACTAACTGAACACAAACCTTTACAGACCAGGCAATGACACTGAGATAACTAGCAGGTAACATTCGCACCACACAAGTGCCAGGCAATGACGACCTCCAATAAGCGAGAGTCTAACCACCGCCCCTTGACATTGAATGGCATTACCATCACCGAATTCCCCACCATCAACATCCTAGGGGTCACCATTGACCAGAAACTTAACTGGACCAGCCACATAAATACTGTGGAAACAAGAGCAGGTCAGAGGCTGGGTATTCTGCGGCGAGTGTCTCACCTCCTGACTCCCCAAAGCCTTTCCATCATCTACAAGGCACAAGTAAGAAGTGTGATGGAATACTCTCCACTTGCCTGAATGAGTGCCGTTCCAACAACAATGAAGAAGCTCGACACCATCCAGGACAAAGCAGCCCGCTTGATTGGCAAACATTCACTCCCTCCACCACCGGTGTACCGTGGCTGCAGTGTGTACCATCTACAAGATGCACTGCAGCAACTCATCAAGGCTTCTTCGGCAGCACCTCCCAAACCCGCGACCTCTTCCACCTAGAAGGACAGGGCAGCAGGCACATGGGAACATCACCACCTCCAAGTTCCCCTCCAAGTCACACACCATCCTGACTTAGAAGTATATCGCCGATCCTTCATCGTCGCTGGGTCAAAATCCTGGAACTCCCTCCCTAACAGCACTGTGGGAGTACCTTCACCACACGGACTGCAACGGTTCAAGAAGGCGGCTCACAACCACCTTCTCAAGGGCAATTAGGGATGGGCAATAAATGCTGGCCTTGCCAGCGATGCCCACATCACATGAACGAATATAAAAAAACAGAGGCTGAGGTTCATCCACAGAGTTTATTAAAAACAAATCATTGTGAGACAGAGCAACGTTCAGGGTCCTCCATGACACGACTTACCAGCCCTAAATGGCTGCGTTGGGAATAATTGCCGCTAACCTTATAAATCTAGCAATTTCATGATCGCAATAAACTTCAATGGGGAGCCTGATGGCGAGGTCATTTTATCGATTTTTAAAAAGGCAGTGAAGCAAATCGTCCAGCAATTTGTGGAGAATCGGAGCACAACAACAACTTGTATTTATATAGTGCCTTTAACGTAGTAAACACATGGCGCATCTTTTTATGCCGCAAATTGCTGGATATTTTTACAAATTAATAATGGCGGGCACCGTTAATGCGTCATTATTTTTCCAGCATTTTCTGGCCCATTATATATTGTTTTCAAGGCTAGCAGATCCCCTGTGGCATTGCTCATGGTGAGTCAGAGGATTTGCTGTTTTATATAACATCAGAACCAGTGACTAAATAAGTCAAATTACATTTTTATTAAATTATTTTCCGGGATTTTTAACCGGCGCTTTGGCGATTGAATTTCACAGCAGGCCATTTTTCCTGTGGCAACCATAAATGAGTGGCCTTTATTTCCCATATATTCCTTCACACATTTTATTTAATTTTTATCCCTCATCAGTTTTAAAGCTGAGAATAAACAGCAAAATGATATTCGAGAGATACCAGTTGGAATTAGGTATTTGGCAGTACTGGGTGGAGGAATGGTGGGGGCGGGGGGTGGCTGGTGGTGGTAGGACTAGGTGGAACTAGGAAACTGTCCTGGGTTTTTGTAGTACCAGGAGCGGGTTCTAGACTTTAGCAGAATTGGTGTGGGGGTCCTGGAGTTTAGCTGAATGCAGTGACTCTTTGGTTTTATATCGCTGCGGAGGGGGAACCAGGGGTTTGGCTGAAGTGGGGAGGCAAGGAATGTGGTGTTTGGTGGATTCCTGGTATCTGCCAGCTCCTTAAGATTGCACGGTTTGACTGCTGTAAATAGGTATACCATGTGGTCAGTTAGCACAGTTTCTGTTGCTGGGAAGTTTCTGTTGATTGACAGATGGTTGAGAAACCAGCTGGAAAATGACTGTTTTTCCTTCTCTTCTTGTTACCGTAAAGCAACTCTCCTGTAGCTCTGCTCATCGTAAGTCAGAGGATTTGCTGTTTATACACGCAGGGACAACATATGCAAAACACAATTTGTTATTCAGCTGCTAAACTGTAGGTATTTAAAAAGAACTTGGGACGCGGGCGTCGCCGACAAGCCGGTATTTATTGCCCATCCATAGTTGCCCTGAAGTGGTGATGAACCGTTGCTTGTGGTTTGATACAGTTGAATGGCTTGCTAGGTCACTTCAGGGATCAGTTAAGAGTCAACCACACTGCTGTGGGTCTGGAGTCACATATAGGCCAGACCGGGTAAAGACAGCAGATTTCCTTCCCTAAAGGACATTAGTGAACCAATTGGGTTCATCCAATAGTTTCAAGGTCACTTTTACTGGAACCAGCTCTTACTTCCACTTTTTTTTTTTTACACATTGAATTCAATTACTCAAACTATCATGGTGGGATTTAAAGTCACATTCACTGGATTACTAGACTAGTAACATAATCACTACACTACCGTACCTGTACAGGTATGAGTTGCTTTAAGGCTATCAACATAAATGATGTTAAGTAAACACTAGGCGAGTTAGTTAAATGGTTAATTGCTATTCAAGCTGGAGATGGGAACCCTGGCTGTGTGGAAAGATCACTTAAGAGGCTGTAGACGTTGTGACACTGACATTTTCTGATCCCGGAGAATTTTTCTGTACATCACAAATGACTGCTTTTGTTTCTTTATACTTTTTCTTGTTGAAGTGTGATTTAGAAATTCACATTAGATAGTGTATGACACCTAGTGTGACCAACAGGAAGTGCACACATCTAAGAACAAATCTCCTGTTCAGTACTCACGGTAAATCAGAGGATGTGCTACTGCATATGTACAGGAACAATTATACCAGGCAAAATATTATTCTGCTGTGTAAGTATAGACGTACGACCCTTTAAGGTTATGAAGTCTAATTGATGTTAAGTAACCATCTGTGTTGTTTGGAGTTTGTAAGAACATAAGAAATAGGAGCAGGAGTAGGCCATACGGCCCCTCGAGCCTGCTCCGCCATTCAGTAAGATCATGGCTGATTTTCAACCTCAACTCCACTTTCCTGCCCAATGTCTGTACATTCCAAAAGATGACATTGTTTCATTATTATACTTTTTCCCCACTAAATGTGTCACAGAAATTTGCATTAGATGGTGTGTGACATCTAAAATGTGCTGGGCAGGAAATGCGTGCATATAAAGACGTTTATATACATATATAAACGTCTTTATATGCATGCATTTCCTGTTCAGCACACTATATATGTATATATTTTCATATAGCATGTATATAATGTGTAATATTACTTAACCAGAAAACATTTAAAACTATAATCACACTGTTTATTAAAAGCTGAACAAGTTTGAATGGCCCAAGAATTTACAATTTACTGTAACTCATCAGAATTATAATTGCAGTTTTGATAAAGCGAACAGGAAATGTATGAGGACAACTTAAAACATTAGTGTAGACAACAGCATCATATTTCACAACTAATGTTACTGCTGATTTATTAAAAAATATCTTAGAACAACAAACAGAGTTCATAGAGATGGCCAACACCCAAACAATATTGATTTACTGGGGAGGAGGAAAATAATAGAATCTTCAAACACATCTATTAACAACCATATATTTTTATTCTCAGAAGTGCTTGAGTAAATTAAGACGGTGATCAAGCATCAAAGTCCTCGCAGTTCCTTCGCATCAAATTCCCAAAATAGATTCATCCCAAAGCTTTTCCTCTTCTGTTCTTGTATCAACTTCCTTCTTCTTTTTCTGCTTTTTATGTTTCTGTTTCATTTCCTCTTTTTCTGTATAAAGGTCCTTTTTTTCCTTTTTATGTTTCATCCTTTCTTCTTTGCCCAGTACAAGCACCTCTTTATCCCTTTGCTCTGGTTTCAGCTTTGACGGATCTTTGCCCTGTTCCAATCCCGGCTCTTCGACGCTTTTCTCTTTTCTGCAGCTCTGATGCTCGCTATCTCTTTTAGGTTCCATCTCCTTGTTTCTTTTCCCCCTTCTGTGCATCTTCTTCCTCCCCCTCTTGTCCTTTTTGCATGAGCCACTGCTGTCGTCGGAGGTCAAGGGCTTACAATCGTCGGCGGACTCCATGCTGGATGGAACTGGACTATTTTCTGGATAGGTTGGCGTTAGAGGGGGTGGCCTTTCCATGTAATACTCTATATGCAAGTCACTGCTTTGCACGCACTGGGCCCTCGGATGGTCAATTTGCAACGGGGGCCACTGTGGTACTTCAGCTTCCACATCCGTTGGGAAAACCTGCTCATCTGGGAAGCCGCTTGGATTGGGCGCAGGCATGCCTTGTCTGACTTCCAATGGGTATTCAGGAGAGTGGGGAGGGCTGCCTGAAGGCAAGTCCCCAGACTCCTCTTCTTCTGGATTGTCCTCAAATTTTCGAAAGGACACCTTTGGCACAAGGCCTCTTGCTTTCTGAACTTTAATGAAGTCATCGAGTTCGTCCTGGAACGAGTCGTATTTCTTTGACTTTGTACTCTTTACCAGATTAACCACTTTATTTTCTCTGTAAATATGAAAAAAAAATGAATGATTAACTCCTATTATTTTGAGCAAATCCCATTCAAGTTAGCTTACACAATGCTCCCAGATTATAATCTGGTCATTTCACTTTATCTATGAAAAAGCATACGGAAATGACCATCAAGCCTGCCCCAGTTGTGATGCCTGAAGGATCATGATTCGACACCCCCAAACCACCTGCAGCCCTGCAATCTTTTTAAAAAATTTATTCATTGGATGTAAACGTTGCTGGCAAGGCCAGCATTTATTGCCCATCCCTAATTGTCCTCGAGAAGGTGGTGGTGAGCCGCCTTCTTGAACCGCTGCAGTCCATGAGGTGAAGGTGCTCCCACGGTTGTAGCTGATTTTGTTGTAGCAGCCATTTCAGAGGGCAGTTAAGAGTCAACATCAACCACATTGCTGTGGGTCTGGAGTCACATATAGGCCAGACCAGGTAAGGACAGCAGATTTCCTTCCCTAAATGGGTTTTTATGACAATCCGGTAGTTTCATTAGCTTTTTATTCCAGATTTATTTCATTTCATTAACTGAATTTAAATTCCCCAGCTGCCATGGTGGGATTTGAACTCATATCTCCAGATCATTAGTGCAGGCCTCCGGGTTACTATTCCAGTAACATAACCACTATGTGACCGTTCCCCTGTTGTAATCTCTTGGGAGATAAACCAGATTTTTAAAAAAACAAATCCAATTAGGAAAAAAAGAATTTTTCTGCATGCATTTATATGAAAAATATAAATATTTGTGTGAAAATATACCAACGCGCCTAAAAGCAATGCAATTGTTGGAAAATTGTGCTCAACAATGAAGAAATATAATTTGATTTGAATGCCCCCAAACAGCTCGTCATTTGAGCAGCAACTTGTGGAGTCATGTAAGATTTTGAAAAAAATGGAAACTTTGCAGATAGCAAAGGAGCAGCAAAAAGAAAACCCACTGAAAGATACTTATCACCATCAGAAGTGAAAATAAAGAGTAAAAAAAGCCTGAGCGTTAACAATAGGAGTGTACATTGAGTTTGAAGGAGCATTTGTTTTTGAATTGGGAAAAATTCTCTAATTTTTATTCAGTTCAAGGAAATGACCAGTAATGTTGGTCGTGGAATCACTAAGATGAGGATTTTTTAGATACAACAATTGTTAGAAAAATGTAAATACATATATATTTAAAAATTATCTTTGATTTTAATGGACTGCGACTCCTGCTACTCTGCCATCTATTTTCAAAGCATGCCGGTTATCATAGAATCATAGAAATTTTACGGCACAGAAGGAGGCCATTCGGCTCATTGTGTCTGTGCCGGCCGAAAAAGAGCCAATCCCACTTTCCAGCTCTTGGTCTGTAGCCTTGTGGGTTACGGCACTTCAGGTACATGTCCAAGTACTTTTTAATTGCAATGAGCGTTTCTGCCTCTATCGCCCTTTCAGGCAGTGAGTTCCAGACCGCCACCATCCTCTGGGTGAAAAAAGTTCTCCTCAACTCCCCTCTAATTCTTCTACCAATGACTTTAAATCTATGCCTCCTGTTTATTGACCTTATCCATCTGCAGTTAAACTCTGTGAGTCAGAAGGTTGTGGATTCAAGTCCCACTCCAGAGACTTGAGCACATAATCTAGGCTGACACTCCAATGCTGCACTGTCCGAGATGCCGTCTTTCGGATGAGACGTTAAACCGAGGCCTCCTCTATCCTTTGAGGTGGATGTAAAAGATCCCACGACACTATTTCGAAGAAGAGCAGGGGAGTTCTCCCCGGTGTCCTGGCCAATATTTATCCCTCAATCAACATAACAAAATCAGATTATCTGGTCATTATCACATGATTGTGGGAGCTTGTTGTGTGCAAATTGGCTGCCACATTTCCTACATTACAACAGTGACTACACTTCAAAAGTACTTCATTGGCTGTGATGCACATTGGGACATCCTGAGGTCATGAAAGGCACTATATAAATGCAAGTCTTTCCTTTTCTTTACAAGTTGGCCATGGGACATTGACTACACGGACAGTGACAGTAGACATGTCACAGTGAGTCTGCCATAAACATATCTGGAGGAAGGTAGGAGCAGCAGGATTAGGCATGCACTGGAGCAACTCAAGAACCAAATAAAGTACCTTCCGAGGAATGAGGGTGCAAATTACTCTTACTAAAAATAAAATCAATCATAATCTTAACCTTGAAATCACACTTTTATATACATTGTCTAGAAACACACAGCGATGGCTGTTTCATGAAAACTCTGCATACAGCCTAGTCAAACTAACACTGAAAATTAAGAAGAAATAACTTGCATTATATTGCGCCTTTCAACCTCTCAGAACATCCCAAAGCATCCGCAGTATTTTGCTACTGTATCCCAAAGCGTTTCACAGCCAATGAAGTACGTTTGATGTATAGTCACTTTTGCAATTCAGGCAAATGCGACAGCCAATTTGCACACTGGAAATCAGATGAATGACCAGACAATGTGTTTTGGTGATATTGGTTGAGGGATAAGCATTGGCCGGTACACCAGGAGAACTCGAACGGTGCCACGGGATATATTACATCTATCGGAGCAAGCAGTCGGGGGCCCCAGTTTAATGTCTCATCTGAAAGACGGCACAACCCGACAGTGCTGCACTCCCTCAACCTTGATTAAATGCTCGAGTGGAGTTTGAACCAATGACCCGCTGACTTAGAGGCAAGAGTCCTACCACTGAGCCAAGACCGACAGTACATGACAGAGCCAGCAATTTGTATCTGAGCAGCGAGAGGATTGGCTCGAAGTTAGCCAAGTGACACCAATGCTCAATATGCTGGAGGTTGCCATCTTGATTTCCTGCGTGTTGTTAAGGCACTACTTTAGAAAAAAGGCAAAGGCAGCTACATGGATTTCCCCAATGGGGTGACTTGGCCCAAAAGAAACTCGGGCAATACAATGCAACATACTGAATTTAGTTCAAGTACATCTTGAAGTGATGCAAACCAAAATGAGTGAATTGTGCAATGGTAAATACAATTGTACTAAAAAAATTGATTGATTTAGATGAGAGTTAAGTATCCATAAAAGACAGACAGCACAAATTAAAAATCAAAAGACAAAGAACTTTGCTCCATGAAGACTTATTCTCCAACTCATTACCACCAAAGCCTTCAAACTACATGACATTGTCATTCAATCCCAATCATTAAGATTACAAGTGTATTTCCATCAATGGGATTTGGCTGAAAAAAATATAAAGCTCTTACTTCAGCTGATGTTTGTATCCTTGCAGGTGACACTGGTACTGTTCAATGGAATTAAGTGTAACATTGCAGATAGCACACGGATAGTCACCTGTTCCTACTACAAAACATAGATTGAATTATTTTTCCAATCCGTTACCAAAACTTGTGCAAAAATAAGATTGTTACAATTTCAGCATTATTACATTTTTTAAACTTACAAATGTTTAGAGGTTAAATATGTAAATGATAATCTATACTGTTCCTATCACACCTAAATGTTTACACTAGTGGTGTCTACTGCATATTGGACAGCTGTGGTAGAGTCAAGAGTCTCTCACACTTAACTGGACCAGCCACATAAATACTGTGGCTACAAGAGCAGCTTAGAGGCTGGGTATTCTGCAGCGAGTGTCTCACCTCCTGACTCCCCAAAGCCTTTCCACCAACTACAAGGCACAAGTAAGGAGTGTGATGGAATACTCTCTACTTGCCTGTATGAGTGCAGCCCCAACACTAGAAGCTCGACACCATCCAGGACAAAGCAGCCCACTTGATTGGCACCCCATCCACCACCTTAAACATTCACTCCCTCCACCACCAGCGCACCGTGGCTGCAGTGTGTACCATCTACAAGATGCACTGCAGCATCTCGCCAAGGCTTCTTCGGCAGCACCTCCCAAACCCGCGACCTCTTCCACCTAGAAGGACAAGGGCAGCAGGCACATGGGAACACCACCACCTGCAGGTTCCCCTCCATGTCACAAACCATCCTGACTTGGAAATGTATCACCGGTCCTTCATAGTCGCTGGGCCAAAATCCTGGAATTCCCTCCCTAACAGCACTATGGGAGTACCTTCACCACACGGACTGCAGCAGTTCAAGGAAGCGGTTCACCTCCACCTTCTCGAGGGCAATTAGGGATGGGCAGTAAATGCTGGCCTTGCCAACGACGCTCACATCCCATAAACAATAAAAAGTAAAATATCATCCCTCAGCCTTACATAGCTGGAAAGAACAGGTCTATTCCTGCAATCTCAATTCAGTTTAACTCTCTGTTATATTCTTGAATCTTCTTTGGAGGCTCTGTTTGATTGTAGGATGGGACATGCAAAGTGCTCCCTCTTAAAAAGGACCACTTATGTCACTTTATACTAAACATCCTTGGTTCTCCAGATTAATTTTTAGCCTTGTAGATTCCTCTAGATCCATGCCCGTGACATATTTTACACCCGTGGTCCATGCATGTCTTTGAGTAGCTGCATTGACCAACACTCGAGAAGTTTGATACCATCCAGTTGCTTGATCAACATCCCTGCCACTGGACTCAATATTCTCTCTCTCCTGCACTGACAGATTTTGACTGCAGTATGTACTATCTACACTGAATCAACACATTAAGCTTACTTTAACAGCATCTCCCAGCCACGTAATCTTACCACCAAGAAGGACAGGAGCAATGTGAACACCATCACCTCCTAAGTTTCACACCACCCTGATCTGGACATATATCATCACTCCTTTATTGGCACAGAGGTCAAAATCTTGGAATTCCCAACTTAACCCCATTGTGGGACCAGCATCACCATAAAAACTGCAGCAGTAAAAGAATGTAAGAAGTCACATAACATCAGGTTATAGTCCAACAGTTTTATTTGAAATCACAAGCTTTCGGAGCGCTGCTCCTTCATCAGGTGAAGTGGAGAGATGCATAAAGACACAGCTTATATAGTCAGAGAATAATGCCAGATGATTACAGGTAATCTTTCTAACTGCCATTTATCACACCTCGGCAGAGAGATAATCACAGCAATCAAAGGTGTGAATGGTGTCCAAACAGGTTAGTCAGGAAAACATTACATCACAGCAATCAAAGATGTAATGTTTTCCTATCACCTTCTCAGGGCAATTAGGGATAGGAACAGGAGTAGGCCATTCAGCCCTTCGAGCCTGTTCTGCCATTCAATGAGATCATGGCTGATCAGTATCCTAACTCCATCTACCCGCCTTGGCTCTATATCCCTTAATACCTTTGGCTCGCAAAAAAAATCCATCAGTCTCAGATTTAAAATGATGAATTGAGCTCACACCTACAGCTTTTTGGGGGAGAGAGTTCCACACTTCCACCTCGCTTTGCGTGAAGAAGTGTTTCCTATGGAATGTTGGTCACCATAAAGACTCCAAATAATTCAAATTATTTAGCACCATGTATTATAGTTACTGTGACACTTTGAGAGAGAGCTGGACACTCTCTGCAAGTAAAGAGACCCATGTAAAATTTGTATGCATCTATGTGAGAGACACCAAAATCAGGGAAGGGCACTCGTGAGATTTTTGCAAGTGTGGGATAATTACTCTGGATCAGTTGAGTTAATGGCCCAGAAATTCGGGTCCCAATGCGTGAGTACGCGCTGGGTACTCACGCGTAGGCCCAACGAAAGTGCCGGTTTCGTGCATGCACTGCGCATGCGTGGGAAACCGGAACTTCCATTCCCCTGAAAGAAGGGGTTCACAGGTCGAACGCGTGCGCCGGAGAGGCAGCGCGTACGCCTGGAACTTCCATTTTTTATGCAGGGTTCTCCGGGAGGGTAAGGCTCCAGCAGTTACACTTTTAAAAAGCACGCGCAAGGCCTGCTTTTAACAAGGTAAGTGGCAAATTAATTAAAATTAAAACATTTTTTCCACAGGTTTATTATTTTTAAATACTTTAAAGAAAGGGAAGTTTATTTTTAGCCCCATTAGAAAATGTAATTAATTTTTTCAAAAATTTAAATTATTGTTTAAAATAGTTATTTCATGTAATTTATCGTTATTTTAAAAATGTGATTTAAAAAAAAAAATTATTTGAAGTTTTAGTGATGTTTTGGGGCTTATAGTATTTATAGGTTTGACAGCTCTTCCTGTCAAACTTATGAATGAAGCATTCCCTGCTACCATTGGCTCTCCATGGCCTACATCAAACTAACTGCGCCCCTGGGATACGCAAGCACTGCGCGCCGGCAGTTGGAGGAGGCCCAGGATCGGAATCCCACGCGGGCACACAGCTCAACGGCCAATGCGCTAGGTAAGTGCAGGTTGGGAGCTTGCACCCGCGGGAAGCCCCCGACCCGAATTTCTGGGCCATTATATATTTTCCTTTCCCAATGGGGGCCCAGGAGCCAGAAGCATCTTTGAATATGTATCCTCACTGTGACAGTAACTCAGTAAATATAGGGGAACAAACATGAAGGGAGACATAAGAAAATAAGCATTAGGAGCAGGAGTAGGCCATATGGCCTAACGAGCCTGCTCCGTCATTCAATAAGATCATGGCTGATCTTCGATCTCAACTCCACTTTCCTGCCCGATCCCCATATCCCTTGATTCCCTTAGAGTCCAAAAACTCAACGATTCAGCATCCACAGCTCTTTGGGGCAGAGAATTCCAGAGATTCACAACCCTCTGAATGAAGAAATTCCTCCTCATCTCAGTCTTAAAAGGCCGACCCCTTATCCTGGGACTATGCCCCCTAATCCAATATGATAAGCCTGACAATGGGAGATTGGAACTGAGTCAATCCACCGTGGTAGACTCAATAAGCTGCCTGAGCTACCCAAGACCAAAGTACTCCCTTCGTTCAAGTTATTAAAAGGATCTGGAACACAACCCTGTTAACTACAGATCTGTAGCAGGAAAAACAGTGAAGTCCTTTTGTACAGAACAAAATAAAATAAACACTAAAATAGCAAACAAAGGAATTTTATACAAACATATTCATTTGTACTATGGTATTCGAATAGCCTAATTTTAAAGCAAAAAATGTCATGTAATTGCAAAAGGACGTAAGCAAATCCACAGAATTCAAGGCTAAAGAAGTGATACCAAGACTTCAAAGCATTGCACCACTGTGTTTTGTGTCCAAATATGTTACTTTTATTTCAGATATAGAAGCAGTGCCAAAGGGACAGAGAACGGGAAAGGGACCACGAATGGAAGCAAAGATGATTCCAGGTTTTAGCTCATCAAACTATGAAGATAAGTTGAATGTTTTTAGTGGGGAGCAAAGATTAAATTTACAACGGGAACTAAAAGGTGTAAACAAGTGTTTATTTTGTGCAACCAGTAAACATAATCAACATGCTAATTTCTTCACACATAAAATTCTGAGCTACAGAACAAATTGTCACAATGAAAGTGTCTTCCATTGTATTTTACACAAGGTTACCTTTACATTTAGTTCGTAGTCGTTTCTGTAAAGATTGCACAAGTGTGCAAATTTGTGATCTACAGATTTACCTACAAGCCATTATGGCATATTTGTTTCGCTTTTTTCTCTGCATTTTCCAGATCCTTTATAATCATAGGGGGAAACATTTGGTTGCTTCGCGCCTCCCGTTAGCACACTCTTAGGGGCACAAAGCAACTAGCGCCCGGGCACAGCGCCACCAATGCCTCCCGTGAAATTCAGCGGGCATTTAGCAGCGGCGGTAACCGTTAGCGCCCCCTTGCGCTGCGCCGCCGGCGATGAGGTCATCGCCAAGCGCAACGCCCCACTCACACCCGGCCGCGAACTTCGGTAGCGCCCCCTGACTTACCGCTGGACACTATGTCCGATGGGGTCAGGGGGGCCTACCTGCGGCCGGAGCGGTGCTAATTAAAGGCGAGGTGACGGGCGGCCATTTTTGTTGCTGGCCGCCTGCCAGCACCTGCCCCCTCTGCTGTCCCCGGCCTCCTCTGAAGCCCCCCCACAGGGTGCCGGCTGCGCTCCGTGAGTCCGGCACTTCTCTTGAGTGCCGGGCTCTTTTGCCGGCAGTCCGATCCCTGGGTCGCGCTGCGCAAGGCCCCACCCCTTTAAGAAGGGGAGGAAGGCCTGCAATACCGCAGTGCGACGTGCTGCATCGCTGCACCGCAATATTTCCTTGCAGCGCCCCAAGAGGGAGGCGGGGCACTTCTAGTCGCACCCCGCTTCCCTCTTGGGGCATTACTGATGAATTTCAGCCGTGGGGCGCTAAAAGTAGCGCCCCGACGAGGTTAGTGCCCCAAAGGGGGCGTGACTCAATTTTTCCCCATAAGCTTTTGATTTAGAGTTAATGAAGCCAGTAAATATAATCATATTTGGGGCAAGTACAGTCTGTTGTACCCGCACCCTCCATATCTCTTCAATTGTGCTGTTGCAAATAATTACTCACCATTCTTTTCAGAAGAATCTGCCTCCTTCCCCATTTCCTCCATTAACTGTCGCCGTACGTCATTTTTCTTGTGCTTCTTGCCATTATAATGTTGCTGGGCCATTAGCGGGCTGTTAAAGGAGGCGCAACAGAGTTTGCAGAACTTGTTGGGATCTTCCAAGTCCAAAGCTGTGGAGGCTGCCGAGGAGGTTTCATGAGTCACCTCTTGCTTGCCCTTTTCAGGTTGCTCACTCTGCACAGAACTGTTCCCCTCTGAAGGTGCACTTGCCACATTTGTGGACACTGTGATAGAACATAGCACTGAAATTCAAAGTAATGGCCGCAATGATTCAAGATAGCTTTCAAATCTTACGCTTCACACTACTGTTTTTGAAAAATTAAACAGTGTACCGATTCTACCACAGGAAAGGCCACACTTGCATCTTTAACGCTGAGTCGCTGATTAACAAATCATACTTATATCAGTGCATAATTCATGCCCCAAGTTAGGGGTCATAAAAATACAAAGGTACAATTTATACACCATTTGATCATATTTCAAAATTTGAATCTAAAAAGTAAAGCAACAGTAATTCTCAAACATTTCATGCCAATGTTTTAGTTAATCAGTACTAGATCGCAGTAACCCAATCCAACCCTTTAAGAAAAAACTTTTACAACTAAAACAGATCCATTACACAACATGAACATAATTCCATCTTCTAAAGCTATTTGCATGACAGAAATTACGCAAATACAGTGTTAGAGAGAATTCTGATCACCTTGACAAGAGCCACTGAATTCTCAACATAGAAACATAGAAGATAGGAGCAGGAGTAGGCCATTCAGCCCCTCGAGCCTGCTCCGCCATTCAATGAGATCATGGCTGATCATCCAAATTCAGTATCCTGCCCCTGCTTTCTCCCCATACCCCTTGATCCCTTTAGCCTTAAGAAATATATCCAACTCCTTCTTGAATATATTTAATGAATTGGCCTCAACTGCCTTCTGTGGTAGAGAATTCCACAGGTTCACCACTCTCTGGGTGAAGAAATTCCTCCTCATCTCTGTCCTAAATGGCTTACCCCTTATCTTTAGACTGTGACCCCTGGTTCTGGACTCCCCCGCCATCGGGAACATCCTTCCTGCATCTAGTCTGTCTAGTCCTGTTAGAATTTTATAAGTTTCAATGAGATCCCCTCTCATTCTTCTAAACACCAGTGAATATAAGCCCAATCAACCCAATCTCTCCTCATACGTCATTCCTGCCATCCCAGTATCAGTCTGGTGAATCTTCGCTGCACTCCCTCCATGGCAAGAACATCCTTCCTCAGATAAAGCGACCAAAACTGCACACAATACTCAAGGTGTGGTCTCACCAAGGCCCTGTACAACTGCAGCAAGACATCCTTGCTCCTGTACTCAAACTCTCTTGCTACGAAGGCCAACATACCATTTGCTTTCTTAACCGCCTGCTGCACCTGCATGCTTACCTTCAGCGACTGGTGCACAAGGACACCCAGGTCTTGTTGCACTTCCCCTTCTCCCAATCTATTGTCGTTCAGATAATAAGCTGCCTTCCTGTTTTTGCCACCAAAGTGGATAACCTCGCATTTATCCACATTATACTGCACCTGCCATGTATCTGCCCAATCACCCAACCTGTCCAAATCATACTGGAGTTTCTCGGCATCCTCCTCACAGCACAGACGCTCACCCAGCTTTGTGTCGTCTGCAAACTTGGAGATATTACATCTAGTTCCCTCGTCTAGATCATTAATATATATTGTGAATAGCTGGGGTCCTAGCACCAATCCCTGCGATACCCCACTAGTCACTGCCTGCCACTCGGAAAAAGACACGTTTATTCCAACTCTTTGCTTCCTGTCTGCCAACCAGTTCTCTATCCAAGTCAGTACCTTACCCCCAATCCCATGTGCTTTAACTTTACATGCTAATCTCTTATGCGGGACCTTATTGAAAGCCTTCTGAAAGTCCAAAAACACCACATCCACTGGTTCTCCCTTATTTATTCTACCAGTTACATCCTCAAAAAATTCCAGTAGATTAGTCAAGCACGATTTACCTTTTGTAAATCCATGTTGATTTTGTCCGATCCTGTCACTGTTTTCCAAGTGCTCTGCTATTACATCTTTTATAATGGACTCTAGCATTTTCCTCACTACCGTTTTCTCTCTACCACCTTTTTTGAATAGTGGGGTTACATTAGCTACCCTCCTATCCATGGGAATTAGTCCAGAGTCTATAGAATTTTGGAAGATGACCAGCAATGCATCTACTATTTCTAGGGCCACTTCCTTAATACCCTAGGATATAGATTATCAGGCCCTAGGATTTATCGGCCTTCAATCCCGTCAATTTCCCTAACACCATTTCCCTACAAATACTGATTTCATTCAGTTCCTCCCTCTCATTAGACCCTATGTTCCCCGACATCTCTGGGAGTTTATTTGTGTCCTCCTTTGTGAAGACAGAACCAAAGTATGTATTTAGTTGGTCTGCCATTTCTTTGTTCCCCACTATAAATTCCCCTGATTCTGACTGCAAGGGACCTACGCTTGACTTCACCAATCTTTTTCCCTTCACATATCTATGGGTAATGTGAACCACAGACCTGGGTAATTACAGGCCTGTGAATTTAACATCTGTGGGTAGGGGGAATTTTGGAATCTTTAACTAAAAGATGAAATTACTAAAAATTAGATGAAGAGAAAATAATTAGAAGCAGCCAACACTTATTTCAGAAAGGAAGATAATGCCTGAGAAATCTGATAAGAGTTCTTTGAGGAGGTGACAGATATGGTGGATGGGGAAAATGCAGTAGATAGTGGAGGGAATTTAAACATGGGGGAGCGTGTGGGATTGGGTGTGAGTGGGGGGTTAAATTGGGAAAAATTCTGAGTGTGTCAGGAAGCCGCTCCAACCCGCCGATTTTCGGGTTTTACGAAGGTGGGATAAGGGGCGGGCAGCCAACCCGCTCCTAGGAGCCGGTTTGACAATTGAAATATGTTAATGAGGCTGGCAGCTTTTGATTGAACCTGCTTTGCAGATTTTACTGTGGGCGGTCAGGTTTCCCAGCCCTCGGGAAACACGGCAGCGGAAGCAAGGCGAGGACAGCTTCAGGGAGAAGGTAAGGGCCTTCACAGCACTGCTTGTGGGGCAGGAGTGCTTCCCCCTGGCCTGCCAAGCTCCCCCTCCCATACAAAGACCCTTGGGGTCAGAGGTCGGACCTCCATCCACACCCCCCTCCCCGGGTTGGGGATCAGACCCCTTCCCCCACCCGCCCGAAGTCGTGGATTGGACCTACCAAGTACTACGGCCTACTCCGGAGTGCTCCCCACCTGACTGGAACCAAGCCCGTGAATCAGGCTGACTTCTGGGTGGGGAACCTGTCAGGGACTTCCAGGTTTCCCATCCAAAACTCTGTGCCCCCCCGCCTATGTAACCTGCCCCAGTAAATATCCAGGCCAGAGTTTCAGAACGCCTTTGACAAGGCACCACGCAGAAGATTAAAGAGCATGGAATTAGGGGGAGTGCATCAAATTGGATTAGAAGGAAGGAAAGGGAGATTTAAGGGCAGTTTCTCAGAGTGGTTGGAAGTGGGTAGTGGTGTCCCATAGGGTTCTGTTCTGGGACTGCTGCTAATCACTGTTTGCATCAATGATTGGGATACAGGGCTAGAGGGAATGGTGTCCAAATTTGCAGATAGGAAACACTTCTTCATGCTAAATAATCCAGAGGACCAAAGGAAGCTCCAAGGGGATATTGATAAGGTGGTGGAATGGGCAAAAAGTGGCAGATGGAATTAATGTCAGGAAGTATAAGGTGATACATTTTGGGTTTTTTTAAAACTAAAAGTAATAATTATACTTGGAATGGGAAAAAGTTGGGTGATGTGCAAGAGCAGAGGGATTTGGGGGTTCATAATCACAAAACCTTAACAGCAGCACCTCAAGTGGATAATGGATAAAGCCATTAAAAAAAGCTAATGGAATACTGGGTTTTATAGAATATAAAAGGTGTCATGGTAAATCTATATAAAATGTCAGTAAGACCACTATTGAGTACTGTGTGCAGTTTTGCAGTCTGCACTACAGGAAGAATATTGAGGCAATAGAGAGGGTACAGTGTAGATTCACTAGGATTCTGCATAGTATGAGGAAATATAAATAAGACGACTTAAAAAACTGTTTTTGTTCAAATAGAAAAGTTGATCGAGGTGTTTAAAATGATGAAGGACTGGGAGAGTGAAATAGACTGTTCCCAGTCGGATTTTAGAATGAGGTGAAATAGATATGATTAAATGTAAGAGATTTAGGGCGAAGGGCAGGAGAAACCTTATTTTAAACAGAGGGTTGTGGCACTACCAGAGTTGATGATTGAAGCAGAGACCATGTCAACAGTTAAGAATAGGCTAGGTAGGTGGTCGAAGAAAAGGAAATAAAGAATATGTGAACAGGATGAGCACACGGGATTGGGACTACTGTTCCTGTGGAGGATAAACACCAACTGACTGGTTGGGCGAAAGTCCTGTTTCCATTTCTATGTCAGTGAGTTGAGGTAGATTCCACTGTGGTATTCGGTTTGCCAGATATGATGATGGAACCTTTATCTCCGTTCACAAGTTTGTGAATGAACTGGTGGTACTTTTTGGTTGGAAGCCAGTCGGAGTTTAGAATGAGGTGAAATAGATATGATTAAATGTAAGAGGTTTAGGACGAAGGGCAGGAGAAACCTTGTTTGTAGCTCTCAGAGAACTGCTATTGAGAGCAGATTCATACACGCGCAACAGTTTTGAGAATTGCATATGGCAGCAGATGTCCTCAGTTCACAATTGCAAATTAGTACTGATGCTATATTCTAAGCAACTCATAAACATAACTTCATTGCTCTGAAATACTTCAGTTGAGCAGTTGTTCCCACACAAGCAAAGCTCGAGCACAGAAATTCTGTTACCATAACCGAGTTTTCAACAAAAAAAAGTGTATTGTATATGAAAGCAGATGTAGCTTCCTGCTTAGTGCGAACCTAAATATTTTATAATAGGTTCAATTTCTGCAATGAGGTTGACTGTAAAGTGGAGCAAGGGGATGGGAACGAGAAGTGCTGAGCTCCAATGTCAGGCCCTTTGGGAACCAGGCATAAAGTGTGACTGGCAACGTGTTAGAAAACCAAATCGTGTTAATTGTGCATTGAAGAGCACAATAATAATTTTCAAGGGGTGTTATCAGATCCAATTAAAGAGAGGACATAACAACTTCCAGTGAGGTTGCTGAGACTGAGTGTCAATGTAATTTGTAAGTTATAGAGCCATCTCACAAGTAGCGATACTCATAACAGCTGTTTTATTTTAAACACGCAGGTGGTTTACAGTTGAAAATAAGTTTGTTTTACTAAGTTTGTTCTAGGTTTTGTAACCCAAGCTATACTGCCAAAGTGTTCTAAACAGTGGCTAATACGGTGCTGAAACCGCTTTCAGATAATCTGATTATAGCAATTTAATTTTATTCTCAGGGGGTTTTTATTGGGAAAGGGCTGCAGAAATGTATGCGAAAAAGAGCAAGTTATAGGTCTGAGTGTGTCCCATTACCATCGATCCCAACAAAAATGCAATGAATCAAACTGGAGCCTGTATCAGGACAGCTGGATTCAGCCCCAACGGTTTGAGCTGGCATCCTTGTACCACAATGCACCACCTCAAATGAGGCCAGAAAATACTGACAAAAAAAAAAGTGAGCACGACAAAAATAAAATGGATTGTACAGCAGCATGAGCTTGGTCCTACCGGTCTGTGGCTGTGTGACACATGGCTGCTCTCCGGCCAGTTGTTTGAGCCGCTTCGCGTGGACCTTGCCTTGATAATGGGATTGAGCAACAATGGGGGATGTGAAAACCATGTTGCACAGGGCGCAAAAGATATTCCTGTCCACTTCTCCTGTTCCAGCATCCTGCAAACAAGCACCAGGTACAATCTCAGTCCATCATCTGTAAATGTACCAGTGGCCCAACTAAAATCTTTATTATTTGTCCTTTAAAGAAACAACGACCGGGTGTGTCCCACAGACTGCGGTTTGAACACCCTACTGTAGAGCAATCTACTGTACATCTTTTGTTAGTAAAGAAAGACATGCATATAAGGAGCACCTCAACATTTCTCTCAGAAATGTCCCAAAGTGCTCCATGTAGAATGAATCACAGTGCAGTGACTTATGTAAGCAAATGTGGCATCCATTTTGCGCACACAGAGATCCTAGAAACAGCAGCGAGATGAATGGCCAGTTAGTGTGTTTTTGGTAGAGGGAGCAATGTTGTCCAGAACGTCAGCAGAATTTGGGGCTCTTCTTCAAACAATGCCACGGGATCTTTAATGCGCACCTGAACAGGCAGGTGAGATTTCTGTATAACATCTCATTAAAAGCATTCCTTTAGTACTAATCTGGAGTGTCACTTTAGATTATGAGCTTAGAGTGGGACTCAAAGTCACAACTTTCAGATCCAGAGGTGACAGTGTTACCAACTGAGCCAAGCTGGTCCCTTTTGACGGGGAATTCTTCCACAGTTAGGAGAAAACATATTTTCGTCTAAGACCAGTGCCAACCAAAAGATATTTCAAAGTCAATAACGTAGATAGCCAGATCATTTTGTACTGTTTAATGCAGTAGATTTATTTTTATAGACATAATTTTGAATCACAATCCTGAAAGGGTGGTGGAAGCAGATTCACTAGTAACTTTCAAAAGGGAATTAGAAATGTACTTCAAAAGGAAAAATTTACAGGTCTATGGGAAAAGAGCAGGGAGTGGGACTAATTGGATAGATCTTTCAAAAGAGCCATCATGGCCATAATGGGCCGAACGGCCTCCTTCAGTGCTGTAAGATTCTATGATTCTCTACTTTTATGTACAAGGTACAGCGTTGTGGAAAATGCACAGCACGCAACACCACCTGATTTCACCATCAAGGAATGCCACTGGCTTTCTGTGCAATGCAACTATGGGGAACCATATGCAAAACTGGCCCACGAAAAAAATTAACGTGCAGCTTGCTTTAAGAGAACAAAGTTCTGTGCTGAGCTTCCGGCACAGACTGCCAGTGCTAACATCAGCTACTGAGAAATGCATTGAACAAAGGAGGCATCGCCAATGTATGCAAAATAATTGGCCCAGAAATTCGGGTCTCCACGGGTGAGTACGCGCTGGGAACTCACCCGTAAGCATGCATGAGAAACCGGCACTTCCGTTCCCCTGAAAGAAGGGGTTCAGAAGTCGAACACGCACGCAGGAGAGGCTGCGCGTGCGCATCGAACTTACGTTTATTTTGCCGGTTTTCCCGGGAGGGTAAGTCTCCAGAAGTTAGACATGTAAAAAGCAGTCGCAAGGCCTGCTTTTTACAAGTGGTGAATTAATTAAAATTAAAACATTTTTTCCACAGGTTTATTATTTTTAAATACTTTAAAGAAAGGTAAGTTTATTTTTAGCCTTGTTAGAAAATGTAATTAATTTTTTCAAAAATGTAAATTATTGTTTAAAATAGTTATTTCATGTAATTTATAGTTTATTTTAAAAATGTGATTTTTTAAAAATTTATTTGCAGATTTAGTGATGTTTTGGGGCTTGTAGTATTTATAGGTTTGACAGGCCTGTCAAACTTATGAATGAAGCATTCCCTGCTACCATTGGCTCTCCATGGCCCATGTGATCCCAGGGGACGCATTGAACTAACTGCGCCCCTGGGATACACAAGCACCGTGTGCCGGCAGTTGGAGGCGGCCCAGGATCGGAATTCCACGGGGGCCCACAGCTCAACAGCCGGCGCGCAGGGTAAGTGCAGGTCGGGGTCTTGCACCCGCGGGAAGCCCCCGACCCGAATTTCTGGGCCAATATGAGAAGATGAACTTGTACAAAACATGGCAAGAAATGGCTCACCCTTGATAATGCGGCTCTTTTTAGTCGCAACCAATCAATTTTTAAAAACTTACTTAAAGTTAACTGAAGTAAGATTTAAAAATGAGCGTAACAGGGCACGTTTAGTAGAACGCAATTGCGCAGCAAAATGTTTAAAGATGAAATGTACTAATTACTCGTATGTTTAATTGCAGAAATGACCATGCCAGTTTAGAGAGATGAACTTACAAAAAGAGACAATGACATAATCCTTTTCTGGAAAAACGAAACTTAGTAGTGGTCAAGAGAGGGTCTCGCTTCTCAGAAATCACATGACCTGATGACTCATTTCCAAGAAATCAGAGGGGCCACAGGCCCATACAGTGAAAAGTGAAACTTATGTTATTGGTTACCTTGTAGAAGTTAGGCACACCTAGTTAGTGATTAATGTATAGACTTTTAAATCGATTGGACCTCTGGAGTAGGAGGTCTCGGAATATGTGTATAACTGTGTAAACCTCAAGAGATTCGGTGGAGTTGGAGCCTTGTGTTGGGACGCAAGAGCCATAGCTCCCCAGGCCTGAATAAACCGTTTTTACTTCAATTATTGGGTCTGTCTTTCTTACAACAAGCCAGTGTAGTCGACTTTGTATATCACTTAGTCCACACTTTGGGGGCTTACATCAATTGGCGACGAGGATGGGATGCGCGTTCTGAACCAGACTCTCGGACAGCGTTAACCTAAGACGGGTGAGTATGTTTTAATTACCACCTGTAAAATTAGGGGTTAATCGCTGGCGAGACATTGAGTCAGAATCGACGTATAAAAGAACTAGAAGGAGAAAGACACCCTTAATTGAAGGCGGTTAAAAAGATAGGGATAAGGTGTTCCCTAAGCCGTATAGCGGCAAACCGACAGGGGCGGAAAGACCCCTACCCCGGGAGGCGGGAAATCCTCATTTAGCCGTGTGGCGGCAAACCGACAGGGGCGGAAAGACCCCTACCCCGGGAGGCGGGAAATCCTCATTTAGCCGTGTGGCGGCAAACCGACAGGGGCGGAAAGACCCCTACCCCGGGAGGCGGGAAATCCTCTTTATCCGTGAGACGGCGAAATCTCAACAATTGAATGAATGGGTGCACCGTGGTGAGTGAATGAGACAAAACCTTACGGTCATAAAGAGGTTAGAACGGACAAGGGTGAGGTCTGTCCCCAGCACCTAGCCTGAGCCTGAATTAAGAGGACAGTAGTCCCACGTGACGGCCAGGATCAAGTAGGACGCCGGGAGCTACAGACCCCACAGTACCGAAACCTCGGAACTAAAGGGTTGGTGTGTGTCTAACGAAACGAAGTGACTAACAGAAAGCAAGAAACTAACTAAGGTGACGCTATAGGGGCGAACAACGTAGCGTACAAACCTAATTCACCAATACCGTGAATTAAGAATTAAACGTAGCAGTTAGTTATGACTAAGAGGGTGGAAGAAGAATCCTCAAGGGACCTGGATTCTATAACCCGACTCCTGGAAAATAAAAAGAAACAGTGCAGAGAGCCAAAGGCTTGGTGGGGAGGAGCTAAAGATAAAGAGGCAACAGATAATGTAAGGAATTGAAACAGAAGGGAGAGATACAGAAGGAAAAAGATCTAATTTGCAGGCGAACCAATTTGAAACCCCAGCAAAAAAAAACAAACAGGGATTTGGAAACTAGGGAAAGCTGTTGAGTCAGATTTAAAAAGGAAGGAAAAGATAAACTTAAAGCTTTATCAACATGGAAGTTATTAGCATCTGTACCAAGACAAGTAAAACACGAGATTTGCTGAGTGAAAGGAACCTTAGACATATGCTGAAATTACAGTTTGTATAAAAATGTGTGAGTGTGGATGTTTTCCTGATTAGGAATGTTTAAGAGGATTCAATATTCCTTTGTCTGAAAATCTGTCCGTTAAGAAAAAGAACTGTCTGCTGTGTGTTTGTCTTGTCGGGGATTTTGGAAGTTTAAGAATGTGCAAATAAGATTGTGCCCTCAGAATGAAAAAAAACTATTACAATTTAAATTAAGCTGGAGTGTAAAAACTGAGAAGAGCAACAAAAAGTTTGTTTAATGAAAGATTAAGTTCCAGTCTAAGATCTAACCTTGAAGTTATGAGGTAAATTAACCTATTAAAACCAGACTTTCATTGTGGCCACAGTGAAATTCTGGTTGATGTAAATTGGGGTAGTCCGAATTGAATAAGATAACTCCACTCCGCAAGAATATCTGATAGCGGCAGGTCCCTTTACAATATTTAATTGACTATGGTACTGGAAGCCTTATAGAAGGCGGGACTAGAGTTAAACCTTAGAAAGGTATAGGTAGGGAAGGATGAAGTAGTCGACCTAGGATACATAGTGACACAAGGAAAGAGACAAATGCCCAAAAACAGATGGGAGGGGCATTAGGACTGGCTGCGTGCTTTGATTGCTCGCAAGCTTCTAGGGATGGCAGCAGGAAGGGACCGCGCCAGAGAGGGGAGGGGGATCCGAGGATGTTTGTTGATGCATTGGTAGGGGGCCGACAGGGCAAAATGTTAATAGACACAGGAGCCACAATCTCATTGACAGACTTACCCTTGCCCCGAACGAAACTTTCAGTTAGTATAGCAGGAATCGGTGGACGAAGAATCAGGGCTTATAAGAGCGAAACAGTCTTACTAGAAATTGGATGTATAATAATACCTACACAGTTGTGGGTATGCGAGAACACGGAAGGAACAATCCTAGGGATAGATATACTGCGAGAAGTAGGAGCTTTAGTCGACCCTAAAGCGAATGAAGTGTACTGGCCCCCAGATTATAACACAAACAGGCAGGCCCGGGAAACAAAGTAGAAATGGCCCAGCCTATACAGGATTTGATCAAAGGGGGGTAGCCAAAGGAAAATGTGTAAACCTATATAGATAGTCGGAATGCCTTTGGGGTGGTGTCTGATTACATGATAGCGGGAGTAGGCAGGGATATATGACACCAGGAGAAGACCCGTAAGAGACAAGAATATAATCAAGGAATGAGTAGGAATCTCTCTCCTACCCAAAGAGTGCATAATAATAAATTAAAGCACACAAGAGGATGGGCAGCTAAACGAGCAATTGAGAGAGAGAATCTGACCAATGAAGCCCAAATGTTTATGTTGAATCAAAGTGTGAAACCACAACTGTCTTTCAGTCAGGGATGTTTTTTGGGTTGCGTGAAGTGACGCAATAAGGTTTAGCTCCACCTTCAAAAGCCTGCGAAGGAGTTAACCCTTTCCACTGACAGCTGTTTGAGTTCACCAAGTAACAACTTCAGTATTACTGAACAGAATTTAAAGATATTGGACATTATTAAATTTAAGTTTCTTAATGTTAAGCTGATATTTCCCCACAGTGATAGAAGGATAATGTTAAGCTGATACTTCCCCACAGTGATAGAAGGAAAATTAGGATTTGATAAATGGAAGTTATCTTATAAACTAATTGCAGCACCGTCTCAAACGGCCGGGAGACTGCTGGGGAGGCTGTCCTGTTACCCAAAGATAAATCGGGACAGATAGTTAGAGACATGAGGCCAAAGACCAACAGATTATACGGGATCGAGAACAGGATACACGGGACGACCAGAAGGAGGTCTTAGCAATAGATAGCAAAGTGATAGCAGAAATAATACCAGCCAAACCAGGGCTAGCACCCAGATGGTCAGGACCTTATGAAGTATTAATGAATAATGACACGTGCTCATGTAGATGGGTCGGGAACGGGTAAAGGAAGGTGGAAACACTGGACCCAGTTAAAAATATATAAGAAAGACAATGAGTAAACCAGAGATGGTGCCCTTTTTGACAGAGTGAGGAGTATACTAGAAGATATAAAGAATGGGAAGGGGAGTTACTACATATATCAATGATAGGGCTGTGTATGATGATATTATATGCCATAGTTTGCATCTTCAGGTATGTCTGGGGACAGAGCCACAGAACAAGAAATGAACCAGATGTACAGCATTTTGAACTGATAAAATGTATAAGAGCAGAATAATTCTAACTGGCTGGTGACGACCAGCCCCCTTTTTGTAATTACAGGAACATTGGACGTCCGGAATGAGATGGAGCGTCCTCGCCTTGATTCTAGGGATAAATATAAGTATTGCCATTGTCGAGGGGGATTAGTAATAAGGAGAACACAGGATGAGGTGTATTTTAGTGTAGCACATAGAGTTACTAAGCTTGCCATTAATAGGAGTACTTTTGAGATACAAAACAAACCTGGAACTCCCTGTGGGTAAAACAATTAGAGGATCCACAGGAGAAAAAAATCTATCTTACAAAGATGTAAGAAACGGGGAGTATTGGAAACGACCGGAGCAGGGTATGCGGCCGGGTTAGCAACAGTTAATAGCTTGGACATAGAAGGAGTAAACGAAGGAGTAGAAGAATTACAAGCAAAAATAGAGAAGTTACTAAAACAAGCTACTGGAAATAGCCAGCAATTGACACTGGCAGGGAAACCAAACAATAATGCAATTGTCGGGGGTGGAAGAGATAGTAGCCCCCCATGCAGAAACAATCAATACAATTATTGATAGACTTAATAATGCTTCTCGCCAAACCGATAAGGAACTAATATGTGCCACGTAGGGCTCATGGCTATTGTCGAATGCTCAGCATAACATGAGGCAAATAAATAATGGACAGATCCCTGATTGGATTACTAATAAGGATCTGGAACCTTGGATTGACACAAATAAAAGCCTATGTAAGGAATGTAAAATGGGACAAGTATACCGGGCAGGCGATTGTCTGACCCCATGGACTAAGATGATTGGCTTTGTACTGGCCATCCCACAATTCCCAGAAGGGGGACAACCCTGATACGACGTGATTAATATAGGAGAAGTACAAAGGGAAAGTGGGTTAAATATCATGATGTCCCTACCAAGGTGCTTTGGGAAAGGGATGAAGATAATAAACAGAAGAATGAAACCTAAAGGGGGGTGGTAGTGGACGGGTGCCACCACAAGGGAAGGACATGGGTGTGCACTCACCCCCCCACCGAGGGAGACACATCCGAGTACGGATTTGCGTAAATTACCAATTGCACCCTCGAGGTTCACCCAAGGGGATACACTGGACCTGGGTAGCATCAAGGAACAATGGGACCTGTTGTGTCACCACAATTGAACAGAAATATGAATGTCAAGATATGGCTTATACCATTCCCCAACCAAACCGTTGTTTTGGTCTAAAGATACCTACACAGATAGGAAAACCTGGTCATTTGATAATATGGGACTTACTAAAAAGGGTTGAAACTTATGTCATACCAGAGCCCAAGGCAATTCCTAAGTTAGAGGAAGCTTGCCAGAAGTTACGGCAGGAAACGAAGGAAATTTTAAAGTACTATCATAAAATAGAAGGCTTAAAGAAACAACAAAAAGACATTAGTACAACATTAGAGGAAACTCACCCACTTCCTCATATTTTGATAATTGGGGACCAGGATGGTCGGGGACTGTGGGCGCCTCGGTGGTACAAGGCATAATGATATTCCTCTTGATTGTCATTCTGATATATTGTGTATTTTTATTTCTCCAGTGCCTTTGTGCCAGAATGAGTAAGGCCGAAAGTGGTGCGGTGAAAGAAGTAGAGCCTGAGGAGGGGCAGGTAGCGATGTTAAGAATGGGCAACTCCCCCGCCTCTCCAAGGCAAATGGTGTAAGACGCGATGGGAAGCCCTGAAATTATATGGGATTAATTGGGCATGGTAATTAAAGACCGGGCCGGCCAACCGTAAGATGGAGGTGGCAGAAGGAGGGTGGTGAATGAGGATTGGTGTGTGATGACAGTCTCGAATTGGCACGTCACACACCCCACGTGGGAATGAGGGACCGGCTTGAGCAGAAAAGCCTCAACCATTAGTGCAGGGTCTAAGGGGCCCCGGGAATGGTTACACCAGAAGGAGTGCATAAAGGAAAGACCACCCTAAAGGAAAGCCCACCGTAGAGGAAAGACCACCATACCACAGAGGGGGGAAGTCGGCCTCCAAATTGACAGGATATATACATGTATAACCTAGACTGGTAGAAGGCCAGGGAGTGCACGCTCTGGCAGACACCAGGCAGTGGACATGCATGTTGACCTGTTTTGGAACAATTGTCCAAAAGGTCAAAAGGAGGGACTGAAGTAAGATTTAAAAATGAGCGTAACAGGGCACGTTTAGTGGAACGCAATTGCGCAGCAAAATGTTTAAAGATGAAATGTACTAATTACTCGTATGTTTAATTGCAGAAATGACCATGCCAGTTTAGAGAGATGAACTTACAAAAAGAGACAATGACATAACCCTTTTCTGGAAAAACGAAACTTAGTAGTGGTCAAGAGAGAGAGGGTCTCGCTTCTCAGAAATCACATGACCTGATGACTCATTTCCAAGAAATCAGAGGGGCCACAGGCCCATACAGTGAAAAGTGAAACTTATGTTATTGGTTACCTTGTAGAAGTTAGGCACACCTAGTTAGTGATTAATGTATAGACTTTTAAATCGATTGGACCTCTGGAGTAGGAGGTCTCGGAATATGTGTATAACTGTGTAAACCTCAAGAGATCTCTTACAGAAACTGCCTGCTCAGAAGTTGGCTTGTGTAATGACAACAACAACAACAACGACTTGTATTTATATAGCGCCTTTAACATAGTAAAACGTCCCAAGGTGCTTCACAAGAGCGATTATCAAATAAAATTTGACACCGAGCCACATAAGGAGATATTAGGGCAGGAAGCTTGGTCAAAGAGATAGGTTTTAATGAGCGTCTTAAAGGAGGAGAGAGAGGTAGAGAGGCGGGGAGGTTTAGGGAGGGAATTCCAGAGCTTAGGACCTTGGCAACTGAAGGCCCAGCCACCAATGGTGGAGCAATTAAAATCCGGGATGCTCAAGAGGCCAGAATTGGAGGAATGCAGATATCTCGGAGGGTTGTAGGGCTGGATGAGATTACAGAGATAGGGAGGGGAGAGGCCATGGAGGAATTGAAAACAAGGATGAGAATTTTAAAATTGAGGCGTTGCTTAACTGGGAGCCAATGTAGGTCAACGAGCACAGGGGTGATGGGTGAATGGGACTTGGTGCGAGCTAGGACACAGGCAGCCAAGTCAGTGGCAAAGGAACGGAGTTTGTGATGGGGACCGAAGACAATGGCTGGGGTCTTCCCAATATTTAGTTGGAGGAAATTTCTGCTCATCCAGTACTGGATGTCGGATCAGCAGTCTGACAATTTAGAGACAGTGGAGGGGTCAAGAGAGGTGGTGGTGAGGTATAGCTGAGTGTTGTCAGCGTACATGTGGAAACTGACGCTGTGTTTTCAGATGATGTTACCGAGGGGCAGCATTTAGATGAGAAACAGGAGGGGGCCAAGGATAGATCCCTGGTGGACACCATATGACAATTGCAGATCTGTTAAAGGCACAGATCCGAAGTTGTGTCTCTTTCCACATAGTCCTGCAAATATTTCTCCTTCAAGTATTTATCCAATTCCCTTTTGATAGTCATCATTGGATCGACTTCCACCACCCTTTCAGGCAGTGCATTCCGGATCACAACAACTCGCTGCATTATTTTTTTTTCCTCACGTCGTCTCTGGTTCTTTATTAATTACATTAAATCTATGTCCTCTGGTTACCAACCCTTCAGGCACTGGAAACAGTTTCACCTTATTTACTCTATCAAAACCCTTCATGATTCTGAACACCTCTATCAAATCTCCCCTTAACCTTCTCGGTTCTCAGGAGAACAACCCCAGTCTCACTATTCTCCCCACATAACTGAAGTCTTTCATCCCTGGTACCATTCTAATAAAACCCTTCTGCGCCTAAGGCCTTGACATCCTTCCTAAAGTGTGGTGCCCAGAATTGGACACAATACTCCAACTGGGGCCGAACCAGTGTTTTATAAAGGTTTAGCATTATAGTAAATACGTGACCAGCTCAACTGCAATTTTAGTTCTGAGATCTCCAGCGATGTAAAAATACCCACCTGAAATCCAAAAGCAACATTCTCGGTTTTGATTTTTTTTGACGGTGTTCCTTCTTCTTTGTGCATTTGAAAGTAAAACCGCACCTTGTTGGCATGTTTTTTGCTCTTTAAAACAAAAAGCACAGGGAGCGAGCTTAAAACTATTTTTAATTACCTTCAACAACAAAGAAGCAGTCACGAGCTAAGGGGCATCAGTGAGGCAGGGAGAAGAGGGAAGCGGAGGGGAGAAGGCTACAACAGGACAATACGCAGGGGTAGCAGTTCTGCTTTTTATTCCGCTACTTTTGCACCCAAAATCGGCCGAACCAGTGCAAAAGGTCAGGGAACTTTATACATGAGTTGCGGCTAAAATCACTAACGCTCCCGTTTTCCTAGCTTTAAATCAGGTTACTCACAGGCTTATTAAAAATGCTTAGTTTTGCTGATAAACCCACTTTCAGCTGTAGTAATATAACCGCGCCAGGTTACCGCTCTTAAATACATCAAGGAATACATCTTAATGGAAAGAAAAAAAAAGAAACAATTATGTTCTATTGCGCTGGCTCACGGAAGATTTTACGTTTGTGATTATGCAAATGAATTTTAGCAGAAACTTGAATTGTAACCTAACCAGTGCAACTTCAACCACATTTTGGAAGCAATTTTGCCCAAAGCGGAAATTCTACCCCACGGACTATACCTGCTATTTTACCCTTTAGTTAATTGCTCAAGGCATACATTGCATGACAGGGAGTGGGCATTTTTACAACACTACGACGTCATATGATCAGAATGAAAAAGAAACTTTTTTTCAAGCAGATAGCAACTGAATTACTCAGTGTACATACAGAAACTAAATGATGGTTGAGCACTTGCCTGTAACCCACAAACGACGTTTGAAGAATGTCAAACTATAAAACATACATATGAATTAGGAGCAGCAGTAGGCCGCTCGGCCCCTCGAGCCTGCTCCGCCATTCAATAAGATCATGGCTGATCTGATTACTCCACATTCCCACCTACCCCCGATAACCTTTCACCTCCTTGCTCATCAAGAATCTATCTACCTCTGCCTTAAAAATATTCAAAGACTCTGCTTCCACCGCCCTCTGAGGAAGAGAGTTCCAAAGACTCACGACCCTCTGAGAGAAAAACTCTCATCTCTGACTTAAATGGGCGACCCCTTATTTTTAAACAGTGACCCCTAGTTCTAAATTCTCCCACAAGAGGAAACATCCTCTCTGTTTCCACCCTGTCAAGACCTCTCAGGATCTCATATGTTTCAATCAAGTCACCTCTTACTCTTCTAAACTCCAACGGATACAAGCCTAGCCTGTCCAACCTTTCCTCATAAGACAACCCGCCCATTCCAGGTATTAGTCTAGTAAACCTTCTCTGAACTGCTTCCAATGCATTTACATCCTCCCTTAAATAAGGAGACCAATACTGTACACAGTACTCCAGATGTGGTCTCACCAATGCCCTGTATAACTGAAGCATAACCTCCCTACTTTTGTATTCAATTCCCCTCGCAATAAACAATAGCATTTTATTACAAGAGCAAAGCTTGAATGATTGAATCCATTGAAACTGAGAGCTTCAGATGGCCAGGGAAGGTGTTTTACAAAATGAGACTATAATTATAATGGGGTCTTAAAAAGTTCCTTCAACTATTCTAGTGTTCTATGGGGGGAAAAAACAAAATAAAAATTGCACATAAGGGGCAAATATGTTGTTTATACACATTTATTATTCAAAACCTATAAGCTACCTCATAATGTGTGGTCCTTTGGAATTCGGAGATCAGCATGGCACAGCAAACCTTGCAGTAGTTATCCATGAAAAGTTCACTGTCATTGTGACCTCCCATTTTATCTGAAAAGAAACATTCAAAATATCAATACAACTCTATCTACGCACAGCCCACTCCTGCCAATTCAAAGTCATTTCCTTGCAATAAAGAAAAAACTTTTATTATCCAATAATTGGAGTTAAGCGATGCAAGTAACACAGCAAAGTGGGAATTTAGTTCTTAAAAAAAAAATGACTTTGAATTAGGAGCAGGCTGTAACGTGCTCACCTCAGAGGTACTGCAGCACTGCCAAAAATGATTGACCTGACAAGAATTATTATCTTTCTGGTTAAATATATGAACATACAAAATCAGTGAGGCAGCTACTAAAAAGATCTATTGCTCAACTAAAGGTTTAGGTGCACGTTCCGAGAATTAAAGCTCTTCACTTTCTCACTAGGCAGTGAACACTGTACAGAAATAAGGAGAGAAAATGTTGGCAATGCTGTCACGTCAGTCAGCGTCAGGAGCAAGGTGAACGCTTCAGGTGGAACCATCTCAACTCTCGCCAGGTCCGATGAAATGTCCCACTTGAAACATTAAGCTGGTGTTTCTCTTTCAGATGCGGTGCATATCAAGCTTTCTCGGCTTTTATTTCAGATTTCGAGCATTGTGCGGTTTCTTGTTTTTTTTTACAAATATAGTGTGCAGTTGTTTTCTGTAATTAGAAACTGAATTAAATAACCTGTAAATCCTCCTACCTTCCACCTTTGTATAACACTTGTTTGATGTCACCCATCTTACATAGAATTTACAGCACAGAAACAGCCCATTCAGCCCAACTGGTCTATGCTGGTGTTTATGCTCCATGCAAGCCTCCTCCCACCTTACTCATCTAACCATATCTGCATATCCTTCTATTCCTTTCTCCCTCGTACTTATCTAGCTTCCCCTTAGATGCATCTATGCTATTCGCCTCAACTGCTCCATTTGGTAGCAAGTGTGGGAGTACCTACACCACACGGACTGCAGCGGCTCAAGAAGGCGGCTCACCACCACCTTCTCAAGGGCATGATGTGGAGATGCCGGTGTTGGACTGGGGTGGACAAATGTGAGAAGTCACACAACACCAGGTTATAGTCCAACAGCTTTATTTGAAATCACAAGCTTTCGGAGCGCTGCTCCTTCGTCAGGTGAAGTGGAGAGATGCATATAGGCACAGCATATATAGTCAGAGAGCACCGCCAGATGATTACAGGTAATCTTTCTAACTGCCTTTGGTGTGATAAAGGGCAGTTAGAAAGATTACCTGTAATCATCTGGCAGTGCTCTCTGACTATATATGCTGTGCCTATATGCATCTCTCCACTTCAGCTGAAGAAGGAGCAGCGCTCCGAAAGCTTGTGATTTCAAATAAAGCTGTTGGACTATAGCCTGGTGTTGTGTGACTTCTCACATTTCTCAAGGGCAATTAGGGATGGCAATAAATGCTGACTTTGTCAGGGAGGCCCACACCCCAGAAACGAATAAGAAAAATGTTCCACATTTTAACCACTCTCTGGGTAAAGAAGTTTCTCTTGAATTCCCTATTGGATTTATTAGTGACTATCTTATATTTATGGCCCCTAGTTCTGGTCTCCCCCACAAGTGGAAACATCTCTACGTCTACCCTGTCAAACCCTTTCATAATCTTGTCACCCCTCAGCCTTCTCTTTTCCAGAGAAAAGGGTATCAGCCTGTTCAATCTTTCCTGATAGTTACAACCTCTCAGTTCTGGTATCAATTTTGCACCTCGATATCATACACATTTCTAACGGTCTGAGGTGTAGTTCTTGCCAGCTACAAAAGTAAGTTTTGGATTCCTATTATTCTGAAGGCTCAGCACATTGGGGTGATTTTGCCAGCCCTGGGGAGGCGGGTATGGAGGCGGAACTGCCGGAAAAATGGTATCTCTAGTTTTTTTCAGCAGTTATTCCTTATGCAGTCATATCGTATAAATCTAAGTTTGCTTTTGGTATACACTGATCACCTACACTGATCAGGACATCCAGATGGTCTCGCTTACAGATGTGTCGGCAGTCAAGGTAGAGCCACAAACACACGTGTATAAAATTTCCCTTAAACTATGCTATTCCCCTGTATCATCCAATAAAATGAATCCTGACCTAAATCCTGGCCTAATGTGTCAGTTTGGGTTCAGTTGGTAGCATTCTCACCTCGGAGGCAGAAGGCTATGGGTTCAAACCCTGTTCTCATTGAGCACAAACCAACAACTTGCACTGATAAAACATCCCGAGGCGCTTCACAGGGGCGATTATCAGACAGAATTTGACACTGAGCCACATAAGGAGCTATTAGGACAGCTTGGTCAAAGAGGTATGTTGTAAGGAGAGTCTTAAAGGAGGAAAGAGAGGTAGAATTCCAGAGCTTAGGGCCTAGGCAGCTGAAGGCATGTCGAGCAATGGTGGAGCGATGTAAATCGGTGATGCGCAAGAGGTCAGAATTGGGAGGAGGACAGAGAACTTGGAGGGAAAACCTAGAAAGACATCTCTGTGCTGCATTTTCACTTTGCATGAGACAGTAAATTGAGACTCTTTTCCAGTGGATGTTAAAGATCTTATGGTACTATTCAAAGAAGAGCAGGGTAGTTCTCCCAGTGTGCTGGGCAACATTCCTTTCTCAACCAAAACCACAAAATCTCATTGCTGTTTGTGGGTCTTGCTGTGTGCAAAATGGCGGCAGCAGTTGACAAAATAACAACAGTGACTGTAAATCAACATAACTAATTGTGTGAAGAACCTAATAAGGTGCTATATAGATGCAAATTATTTTTTAATCACCTAATGTACTAGCACAAACTGACCATCCTTTACTGCCGTCTATGACACTATGCCAAAAAAAGAGATAAAAGTTAAGTAACTACTATTGCTGTATATCATAATAAAGAATGTTTCCATTCAAAGTTCACACTCACAGTTTATGGTATCCACCTCGACCCCTCAAATGTCTCACTGCCCCTAACACACTGAATCTCTCATAATGATCCATGAACACCAAAGTCTCTTACAGATCATCACAGGCCAGTACATAAACCAGATAAATATCACCCTAAAAACATTAGCACATGTATTTTGTTTAAATATACGTTTGCACTCATTACACTTCAGAGACTTGAGCACTAGACTACTACTCTCCAGTACAGTACTGAGGGAGTGCTGCACTGTCGGGGGTGCTGTCTTTTGGATGAGGTGTTAAACTGAGGCCTTATCTGCCCTCTCAGGTGGATGTAAAAGATCCCATGGCACTATTTCGAAGAGCAGGGAAGTTATCCCCGGTGTCCTGGCCAATATTTACCCCTCAATCAACATCATTAAAAACAGATTATCTGGTCATTATCACATTGCTGTTTGTGGGAGCTTGCTGTGCACAAATGTGCTGCCAGGTTTCCCACGTTACAACAGTGACTACACTTCAAAAGTATTTCATTGGCTGTAAAGCACTTTGGGATGTCCTGCGGTCCTGGGGGGGGAGGGGGGGGATGAGGGAGGGAAGGGGATGAGGGAGGGAAGGGGAAGGAAGGGGATGGGCAGGGGAGGGGGGAGGGAAGAGGATGGGGGAGGGAAGGGGATGGGCAGGGGAGGGAAGGGGATGGGAGGGGGAGGGAAGGGGATGGGGAGGGAAGGGGATGGGGGAGAGAAGGGGATGGGGGAGAGAAGGGGATGGGGGAGGGAAGGGGATGGGGGAGGGAAGGGGATGGGGGAGGGAAGGAAGGGGATGGGGGAGGGAAGGGGATGGGGGAGGGAAGGGGATGGGGGAGGGAAGGGGATGGGGGAGGGAAGGGGATGGGGGTCCTGGTCCTGTGGGGGGAGGGGGGGATGAGGGAGGGAAGGGGAAGGAAGGGGATGGGCAGGGGAGGGGGGAGGGAAGGGGATGGGGGAGGGAAGGGGTTGGGCAGGGGAGGAGGGAGGGAAGGGGGAGGGGAGGAGGGAGGGGGGAGGGGAGGGGAGGGAAGTGGAGTGGGGGGGAGGGGAGGGGATGGGCTTTGCCCTTCACAGCAACTTCAATCGAAGCCGCACCAGGACGGGTTAGCCATGGCTCTCAGTAAAGATTGTAAAGGGGAACACAAAAGTAAAAATAAAAAGCTTCCATAAAATAATATTAAAAAAACTTTAATAACAACAGAAAACACTGGAAAAACTCAGCAGGCCAGGCAACATCCATGGAGAGAGAAATAGAGTTAACGTTTCAGGTCAAAACCCTTCTTCAGGACCCTTCGACCTGAAACGTTAACTCTGTTTCTCTCTCCACGGATGTTGCCTGGCCTGCTGAGTTTTTCCAGCGTTTTCTGTTGTTATTTCGGATTTCCAGCATCCGCAGTATTTTGCTATCATAAAAAAAACTTTCTTACTTATATTTACCAAGGTAGAGGATGAGACACTAACAGAGTGCTCTGCTAAGCCAACCAATGGATAGAGCATGGAACTGCATGAAGACTGAAAGGAGTCTTTTTTAAACCAAGTGCGACATAACATTGGCCAACATTTAATATTGGAAAGCCCTATCACAGCACCACCTACAGGCATAACAGGTATTGCATGGAATAGTGTTCCACTGACTGATTTGATTTGAATATATTACAGATCTGTTTGAATTCAGCTAGCAAAACTGTGTCTTTTAAATGGGAAAGTGGGCAAATATTTGAATCAGGGAAAGATAAAAGGCTATGGGGCTAGCAGGGATTTGTTTTTTGGTTGCTCTAGCAAAGAGCCAGCTTCTAATTTAACAGTTGTTTAAATGTATCACTAAGAACCTAGTACACTGGTTGCGATTTTGCATTCTTTTAAAAAATTCTGCTTTTCCAAAATGTTTCCTGGTAAACAATCCCCATTTCAATAATTCAAGACCGCTAACAATTTACAATGCACTTGAAAGGAAGTCTGCCTGGTTGTTTTTTTGCACTGGAGATATTTCACGGCTAAAAGCACTCTGGGCAGTGGACTGTGCTTTGCTGCTGCAATAACCTCTACAATGACACACACACACCTTCTTCCAGGTCATGTTAACCAAATGGCGCAGTGTTGAACTGTCCTTTTGCGTTCCCATTAGTAATCTCTAACATAACCGAGTCCTGCCCTGCTCCAAACTGCCAACTTCAGGGGCACTAACGGGAGACTCTGTATTCACTGATTGTCAGCCGTGGCTCAGGGGGTAGCACCCTCGCCTTTGAGTCAGAAGGTTGCAGGTTCAAGTCCCACTCCAGTGCAGTACCGAGGGAGCGCGGCACTGTCGGAGGTGCCGTCTTTCGGATGAGACGTTAAACCGAGGCCTCGTCTGCTCCCAGGTGGACGTAAAAGATCCCATGGCACTATTTCGAAGAAAAACAGGGGAGTTCTCCCCGGTGTCCAGGCCAATATTTATCCCTCAATCAACATTATTAAATACAGATAATCTGGTCATTATCACATTGATGTTTGTGGGAGCTTGCTGTGCGCAAATTAGCTGCTGCGTTTCCTACATTACAACAGTGACTACGCTTCAAAAGTAATTCTTTAGCTGTAAAGCACTTTGGGACATCCTGAGGTTGTGAAAGGCGCTATATAAATGCAAGTCTTTCTTTTTCTTTTTCTTTTTTTATTAGCACACAGGCTAAAGGATAAGTACTGACTGAAAAGCCACTTCATGACTGAATAGATTAACAGTCATAAGAACATAAGAAATAGGAGGAGTAGGCCATTCGGCCCCTCGAGCCTGCCCCGCCATTCAATAAGATCATGGCTGATCTTTGCCTCAACACCACTTTCCGGCCCGCTCCCCATAACCCTCGACTCCCCTGTAGCTCAAATATATGTCTATCTCCGCCTTGAATATGTTCAATGATTCCGCCTCCACAGCTCTCTGGGGTAGAGAATTCCAAAGATTCACGACCTCAGAGAAGAAATTCCTCCTCATCTCCATTTTTAAATGGGCGACCCCTTATCCTGAAACTGTGCCCCCTAGTTCTAGATTCCCCCACGAGGGGAAACATCCGCCCTGCATCTACCCTGTCAAGCCCCCTCAGAATCTTAATGTTTCAATAAGATCACCTCTCATTCTTCTAAACTCCAGTGAGTATAGGCCCAACCTGCTCAAACTTTCTTAATCTCAGGAATTAACCTAGTGAACCTTCTCTGAACTGCCTCCAATGCAAGTATATCCTTCCTTAAATAAGGAGACCAAAACTGCACGCAATACTCCAGGTGTGGTCTCAGCAACGCCCTGTACAGTTGTAGCAAAACTTCCCTACTTTTATACTCCAGCCCCTTTGCAATAAAGGCCAACATTCCATTTGCTTTCCTAATTACTTGCTGTACCTGCATGCTAACTTATTGTGTTTCATGTACGAGGACCCCTCGATCCCTCTGTACTGTAGCATTATGTAGTCTCTCTCCATTTAAATAATAATTTGCTTTTTTATTTTTCCTACCAAAGTGGATAACCTCACATTTTCCCACATTATACTCCATCTGCCAAATTTTTGCCCACTCACTTAACCTATCTATATCCCTTTGCAGGCTCTTTGGGCTCGATTTTGTCAATGGGGAGCTTTTGGAGGAGGGACTCCCACTTTTTGGGTTGTAGTCCCGCCTCCATCGACTTGTGGCCAACCCACGCTACTTTCCCTTGATTGGCCCAGCGGGCTCAGCAGGCCAATTAAGGGACACCTGGTTACTGGTGACGTCAGCGATTGACATTTCATCTGTCAAGAGCTTTTGACAGATGAAAAATCAGTGTTTGACAGCTCTGTGAAGCTGGTCAAACACTGACAATCTGTCTTCTAACTTGAGTCCTTCTACTCAGACTCAGTTAGAGATCTCTCCAGACCAGAAAGCAGAGGCTGCAGATTTTGACAGTTCAGCGGCCATTCTGCTTTCTGTGCCGGTGAACTGAGGGACTCCGGAGAACTGAAGGAAGGAAGCCTGCAGGAGAAAGTAAAGGTAAGTAAAACTTATTAAAACACTTTACACTTACCTCACACACTTACCACTGCACACATGTACCCATCACTCACCTGCACAACGGACAGCTCGACCCCTCCAACCCCTGCAGACCGACGGTCCGCCTCGCTAACTTGGCGTGGTTCGGAGCCGTCGGACAGCCTACACTTTAGGGCTAAAAATAGGGATTAGGCAAAAAACTGCCTGTTAACAGGCAGTTGATTGGCACTAATCCCATTCCCGCCTCGGGGAGGCGGCTCCCAGCACAGGTCGGATACCCGCCTCCTGGGACATTGGCACGGAGGCGGGTTGGGGGTGGGATAGGTTCCTGCCCCCCGATTCTGCAATTTTCCCACCACTCCCGCCTCCAAACCCGCCTCCTCGGGGCTTGGAAAATCGAGCCCTTTGTGTCCTCCTCACAACTTGCTTTCCCACCTATCTTTGTATCATCAGCAAATTTGGCTACAGTACACTCGGTCCCTTCATCCAAGTCATTAATATAGATTGTAAACAGCTGAGGCCCCAGCACTGATTCCTGTGGCACCCCACTAGTTACAGTTTTCCAACCGGAAAATGACCCATTTATCCCGACTCTTTGTTTTCTGTTAGTTAGCCAATCCTCTATCCATGCTAATATATTATAGCCCAACCCCATGAGCTCTTATCTTGTGCAGTAACCTTTTATGTGGCATCTTATCGAATGCCTTCTGGAAATCCAAATACACGACATCTACTGGTTCCCTTTTATCCACACTGCTTGTTACCTCCTCAAAGAACTCTAGTAAATTTGTCAAACACGATTTCCCTTTCATAAAACCACGTTGACTCTGCTTGATTATATTAAGCTGCCAATCACAAGTCAGGACAAACAAAGTTAGATCGATGCGGAAAGGACGTGCAACTTTAACATGAGCACATTTTATTTTATCCCATATTTCTCTGCCGCGGTCACTTATCCACCTATCAGTTCCTCTATTCGAGTCCTACTGTTTGTTTCTAGAAAATGTGTCTTTTGCTGTTACCAACAAATGTGTTTAGAAACTCAGACATGAATATACTCTTGTCAATGAAAGTGATAATATGGCATATACCCAGCTCTGGGTGCAAGGCAAGAATAAAATGACAGCTTTTAGGTCACTTGGTGCTACACTGCTAACCAACTGCAAAGCATAGTGCCCTCCAGTGACAGAAACAGGAAGTACACAAACCATTCAACTGCAGGGATCTGCAAATTCAGACAATAGTAATTCGAAGTTTTGGATGCAAAACTCACGACAGCGAGTTAACATGTGCCAACTCACAGTATTTGGTGAAGGAAGACTTCAACAAAAGATCATTTTCAAATTTACTAAACAAACATATTTGAATTTAAGCTATGGGTATCTTTTTCTCTAACTCTACAACACAATATTCCATGTTTAACATTTCCAGGTCATTGCTGCAGATGTTATTTGACTTGGGGACAACTGTGAAAGCTTAAAACGGGCGCTCAACATAAAAGGATTAAGACCAATTGTTGGAATGCGTCAGCAGCTGAAGAAAGATTGGTTAACGTTATTGGGCGGAGATTCTTTGTCAGACTGTTTGAAATGCTAACCTTCCCCACCCCCCCTTCTCAGATGGTGAGAGGCTTGCTGTACAATTCTAATATATTCTGTTTTTGAAGCTTGTGTTCCAGTGATCTGTTAAGACTTAAACCTGTAACCCCTGCGTTTAGCTACACATCTCGCTTTCTTCTTGCTCAAATGAGTGGAAGTTGTGTCCTGCTTCAAACTGCACTTTGTAAGTTGACTGGCTGCGATCCAATCTCACACGTGCAGCATAAACCCGCTGGAATCACAGGTGCTGAACTGATGTTGGCATAAAGTAGATTCAATTAGATATGGTTTTACATTGGCTCCGATTCAAACACGTACTGAATGCACTTAAGTAGAACTGGGGCAGCTTCGATAATCCACTCGGCATTTTGACGCACTGAGCTGAATTACAGCACCAGCCTCTTGAGGTAAAACTGAGCTGTTAAACTATTGACCCTAAGGGCCATCAGGGCGGTGGAAGCAGATTCAACAGTAACTTTCAAAAAGGAATTGGATATATGCGTCAAAAGGAAAAAAAACTCTATGACTATAGGGAAAGAGCAGGGGAGTGGGACTAATTGGTAGCTTCTGCAGATACGACGGGCTGAATGGCCTCCTTTTGTGTATGAGTCCATACAACTCAGGAAGCTGCTGGTTAAATGAAAAGGGCTGGAAAATGTGCATCCAAACCACGAACTTAAAATGTATACGCTGGATCAAGGAAAGCAATTTCTGGCTGTAAAAAACCTGGAAGGCTAAAAGTGCTTTCAGTTTTTGGACGGGCTTTCTTCCAGACTTCAATCCCCCTGATTCCGCCCCACTCCCTCAGTTCAAAGGCACTGACTAAGCTGCTGCATGGTTTCACAGGCAGTGTTTCTCTACCCCAGAGGGCTGTCGATGCTCAGTCGTTGAGCATATTCGATAAGATTTTTGAACTCCAAGGGAATCAAGGGATTTGGGGATAGGGCGGGAAAGTGGAGTTAAGGTCGAAGATCAGCCATGATCTCTGATAATGGCAGAGCAGGCTCCAGGGGCCGTATGACCTATTCTTGTTCCTATTTCTTATGTTTTTATATGTCAGCCTTAAGGCACATGGCCCAAGTGGCCATTCCACACGGGATCACCAAGACATTGAGTATTGGCCGCCTATTTGGCCCGATTCTATTCTCACCCGCTGTGCGCACACGCACTTGATAGCAATCGGGACCAGGACCAAGAACCCTGGCTGATTTTTCCTTCCCTTGTACAGGGGCACTAAGGCCAATTGTGTAGCAGCCTAGTTGCTGCCTCAGCTAATATCTGCTAAATGTGCACTGACTTGGGATCAAACCTTCTGGGGTATATCGTTTAGAACAACAACAACTTGTCTTTATATAGTGTCTTTAACGTAGTAAAACATCCCAAGGCACTCCACAGGAACGTTATCAAACAAAATTTGACACCGAGCCACATGAGTTGATATTAGGGCAGGTGACCAAGAGCTTGGTCAAAGAGGTAGGTTTTTAATGAGCGTCTTAAAGGAGGTAGAGAGGCGGAGAGGTTTAGGCAGGGAATTCCAGAGCTTAGGGCCTTGGCAGCCGAAGGCACGGCCACCAATGGTTGAGCGGCTGAAATCAGAGGAGCTCAGGTATCTCTGGGGAGGGACGGTGGTGCTGGAGGAGACTATAGAGATAGGGAGGGGCGAGGCCATGGAGGGATTTGAAAACGAAGATTAGAATTTTTTAAATCGAGGCGTTGCTTAACTGGGAGCCAATGTAGGTCAGCGAGCACAGGGATGATGGGCGAACGGGACTTGGTGCGAGTTAGGACACGGGCAGCCGAGTTTTGGATGACTTTATGTTTACAGAGGGTAGAATCTGGAAGGACGGCCAGGAATGCATTGGAATAGTCAAGTCCAGAGGTAACAAAGGCATGGATGAACTACATCATCAGTGTTTTTATACACTTGGGCATCTGGAGAGTTAGGTCAGAGCAGAACTCCGTCAGACGACATACAATTTAAAAAAATTATATAACTTATAAAAATATTATTTCCTCTTTTACTTACTAGTTACATATTTTGCCTATTAATAAAATGGCCTCCAATCTGTGGCTACTACAAGAAGACTTGCATTTATACAGCACCTTATCATGTCCATTGGAAACATCTCAAATTCTTAACATACAATGTCCAATCTGAATTACGGCACCTACAAAAATCTAGGATTTCTTCACTCCAGCCCCATAGTGTTAGCCTAGATCTTGGAGTGGGATTGAACCCCCAACCTTCCGACTCACAAGTCAGAGTGCTACCAACTAAGTCACGCCAACTTTAACTCTCACAAAAGCAAAATACTGCAGATACTGGACATCTGAAATAAAAACAGAAAATGCTGGAAATACTCAGCAGGTCAGGCAGCATCTGTGGAGAGAGAAACAGAGCTAACGTTTCAGGTCGATGGCCTTTCATTAGGACGTTCACTCTCCCCTGTATTGCATGGTTTGGATCATATTCAAAGTACATAGCTTAGGTTTTCTGGGCTCATTAAGATAATCAGCTTTTCGATAAAGGCAACAATAATATCAAATATTAAAGGCCAGCTTTGTACATCAAAGTGATTATGCAGTCAAATATGCAGTGATGATTCGACTAAAAATGTGTCCTGGATATTTGTGACAATAGTTTTTGTTGTGATATTACCAATTGTTTTGGCACCTACACGCTTACTGTGGGATTGATTGCTTTAGAACAATTCTGAACGTCATATATCTATGCTTATTCTTACAATATATCTTCTGCGCAACGAACTGGCACAATAATCACCTTTATCAGGTCAGCTGTGGCTCAGTTGGTAGCACCCTCCTCGCCTCTGAGTCAAAAGGTTGTGGGTTCAAGTCCCACTCCAGGGACTTGAACACAAAAATCTGGGCTGACACTCCAGTGCAGTACTGAGGGAGTGTTGCACTGTCAGAGGTGCTGTCTTTCGGATGAGATGTTAAACCGAGGCCCAGTCTGCCCTCTCAGGTGCACGTAAAAGATCGCATGGCACTATTTCGAAGAGGAGCAGGAAAGTTATCCCCGGTGTCCTGGCCAATATTTATCCCTCAATCAACATCACTAAAACAGATTATCTGGTCATTATCACATTGCTGTTTGTGGGAGCTTGCTGAGCTCAAATTGGCTGCCGCGTTCCTTACATTACAATGGTGACTACACTTCAAAGAGTACCTCACTGGCTGTATGGTGGTCGTGAAAAGCGCTATATAAATGCAAGTCTTTCTTTATCAAACGCAATATAAGACTTGCATCTGCTCAGACGAAGGAGAAAGCTGCTATTGACTTTAAAACATAAATCTAGGTTATATAGCCATATCAAAAGACTATCCGCTTTAGATAAGCTCTTGTATTTGTTAGCAATGTGCATCAGAACATCTGGTGTTACTCAGACTGGTTTATTGATGCATGGTACAATGAGAAAGAGGACACACACAGTACTGAACAAAGAACAGGTAATTACTGCAGATGGTAAAGTGATAAAGCTCTCATTATATGAGCAACGCAACCAAAAGGTCAAATTATGAAAGAATGCCAAATAAGGCGTAACAGCTACTTGTGCAGGAAGCTAATAAGCTTCCAATTTTCTGCTGGTTCCCCCATAATGATTTCGTATAGCCGTCCCCAGGAACCCAAAATATTGAAAGCAATTGGTGCAGGATTGCACTTTCTTCAGCCCTGACAACGGGCAAAGAGGCCATTCAGCCCATCATTCTAGTATCCAGCAGCATTTTGAACTTTCTAACATTGAGTTATTTTCTTGGTGAATTGGCCCCACTCCAGTGCAGTGCTGAGGGAGTGCTGCACTGTCAGAAGGGCCGTCTTTCGGATGAGACGTTAAACTGCTCTCTCAGGTGGACGTAAAGGATTCCATGGCACTAATTCGAAGAAGAGCAGGGGAGTTATCCCCGATGCCCTGGCCAATATTTCCTCTCAATCAACATCACAAACAGATTATCTGGTCATTATCGCATTGCTGTTTGTGGGAGCTTGCTGTGCGCAAATTGGCTGCCGCGTTTCCTACATTACAACAGTGACTACACTTCAAGAAGTACTTCATTGGCAGTAAAGTGCATTGGGACATCCGGTGGTCGTGAAAGGTGCTATATAAATGCAAGTCTTTCTTTCCTTATAATGCCTGGAGCAACGTGACTCGACACCTCCGACCTTCCCCCCACGTCATCTCTTGGGAGAGACAAAAAAAATAGGTGGGAAAAACACACTGGAAAATTCCTCTCAAACCCCTCAGCCAATCGGTTCAAAAATAATGACACAGGTGGGCCATCTCCCTTCTACCTTATACAGATATTAAATAAACTGTATTGTCTGCACATAGTGTTTAGTACTACTATGTTTTTGTGACAAACCATTTGATGCACTTTTGGTTTTCAGAGCAAAGACGCCTTGGTTCCAATTGATGAAACGAACCCGAAGCTTACAGTGCAACACACAAACAAAATTCTCCCAAAATCCAGCTAATATTAAGCAGTACTGGCTCTCCCGACTAAATCCTTTGAATTGAGGTCCACCCTGATGCATAGATACATACATAGATACATAGAAGATAGGAGCAGGAGTAGGCCATTCGGCCCTTCGAGCCTGCTCCGCCATTCAATGAGATCATGGCTGATCATCCAAATTCAGTACCCTGTCCCTACCTTCTCCCCATATCCCTTGATCCCTTTAGCCTTAAGAAATATATCCAACTCCTTCTTGAATATATTTAATGAATTGGCCTCTACTGCCTTCTGTGGTGGAGAATTCCACAGGTTCACCACTCTCTGGGTGAAGAAATTCCTCCTAATTTCAGTCCTAAATGGCTTACCCCTTATCCTTAGACGATGACCCCTGGTTCTGGACTCCCCGGCCATCAGAAACAACCTTCCTGCATCTAGCCTGTCCAGGCCTGACAGAATTTTATAGGTTTCGATGAGATCCCCTCTCAATCTTCTAAACTCCAGTGAGTATAAGCCCAATCGACACAATCTCTCCTCATACGTCATTCCCGCCATCCCAGGTATCAGCCTGGTGAATCTTCGCTGCACTCCTTCCATGGCAAGAACGTCCTTCCTCAGGTAAGGCGACCAAAGCTGCACACAATACTCAAGGTGCAGTCTCACCAAGGCCCTGTACAACTGTAGCAAGACATCCTTGTTCTTGTACTCGAACCCTCTTGCTGCGAAGGCCAACATACCATTTGCCCTCTTAACCGCCTGCTGCACCTGCATGCTTACCTTCAGCGACTGGTGTACAAGGACACCCAGGTCTCTTTGCACTTCCCCTTCTCCCAATCTATTACCATTCAAATAATAATCTGCCTTCCTATTTTTGCCACCAAAGTGGATAACCTCACATTTATCCACATTATAGTGCATTTGCCATGTTTCTGCCCAATCACCCAACCTGTCCAAATTGTGCTGGAGTTTCACGACATCCTCCTCACAGCATACCCTCCCCCCCCAGCTTTGTGTCGTCTGCAAATTTGGAGATATTACATCCAATTCCCTCGTCCAGATCATTAATATATATTGTGAACAGCTGGGGTCCTAGGACTGATCCTTGCGGTACCCCACCAGTCACTGCCTGCCACTCGGAAAACGACCCGTTTATTCCAACTCTTTGCTTTCTGTCCGCCAACCAGTTCTCTATCCAAGTCAATACCTTGCCCCCAATCCCATGTGCCTTAATTTTGCACGATAATCTCTTATGCGGGACCTTATCGAAAGCCTTCTGAAAGTCCAAATACACCACATCCACTGGTTCTCCCTTATCTATTTTACCAGTTACATCCTCAAAAAATTCCAGTAGATTAGTCAAGCATGATTTACCATAATGAATACTCAGTGGGCAAACGAAAGGTGCAAGGCTGATACCAAATATGGTCCTGCAGAAAACGGGGCGAAACGTTTTTGAAACATGCTACGAGTGGTGAACTGCGCCACGTGTAGCTTTATCGCCGAGAAGAGCCCGTTTTGTGCTCGTCAGACGGCAGCAGAGCGTTTTTCCAATGAACTGTGATCAGCCAAACAATTATTACAGTTGCTATTTATGATCGGTGATGAACTTTCTTGTCTCCCCCACCCCCCCCCCCCGTTTAGGCACAGACATACAATAGCTTTTTAGCAGTTGTTTATTTCATTCAGTGCCCCCTTTTCCAACAGGAGCAGCCGTCTGCCGATCGAGTGGCACCTTAAAGGTCAGCGATCAGAAGGGAGAGGGAGGATAAACACTGGGACGTTTACGCTGCTGAAATCCTGGCGCAGTTTTCTTTCTGTTCCCCTTTTTTCGCCAACGCTACATTTGCAATGAAATAATCCTGGTGGCAGCGATAGTAACGTGACTGTAAAACTCTTGTCCCTTGCCTGCTGAAGCCGTGAGCCGAAAGGACAAAAAAAAGTTGCACCGAAGGCCCAGAATTAGCTGGGAAAACGACGGCGAGTTAAATGCGTACGCCGTTGTTGGTGTGTAAATAACCCAGCAATTTGTGGCAAGGAAGAGACACGTCGTGAGTTGCGAATCGCCACAAATTGTTGGGAGCTTGTTTGCGCCGCTCTGCCGTTAGCCTCGCGAAAACGGCAGCTCGGCCCTCAGCCTCCCTGTGAGTTTAAAAGAAATTGCTGCATTTGCACAGTAAATACGAATTAAACTCCCCGCGGAAAGCTAGGACTGGTACTCAACGACGTAAGGACCCTTTTAATGACGAGATTTATGCTCCTGCAATGCCACCTCAACATCTTTGGCCCAGAAAGGGAACAATTGAAACCGTGGCGTCTCATTCGTGACCTGTTCCACCTAGAAGGACAAGGGCAGCAGGCGCGTGGGAACACCACCACCTCCAGGTTCCCCTTCCAAGTCACACACCATCCTGACTTAGAAGTATATCGCCGATCCTTCATCGTCGCTGGGTCAAAATCCTGGAACTCCCTCCCTAACAGCACTGTGGGAGTACCATCACCGCACAGACTGCAGCGGTTCAAGAAGGCGGCTCACCGCCACCTTCTCAAGTGCAATTAGGGATGGGCACTAAATGCCGGCCTTGCCAGCGACGCCCACATCCCATGAACAAAATTTAAAAAAAAATTCCTACAAGTCGTAAATTACTCCTAGAAGTTTTAAAATGTTAAATTTTTTTCTTACTTTTCCAATGTGTCTCATTTTTCTCTCTCTCTCTCTTAATCCAATCTTTCTTTCTCTCTCTCTATTCCTCTTTCTGTATCTAATTTGACTCTAATTCACCCTCTGTTTCTTTCTCAATTGTTAAATCTCATTGGTTAAGGAGGTAGACTCTTGGTCCTGTCATTCACCAAGGTCCCAGATGCCCCGTTGCTCCTGCACCTTGCACTTCCAGGAATTTGCAGCGGAATTTTTTTTCCAGCTGTAGGGTGAGGAAAAAAAAATCTAACAAAACACATCGCAAGATGCCCCACTCCAGCAAATTCTGGTCCAACATCTATCTGTGTGGCCAGCTACGTGAGATATTTCTCAGAAACCAGCAAACGTTGGCCACTGGCTGTGCCGCTTCTGATTCACCGCTTCGGCTCGCTGCGGCTTATTCTAATTACAAATCCAGGAAAGTCTGGAGCAAGTTGGTGACTGAAAGGTCGGCGCACGAGAGGGCAACATTTACAGGGCATGTCGCTGATCTTGAAGTTCCAGGGAGTTCTCGGCCAATACAGTCGTCAGAGGGCTAACGTAACTCTGCCGCCCAGAGGATTTGCTGGATTCTGCTCACGTCCTCTCCTTCTGTCTTTGTTGATGATCTCATCCCTCCTACAAGGTTCTGAAACTCTCATCAATTTGTCTGATGGTTATCTTCAACAAACACTGATTAACACCAGCAGTGCATGCTAACAGAAACCAAAGCCATCTGCCTTTCCAAACCCCCTTTTATTGTTAAGTTGCTACATGTAGCTTGCGTATAGACACCGATAAACACTTTTATGGATGATTATTTGTTAAAAATGTTAAATTGCTGTTAAATCAACATAAGCGGGTCAATTTCATCTCCCTTGGCCTGGTTTCTGCCAGGCTAGGGGGTGGGTGTATGGGGAGCGGGGGACTAACCCCATTTGGTTGACTGCAATATTATATTGCAGGTGGCAAAGGGATCTGCCCAAAGCCGGCGGAGTCCTCTTTAAATATGCAGATTAGGCTCTGATGACATCATCAGGGCCCCGATCTGCTATTTTAAGCTGAGGTGTTAGGATGGGCCGGGCCTGCCTGTCTGCTGCCACTCCCAAGCAGGCATGAGGCTCGCTTTGGCACTTTGTAGCCCGAGTGTTAAAATCGAGCCCAAATTTCATAACTAACCAACCCTGAATGTGGAACGCGCTACCACAAGGAGTAGCTGAGGTGAATACCATTTAAGGGGAAGCTAGATAAACACATGAGAAAGAAAGGAATAGAAGGCTATGCTGATAGGGTTAGATAAAGTAGGGTGAGAGGAGGCTCGTGTGGAGCATAAACACTGGCACAGACCAGTTGGGCCAAATGGCCTGTTTCTGTGCTGTAAATTCTATGTGATTCCCCGTCATATTGTTCATTCAGACAGTGGTTTACAGCACACAGACATAGGTCCTGGAGCCTGTCGTGCCTGTACTGACTCTAAGAACATAAGAATTAGGAGCAGGAGTAGGCCATTCGGCCCTTCACGCCTGCTCTGCCATTCAGTAAGATCATGGCTGACCTTCTACCTCATCTCCACTTTCCTGCACTATCCCCATATCCCTTAATTCCCTTCATTCCCAAAAATCTATCATCCTCTGTCTTGAATATAATCAACAACTGAGCCTCCACAGCCCTCTGGGGTAGAGAATTCCAAACATTCACCATCCTCTGAGTGAAGAAATTTCTCCTCATCTCAGTCCTAAATGGCCGACCCCTTATTCTGAGACTATGGCCCTGTGTTCTAGACTCCCCAGCCAGGGGAAACATTTTCTCAGCATTAACCCTGTCAAGCCCCTTAAGAATTTTATATGTTTCAATTAGATCACTTCTCATTCTTCTAAACCCTAGGGAATATAGGCCTAGTCTACATAATCTCTCCTCATAGGGCAATCCCCTCATCCCAGGAACCAGCCTAGTGAACCTTCGTTGCACTCTCTCTAAGGCAAGTATGTCTTTCCTTAAGTAAGGAGACCAGAGCTGTACACAGTACTCCAGGTGTGGCCTCACCAGTGCCCTGTATAATTGTAGTAAGACTTCTTTACTCTTATACTCTAATCCCTTTGTAACAAAAGCTAACATACCATTTACGTTCCTAATTGCTTGCTTTATCTGCATGTTAACTTTCTGTGATTCATGTACAAGGACACCCAGGTCCCTCTGAATGCAAACATTTCCCAATCTCTCACCATTCAAAAAATATTCTGCTTGGTTGTTGTTCCTGCCAAAGTGGATAACTTCACACTTCCCCACATTGTATTCCATTTGCCATGTTCTTGCTCACTCAGTCAACCTGTCTATATCCCTCCGCAGCCTGTGTCCTCCTCACAGCTTACTTTCCCACCTGACTTTGTATCAGCAGCAAACTTGGATACGTTGCACTCAGTCCCTTCATCCAAGTCATTAATATAGATTGTAAATAGCTGAGGCCCCAGCACTGATCCTTGCGGTACCCCGCTAGTTACAGCCTGCCAACCCGAAAAAATCCTGTTTATTCCTACTCTCTTTTCTGCCCATTATCCAATCCTCAATCCATGCTAATATATTAACTCCACTTCCATGAGTCCTCATTTTGTGTAATAACCTCTTGTGTGGCACCTTATCAAATGATTTTTAAAAATCCAAATACACTACATCCACTGGTTCCCCCTTATCCATTCTACTAGTTACATCTTCAAAAAACTCTAACAGATTTGTCAAACATGATTTCCCTTTCATAAAATGTTGACTCTGCCTAATCATATTATGATTTTCTAAGTGCCCCATTACCACGTCCCTAATAATAGACTCTAGCATATTGCCTACTACTGATGTCAGGCTAACTGGCCTATAGTTCCCTGTTTTTTCTCTTCCTCCTTTCTTAAATAGCGGGGTTATGTTTGCTACCTTCCAATCCTTGGGAACTGTTCTAGAATCTAGGGAATTCTGGAAGATTAATACCAGTGCATCCACTATCTCTGCAGCTACCTCTTTTAAACATAGAAACATTATTTGAAGGAATTGATTCCAATAATAAGCACGCGCTGTGAGCAGGAAACGAACCTGCATCGGAAACCCCATTGGACTTGCAAGTCCAGCGCTTTAACCACTCGGCCATCGCAGCTGCGATGCAGGTTGGATGCAGGTCGTCAGGTCCAGGGGATTTGTCGCCACTGAGTCCCATTAATTTCTCCAGTACTATGTCTTTCCTTATACTGATTTCTTTAAGTTCCTCATTCTCTCTAGACTCTTGGTTCCCCATTATTTCCGCAATGTTTTTTGTGTCTTCTACTGTGAAGACAGATACAAAGTATTTATTTAATGTCTCTCCCATTTCCTTATTGCCCATTATAATTTCTCCTGTTTCTGCCTCTAATGGGCCCATGTTTACTTTCATTAATCCCTTCCTATTTACGTACCTATAGAAACGTTTATAATCTGTTTTTATGACTCTTGCTAACTTACTCTCATATTCTTTTTTCTCTTTCCTTATCAATTTCTTGGTCCTCCTTTGCTGAATTCTAAAATCCTCCCAATCCTCAGGCTAACTACTCTTTTTGGCAACATTACAAGACTCTTCCTTTGATCGAATACTATCTTTAATTTCTCTTGTCAGCCACAGTTGGACCATTTTTCCTGTAGGATTTTTATGCCTTAAAGGAATGTATATTTGTTGTAAATTATGTATTAATTCTTTAAATGCTAGCCATTGCTTGTCTACTGTCATACCTTTTAATGTAGTTTCCCAACCTACCTTAGCCAACTCGCTGCTCATACCTACGTAGTTTGCTTTGTTTAGATTTAAGACCCTAGTTTCAGACTTAACTAAATCAATTTCAAACTCAATATAAAATTCTATCATATTACGGTCACTCTTCCTTAAAGGCCCCTTGACTACAAGGTTATTAATGAACCCTTTCTCATTGCACAATACTAGATCTAAAATAGCCTCTTCCCTCGTTGGTTCCTCAACATACTGATCTAGAAAACTATCTTGTATACATTCCATGAACTCGTCCTTCATACTATTACTGCAAATTTGGTTTGCCCAGTCTATATGTAGATTAAAGTCCCCCCATGATTACTGTAGTACCCTTGTTACATGCGCCTCTAATTTCTTGATTTATACTCTGCCCTACATTACAACTGCTGTTTGGGGGCCTATAAACAACACCCACCAATGTTTTCTGCCCCTTGCTGTTTCTTAGCTCCACCCAAACTGATTCTACTTCTTGATTTTCGGGCTAAGATCCTTTCTCTCTACTGTCTTTATCCCATCCTTTATTATCAGGGCTACCCCTCCTCCTTTTCCATTCTGCCTATCTCTTCTAAAAGTTAAATATCCTGGAATAATTAGTTCCTAACCTTGGTCACTTTGCAACCACGTCTCCATAATGACTATTAGATCAAACCTATTAATTTCTATCTGCCCTATTAATTAATTAATTTTGTTGCGAATGCTTCGCGCATTCAGATATAGTGCCTTTAATTCCGACTTTTTTCTATTTTTCCCTGATGTCACCTTAGGCACTGATGCCCTATTGCCTTTGTTACTCTCTCTGTCCCTTCCTGACCCACGCTGCTTATTTTTCCCCAAACTCTGCTCTGCTCTAGAGCCTTGACATTTCCCTTGCTGCTTTTAAATTGACTCTTTCCTGAATCCTCCCACCCCCTTCATTAGTTTAAAGCCCTGTCTACTGCCCTACTTATTCAATTCGCCAGGATGAAGGGACCGAGTGTACTGTAGCCAAATTTGCTGATGATACAAAGATAGGTGGGAAAGCAAGTTGTGAAGAGGACACAAAGAATCTGCAAAGGGATATAGACAGACTAAGTGAGTGGGCAAACATTTGGCAGATGGGAGTATAATGTGGGAAAGTGTGAGGTTATCCACTTTGGTAAGAAAAATAAAAAAGCAAATTATGATTTAAATGGAGAGAGATTACAAAATGCTCCAGTACAGAGGGATCTGGGGGTCCTTGTGCATGAAACTTTATTACTTTGTGCAAAGTAATCAGGCAGAGTCAACATGGTTTTGTGCAAGGGAAATCATGTTTAACCAATTTATTGGAGTTCTTTGAGGAAGTAACATGTGCTGTGGATAAAGGGGAACTGGTGGATGTACTGTACTTAGATTTCCAGAAGGCATTTGATAAGGTGCCACATCAAAGGTTATTGCAGAAAATAAAAGCTCATGGTGTAGGGGGTAACATATTGGCATGGATAGAAGATTGGCTAGTTAACAGGAAAGAGAGAGTAGGCATAAATTGGTCATTTTCTGATTGGCAATTTGTAACGAGTGGTGTGCCACAAGGATCAGTGTTGGGGCCTCAACTTTTTACAATTTATATAAATGACTTGGATGAAGGGACCGAAGATGTGGTTGTTAAATTTGCTGAGGACACAAAGATAGGTAGGAAAGTAAATTGTGAAAAGGACATAAGGAGGCTACAAAGGGCTATAGATAGGTTAAGTGAGTGGGCAAAGATCTAGCAAATGGAGTATAATGTGGGTAAATGTGAAGTTGTCCATTTTGGCAGGAAGAATAAAAAAGCATATTATCTAAATGGTGAGAGATTGCAGAGCTCTGAGATGCAGAGGGATCTGTGTGTGCTAGTGCATGAATCGCAAAAGGTTACTATGCAGGTACAGCAAGTAATTAGGAAAGCTAACAGAATGTTATCGTTTATTGCGAGGGGAATTGAATACAAAAGTAGGGAGGTTATGCTTCAGTTATACAGGTCATTGGTGAGACCACATCTGGAGTACTGTGTACAGTATTGGTCTCCTTATTTAAGGAAGGATGTAAATGCGTTGGAAGCAGTTCAGAGAAGGTTTACTAGACTAATACCTGGAATGGGCGGGTTGTCTTATGAGGAAAGGTTGGACAGGCTAGGCTTGTATCCGCTGGAGTTTAGAAGAGTAAGAGGTGACTTAATTGAACCATATAAGATCCTAAGGGGTCTGGACAGGGTGGATGTGGAGAGGATGTTTCCACTTGTGGGAGAATCTAGAACTAGGGGTCTGTTGAAATACCGCGGCAAATGTGGGAGCCGAGACAGAGCTACTGAAAACACAACTGCTTTATTCTGACCACATGACAAACAGGAACTAGAAAAGCCCGCGCATCCACTTAAATACTTCCCAGACAGGAAGTGCTCCCGGCAGCCTGTCCCTGCGGGAAACAAGTTGCTGGAGGAAAGGGCCCCCGGCTGGGGGCTTCTGCTTAGACTGTCTGTGCCGCCGTGAGCGGATTATGTCCAGTGGTGGCGTGTCGCCACAGAGCTCCCCCCAGAATCCGCTTAGGAGGAGTGGACGAGTCGTGACGGTGGTCTAATGGTTCTGCCGCAGCGGCTCTGAGTGGTCGCCGGTCTGGTTGGTTGGGTCGGGCGGTTCGCCGCCGGCTGTGCTGGCTTGCCGGGGGGACGGCCTCTAGTTGGAGGCTGGGCCACGGGGACCTGTTCCCCTGGTTCTGTGTGTGCTGGTTTGAGCCGGTCGATGGAGACTGTCTCGACCCTGTCGCCGAGTCGCAGCTTGAAGACCTTGTCCCCGGTTTGTAGTACCTCGTACGGACCGTTGTACGGGGGTCGCAGGGGCCCGCAGTGCGCGTCGTGTCGCACGAAGACGAAGCGCGCCTGCTGTAAGTTTGGCGGGACGTGAGGTGTGAGTTCGCCGTGTCGGTTGACCGGAAGTGGGGCGAACTGCTGAGCGGAAGAGAAAGAGTCGAGCCGCTGCTGTTCGGCCGACCAAGGCTTGGTAGGTTCCGGAAGGAATTCGCCTGGGACGCGCAGCGGTTGTCCGTAGACTAACTCCGCTGCCGAGGACTGGAGGTCTTCCTTGACCGCGGTGCGTAGGCCGAGTAGCACCCACGGTAGGCGGTCAGTCCAGGTACTGTCCTGCAGGCCGGCGCGGAGTGAGGCCTTGAGTGATCTGTGGAAGCGTTCACAAAGTCCATTGGCCTGCGGGTGGTACGCCGTGGTGCGGTGGAGCGTCACCCCGAGGTTGCGTGCTGTGGCCGTCCAGAGTTCGGAGGTGAACTGGGCGCCTCTGTCGGAGGTTATGTCGGCCGGTACGCCGAACCTCGCAACCCAGGTGTTAACGAACGCCCTGGCGATGTCGGCTGTGGTGGTGGAGGTCAGCGGCACTGCCTCAGGCCAGCGTGTGTAGCGGTCGACCATCGTGAGGAGATAAGTTTGGCCTTGCGATGGCGGCAGGGGACCGACGATGTCGACGTGTACGTGGTCGAAGCGGCGGCTGGGTACCTCGAAGTCTCCCAGGGGTGCTTTGGTGTGCAGCTGTACCTTAGCCCGTTGGCAGGCGAGGCAGGAGGTGGCCCAAGTCCGAACATCTCTGCTGAGGCCGCGCCAGACGAAGCGCTTAGAGAGGAGTTTGACGGATGCGCGGGAACCCGGGTGAGAGAGCCCGTGGAGCGCGTCGAAGACGCGGCGGCGCCAGGTCTCAGGGACGACCGGCCTGGGTTGGCCGAGTGAGACGTCGCACGTGACTGCCGTGGCGTCGGGCCCGTGCGCGACCTTGGCTAGGCGTAGCCCTGGCAGGCTGGTAGCCGCCGAGAGGAGGTCTGGGTCCGTGAGCTGGGCCGCTGCTAGTTGTGCGTAGTCGACCGCGAGGTGATTCGCACAGACGGTGGGACGGGAAAGGCAGTCGGCGACCACGTTGTCTCTACCGGAGACGTGCTGAATGTCCGTAGTAAACTTGGAGACGGCCGCGAGCTGGCGTTGCTGCCTAGCGGACCAGGGTTCGGTGTGCTTGGCCATCGCGTATGTGAGTGGCTTATGGTCCACATACGCGGTGAAGGGGCGGCCTTCCAGGAGGAACCTGAAATGGCGGACTGACAGGTGGAGTGCGAGAAGCTCGCGGTCGAAAGTGGAGTATTTGACCTCCGGGGGGCGCAGTTGGCGGCTGTAGAAGGCAAGTGGCTGCCACGCGCCATTGACCCACTGCTCGAACACGGCCCCGACCGCGTGGTCGGAGGCGTCGGTGGTGAGCGCGACCCGGGCATCGGCCCTCGGGTGCGCGAGCAGAGTGGCGTCGGCGAGCGCGTTTTTGGTGGCGTCGAAGGCGGCTGCCGTGTCAGTGGTCCAGGCTACGTCCATCTTGCCGGATTTTCCTCGGAGGGAGTCGTATAGGGGCTTCATGAGGGCTGCGGCTCTGGGGATGAACCTGTTGTAGAAGTTCACCATCCCGAGGAACTCCTGGAGGCCCTTGATGGTTGTGGGGCGGGGGAATTGCTGGACGGCCTGCACCTTGTTGGGCAGGGGGACGGCCCCAGCAGGGGTGATGTGGTGACCGAGAAAATCGATCTCGGTTAGGCCGAATTGGCACTTCGCCGGGCTGAGGATGAGCCCGTGTTGGGCTAGGCGCTCGAACAGGATGCGAAGGTGTTCGAGGTGTTCCTGTTTGGAGGAGCTGGCCACGAGAATGTCGTCTAGATAGACGAATAGGAAGTTCAGGTCCCGGAGGACTGAGTCCATAAGGCGCTGGAAAGCCTGTGCTGCATTCTTGAGGCCGAAGGGCATCCTCAGGAACTCGAACAGGCCGAATGGGGTGATGACGGCCGTTTTGGGGATGTCCGCGGGGTGTACGGGAACTTGGTGGTAACCGCGCACCAGGTCGACTTTGGAAAAGACGGTTCGTCCGGCCAGTCGGGCAGAGAAGTCCTGGATGTGTGGCACCGGGTATCGATCGGGGGTGGTGGCGTCGTTGAGGCGGCGGTAGTCCCCGCAAGGGCGCCAGCCTCCGCCGGGCTTGGGGGCGATGTGGAGGGGCGAGGCCCAAGGGCTGCTGGAGCGGCGGATGATGCCGAGCTGTTCCATGTTGGTGAACTCGGCCCGCGCGATTTCCAGCTTGGCCGGGTTGAGTCTGCGGGCGTGGGCAGAAACTGGGGGGCCGGTGGTGGGGATATAGTGTTCCACACCGTGCTTGGCGGCTTTGGCCGAAAAGGTCGGTTTAGTGAGGGCGGGAAATTCAGCTAGGAGTGCCGAGTAGTCGTCCGTGGCTCTGGCGAGGCAGTAGGTCGTCGGGCCGGCCGAACGGGCCGGGGTAAAGGCGCCGGGGATGGGGGCCATAGTGTTGATGTCGACGAGGCAGTGCCTCGGAATGTCGACAAGGAGGCCGTGGGCGCGTAGGAAGTCGGCGCCGATGAGTGGGCAGAGGACCTTGGCTGTAAGGAACTCCCAGCGGTAGCGGCGGCCCGCGAGGTCGAGCGTGACCATGCGGGTGCCATATGTGCGGATTTCAGAGCCGTTGGCTGCAGCCAGTGTGATACCCCGTGTGCCGCGTTGGATCTCGAGGGCGGAGGCGGGGGTGATGCTGTGCTGGGCCCCTGTGTCGCACAGAAATCGGCGGTTGGTTCTGTCGTCAGTGACGTACAGTAGGGGCTCCTTCTGCCCCGCGGCCATCGCGGGGGCCGGTGCGGGGGGGGGTTTGAAGGAACACGGTGGCGTGCAGCGTTGAGCCCTAGCGCCAAAACGGGTGTGGTAGTAGCAGTGACCCGGAGTGGTAGGGCGGTCGGGCCTAGCGGCCCGGGAAGACCGCGTGGTCGTTGCCGTGAGGTCGGGCGCGACGTCGCGAGCGGCCTGTGCAGAGAGCAGCCGGTCGGCCTTTTCGGCTATCTCATTCAGGTCCGTGGAGTCAGACTCCACAATGAGCGGGCGGATGCTGGCGGGGAGCTGCCGAATGAAAAGCGTGCGAAAAAGGGCGCCGGGATTTTTGTCGTCCGAGAGGGACAGCATGTGGGAAAGCAGGTCTGATGGTGAAGCGTCACCAAGGCCGGGGAGGTCCAGGAGTTGGCAGTGGCGCTGGTAAGAGGACGTTTGAAATTTTTTAAGTAGCGCAGCCTTCAGATGTTCGTACTTGCCCTCCGTTGGTGGATTCTGCAGCGCTGCCCAAACCTTGGGGACTGTAGCGTAGGTGAGCGAGGCGACGAGGTAGTCGTACTTCGTGGCGTCGACTGTAATGCCTTTCAGCCGGAATCTGGACTCAGCTTGAATGAACCAGGCTTCGGCGAGGTTCTCCCAAAAGTCTGGTAATTTAACCGTGACTGCGTTTGTATCCGCCATGCTAGCTTAGGATTCGTCCTGAGCGTCGGGGTCACCAGTGTTGAGATACCGCGGCAAACGTGGGAGCCGAGACAGAGCTACTGAAAACACAACTGCTTTATTCTGACCACATGACAAACAGGAACTAGAAAAGCCCGCGCATCCACTTAAATACTTCCCAGTTAGGAAGTGCTCCCGGCAGCCTGTCCCTGCGGGAAACAAGTTGCTGGAGGAAAGGGCCCCCGGCTGGGGGCTTCTGCTTAGACTGTCTGTGCCGCCGTGAGCGGATTATGTCCAGTGGTGGCGTGTCGCCACAGGTCACTGTTTAAAAATAAGGGGTTGCCCATTTAAGACAGAGATGAGGAGACATTTTTTCTCACAGAGGGTCGTGAGTCTTTGGAATTCTCTTCCTCAGAGGGCGGTGGAAGCAGAGTCTTTGAATATTTTTAAGGCAGAGGTAGATAGATTCTTGGTAAGCAAGAGGGTGAAAAGTTATCGGCGAGAATGTGGAGTAATCGGATCAGCCATGATCTTATTGAATGGCGGAGCAGGCTCGAAGGGCTGAGTGGCCTACTCCTGCTCCTAATTTGTATGTTCGTATGAAACACAGAAAGTTAGCATGCAGGTACAGCAAGTAATCAGGAAGGCAAATGGAATGTTGGCCTTTATTGCAAGGGGGCTGGAGTATAAAAGCAGGGAAGTCCTGCTACAACTGTACAGGGTATTGGTGAGACCATATCTGGAGTACTGTGTACAGTTTTGGTCTCCTTATTTAAGGAGGGATATACTTGCATTGGAGGCAGTTCAGAGAAGGTTCATGAGGTTGATTCCTGAGATGAAGGGGGTTGACTTATGAAGAAAGGTTGAGCAGGTTGGGCCTATACTCATTGGAGTTTAGAAGAATAAGAGGTGATCTTATTGAAACATATGATACTGAGGAGGCTCGACAAGGTAGTTGCAGAGAAGATGTTTCCTCTCATGGGGGAATCTAGAACTAGGGGGCATAGTTTCAGAATAAGGGGTCACCCATTTAAAACTGAGATGAGGAGGAATTTCTTCTCTCAAAGGGTCGTAAATCTGTGAAATTCTCTGCCCCAGAGAGCTGTGGAGGCTGGGTCATTAAATATATTTAAGATGGAGATAGACAGATTTTTGAACAATAAGGGAGTGAAAGGTTATGGGGAGTGGGCAGGGAAATGGAGCTGAGCCCATGATCAGATCAGCCATGATCTCATTAAATGGCGGAGCAGGCTCGAGGGGCCAAATGGCCTACTCCTGCTCCCATTTCTTATGTTCTTATGACACTGGTTCCAGCCCGGTTTAAGTGGAGCCCGTCCCAACAGAACAGCTCCCTCTTTCCCCAGTACTGGTGCCAGTGCCCCATGAACTGAAACCCCTTCCTCCCACGCCACTCTTTCAGCCACGCATTTAACCTTCTAATCTGTTTGTCCCTATGCCAATTTGCGTGTGACTCAGGTAACAATCCAGAGATTATTACCTTTGAGGTTCTGCTTTTTAATTTGGACCCCAACTCCTCAAACTCTCTTAGGTAGAACTAGGAATGAGGTTCTGCTATGTCATTGGTTCCTAAGTGGACCACGACAACTAGATCCTCCCCTTCCCACTCCAGGTTCTTCTCCAGCCATGAGGAGATTTCTTTAACACCGGGCAGGCAACACAACCTTCGATACTCCCTGTCGCGGCTGCAGAGAACAGTATCTATCCCCCTGACTATACTGTGCCTACCACTACCACCTTCCTTTTTACTTCCCCCACTTGAATGGCCCCCTGTACCACGGTGCCGTGGTCAGTTTGCCCATCCTCCCTGCAGTCCTTGTTCTCATCCATACAGGTAGCAAGTACCTCGTACCTGTTGGACAAGGTCCAGGGCGGAGGTTCCTCCATCACTACATCCTGGGTCCCCATACCTTCCTGACTCGCAGTCACACCCTCCTGTCCCTGACCATTGATTAACTCTAAAGTACTTAACCTAAGGGGTGTGACTGCCTCCTGGAACAAAGTGTCCAGGTAACTCTCCCCTTCCCGATGCATCACAGTGTCTGCAGCTCGTATTCCAGCTCAACAACTCTGGGCCGAAGTTCCTCGAGCTGCAGACACTTAGCGCAGATGTGGCTGCTCGAGATCGCGTTGGTCTCCACCAACTCCCACATGCTACAGTTACAACACACCACCTGCCCTGCCATCTCTATCTAACATTATTTTATTTATATAATTAGTTAGTTTTTATTCAAACAATTATTTCTGTCCTGGAGCAATTCACCCACAGCTCCGCGCTGTTCTTAACATACTGTGTTTATGTTGAAATGTTCTCAAGTTATCTTTGAAGGTCAAAAAAATTCATGAGAAACAAAAGCACAGTTCTTAAAGATGCAGCACCTCGCTCTCTACATGTAGAAATAATGATGGTTTTTGCCAACAAAAACGGTCAAGTCTGCCACATGCAACATTGCAATGCAATTTAAAAAAAAACATTAAGCCTTTTTACAAGATGGTCCTCTGCTCCCACTAAATGTTTTTTTTTGGGGGGGGTATGTGTGTGGGAGAGACCATGAAGCACAAGTGCTCTTGGTAACACAATTGATGTTCTTCTTTCATACTTGGTCCATCCACTAGTACATGCCGGTAATTTTGGGAGTTCTCTTATTGTTGGTCATTATTAATAGAGAGACTGTGAGTCGGCTGATTGGTCGCAAGAAGGTCTGGGCAAAGATGTTATGCTATTAGTACCAACTGTCAGCATCAACACGATGCTGTCAATTTAGTGGTGATTTGGTTGGCAGAGGCGCCACGACATGAGGAATTGCCAGGGCATCCCAACAAAGTCCTAATCTGTGAGTCCGATCGATTTGATCCTTGCTTTGGTACTCATAGAATCATAGAAATTTACGGCACAGAAGGAGGCCATTCGGTAGGCTGTGAAGGTGCTCAGACACCGACAGGGACCTTTCTTTATCCGAGCATAATCCCATCTGGTAGTACTGGAGCACATCTTTGTTTTTGGGTATCATCTTCATGACCGAATGTCGAGGTCCTGAAGTGGCCAACAAGGGAAGTTAGGGATAGCATAAGATCCAAGGAGAGGACATATAAGTTGGCCAGAAAAAGCAGCAAACCTGAGATTGGGAGCAGTTTAGGATTCTGCAAAGGAGGACAAAGGGATTAATTAAGAGGGGGAAAATAGATTACGAGAGTAAGCTTGCAGGGAACATAAAAACTGACTGTAAAAGCTTCTATAGATATGTGAAGAGAAAAAGATTGGTGAAGTCAAGCGTAGGTCCCTTGCAGTCAGAATCAGGGGAATTTATAATGGGGAACAAAGAAATGGCAGACCAATTAAATACATACTTTGGTTCTGTCTTCACAGAGGAGTACACAAATAACCTCCCAGAGATGTCGGGGAACATAGGGTCTAATAAGAGGAAGGAATTGAATGAAATCAGTATTTGTAGGGAAATGGTGTTCGGGAAATTGACGGGATTGAAGGCCGATAAATCCCCAGGGCCTGATCATTTATATCCTAGGGTACTTAAGGAAGTGGCCCTAGAAATAGTAGATGCATTGCTGGTCATCTTCCAACATTCTATAGACTCTGGAACAGTTCCCATGGATTGGAGGATAGCTAATGTAACCCAACTATTTAAAAAAAGGTGGTAGAGAGAAAACGGGGAATTATAGACCAGTAAATCTGATATCGGTAGTGGGGAAAATGCTAGAGTCCATTATAAAAGATGTAATAGCAGAGAACTTGGAAAACAGTGACCGAATTGGACAAAGCCAACATGGATTTACAAAAGGTAAATCATGTTTGACTAATCTACTGGAATTTTTTGAGGATGTAACTGGTAGAATAGGTAAGGGAGAACCAGTGGATGTGGTGTATTTGGACTTTCAGAAGGCTTTCGATAAGGTCCCACATAAGAGATTCGCATGCAAAGTTAAAGCACACGGGATTGGGGGCAAGGTACTGACTTGGATAGAGAACTGGTTGGCAAACAGGAAGCAAAGAGTTGGAATAAACGGGTCTTTTTCCGAGTGGCAGTAGTGGGGTACCGCAGGGATCGGTGCTAGGAAACCAGCTATTCACGACATATATAAATGATCTAGATGAGGGAACTAGATGTAATATCTCTAAGTTTGCAGACGACACAAAGCTGGGTGGGCGTGTGTGCTTTGAGGATGCAGAGAAACTCCAGTATGATTTGGACAGGTTGGGTGATTGGGCAGATGCATGGCAAATGCAGTATAATGTGGATAAATATGAGGTTATCCACTTTGGTGGCAAAAACAGGAAGACAGATTATTATCTGGACGGCAATAGATTGGGAAAAGGGGAAGTGCAACGAGACCTGGGTGTCCTTGTGCACCAGTCGCTGAAGGTAAGCACGCAGGTGCAGCAGGCAGTTAAGAAGGCAAATGGTATGTTGGCCTTCATAGCGAGAGGATTCAAGTACAGGAGCAAGGGTGTCTTGCTGCAGTTGTACAGGGCCTTGGTGAGACCACACCTTGGCCTAGAAATTAGGTATGGCCCCGCCAGCTCAGTTGCGCCCAAACGTTGGCGCAGCGCCCGGAGCCCGTTGCGCCCGCCAGAAATTCACTTTTAGCGCCCCAAGTCGGAACCGGGCGCTGTTCCAGGGTGTGCCCGCCTCCGCTTGGGGCGCTGAAAGTGAATTTCAGCGCTCCAGCTGCCGCTGCGCCACCCGATGCGGTGCGGCAGGCTGGGGTACTGCAGGCCTCCTCCTTCTCTTAAGGAGGAGCTGCCTGCAGCCGTGAGATCGCCGCTGGATTCTGCCGGCAAATGAGCCCGGCACCACGGAGAAGTGCCGGGCTCGCGGGAATCAGCCACCAATGCCGCGGGGGGGGTGGTGTAGGAGGCCGGGGAGGGAGGTGCGGGCAGGCGGCCGCCGAAAAAGCAGCCGGCCGCACTTCCACCTTTATGCGCCCCACTAACGCTGCATGAAGGCCGTGTTTCATGAACGTTGTTTGCGGCCGCTGCGGAAGAGGCGGCTGCAACTGAATATGGGCGTCGGGCCGGAACCGGGGCGCTGCGCACACCGATGACGTCATCGGTGCCGGCGCAGCGCTACCGGCTACCGCCGCCATTAACGCTGCACTCAATTTCCGCGCTACCAACCCTGCCGGCGCAGAAGACCTCTTTAGGCGCTAAGTGGGCACAAGGCCCACTGAATTTCTAGGCCCTTGAGTATTGTGTGCAGTTTTGGTCACCTTATCTGAGGAAGGATGTTCTTGACATGGAGAGAGTGCAGCGAAGATTCACCAGACTGATGCCTGGGATGGCAGGAATGACGTAAGAGGAGAGATTGGGTCGATTGGGCTTATATTCACTAGAGTTTAGAAGAATGAGAGGGGATCTCATTGAAACTTATAAAATTCTAACAGGACTAGACAGACTTGATGCAGGAAGGATGTTCCCGATGGTGGGAGAGTTCAGAACCAGGGGTCACAGTCTAAGGATAAGGGGTAAGCCATTTAGGACTGAGATGAGGAGGAATTTCTTCACCCAGAGAGTGATGAACTTGTGGAATTCTCTACCACACAAGGCAGTTGAGGCCAATTTATTAAATGTATTCAAGAAGGAGCTAGATATATTTCTTAAGGCTAAAGGGATCAAGGGATATGGGGAGAAAGCAGGGACAGGGTACTGAATTTGGATGATCAGCCATGATCTCATTAAATGGCAGAACAGGCTCGAGGGGCCAAATGGCCTACTCCTACTCTTATCTTCTGTTTCCCAAAGTGACCAAGACGGGAAGATAGCTCTGATGGGTAAACTCTGTAGCTGATGCCACAACCTCAAGGGTTGCAGCCGAGAAGATCTACTAATTTTCCCGAGCGGAAATAGAACTTAATTACATTAGAGTGGATCCTGCCTTACAGAACTGGTGGGAGACTCCGATACAGCCAAACACCAGGGTCCTGAAGGCACCCAAAGGGAACCAGACGGGAAGGCAACTAACCACATGTAAGTCTCCCTGACTGACTTCACAACCAGAATCCTGTCTACAGGATCTACTCAGTTTCTGTATTTTGAAATGGCGTTGCTGCAATCAAAATGGAGTTTCCATGCAAGATTGGTGGCAAAGTGTCAATTGGCACTGAGTGCCACAACCAGCACAGCAATAATTGTACAAAGATTGTAAATGTCTAGACCACAATTTCATTTGCTCCCTTGCTGGGACTGGCCATGCTTTAACATGCTTTATATTAAGAAATATGAGAATAAGAGATAGTAAAAGAATCATAAACACAACAAAGGCTATCTGTACCCTTAATTGGAATTGTTCAATTACGCCCCCTTGTCACAGTATTTTATGATTTAGAGCTCCTCGTTACAGGCAGAACGGTAGCGTACATTTTGTACAGAACTCTCCTGACATGACATCATGGATGGAAGTGATAGACCACGAGCAGCATTCATGATTGGGGAGTTCGACACAAAATGCCCCTCCCCAGATTATCTCAAACCAGAATTTCTAAAACACACACCAGTGATTAGTACAGTGAATCAGTGTGCTGGGATACGAACAAAAGGCCCCAGAGTAACAAAACCCGACCGCGGTGCCTCCCATACTGTCCAATTGACTGCAGCAGCGAGACAGTGAGCAGAGGCTAGGCTCATTTCCAGAGGGAAAGAGGAATGGAAAATTGAAGGAGATCTTTCCGTGGCCAGATTTGAGCAGCCAATTTGGATGCTGGCGATGGTCTGCAGGCAGGACAGCCCCCTGTCCCCCTGGACGCGGCCGCCTGTCCCAGTGGACACGGTTACTGTGTGGCCTGGACGACATAACATTGGAGGAGACTGCCCATTTTTTAAGATACGTTAACAGTCTAAAGCATGGCAACATGACGAGCACACCAGTAAAGTTAAAGCAGCTTCCTTTATAACTGTGAAAAAGAAAGAAAAGACCTGCAATTATATAGCGCCTTTCACGTCCACCGGACGTCCCAAAGCACTTTACCGCTGATGAAGTTCTTTTTGGAATGGTAGTCACTGTTGTAATTTAGGAAATGCGGCAGCCTATTTGCGCACAGCAAGCTCCCACAAACAGCAATGTGATAATGACCAGATAATCTAGTTTTTGTAGTGATCTTGATTGAGGGATAAATATCAACTCCCCTGCTCGTCTTCAAAATAGTGCCATGGGATATTTTACGTCCACCTGAGAGTGCAGACGGGGCCTCGGTTTAACGTCTCATCCAAAAGACGGCACCCCCGACAGTGCAGCACTCCCTCAGCACTGGAGTGTCAGCCTGGATTTTTGTGCTCAAGTCCCTGAAGTGGGACTTGAACCCACAACCTTCTGACTCAGAAGGGAGGGTGTTACTAATTGAGCACCTGACTATGGGGAATGTTACGACAAATGTAAATACTTCAGGATTATGGTTAAAGTAATGAGTGACAGATGATTAAAAAAAAACTATTTTTTAGTACCACAAACGTGAACTGAATGTCCATGTCTTATTTGCTGTTGACTATTTCTGAACCCAGATATGGGTTTGTGTGACTCCTCAAAATCCTACATCATGTAACCCTCAAGATAGTAATGATTTTTATGTCCTTCAATATTTTCTCTTCCTCGTCTGAAAATACCGCTTTGTAGGAACGTGGGTTCCTAACTAAAAGACTGAGTTCTACTCAGGCGATCAAACAAACGAATTTAAATGAAACAAACAGGTTTTAACAAGAAACTGCAGGATAACATCGAATACAGGTCTGCTCTCTTTGGAGGCTTCACGAGGACTGAGCCGGAGGTCCCCGGGTCGACGTCATGACATCATCATGTTTTTCCCGCTGCTGGAGGATCAAGTGATCAACGTGATGACATCATCGCGTTTGGCCGCGCTCTTAAAGGGGCCTCGCTATTTACATGCAAACAATATAAATAAAGATACAGATTCGGTCTGTAGCTAACATGTTGTTAAAGGAATTATATACAAACGATCTGAGTCCTTTGGTGGCTCCGCCACATGCGCCCCCCCCAGAATTGTCTTTAACAGCAAAATTGAGACATCGGGGAGGCCTGACTAGTCTGTCCGAGCGACTTCGGTAACCTTGCAGAGGAAGCTGATGGACGGTGGTCGAGCTGACGCAGCGGCTGTGGTCAAGCTGGCGGGCGGCTGTGGTTGATCTGGCACGGCGGCTGCGGGCGGTCGGCCACGCTTCGGCGGTTGAGCAATCACGACTGGGCGGTCCAGGTCCAAGTGAGCCGGCTTCAACCGGTCCACCGAAATGTGGTCCGGCTTACCTCCGACGTCGACCGCAAAGGTTTTGTCTCCCGATTCTATGACGCGGAAAGAACCAGTGTAAGGGGGCTTGAGCGGATCCCTGTGAGCATCATGGCGGATGAAGATGTACTCGGCGCTCCTCAGCTCAGCTGGGACGTGGGAACTCTGTAGGCCGTGATTTGACGTAGGCACCGGAGCGAAACATCTGGCCGCTTCCTGGTGGCGGACGAGTTGCTGGGAGGCGGACCATGGCTCCGTGGGGGAAGGAAGGAAATCCCCTGGTACTCGTAGCGGCTGGCCATATACGAGTTCCGCCGAGGACGATTGCAGGTCCTCTTTGGGCGCCGTACGAAGACCCAAAAGGACCCATGGGAGTCTGTCCACCCATCCCGCACCTTGAAGACTGGCCCGCAGGGCGGCCTTGAGCGACCTGTGGAATCGCTTGCACAGGCCGTTCGCCTGTGGATGATAGGCGGTGGTGCGATGAAGTTTGGTGCCGAGCCCTGAGCTACAGCGTTCCAGAGCTCCGAGGAAAATTGTGGCCCACGATCGGAAGAGATGTCCACCGGTACCCCGAAACGAGCAACCCAACAGGAGAGGAAAGCTCTAGCAACGTCTGCCGAAGTGGTGGAAACCAAAGGAATTGCCTCTGGCCACCTAGTGGTGCGGTCCACCATGGTGAGGAGATGAGCGTAACCATGGGAAGGCGGAAGTGGCCCCACAAGGTCCACATGCACGTGGTCGAAACGACGCTCCGGAACGGCGAACGTAGTAGCCACTGGAGCTTTTACATGACGCTGGACCTTGGCCTTCTGGCAGACCACGCAGGTGTTGGCCCAGTCACGGACATCCAGGTGCATACCCTTCCAGACGAATTTCGCCGACATTAGCCGTTGTGAAGCCTTCATACCAGGGTGCGACAACCCGTGTATGGCGTCAAACACTTTCCGTCGCCATGCGACTGGCACAATAGGTCGGGGAACGCCCATGGAGATGTCGCAAAGGAGCATGGTGCCTGCGGCCTGGAAACTGACGTCGGCCGCTTGGAAACTAGATGGGACGGTTCTGTATGATTGGACCTCTGGGTCCGAGGCCTGATCCGCAGGGCGTAGTCAATCCCAAGGTGAACCGCATGGACCGTCGCGAGGGAGAGGCAATCCGCTACCAGGTTGTCTTTACCAGACACATGTTGAATGTCCGTGGTGAATTCAGAAATAAACGTCAGGTGACGTCGTTAACGAGCTGACCACGGTTCGGTGGTCTTGGCCATGGCGAATGTCAGTGGCTTGTGGTCGACAAAAGCCGTGAAGGGACGTCCCTCTAATAAAAACCGGAAATGGCGGATGGCTAGAAAAAGGGCCAGCAACTCCCGATCAAAAGTGCTGTATTTTCTTTCATTTCTCCGTAGTTGACGGCTGAAAAACGCCAGCAGTTGCCACGTGCCATTCACCCACTGCTCCTGCACTGCGCCGATGGCGTAGTCTGACACGTCAGTGGTAAGGGCGATGGTGGCACCTGGAAGCGGCTGCACCAGCATGGTTGCGTTGGCCAAGGCGCTCTTGGTGTTGACGAATGCCTGGTCCATCTCGGCTGTCCAGCTGATTGGATCCTTACCGGACTTGCCCTTGAGGGCCTCGTTCAAAGGCTGCATCAGCAGAGCCGCCTTAGGGACGAATCGGTGATAGAAATTGACCATCCCCAGGAACTCTTGCAGGGCCCTGACGGTCTGCGGGCGTGGGAAAGAGGTAACCGCTTCCACCTTAGTCAGTAAGGGGACGGCGCCGTCCGATGTAATGTGGTGTCCCAAAAAATCGACCCGCTGCAGGCTGAACTGGCACTTGGCCGGGTTGATGATTAAACCGTGCTGACTAAGGCGTGTAAAGAGGGTACGCAAATGGCGGATGTGCTCTTCTTTGCTAGCACTGGCGATCAGGATGTCGTCTAGGTAGACGAAGATGAAAGTTAGGTCCCGGAGCACAGAGTCCATCAAGTGCTGGAAAGCCTGTGCCGTGTTCTTCAAACCAAACGGCATCCGCAGGAACTCAAAAAGGCCGAACGGGGTGATGACTGCGGTTTTTGGAACGTCTTGCGGGTGCACGGGAATCTGGTGATACCCACGGACGAGGTCGACTTTTGAAAAGATGGACTTTCCCGCCAAATGGGCCGAGAAATCCTGAATATGCGGGATCGGGTACCGATCAGGAGTACTGGCGTCGTTCAGGCATCGGTAGTCGCCGCATGGCCGCTGCCAGGTTTCGGAACAATGTGGAGAGGCAAAGACCAGGGACTATTCGACCGGCGAATAATCCCCAGCTGCTCCATCGTGTCGAACTCTGCTTTCGCAGCCGCGAGCTTGCCGGGTTCAAGCCTTCGAGCCTGTGCATAAACCGGGGAGCCAGTAGTGGTGATATGATGCTCAACACCATGCTTCATGACCGAGGAGGAGAAAGTGGGCCTGGTCAGCTCCGGGAACTCTCCGAGGAGACGAGTGAAGTCATCTGGAGATGGGAACGCGCAGGCGACAGAGCGCGACACAGCATTACCGCGTTGGCACGGAATCGAGTGGAAGGTGGCCGCGTTGATCAACCGGCGGTGCCGGATATCGACGAGGAAACCGTTGGCACACAGAAAATCCGCCCCCAGGATGGCCTGCGAGACTTTGGCCGTGACGAACTCCCAGTGGAAATGCTGACCGCCGAAACACACTTGGACCCGCCACTTTCCGAAAGTTCAAATGGCTGCGCCATTAGCCACTTCGAGGGAAAGGCCGTGGCCCCCAGCTTGAATATCGAGATTCAACGCAGGTAGGATGCTACACTGCGCCCTGGTGTCGCAAAGGAAACGTCGACCCAATAGGGAGTCAGTGATGAAAAGAAGTTTCCCTGAAGATCCGATGGCCATCGCAGCCACGGAGCGCCCGTTAGACCCGGTCCTCCTTCGCCAGGAATGCTGCAGGAGCTTTGTTTTTTGTTTGGGCGAAAAGCTGCAGGGAGAGCGGCAGCGTCGTGCTTTCGCGCCAAAACGGGCGTGGTAGGAGCACCAGCCCGCTGCAGGAGGAGCTGGAGCCGCGTCTGTGGGGGTTGGGTGTCTCGTGGCGGCGCAGCACTGCTGGGTTACTGTGAAAATCTTATCTGCATCGGCAGCAAGCTCTGCGCAGACTGTGACCTCGGACGTGGCTAGGGCAGCCTGCACCGGCAGTTGGCAGAGGAACAGCTCCTGGAAGAGGAAGCATTCCTGTTCGGCACCTAAGAGCGTGATCATGTGGCTCATGAGCTCGGACAGTTTGGAGTCCCCGAGGCCGGGCATAGTGAGAAGCCGACGAGCGCGTTCTGACTTCGAGAGCCCGAAGACTTGTAGCAACCGCGCCTTTAACGTATCATACTTGCGGTCGGTAGGTGGACTACCGAGTAGGCTGACGATCCGCGAGGCAGTGGCGCTATCGAGGGTGGAGACCACGTAGTAATAACAGGTCTGATCCGCAACGATGTTCCTGATGGCGAACTGGGCTTGGATGAACCACGCGGCTGGTTGTTGCTTCCAGAACTGTGGCAGTTTCAGAGTCACGGCGTTCGTTTCCATGCTGAAGATCTTCCGCGAAAACCGTTCGCGAAAGTCGGGGTCACCAATGTAGGAACGTGGGTTCCTAACTAAAAGACCGAGTTCTACTCAGGCGATCAAACAAACGAACTTAAATGAAACAAACAGGTTTTAACAAGAAACTGCAGGATAACATCGAATACAGGTCTGCTCTCTTCGGAGGCTCCATGAGGACTGAGCCGGAGGTCCCCGGGTCGACGTCATGACGTTTTTCCCGCCACTGGAGGATCACGTGATCAACGTGATGACGTCATCACGTTTGGCCGCGCTCTTAAAGGGGCCGCGCTATTTACATGCAAACAATATAAATAAAGATACAGATTCGGTCTGTAGCTAACATGTTGTTAAAAGAATTATATACAAATGATCTGAGTCCTTTGGTGGCTCCGCCACAGCTTCATGCTTGGGAATGGTTCCATAGATACCATCTGCCCTCCAAGTGGCAATTATTGCATACGAGCCCACACAGTAGGCATAAGCAAGCTGTGCGCGTGCCACACACACACAAGCTTGGCCCAGATATTCTGATCCCTATGGGTGAGTATGCACTGTGTACCCACCCGCAGGGACATCGGAAATGCCGGTTTCAGGCATACACAGCGCATGCACTGAAAACCGGCATTTCCGATCTGTCAAGAATGGTCTTGACAGAACCTCCAGCTGCCCTGGAGAAGGGCCTCTGAAGGCGGATAGTTCCGCTTTTTGGAGACCCTCCGCCCGCAGAAAACCCTTACAATTCTTACGCCTGGATAAGAGTAGAAAAAAAGTAAAAAAAAACATTTTCACTGATTTATCATTTAAAAATACTTTAAAAAAAGGTAAGTATATTTTTAGCCCCGTAAAACACTTTCATTATTTTTTTTCAAAAAAATTAAATTTGTTTAAAATACTTAATTTATTGTAATTTCAAGTCATTTTAAAAATATGATGTTTTCTTTAAATTTATTTAAAGTTTTACTATGTTTTTGGGGGTGATCTCCATTCATATATTTGACAGGTCTTCCTGTCAAGTGTATGAAGGGAGATTCCCTTCTTTGATTGGCTCCCCATGGCCCACGTGATCCCGGGGACGCTGCGAACAACATGCGCCCCTGGAATACGTGGGCCCTGCGCACTTGGAGTTTGGAGGAGCCCAGGAGCGGAAGCGTGTGCATCCCGGGAGCCCTCAGGTAAGGGCGTAGATTTTTCCAGATCGCAGGCCTCTGCCCGCGGGAGGCCTGCGATCGGAAAATACGCATGGTTTTTAGCAGAAGTCATTGGATCACGATCAAGAGCAGGAACACTGTCCAATTTCTTTCCTCTTTAATACATGACCTAATGTAATGCAATTTGGAAGGATCAAGTCGAAGACATTCTTGTTAAGATAGTCTTCTCACAAGTAACTTGATTGCAGTGAATCATTTTGCTTTAACACAGGCTTTATACTTCCAAAAACTATGCAATGTCAGATGATAATACAAGCAAGTGTTACGGTAATAGTTACCATGAAGAAACCATAATATTTGATTGGAAGCTAAATATGAGTTGATCAGAACCAATTCACTTGAAGTAGATCTTAATAGGCTGACAAAGACGTGAAATTTAATGTCTGTATTAACGGAGAAGGTGGCATCAGTAACACACAAGATTGAAAATGAGTTGTAACACAAGAAAACCACATTAAACTTTCAAAGCAGTGAGTGCATCCCTTGAGAGTCCAATATCACCTCAGCTCCAATATCACCTTTCTGCCCCGTCACAATATTTTCTGCTTTCCACATCATTTGTGTGGGGAGAGATTATCAAATTGGTATTGAATTGTGACCAGCTCTGTGTGTCTGCACTGGGTACTTGCAGTAGGACCAGTCTGACCTGGATTCACAGCAGTATTTCAGACATAAAGCAACAATATTCAACTCAATGTGCCGCTCAGCTCCCCCCTTCTACTAACCTGCAAAGAAATCAGATATGGCAAGCAGCGACTTCTAATAAGAACCAGACCAGCTTATTTTCTACAAGTGGGACAAAGCACCAGTCTTGTATGAGGCTAGCTGCCTGTAATAAATGATTGCATGTGCAACCTGAGCCACCGGCCTAATGGCTCTATTCCTTCACTCCAATTTAAAAAGGCTATTCCGCAATTTCTGTGTTAAATTAGAATGTAAAGACAACTGGTAGACAACCATAAGACTGTGAAGTAAATTAATTACTCTTCCCAATCCCCCTCAGACTTCTGAAGGAAACTATCTGCACTAATAGATGACCCTCCGTGGAGCTGATTAGCTTCCTCTTGTCTATACTGTAGCTACAAGAACAATATGGTCTCCTGCATGTGCATTTCCAAAAACAGCAGAATCACAAAGCTGAGGTTGCCGAGGAGATAAATCAGCACTCAAGAACAGGGTGGTTACAAATGCAGTCAGGATCACAGAACAATGCGTAATGAATATTTTTGAAAAGAACTCAAAAGCCTGATGACAGGAAGTCAGGTTATCAAACTAATGCTGCTGAATAGCTGATAAAGCCCAAATTAATGACCTGCGGTGACTCATCAATGTTTACAGGCTTAAAAACAAGAAAAGGCCACATGGTCCCATATAGCTACTTCTCAATACAACCCAGCGTCTAGTGGCACAATGACATCGACAAAGTGTGTTTAAAATGCAATAAAGCACTTTAATGAATCATTGAGATGACAGGTTGCTGTTCACAGACTGACAACACTTTTGATGACTTCTCCCACCCCCTCACAAGCTTTTTCTACACCACACAACATTCTACAGCCTAGATGCTCACCAGAAAAATGGCTCCCGGACTTCAGCAAAATTCTTTTGAATGGGACTTTAAACCATCAGCCCTCTCAGGTAGACATGAAAGATCTCATGGTACTATTTGACGAAGAATGGCGGAGTTCTCCCAGTGCTTCTGGGTGTCCTTGTGCATCAGTCGCTGAAGGTAAGCATGCAGGTGCAGCAGGCAGTTAAGAAGGCAAATGGTATGTTGGCCTTCGTAGCGAAAGGGTTTGAGTACAGGAACAAGGATGTCTTGCTACAGTTGTACAGGGCCTTGGTGAGACCACACCTTGAGTATTGTGCGCAGTTTTGGTCGCCTTATCTGAGGAAGGATGTTCTTGCCATGGAGTGCAGCGAAGATTCACCAGACTAATACCTGGGATGGCAGGAATGACATATGAGGAGAGATTGGGTCGATTGGGCTTATATTCGCTGGAGTTTAGAAGAATGAGAGGGGATCTCATTGAAACTTATAAAATTCTAACAGGACTAGACAGACTAGATGCAGGAAGGATGTTCCCGATGGCGGGGGAGTCCAGAACCAATGTAGTGTCCGTGTGTTGATAAAGACACTGAAGACAGGAGTTGGTTCATAGGTATTTACTAAGCAAAGTCTGGGGGGGGGGTTCTAACGGATATACACAATATACAGGCTTATATAGCCCGAGTGGCAATTACCGGCATTACAGCACACCTGGGGCTCTTAAAGGCACATACACCACAATTCCTCCCCTTTTAGCTAACCAGTGCATCATATTTTAAGTAATTATTAATTACACGTTATAAGCAAAATATACATTGCTGTAGTTAACTAATTATAAGTTAGTTAGTCTCTCAGGAGGCTTCCTGACTCGGTCCGGATAACGCCTCGGGGGTGTAGTAGTTTCTGGTGGTGTAGTAGGTTCTTCTGGCAAGGCTGATTCGGCTTGAATGCCAGTGTCGGGTTCATCGGGTTCCAGTATCACCGGATCGGAGGTAGATATGGGTATCTCTACTTCATCGTTAGATGTATAGAGTTGTGGTGTAGGTTGTCCCTTTTCGGATGACTTTATGATTTGGTCAGCATGGCGCCTTATTATGCTTTCTCCGATGTCCACGGTATACATCAGTGGTCCTAGTCGTGTGCAGATAGTTCCAGGCTGCCATTTCTCGGTACGGTAGTCCCGGGCCAAAACTTGTTGACCTATCTGGAAGGTTCTAGTTGGCCTTTCATTCATGCCTTGAAACTGCCGGTTCTCCACGTCCCTTCTGATGTTGGGCTTGACCAAATCCAGCCGGCATCTTAGGTTTCTATTGAAGAACATCATGGCGGGAGTTTGGTTGGTAACCATATGTGTTGCATTCCTGTATGCGAATAAGAAGTTATCCACCTTGTGCTGAAGTTTTATGTCTTCATTACCCATGGCCTTTATGGCCTTCTTGAAGGTCTGGACAAACCTTTCAGCCAATCCATTGGTGGCGGGATGGTATGGGGCGGACGTGTAGTGCTTAACCCCATTGTTTTTTAAGAACTTTCTGAATTCTTCAGACACAAATTGCAGTCCATTATCAGAACATATCTGTTCCGGCAGCCCATTCCTGGCAAATATGGTCCTTAATACTGTGATGGTTTTTTCCGTGGTGGTGGAGGACATCTTTATTACCTCCGGCCACTTGGAGTGTGCATCAACTGCGATTAAGAACATTGAGTCCATAAATGGACCAGCAAAGTTGATGTGCACCCTTTGCCAGGGAGATGAGGGCCACTCCCATGGATGTAGAGGGGCTTGTGGTGGAGCGTTTTGGACCTTCTGGCATCCTAGGCAGCTCTTGGTCATTTCTTCGATGTCTCCATCGATACCTGGCCACCATACAAACGCCCTAGCTAGGTTCTTCATTTTCACTCCACCCAGATGCCCCTCGTGAAGCTCCTTTAGCACTTTATCCTGGAGTTTGGGTGGAATCACCACTCTGGATCCACACATCAAGGTTCCTCGGCACACTGACAGCTGTTCTCTTCTTTGCGAGAATGCTGGCAACAGTGGTTCGCCATGTGCTGGCCATCCCTTCACTGTTAAATCGTAGACCCGTGAGAGAGTCGGGTCATTTCTCGTCTCCCTTTCAATGGCAGAATTTGTCACTGGTAGACATTCCACTATGGTAGAGTGGAACATCTCTACTGGGTCTACTGTAGGTGCCTCTTCTACTGTTGGCAACGGTAAGCGCGATAAACCGTCAGCATTCCCATGCTGTTTTGATCCTTTGTATTCTATGTTGTATTGGTGTGCCCCTAGAAAAAGGGACCACCTCTGTAGCCTTTGCGTTGTCATAATGGGAACACCCTTTTTAGGGTTGAATATGGAGATGAGGGGTTGATGGTCAGTCAACAAGGTAAATTTTTGTCCGTGTAGGTAATGGTTGAATTTCTTCACTCCCCATACCAGGCTGAGTGCTTCCCTGTCGATTTGGGCATAGTTACGCTCAGCTGAGTTTAATGAGCGTGACGCAAAAGCTATCGGCCGTTCTGAGCCATCAGGGAATTTATGGGATAATACTGCTCCTATGCCGTAAGGGGATGCATCGCACGCCAGTCTGATTGGCAGTGATGGGTTGTAATGAGCCAAAACTTCTTCGGATGTGATTAAGTCTTTGCATTTATGGAAGGCACGTTTACAGTCTTCGTTCCATTTCCAAATCACTCCTGTTTGTAGAAGTTCATTAAGAGGGTGTAGAAGAGTTGATAAGTTCGGTAAAAATTTATGATAGTAATTTATTAATCCGAGGAACGACCTTAATTGTGAAACATTTTCAGGTGCTGGGGCTTTTATAACCGCTTCAATTTTTTCAGGTGACTTATGCAACCCTTCATTATTAATTATGTGGCCACAATATGATATCTGATTTTGGAAAAATTCGCACGTGGGGCGATTCGCTCGTAGGCCCCGTTCTTTCAGCCTAGTGAGCACCTGCTCCAAATTGGCAAGGTGCTCGTTGTCGTTTTCTCCTGTTACAAGGATGTCGTCTAGATAGCATTGAGTCCCCGGAATCCCTTGCAGGACTTGCTCCATAGCTCTTTGCCAGATAGCTGGAGCTGATGCTACTCCAAAAACCAGTCGATTGTACTGGTACAGGCCTTTGTGTGTGTTTATCGTGAGATACTTTTTAGAGGCCTCCTCAACCTCCATCTGTAGATATGCCTGTGCCAAGTCAATTTTGGTGAAACGTTTCCCTCCGGATAGTGAGTCGAAAATATCTTCTATCCTCGGAAGAGGATACTGTACTGTGTGAAGGACCGGGTTTACAGTCACCTTGAAGTCACCACAGATGCGAATTTTTCTCTGTTCTTCAGATTTATCTTTATTCAATGCTTTTTTCATGACTGGAACGATGGGTGTTGCCCATTCGCTCCAATCTATTTTGGATAATACGCCTGCTTTTTCCAAATTCTCCAGCTCTGCCTCGACTGCTGGACGTATTGCGTATGGCACCGGTCTTGCCTTAAAAAATTTGGGAATTGCTGCATCTTCCACTTTTATTGAGGCGGTGATGCCTTTCAAGGTTCCTAGTTTCTCTTGAAACACTTCTTTGGCGTTGGCCAAGATGTCTTTTAATTGTTCAGGTATGATGTCATCAGTTTTTTTCCTTACTGTTCACCGTCAGTGCCTGAATGGAGTGCCAGTCTAAACGTATCTTCCTGATCCATTCACGTCCCAACAACGGTGGACCACCATCTTGTAGAATGTATAAATACAACTTTTGTATTTCTTTGCCATTGTATACAACAGGCACCCTTATTTTTCCTTTGGGGTATACTTTCTGCCCCGTATATGTTTTTAAGATAATGGATGTGTCTTTTAGAGGTATATGCGAAAATAGCCTCTCGTAATCCCGTCGATTTATTACAGTTAGAGCTGATCCTGTATCTAGCTCCATTTTAACTGGGGACCCTGCTATTGTGAGGGTAACCCAAATGGTTTGGTAATCATCTTTGGCAAGTACATTATGTAATTTGAGACAGCTTAGTCTCTTGTTTTCGGAGTCGCTATCGCTCTTCTGGTCTTCGGAGCTACTGTCCGTCATCATTTGTACCTTCCTGTACTTTTCCTTATTGATTTTTTTTTTTCTGTCAGTGGATTTGTTTTGTCCAGATCGGCATACCCGTGCAATGTGTCCAATCTTCCCGCATTGCCTGCATGCTTTGTCCTTGAACCAGCAGTCCCTCTGGTTATGGGTGGATCTGCCGCAGCGATAACATCTTTCGAAACCCTGTGTCATTTCATGGGTGCCGAAGTCCTGTGTCTTTTGTTGTATCTCTGCAGCTCCTTTTGCTGCTGCTTCGTATGATACAGCCATACTGAAAGCTTTGTCCAATGTTAAATCTTTTTCAGAAAGCAGTCTTTTTTGTGTTCCTTCACTTAAGAGACCGCAAACGAATTTGTCTCGAAGATAATCTGATAGTCCTGCCCCGAATTGGCAGTACTTTGATAGCTTTCTTAATTCGGTTAGGTAATCAGCATTACTTTCATTCTTGTGTTGATTTCTCTTGAAGAACTTGAATCGTTCCGCTATCAGCAGCGGTGTTGGGTTTAAGTGCTCCTGCAGGGTATCAACAATTTCTTTAAAATTCTTGTCCTTTGGTTTGGCTGGAGTGATTAAATTTCGTAACAGCCCGTATGTCTTTGCACCCATTAAGTTCAGAAGTACTGAAGCTTTTTTTTCCATCTTCTATTCCATTTGCAGTGCAATATACCTCTACTCTTTCCACGTATGTGGTCCAATCCTCTATTTCGCTATCAAAAGCATCAATATTACCAGACTTAGGCATTTCAGAAAAGATATGGCGCTTCCCGCGCTTTCCTGCCGCTGCTGCCGATAACAACGCTGTTTACTGCGGTTTCTGTTCTCTTTTTTTAAAATTTACTGTTGGAGACTCGTTCCCGCCGGAGGTCTGAACGCTGACCTGCTTGCCGCGCTGGCCGTCTCCCGAGTGCTCCCTCCCAGTCCGTTATTGCTTGCCTCCGATTTTGCTGCCTGTCTCAGCTGTAGAGCCAGCCGCAGGAGCCCCAGCCTGACGCCCAGGAAGGATTAGCGCAGTACCTGCCACCAGCTTGGCCAGCTGGTGAAACCACAGCTTCTCTCACTTCCTTGAGTCTTCTGGACGCCCGAGGAATCGATGTTCTTGAGGTGCTGCCGAATTGCAGGTAAGTCCGTTTCCACTTTGTCGCCACTGTAGTGTCCGTGTGTTGATAAAGACACTGAAGACAGGAGTTGGTTCATAGGTATTTACTAAGCAAAGTCTGGGGGGGGGGGGTTCTAACGGATATACACAATATACAGGCTTATATAGCCCGAGTGGCAATTACCGGCATTACAGCACACCTGGGGCTCTTAAAGGCACATACACCACAATTAGGGGTCACAGTCTAAAGATAAGGGGTAAGCCATTTAGGACAGAGATGGAGGAGGAATTTCTTCACCCAGAGAGTGGTGAACCTGTGGAATTCTCTGCCACAAAAGGCAGTTGAGGCCAATTCATTAAATATATTCAAGAAGGAGTTAGATATATTTCTTAAGGCTAAAGGGATCAAGGGATATGCGGAGAAAGCAGGGACAGGGTACTGAATTTGGATGATCAGCCATGACCTCATTAAAAGGTGGAGCAGGCTCGAGGGGCCGAATGGCCTACTCCTGCTCCTATCTTCTATGTTTCTATGCTTTGGCTAACATTTGTCCCTGAACCAGCACCAGCGTTACATAGCCAATGAAATATTTTTGAGGTGTAGTCACTACTGTAGAAAAACTGGCAGCCAATTTGCACATAGCATCATCCCGCAAACAGCAATGAGATAAATGACCAGATATAATTCAGTCACCAATAGTGGTGCAAGGGTGGTCGGTGCTGTTGCACTTTCTGATTTATTGTGCTTCCTCCTTCTGACTAGGCAAGAATCTCACTGGGAGGACGTGTATGTCACAGACAGTAGGGACATTAAAGAACAAACTTGCATCTTTATAGAGCCTTTCACAACCTTAGGATGTCCCAATAGCGTTACATAGCCAATGAAATATTTTTGAAGTGTAGTCACTACTGCAGAAAAACCGGCAGCCAATATGCACATAGCATCATCCCACAAACAGCAATGAGATAAATGTCTAGTTACCCTGTTTTAGTGATGCTGGTTGAGGAATAAATGTTAGCCAAAGCACTGGGAGAACTCCGCTATTCTTCGCGAAATAGTACCATGAGATCTTTCATGTCTACCTGAGAGGGCTGATGGTTTAACGTCCCATTCAAAAGAATTATTAGAAGATTCTTCAGTGTTCACAAGGAATCCATTTGGAGAAGATACTTTATTCTTAGAGTAGTCATCATTCTTGAGGCAGTAGTTGAGGCAGAGACCAAGGCATATTTTAAAGAAAAAGTGGATAAATATTTGAAGCAAAGGAAGAGACAGGACTATGGGGGCAGATCGGCCATTTAGGAGTGAAATCAGGAAGCATTTTTGGAAAATGTAGTACAATCTATATTAACGATTTGGAGGAGGGGACCAAGTGCAACATATCCAAGTTTGCCGACGATACAAAGATGGGAGGGAAAGCAGTGAGTGAGGAGGACATAAAAAACCTGCAAAAGGACATAGACAGGCTAAGTGAGTGGGCAGAAATTTGGCAGATGGAATATAATGTTGGAAAGTGTGAGGTTATGCACTTTGGCAGAAAAAATCAAAGAGCAAGTTATTATCTAAACGGAGAGAAACTGCAAAGTGCTACAGTAGAAAGGGATCTGGGGGTCCTGGTACATGAAACACAGAAGGTTAGTATGCAGGTACAGCAGGTGATCAGGAAGGCCAATGGAATCTTGGCTTTTATTGCAAGGGGGATGGAGTATAAAAGCAGGGAAGTCTTGCTTCAGTTATACAGGGTACTGATGAGGCCACACCTGGAATATTGCGTACAGTTTTGGTTTCCATATTTAAGAAAAGATATACTTGCTCTCGAGGCAGTTCAGAGAAGGTTCACTCAGTTGATTCCGGAGATGAGGGGGTTGACTTATGAGGAAAGGTTGAGTAGGTTGGGCCTCTACTCATTGGAATTCAGAAGAATGAGAGGCGATCTTATCGAAACATATAAGATTGTGAGGGGGCTTGATCGGGTGGATGCGGGGAGGATGTTTCCACTGATGGGTGAGACTAGAACTAGGGGGCATAATCTTAGAATAAGGGGCTGCCGTTTCAAAACTGAGATGAGGAGTAACTTCTTCACTCAGAGAGTAGTAAATCTATGGAATTTGCTACCTCAGAGAGCTGTGGAAGCTGCGACATTAAATAAATTTAAAACGGAGATAGACAGTTTCCTAGCTGATAAGGGAATTAGGGGTTACGGGGAGCGGGCAGGGAAGTGGACGTGAGTCTAGGTTCGGATCAGCCATGATCCTATTGAATGACGGAGCAGGCCCAAGGGGCCGTATGGCCTACTCCTGCTCCTACTTCTTATGTTCTTATGTTTTATGAAAGGGAAATTGTGTTTGACAAATCTGTTAGAGTTTTTTGAAGACATAACTAGGAGGATGGATAAGGGGGGACCAGTGGATGTAGTGTATTTGGGTTTTCAAAAAGCATTCGATAAGGTGCCACACAAGATGTTATTACACAAAATTAGGACTCATGGTATTGGGGGTAATATATTAGCATGGATTCAGGATTGGTTAATGGACAGAAAACAGAGAGTAGGAATAAATGGGACTTTTTCAGTTTGGCAGGCTGTGGCTAGTGGGGTACCGCAAGGATCAGTGCTTGGGCCTCAGCTATTTACAATCTATATTAATGACAGATGAAGGGACTGAATGTAGCGTATCCAAGTTTGCTGATGAAACAAAGTTAGGTGGGAAAGTAATCTGTGAGGAGGATGCAAAGAGGCTGCAGAGAGATATAGATAGTTTGACTGAGTGGGCAAGAACATGGCAAGTAGAATACAATGTGGGGAAGTGTGAAATTATCCACTTTGGTAGGAAAAAGGAAAAAGCAGAATATTTTTTGAATGGTGAGAGACTGGGGAATGTTTGCATTCAGAGGGACCTGGGTGTCCTTGTAAATGAATCACAGAAAGTTAACATGCAGGTATAGCAACAATTAGGAAAGCAAATAGTATGTTAGCTTTTGTTACAAAGGGATTAGAGTATAAGAGTAAAGAAGTCTTACTACAATTTATACAGGGCATTGATGAGGCCACACCTGGAGTACTGTGTACAGTTCTGGTCTCCTTACCTAAGGAAAGATATACTTTCCTTAGAGGGAGTGCAGTGAAGGTTCAATAGGCTGGTTCCTGGGATGAGGGGATTGCCCTATGAGGAGAGATTGAGTAGACTAGGCCTGTATTCCCTAGAGTTTAGAAGAATGAGAAGTGATCTAATTGAACCATATTAAATTCTTAAAGGGCTTGACAGGGTTAATGCTGAGAAAATGTTTCCCGTGGCTGGGGAATTTAAAACACAGGAGTCACAGTCGCAGAATAAGGGGTCGGCCATTTAGGACCGAGATGAGGAGAAATTTCTTCACTCAAAGGGTTGTACAGGTAGACTATCCTTTATCCGAAAACCTCGGGACCAGCCGTGTTTCGGTTTTCGGAAGGTGGGTCGGCGGGGGTCCGCGGGGGGTCGGGCGCACGACTTACACTGACGCGCAGCGTAAGTCGTGCGCATGACCCCCCGCCGACCCCCGCGGACACCCCCCGGCCCCGACCCCCGCCAACCCCCCCGCGGACCCCCGCCGACCCCGACCCCCGCCGGCGCGGACCCCTGCCGACCCCCGCCGACTTACGGTCGGGGTCCGCGGGGGGGTCGGCGGGGGTCAGGGCCGGCGGGGGTCCGCGGGGGGTCGTGCGCACGACTTACGCTGGACTTCCGCTGAACGAAAAAACCTTTGGTTTTTAGAGGGTTTCGGTTTTCGGAAGTTCGGATAAAGGGTAGTCTACCTGTATATCTTTGGAATTCTCTACGCTAGAGAGCTGTGAATGCTCAGTCATTGAATATATTCCAAGACAGAGGTCGGTAAATTTTGGGGAACTAAGGGGTATGGGGATAGTGGGGGAAGGTGGAATTGAGGTAGAAGATCAGCCATGATCTTGTTGAATAACAGAGCAGGCTCGAAGGGCCAAATGGCCTATTCCTGCTCCTATTTCTTATGTAACAAAGAATTCAAGGTGGTGTAACAGGGCTGAATTAACATGCAATTTAAAATGACATAATCCCTCAATATCCTAATGATTTATCCCTTTTGATTTTAATCTTGTACCTCATACTGAGTGTTAGTTCAAGTAGCTTTTATAAAATGAAGGTATTGTCTCACTCATTCTTTAAAAATAGATTGAGAATTAATTTGGTTAGAAACTCACTTTTCACCTCGGAGACTTGAATTCAAAGCCAGCTCAAAGTGATGGAGTGAAAATGTTGTGTGTTGATTATAAGCATTCTATGTGAAATGAACTTAGGTGATCTTATTTTGGCAGTAATGGACAATCTTACTGAAAGAGGACACAGGATGGTTGCTTTGGGAGATGGGCAACATTCACAGAAGGAGGTGCTCTTCTGCGATTGGTGCAGAGTAATGTAGCTTTATTCTTCATCTAACCATCTTTTATACTTAACTTAGAAGTACTTGATATCACCAATGGGTGCTTATAATAGAATGCATTCCATTCCTGAGTATGAGCATCTCTCACCTTGATGAGCAAAAGATTCATACAAAAAAAATCATTAAAAAATATAACAGTTCATCTCCACATCATCCAATGGTACAAATTCATATCATGTGTGGGCAGGTGACTTGCCCTCTCTATTGTATATAACATCTTTTTCTAAAACACAATTAGTTCTTTGACAGCAGAACACAGCAGAGATCCAAAGAAACAGTGAAAGTACTTAAACAGCTACTGTAAGCAATGGAACATAGGAACAGGAGGTGGCCATTCAGCCCCACGAGCCTGTTCCGCCATTCAACGAGATCATGGCTGATCTGCGATCTAACTCTCTATACCCGCCTTTGGCCCATATCCCTTAATACCTTTGGTTAACAAAAATCTATCAATCTCGGATTTAAAATTAACAATTGATCTAGCATCAATTGCCATTTGTGGAAGAGTGTTCCAAATTTTTACAACCCTTTGTGTGTAGAAGTGTTTCCTAATTTCACTCCTGAAAGGTCTGGCTCTAATTTTTAGACTATGTCCCCTAGTCCTAGAATCCCCAACCATCAGAAATTGTTTCTCTCTATCTACCCTATCTGTTCCCCTTAATATCTTGAAAACTTCGATCAGATCACCGTTAACATTCTACATTAAAAGGAATACAACCCTAATTTGAGTAATCTCTTTTCATAATTTAACCCTTGGAATCCGGGTATCATTCTAGAAAACATACGCTGCACTCCCTCCAAGGACAATATAACACTGTTTTCAGCTTTTCACCATTTAGAAAGTACCCTGTTCTATTCTTTTTAGGTCCAAAGTGGATGACCTCACATTTGCCTACATTGAAATCCATTTGCCACAGTTTTGCCCATTCACTTAATCTGTCGATATCCCTTTGTAATTTTATGCTTTCATCTACACTGCCTACAATGTTGTCTTTGTGCCATTGGCAAATTTGGACATATGGCTTTCTATGCCATCATCTAAATCGTTAATAAATACTGTGAATAGTTGAAGCCCCAACACAGAACCCTGCAGGACAACACTATTCACATCCTGCCAATTAGAGTACCCACCCATTATCCCGACTCTCTGGGGGGAATTTTGCCAGCCCTGAGGAGGCAGGTTTGGAGGCGGGACTGCCGGGAAAATGGCAGAATCTGAGGGCGGGTGCCCATCCCGCCCCCAACCTGCCTCCGTGCCATCTTCCCAGGAGGCGGGTACCTGACCCGCGCTGGGAGCTGTCTCCCCGAGGCGGGAAGGGGATTACAGCCACTTGTAGTTAACAGGCAGTTAAGAGGATTATCCCCATTTTACCCCTGCACGTGCGGGCTTCCCGACGTCGGGAAACCCCACCAGGATCAGCGAAGTGAGCAGTGAGTCTGCGGGGGTCGGAGGGGTCCAAAAGTGCGCTGTGGAGGTGAGTGATGGGTGCAAGTGTAGAGAGGTAAGTATGTGAGGTGAGTGTAAAGTGATAGAAAAAGTTTCCTTACCTTTGTTTCTTCCTGCAGGCTTCAACAGTTGGGGAACCGGAGACTTCCGCATCTCACCAGCAGAGATGATAGATGGTTGCTGCATTCTGCGATGCAACAGCCATCTGATTTCTGCTCAGCAGATAGGTTTGATGAGTCTTGAATACAAGGACTCATCAAACAACAGAGAATGTCAGTGTTTGACAGCTTCACAGAGCTGTCAAACGATGAAGTTCATCTGTCAAAACTTTTTGACAGATGAAACATCATACGCTGATGTTCTCTGTCACCGGCTTTCCCTTAATTGGCCTGCTAAGCCCACTGGGCGGGCTTAACAAGGTCAATCGAGGGAAAATAGCGTGGGTTGGCCAGAAGTCGATGGAGGCGGGACTAAAAACTGACAAGTGAGAGTCCCGCCTCCAAAGCTCCCCACTGGCAAAATCCAGCCCTCTGTCTCCTGCTACTCAGCCAATTTCTTAACCAGGTCAATAATATGCCTTCAATTCCATGGGCGTCTACCTTAGTTAACAGTCTCTTATGTGGGACTTTTATCAAATGCCTTCTGGAAGTCCATATAAATAACATCCATAGACATTCCCCTGTCCACTACTTTAGTCACCTCCTCAAAAAATTCAATCAGGATTGTCAGGCATGACCTATCTTTCACAAAGAGCTGGCTCTCTCTGACCAACTGAAAATTTTTGAGGCGTTCAGTCACCCTATCCTTAATTATAGACTCTAGCAATTTCCTGACAACAGATGTTAGACTAACTGGTCTATAATTCCCTGGTTTACCTCTCTCGTCATTTCTAAATAGCGGAGTGACATACGCAATTTTCCAATCTAAAGGAATGGTTTGTGAATCGAGAGAACTTTGGAAGATAATAGTTGGGGCATCTGCAATGTGCTCATTTACTTCCTTTAAAACCCTGGGATGGAAACCATCTGGTCCTGGGGATATGTTACTCTTTAGCGCCATTATTTTCTTCATTACTGCTATTTTACTTACTTTAATTTTATTGAGTCCTTGACCCTGATTCAATATTAGTTTCCTTGAGATTTCCGGAATGCTATCCTCTTCCTCTACTGTAAATATTGACGCAAAGTAATTATTCAACGTGTCCGCCATTTCCTTATCATTGACAATACCACCGATAACACTTTAAGGGGTCAACATTGCTCCTGACTACCCTCTTTCATGCAATTGTAAAAATTCTTCATATTGATTTTGATATCCCTCGCAAGTTTCTTTTCATACTCCCTTTTTTTAGTTCTTACTATCTGTTTTGTGATCCTTTGCTGTTCTTTGTATCTTTCCCATTCGCCAGGATCTGTGCTATTTTTTGCATTTTTGTATGCCCTTTTAGTTTTATGCAGTCCCTTACCTCTTTAGTCATCCATGGCTTTTTTTTTTGGCGAGTAGAGCTCTTGGCCCTCAGGGGTATAAACTGGTTCTGTATCACATTAAATTCTTTTTTGAACATCTCCCACTGATCTTCTGTTGTTTTACCCAGATCATCAGTGGAAGTTGTTCAAAAAAAATAATTTAATGTGATACAGAACCAGTTTATACCCCTGAGGGGTAAAAAAAAAAGCAATGGAGGAGTTACAAGTCACACCAGCTGGGAAAGAGGGCAAGCTAAAAAGGAGCTTTGTAAGTGGGTGTTTAGCTCATTAGTGCAGCTGGACCCTAACTCTACGGTGGACTGCTTTGTTCAGTGGCCCTATCTTGATAGGCTTGCAGATCTTGTAAATTTGCCTGGCATTGCAGCAAGATCTGCATAGCCTTGAGTCCTGTCTTGTTTGCTGAAATACTATACCACTGTTACATTGCTGCTCCATATTCTCAAAGCTGATGGACTTACCACTCTACTGGAGGTATATTATTCACTAAAGGTCAGTGGTAGAAACTGTAATGACTGGCTCGTTAACACCCATGACCAGTTTGACAGTGCATACACCTTGGTCTATGTTTAGTGACTTCTCTGCATTGTGGAGAATATATAGGAGACTATTTTGTGAGAAGATATTAAAATCTTTTAACAGCTTTACTTATACCAAATAATTGTACATTTCTACCTTTTTCCCCCCCTTTTCATTCCTTTCTGAATGGAATACTTTCCATACCTTACACTTCTAAAACAACAGGCCGGGCAGGTGGGCTTTCTAAAGCATATCAGGCCTTCCAGTTACTTGCACACACGTTATTTCTGAAGTCTTGAAAAAAGGTGAACATTTGGAAATCTGTAAATAATATGACAATAGAAAGCAGCACAGACAGATCTACTAGTTCAGCAATAGGATCTTTGCTGGGCCCTTGAAAGGCTGTAGTCAAACTGTCAATTGAGAAACAATCATTGCACTGTATTCAAAGGAGAACTGAGCTAAATCCACAACATACCTAATCACACTTAAGTACCAGTCAAGACTTCGATGCTGTAGACACACATGTGGAGTAGATGTCACCGGATCGAAGCAACTGAACCTGAAAGCTGAACAGACTTGTGACTGCTGCTGGAAATATTGATAGGTTCCCACCATCATAATAACCACACGAGTTGACGCACGTGATATTCAACAGCGGGAGAAGGGTTATTCCTAGGAATGTTCCCTGTCCAACTAGCATTCAGTTCCCCTTCTGATTTACAAGTGGAGTTTTTCTGTGCCACACCAGAACCTAAAGTCCCCCGTTCACCTAAGAGAAGTGAGCTTCAAAACCCTTGGAATGAGAACAGTCTTTCAGCGCATTAGCCAATTGTGCAGAGATCCTTTTGTTGACTTTGGCGCACGCTTCACAGGCGATGAGACAAGTACAGAAGTATTGTACAATTTGGGTGCTGGAAAAGATCCACATAATCTCACAAAGATTTTGAAACCGAGAGCTATCACTAATTAATGACTTGGGTGGAGTCAACTGGCTGAAGTTGAGGGAGGCCGGTGACCAAAATGATGGCAACTTGACATCAGAAAAAAATGTACAACTTTATAAACAACGCAACAAATTTGAAGAGCTTCTCTACAATACTACCAAGATGGCCAACGAGCAGTGATGTGAACTACTTCGGATATGGGGCACAACAGACAGATATACTGCTTGTGAGATGGAAAAAAAAATTAAATGCGCAACACTCTAACCAATAGAGTGAGTTTAGGGCAATGCCACCTGACCATGCACCAAAGTGCAAATTTATTAAAATTAGTGTATCACAAGTTGATTTCCACCTGTAAGATGATGGCATCTAACCTGTATGTGGAGGTTGAACAAATTAAGAATCACATTTCCATATAAAATAGTTTTCCATATCATAAAGCAGTTTTAACTGATTTTCTTGGCCTACATAATAATTTTCTCTTATTGTAAACATGCAAATTTTGAAAACAGAATGAGTCATGGCTAGATGCATAGAATTAATATACATAAAACTGACTGTAACCTACTCGAAGCTTTGCCATTCATAAACTATTCTATAATGAGTCTAACTTGTGAAGATATTCAGTATACTATATCGTTAGCCATGGGAATATCCTCTAGTTTTACACTCACTTGGTTCATCAAAATTCATCCCACAAAACTGTTTTTGACCCTCACACTGTAATAAATTGTAAATTTTAATGACTCATTGCCAAGTATCCGTCACTTACGTCGGTTGTTTTGAGAAACACTAGTGCAACTAAAATCACTTTGGCTCTGGTATGACACAATGGCAATATTGTATCAAGAACTTGATGCTATGGCATCATGGTGTGATCAGCAAGATTTACTGGGTAAACGTTTCCACTGGCAAGAGGGTTGGTAACCAGTGGACACATATTTTAAATAATTGGCAAAAAAAGCCAGGGGGAGATGAGGAGAATTTTTTTTTTTTACTTAGTGAGTTATGATGATCATCTGGAATGCACTGCCTGAAAGTGTGGAGGAAGCAGATTCAATCGCAAATTTCAAAAGGGAATTGGATCTTTATCTTAAAAAGGAAAAATTTGCAGGGCTATGGGGAAAGAGCAGGGGTGTGGGACTGATTGGAAAGCTCTTGCAAAGAGCCGGCGCAGACACGATAGGCCGAATGGCCTCCTTCTGTGGTGTATGATTCCACAATTCTATAACTCACAGGCGGAAAATAAAACCAGATAACGTCGGAAATGCACAGCAAATTGATCAGCATCTAAAAGAGAAAGATAGGCTGCTTTGGCCGCCATGTAGCAAAACTTGTAATTTTAATGATTTATGTAAAAATTCATCTTAACAGAAGGGGCAGAGAGAGAGAGAAGAACTTAAGAAAATTAACAAAATTGCAAGTGGTAGGAACACTGTGGGCGTAACCCTTCAGCAGAATAGTTTCCATGAGTTCCATCCCCAACCCTGTCACCATTATCCTGGGAATAAGTTAGACCCCCACCCTGCTCCCTCTCTAGCGCCCTTTCCAACTCTCAACTCACTTCCCTGGCCCTCCCTCCACCAGTCATGTTTTTTGACTCCATCAAATTACTCATCTGTTGTCTTGCCTCCGCATTCAACACCCTTGTCCCTACAAGAACTTACAGTCTCCTACCGTTTCACTCCCCCAGTATAACGCATTATCAAATCCGACAGCCGCAGGCTTGTGTATTTATGCCGCACAACCAACCTGGGCATCCATCGCGACATCTGGCTGGAACAGCTAAAAAGAAAATTCACCTCTCCCTTGTAGTGTATGTAACCGTTCCACCTTTAAGAGAACTATTTTAAGAGTTGCACTACTTTATCTTGGCTGCTGTATACTGTAATACCGGCGGTGACCACACCGGTATATAAGTGCTGTGTAATGATTTATTGGGCAGTTCCGCCCTAACCTTCAACCAGTAAAGTCCTGTTAAAGTTTACTCTTGTGGTCTGTGTAGTAATTCGCAATATAACACACAGACTTAACAGTGGCGACGAGTTCGATCTTACCCTGCGGCAGATATACATCCAAGGCAGTTTAACGGGCGTCGAGAAGAGGCATCCGCCCTCGTCATTCTGCTGAGAGAAGACTCGAGTCTGCAGAGCAAAGGAAGAAGGAAGAATTTTGACACGAAGCCTTCCATCAGCAACAGGCAGTGATCGTCCCTTCTATCATGGTGGTGTGTGAGCCGATCAGCGACGAGAAGCAAGTCGGCCACGTTGACTGTGAGTAGGGGAGAAAATAAAAAAAACGGAGGAGATAAGGGTGGAGAACTCGACCACGGCCGGGGAAAGGAGCCGGACAGAAGTCGGGGCCAGAGGTGCTGAGACTGGGGCAGCGTAGGGCACGGAAGCCGCGGTGAAGGCAAACGCAGCCGGTGAGAGAGACCGGGCTACAAGCGGGAACGCAGCCGGTGTGAGAGACCGGGCTACAAGCGGGCTGGGAGACGCAACAGCGTCGAGAGACAGCTCGACCGCGACCGGTGAAAAAGGCCGGGCAGCTACCGAGGCCGCGAGGCGCAGCGACCGGGATCGTAAGGCGCGGGAGGAAATTTTTTTTAAAAACCGCGGAGAACTCAGCCGCAGCCGGGGGGGGAAAGGACCGGACTGCAAGAGGGGCTGGGAGGCACGATTGAAAACCGCTGAGGGGAGAACGAGACCAAGCGAGCGAGGGAGAACGAGACCGAGCGAGCGAGGGAGACCGTGCGAGCGAGGGAGACCGAGCGAGCGAGGGAGAACGGGACCGAACGAGGGAGACCGAGCGAGATTTCCGCCCAGCGGCTTACAGCAGCTTTCCGCAAAGGACCAAGAGCTGGAACTGTCCGCCGCCAACTGGTTGTCCCCAGCGCCCGGTTGCCCCTGTCGGGAAAGGGAACAAGGAACTCAATCAGCTGTTCTCGCGCTTTCAGAATAAACTGAAGCCGGCGCGCAGGCTGCGAACCCCGAAAGCCAGCGGTCGTCGCCCGAGGGCAAAGCTTTACCCCTCCCGCCAGAGGAAGGAATGCGGGAAGCCGCCATTTAGGCGGGGAAGAAGACAAGCGCGGGAAACCGCCATTCTCGGAGGCGGGGAAGATAAGCGCAGGAAACCGCCATTTTTGAAAAAAAAAAGTTAAAGAAAAATTTCGTTGTTGTTTCTCAAAAAGATTGCGAAGATGCCTAAGCGTGGTAACATCAACGATTTCGATCCCGATGTGGAAGATTGGGCCACATATGTAGAACGCATAGAGATATATTGTAAGGCAAATAAAATATCAAATGATGATAAAGCACTAACCTTACTAAACTCAATGGGTGCGAAGACATACGGGCTATTGAAGCATCTTCTATCACCAGCTAAACCGGCGGATCAGACTTTCGCTAATATTGTTGCTGTCCTGAAGGATCATTTGAACCCCACACCGCTGATGTTAGCGGAATGATTTAAATTTTATGCGAGAACGCAACTGAAAGAGGAAAGCAACGCGGAGTACTTGGTTGAACTGCGTAGGCTAGCGAAATACTGTCAGTTTGGGGAAAATCTGACAGAGGCACTGAGAGACAAGTTCGTGTGTGGGTTGTCAAAGGAAGGAACACAAAAGCGACTGCTCGAAGAGAATGGTCTTACACTTGATAAGGCTGTCTCTATTGCAGCATCGCACGAAGCCGCAGCAAGAGGCACGGTGGAAATGCAGCTGAAGGCAGCGGTACTCGGCGTAGATCAAATGGCTTTGGGTACAACTAAATGTTATCGTTGTGGAAAGACAACACACGATCAGAACCAATGCTGGTTTAAAAACCAGGAATGTAGAAAATGTGGCAAGCTTGGTCACATAGCTAACGTATGCCGGTCAGGTAAGAAGACCAGCAACAAAAAGTCACCGAAGGAAAAGTGCAGAAAGGTACATAAGGTGGCTGAGAAGAGTTCGGATGAACAGAATTCGGATTCAGACTCCAACAGCCAGGAACTGGGTAGTCTGAGAATTCACAATGTGAGTAAGGAAGCTGACCTACAAACTATCTGGGTCACGCTCAAGATAGCCGGAGTCCAAGTGAAAATGGAATTGGACACAGGATCAGCCCTAACAGTCATAAACCGAAGGGACTACAAGCGGCTATTCTCACATATACCCTTGAGAGATACCAAGATTGTATTGCAGACATACACGGGGCAAAGAGTATACCCCATCGGAAAGATAAAAGTCAAGGTGAGACACAAGGGCAAAGAACACCAAGGAATGGACTTATATGTACTACCTGAGGGAGGTCCACCACTTCTGGGACGGGAGTGGATCAGGAAAATAAATATGGACTGGCACTCCCTAAAAGCAATAAAGAGTGAGAACTCGGTGAAGACAATCAGCTCAGACTCTGGAACTGATGATGGTAAGACCAGCCCATGTGCAAAAGACAAGTCTAAAATGGACTTGCAGACTAATGATGGAAAAACGAAGGAGTGCATAAATGCTTATGCTTCAGAGGAGAACAAAGTATCAGAACAGAATTCCACTGAACAACAACAACATAGTTTGACAGAGAATTCTGAGTCTGTCCAGTCTACAGACATGCGCATTTCTGAGGAACACCGGGCTCGAACTCAACTCCATTTCAAACTACAACAGCAATTAGAACAAATGATTCGCCGTTTTGAGCAAGAGATGAATGCAACGAAAAAGTTCTTTGACACAGAGTGGGAGAATCTGGAAAGACAGCAGAAGCAGCTGATGGAGAAAATGGAGCAGGAACACACAAACCGTCTGCGCGAGGAGGCCAAACGAATCAAAGCTGATTCGGTTTCTGAAGGTGCGTGCTCTAATCTGGTGGAGCAAGATGTTCAGCAACTGAAGGCGCTTGTTAGCAGGTTGCAGGCAGAAAAGGCTGATTTGGTTGCCATGAATTCCGAGCTCCTACTGAAGTTGGGTGCAGCATCACCGGACGATTCATTTGTTGAAATTCGAATGGTGGAGGCTGCGGATGATGGCGAATTAAAAGCAGCAAAGGAGCCCCAGTGCAAGGTTACAAACAGCCCTGCAACCTATACGTCAAAAACACATGACGACGATACTGGGAAACGTCTGATGTCAGAAGAGTTAACGGTCAGCCAACTCCTTCATATGCTGAGGGACAAGACTCTGAAATGGGAAAAACTTGAACACGAGTTTCAATCTTCAAAGGAAAGGGGTTCGGAGCTCTCAAAAGTTATTGAAATAGCTGAGGTTGCAACACAGACTGAGAAGATTGCAGCAGAGCAGCCCTTGGATGCCAAGAGTACGCTGACTCACGTCAATGTAGAACAACAGAATGCTGAAACAGCTGCTCCAGTAGAGGGATTGAATAGTCCGATCAATCAATCTCCGAATGAAGTTGAAGTATTGAAATCACAAATGATGTCATTAGTAAAAGACTTGCAAGAAGCCCAGAAAAAGCTGGATGAAGCTGAACACATGAAGAAGTCTCTTCAGGAGAGATGTCTGGATTTGGAACAAAAGCTGGCTAACGTCCAGCTGGGCATGGAGGAAATAGAAGACCCTCTCGCTGGCCTAGCTCAGGACGACACCGAATATTACCACGACCTGTTCTGCCCAGCTTGTGGGGAAATCTTCCAAAGTGCAAAAACCATGAAGAATCATGAAAAGTCTAAGAAACACCGGGAGATGGTGGCGCTACTACGGCAACAGGAGGAAGAGGAGGAGGAACTGTGCATGCAGCTGGGAGTGGAGCCCAGAGAGTCTCCAAGAAGCAGAAAAGGAAAAGACGAAGCAGAAGATGATGACCCATCTGAACCATTATCACCGCTACCAGGTCACGCACATGGTCCCTCGAGTCAAATCAGTTTGGAAGTAGAAAAACTTCCCAAGGTACTCGAGCTTTTAGAAGTCAGCAATGCTGGTTCTGAAGTTACGGAAGTTCAAGCTGGTTCTGAAGCTACGGAAGTTCAAGCTGTTAAGTCCAGTGAAGGACTATTAGATGAGTCACCCCAGCAACAAGAACCTACTACACCATCGAAAACTACTACACCACCGAGGCGTTATCCGGACCGAATCAGGAAGCGCAGGAGGCGCCACCGCAGAGACTGAATCTGTGAACTGTTTTCCGCAGAGACTGAATCTGTGAATTGTTTTCCGCAGAGACTGAATCTGTGAACTGTTTACATGAAGTTGTGTATCTATGTTATGATGTTATGTTTAATGGGGAATATATATATTGTAAGCTAAAAAGGGAGGATTGTAGTGTATGTAACCGTTCCACCTTTAAGAGAACTATTGTATGTAACCGTTCCACCTTTAAGAGAACTATTTTAAGAGTTGCACTACTTTATCTTGGCTGCTGTATACTGTAATACTGGCGGTGACCACACCGGTATATAAGTGCTGTGTAATGATTTATTGGGCAGTTCCGCCCTGACCTTCAACCAGTAAAGTCCTGTTAAAGTTTACTCTTGTGGTCTGTGTAGTAATTCGCAATATAACACACAGACTTAACATCCCTCTCTACAATTACTTCAAGATAATCATAACAAGAAAGACTTGCATTTATATAGTGCCTTTCACGACCTCGGGGCTTCCCAAAGCACTTTAAAGCTGATTAAGTAATTTTTGAAGTATCGTTACTGTTGTAAAGTAGGAAACGCAGGAGCCAATTTGCGCACAGCAAGCTCCCACAAACAGCAATGTGATAATGACCAGATAATCTGTTTTTAGGCGTTAATTGAGGGATAAATATTGGCCAGGGAGAACTCCCATGCTCTTCTTCGAAACAGTGCCGTGGGATATTTTATGTCCACCTGAGAAGGCAGATGGGGCCTCGGTTTAATGTCTCATCCTATTTGTCCCAACTTTGTCTGCAATGGCTTCTCCTCAGATACGTGCACGGTCACTTCTCGTGTGCCATCGTATATAGAAGCCTATTCTCCATCTAAATGCTGCCATTTAGTGACATAATAATCCGTAAACACTGTATCAGCTTTCTTGTGTATGTCAATGCTACTCAGCGTTACCCCTCCATTTCCGTGACTGCCACCATGATGTTGAATATTCTCTGACATCAAGCTGTGGCTGAGCCACAATTTTTTCCAGCTTGATAAAACCACACCATCCTGTTTGGCTGAAAGTCCGCACCTTGGTCCACACTGCTGCAGAAACAACCCTGAACTGTGAAATACCGGGGGCATTTTGCTACGTTAAAGAACATAAGAACGTAGGAAGTAGGAGCAGGAGTAGGCCATACGGCCCCTCGGGCCTGCTCCGCCATTCAATAGGATCATAGCTGATCCGAACTTAGACTCACGTCCACTTCCCTGCCCTCTCCCCGTAACCCCTTATTCCCTTATCAGCTAGTAAACTGTCTATCTCCGTTTTAAATTTATTTAATGTCGCAGCTTCCACAGCTCTCTGAGGTAGCAAATTCCATAGATTTACTACGCTCTGAGTGAAGAAGTTTCTCCTCATCTCAGTTTTGAAAGGGCAGCCCCTTATTCTAAGATTATGCCCCCTAGTTCTAGTCTCACCCATCAGTGGAAACATCCTCACCGCATCCACCCGATCAAGCCCCCTCACAATCTTATATGTTTTGATAAGATCGCCTCTCATTCTTCTGAATTTCAATTAGAGGCCCAACCTACTCAACCTTTCCTCATAAGTCAACCCCCTCATCTCCGCAATCAACCGAGTGAACCTTCTCTGAACTGCCTCGAGAGCAAGTATATCTTTTCTTAAATATGGAAACCAAAACTGTACGCAGTATTCCAGGTGTGGCCTCACCAGTACCCTGTATAACTGCAGCAAGACTTCCCTGCTTTTATACTCCATCCCCCTTGCAATAAAAGCCAAGATTCCATTGACCTTCCTGATCACCTGCTGTACCTGCATACTAACCTTCTGTGTTTCATGCACCAGGACCCCCAGATCCCTTTGAACTGTAGCACTTTGCAGTTTCTCTCCATTTAGATAACAACTTGCTCTTTGATTTTTTCTGCCAAAGTGCATAACCTCACACTTTCCAACATTATATTCCAACTGCCAAATTTTTGCCCACTCACTTATCCTGTCTATGTCCATTTGCAGGTTTTTTGTGTCCTCCTCACTCACTGCTTTCCCTCCCATCTTTGTATCGTCGGCAAACTTGGATACATTGCACTCGGTCCCTTCCTCCAAATCGTTAATATAGATTGTAAAGAGTTGGGGTCCCAGCACTGACCTCTGCGGAACTCCACTAGTTACTGATTGCCAACCCGAGAATGAACCATTTATACCAACTCTCTGTTTTCTGTTAGATAGCCAATCTTCCACCCATGCCAGTATATTGCCCCCAATCCCGTGATTTTTTATCTTGTGCAGTAATCTTTTGTGTGGCACCTTGTCAAATGCCTTTTGGAAGTCCAAATACACCACATCCACTGGTTCCCCTTTATCCACCCTGTTTGTTACGTCCTCAAAGAATTTGAGCAAATTTGTTAAACATGACTTCCCCTTCGTAAAACCATGCTGACACTGTCCGATTAAATTATGCTTATCCAAATGTCCTGTTACTGCTTCCTTAATAATGGACTCCAACATTTTGCCAACCACAGATGTTAGGCTAACTGGTCTATAGTTTCCAGCCTTTTGTCTGCCTCCCTTTTTAAATAAGGGCGTTACATTAGCAGTTTTCCAATCTGCTGGGACCTTTCCTGAATCCAGGGAGTTTTGGAAAATTACCACCAATGCATCCACAATCCCTACCGCTACTTCTCTCAAGACCCTAGGAATGTAAGCCATCAGGTCCAGGGGATTTATCCGCCTTTAGTCCCATTATCTTACCGAGTGCCACCTCCTTAGTGATTTTAATTGTGTTTAGCTCCTCCCCCCCATAGCCCCCTGTTTGTCTAGTGTTGGGATATTTTTAGTGTCCTCTACTGTAAAGACTGATACAAAATATTTGTTCAGCGTTTTTGCCATCTCCATGTTCCCCACCACTAATTTCCCAGTCTCGTCCTCCAAGGTCATAGTCTATCGCATAGTCTATTTAAGAGTACTCAGTTTTAAAACGGAAAGATTTTTTTTTAATGTTTCTTTTCCCCCTGAAGCTTTGTGGTCTCTCAATCACTTTGAAATCTTACCTATGAAGAGGGGATGTTTAATTGCACTTGTGTCTTCCCTTTTAAAGCAGCATAACATACACTACCTGTGTTAATTTTCTGTAATTACCTACAGGGTAAATTCTGGTATATTTGCAGTGATTGCGTTAGTTTTACAACTTCACTGAGGTTGTCATCGTACATCAACTATACGGTGTGTCCTGCTCAGTGTCCACCTAACTCAGCGAGAATAGAACTGTCCCTACCAAGTCCAAAATTTATACTGCACAGAGAGATGTTTACGTGGCATTGATTTACCAGCAATAATTTCGCCTCAGTGTTGGGACGACCGTTATAAACAGCTCAACCTTTGTTTGTCGTTTGTGACATCATTTGACCCACTGATGACACTGCTGCCTAGTAATTACTCCCAGGTACCGATTATTCACTCGTTACTAAAGAGTTGCAAAAGCTACAGAAACACTCATTTTTGAAGGAATGTTTATAAAAGGAGTGTAGTGTGGCTAGGGTTAGATAAGGAGGGGTGGGGGGAGGCGCGTGTGGAACATAAACTCTGGCGCAGGCCAGTTGGGCCAAATGGCCCTTTTCCGTGCTGTACATTCAATGTAATTCTAGCCAAGTATGGTAAATATCCACTCATGGGACGAGCATAACTTTGTCACTCATGGGTTACCAGTCAATCTCAGTTTTGGAGATATTTACCATATGCCATGGCTGGTTGTTATCCTCTAATTTCACAAAATGCTTACATCTGTCAACAGTGTGTTGCGTTTCCACAATCAGGGACCCGACTCTTGTAATGCATGTATGACTCCTGTTATTCAATCTGTGCAGTTACTAGTTGTGGAAACAAAGCACGCTATCTGCTACACTTTATTTCTGGAATTTGGACGCCGACAATGTAGTCACGAAGCACATCGATCATTACCCCGATTGTTATACCATTATCAAAATTAACAACGAACCAGTTACCAGACCAAGAGAAGTCCAGTTATGCCACTCAACCAAATTTGGTCTATATTGTAACGGTTGGATGCCCTGCTGCAACATCAAAAGTTATCCACATTTACTCCACAAACATTTGTGGGGATAGCTCTCAAGCTGTTTAGTTGTGTGAATGCTCGGTCATCCTAGAACTTTTTATGGGCAGGTGTAACTCACTGTATGGACACTTTAGTCATGATGACCCTAGTTTTAAGTGATTAAGTACTTACAGTGACATGACTTCAAAGAGTTTTAATTCTACTCTGATGCTATCTTGAGATGACTCCGCAGTTTAGAATTTGGGAGGTACATTTTCTTCTTATTTTCAGTTATAATCTAGGTTGACATTACAGTGTAGCACTGAGGGAGTGCTGCACTGTAGGAGGTGCGTTCTTTCAGATGAGACGTGAAATTGAAGCATTGTCTGCCCTCTCACGAGGAGGTAAAGGATTCCATGGCACCATTTGAAGACAAGCAGGGGAATTCCCGTGTGTCATGGCCAATACTTATCCCTTAACCAGTATCACTAAAATAGATTAACTGGTCATGTGTACCGTTGCTGTTTGTGGTACTCTGCTATGCAAATTGGCTGCTGTGTTTCCCTACATTATGACTGTGACAACATTCTTCCCCTACCCCCTTTTCCCTGCCTCTGTACTTGTTTAAAACCTGTTACATATCGAACTTTTTCTAGCTCTGAAACGTTAACTTTGTTTCTCTCTTCACAGATGCTGCCTGACCTGCTGAGTATTTCCAGCATTTTCTGTTTTTATTTCAAAGGTACTTAGTTATGAAATACTTGGCACAGCCTGAGGTCATGAAAGGCACTATATGCATGCTAGTTCTAGAAACATAGAAAAATAGGAGCAGGAGTAGGCCATTCAATATGATCATGGCTGATCCTCTATCTCAATACCATATTCCCGCTCTCTCCCCATACCCCTTGATGCCTTTTGTGTCCAGGAATCTTATCTACCTCCTTTTTAAATAGATTCAGTGACTTGGCCTCCACAGCCTTCTGTGGTAGAGAATTCAACAGGTTCACCATCCTCCGAGCGAAGAAATTTCTCCTCATCTCGGTCCTAAATGTCCTACCCCGTATCTTGAAACTGTGACCCCTTCGTTCTAGACCCCCCCCCAGCCAGGGGAAACATCCTCTCTGCATCCAGTCTGGCTACCCCTGTCTGAAACGGATAAAATTCTATGAGATCCCCTCTCATTCTTCTAAACTCTAGTGAATACAGGCCTAGTCGACCCAATCTCTCCTCATACGACAGTCCTGTCGTCCCAGGGATCAGTCTGGTGAACCTTCGCTGCACTCCCTCTATGGCAAGTTCTTTCTTTCTTACATTAATTAGGTGGTATTTCCATTTTAATAACACTTTTACTCTAGCATATTATTCCTACTACAACACTAAAAGAAACAGTGCAGTGCACAGGTATCAACTACGAATCACAGATTATCTCCACTTGTTGTAACAGACCAGTTCTTATCATATTAGTACAACTATTGATAGCTGCATAGCCAACAATAATGTACTAACAAGCAAAATTGCGAGTGAAAAGGTTAAGTTTATTCCCATTATAATATTAATTCATAGTCCATCTGCAAATTCAGATCACTAAACAAAGTTTACGGTTAACGGACTACTTTGGAACTCCACCCCATCTCCATTGAAGGTGAGGAGGACTTATGTTGGAGTAGAGTTCCACAACACAGGTACAGGCTGAGCCCCAGTGGCCGCTCTGCATGCATGAACCAGGACAGCTGATTTTATCAGGTCATTCAGTAGGGAGAGGTCACCACAGCAGAGTCAGATCCTGTCTTCATCCAGCATCCACACACACAGAACAGTGTTTAGGATTGGGAACCTTGGTTGATTTCCCCCCACCCAAGTTCAGGATATTGAGGTCAACCATAACACTACCTGGCTGAGCTACTTCAGCAGACCAAGGACTGAATTCTCTCGAGTCTGCATGACACGGTGCCACACTATGCATTTCAGTTAGATATCGGGCTTGGCTCAGTGCTAGCGCTCGCACCTCTGCCCCACTCGAGAGACTCAAGCACATAATCTAGGTTGACACTTCATTACTGAGGGACTGCCGTACAGTCGGAGGTGCTGTCTTTCGGATGAGAGGTTAAATTAAGGTCCCATTTGCCCTCTCAGGTGGGTGTAAAAGATATCATAGCACTATAACAAGAAAAGCAGGGAAGTTGTCCCTATGTGCTGGCCAACATTTATCACCCAATCAACACCAGTAAAGATTATCTGGTCATTTATCTCAATTATGTTTTTGGGACCTTGCTGTGTGTAATTAATGGCTGCTGTGTTTGCCTATATTGCAACAGTGACTACACTTGAAAAGTACTTCTTTGGCTGTGAAGTGCTTTGGGATGTCCTGAGGATGAGAAAGGTACTGTATAAATGCAAGCTCTTTCTTTCTTTCAAATGAACCATCAAGGGATGAATCACTGCTTTTATTAAATAATTCCTTCTTATTACAGTCTTTCACACAATATTTGCCTTCAGAACATGTGAAAATGTACAGGATAAAACTGTGAATGATGGATCTCCTGAAAGTGATCACAAAGCAGTAGTCAATAAACAGATGGCACAAGTGCAATTGCAAAGCTTGACTGGGCTATCAATGACCAAATTAGATCAATCTTTTTTGGTAAAAGTATTTTAAAAACTGAGAACACTGGTTCAGTTAGCAAATGCACGACCTCAGTAAACTGAGCCGTACAAACCAGGAGAGTGGCTTGCGCAGAATTAGCTGATCACAGTCGGAACACTAGTAGCTGTGCTACAGAGAGTCATCGTGAAGTTGAATAGACTTACTTGAATCAGCTCATCTGCTGCTGAAACCCTCGGCCATGCCTTTGTTCCCTCTAGGCTCGACTATTCCAATGCTCTGCTGGCTGGCCTCCCACATTCTACCCTCCGTAAACTTGCGATCATCCAAACGTCTGTTGCCCGTGTCCTAACTCGCACCAAATTCAGTTCACCCATCACCCCTGTGCTCGCTGGCCTACACTGATTCCCAGTTAAGCAACGCCTCGATTTTAAAACTCATCCTTGTTTTCAAATCCCTCCGTATTTTCAAATCTCTCCATGGTCTTGCCCCTCTCTATCTGTAACCTTCTTCAGCCCTACAATCCTCGGAGATATCTGTGCCCCTCCAATTCTAGCCACTTGCGCAGCTCCAATTTTAATTGCTCCACCATTGGCGGCTTCCTCTCTTTTCTCCTTTAAGACGTTCCTTAAAACCTAATTCTTTGACCAAGCCGTTGGCCATCTGCCCTAATATCTCCTTATGTGGCTCAGTGTCAAATTTTGTTTCCAAACGATCCTGTGAAGCACCTTGGGACGTTTTACTATGTAAAAGGCGCTATATAAATACAAGTTGTTATTGTTGAATCAGATTATTAAATAAATGCAATTGAAGTTTCTATATATGATGGTCAGGAACACAAAGTACTCGTGTAGTGAAGACGAAAATCCTGGAATCATTAAGAAACAGTTGGATACTATGATGGGTGGGGCAGGAGCGGAGTGGGAATTCTTTGTGGATGAATGAGTTAAGATGAGTTGAATAGCATTATTTAACTGTACCTACCTTGGTAGATTTTTGTGTTTTCACACAGTATACTGCTCATGAAGTACTTTGTGCTCCTGACCCTCATATATAGGAACTTCAATTACATTTATTTAATAATCGGATACATTTATTTCTAAAATTAGAACGAAATTCAAATATTACACTTAACAATTGCAGCAGTCACTTTGATTTAATTTGACATTTTTGTCCTTTGTAATTCCCCCTATCTCTAATTCTATTTAAGATTATGTTCTAACAGATACAGGATTTGGGACTGCTAGCTTACCCCTACTACTCCTATTTTCCCTGCTCTTTCCCCTGTGAAGTACATGACTTCTTTCCAGGGTATTATTTCACGAGTGGAGATAGCCACCTGGTAGCTCACTCGTCCGGATGGTGAACCGCGACAGGCTATTCAGTCGAGGAAAGCATAGCGCTGACCCCGTTCTCAACATCCAGACACACATACTGGTCAGCGAGACAATGATCCAAGAACTGTAACATTCCTCTCACTGCACTCCACCAACTCTATACAGATCAAACCTGGGCTACTCCTGACATGTGTAACACAGTATACCACGTGGTGCGTTTATGAGCCATAACCTTACCAAAACTAATCGATTACAGTAATGAAATGCATATGTGTTGGAATCTGCACTCTCTTTTTCTTATTTCTGGTAACCTTTTACCATGCAAAAGCTCACATCATTTGAAAATGCCAAAAAATGCAATCTGCAAGGCTACTTTCACAATTCCTAAATTTACTTGGATTAAAGGTTGCTGGACTGACAAAGTACCAAGCCAAGACAGTATTCTATGTGGTTGTGCTTTCATACACGATATCATTTTGCTGACAAACTCAATCAGTTTATCTGGAAGGTTAAACAATTTGAATACCAGTTGTATTATTCATTGCTCTCCATGGGGGGGAATTTTTACTTCCCGACGCACTGGGAGCCCGGTAGCAGGTGGGAAACCCGGAAGTCCGAATTTTCCCACATGCTGTGGAGATTTAACTCCACAGTGTGCGTCTTGCGTCATTGACAGGTTTACCGCCCGGAGGTCAGCCTGATTGACAGGCTTGGTTTCTAGTTGGCCGGGGAGCACTCCAGAGGAGGCCACAGGACCAGGCCCGTCCCTTGTCCCGCCTCAGTAAAACCCAGAAGTCAGCGGGTTGGAGCCGGCTTCCCGACACGCTTGCAAATTATGGCCATTTAACCTTCAACCGCTACCACTCCCACCCACTCACCCATGTTAAAATTCCCACCCTTATTGCCAAGAGAGCCGTGTTATTAATATCCCATTGTGCAAGCACTAGGGCTGCAAACCATTATAAAGGTCTGAGGGCACTTGAAAATTCCAGTCATTTAAATGAAAAGGACAAGTTTTGCTACTGTATTCCATATTTATGTGATGATGGTGATGGCGAGGGTGGAGGCAGGAGATGAAGGTGCTACATTCACAAGTTTGGATCACTTTATAATCAGGGTCATTTAAAGAAAAAGTTCAGCATAGAGTGAGAAATATCTGTTCTTAGTACTCTCCTATATTACAGGGGGAAAAATTGATACACAAGAGTCACATTTCTAACCGGAACACCATGTCAAGTTGCTTTGTTACTTGGAAGCTCTGTAAAGTCACTGACGGGAATACTGGCCAAACAGCTTAATTGAGAGCAATAAGAAGCTATGAATTCGAGCCAGTTTGGGCATCAATCTGAAGCCACCTGATCCTGAGAATGCAGGTTCGCAAGGTTTCCTGAGCTTAGGTTTCTTCAGATCGTTTCCCAAGTCAGTCTGCAGTTGCGGCACACATTGTAATCCACAGAGCCACTCCTCCAGACCCTTTCGCATTGGTGCCACTATCAGAGCAATCTTGCAGCATGGAGATTTGACATTGCGGACTTCTGGGCAGCTCAGAAAATTTACATTTTCCTTTCACAAATCTCAGAACTTCGCCTAGGTTTTCCATCCTCATTAATAAACAACATTACTCAATGGCTTAGACATCATAAACCAGGAGAGCAAAGTCAGAACCACTTGCATATATCATCAAACCCCTTAAGCCAATACATTCCCAACTTATTTTTGGTATATAAAATTGTAGTAAAATTGGGCAATCTACCTAACATTTCTTGTGTGCGTTAGGCTCTTGGGCCATTAAAGTGGTTGCTTGAATTAGATTTTCGTTTCTGGTTACACTATATTCAGATGTGCCATGAGGGGGGCCACCTTTGTTATTGTGCTCGATGGCAATCCATTCAAAGTTGACGTCCTTTACTATTACATCAAACATTTAACCATGCACATATCTGAACTCTTAAATCAGTACTGTGCGACAGGAATAGGCTTTTAAGAGATTGTACTGCTTGACCAGGTTACAATCATATTATCTGATGATTGATAGGAATGTTCCGTGAAAAAAATCCAATCCCATTTTTGCAGAGCTGCAACAGTGCTGAACAACTTCATAAGTAGCTTCATCAGATTGTTCTTAAAAGTTTATTGTGCTGTGATAACCTGAATGAGGTTGTCTCTCCAACAATTCCTAGAGTAGCCTATTGTAATTAATACTTATTCAGAAATTAAACTGACACCTTAAAATACAGGATTTAAGGACTCAGCACTAAAGTGCTTTCCATTTTTTAAAGATTTCTTTCCATTTTATTATTTTGAATGTTCTTAATAAATTAGGCAATCTTTAATGGAGAAAAATACTTGGGTGAATAAGTAATATTTTCAATGTAAACAACAGCACGCAGAAAGTGTATTAAAAAAAGGGTTAAAATATCTCCTAAGCGCTGATGTTCTGTTTTGTTACTCAAAAACGACTCTGCAGGAAACCACATGTTAAATCACTTGGTTGAAAAGACTCATTAGGGCACATGTATTGGGTTTATCTTCAGCAACATGTCATTAAGGCGACTAGTCACGGTCATCTCTCCCAGTACTGGATATTGATCTTAGTGTTGAAACTCAACTAATAAATCCAATAAGGAATTCAGGAGAAGCTCTCCATGGCTGCGCCCCTCCCTATCTCTGTAACCTCCTCCAACCCCACAACCCTCCGAGATATCTGCACTCTAATTCTGGCCTCTTGAGCATCCGCGATTTCAATCGCTCCACCATTGGTGGCCGTGCCTTCAGCTGCCAAAGCCCTAAGCTCTGGAATTCCCTCCCTAAACCTCTCCGCTTCTCTATCCTCCTTTAAGATGCTGCTTAAAACCTACCTCTCATCTGCCCTTATATCTCATGTGACTCGGTGCCAAATTGTGTTTTATAACGCTCCCGTGAATGTTCCTTGGGACTTTTTACTACATTAAAGGGGCTACATAAATACAAGTTGTTGTTGTTGTGGAAAGTGGAACTTGCTACCACAAGGAGTAGTTCAGGCGAATAATATAGATGCATTTAAGGGGAAGCTAGATAAGCACATGAGGGAGAAAGGAATAGAAGGATATGCTGATGGGGTGAGATGAAGAGGGGTGGGAGGAGGCTCGTGTGGAGCATAAACACCGACATGGACCTGTTGGGCTGAATGGCCAGTTTCTGTGCTGTAAATTCTATGTAACTATAAATTTCAGTACCAGCTGGACCTCATAACCTTAAAATCAGAGCCAGGCCATTCAGGAGAGAAGTTGGGAAACATTCTTCTCACAGAGGGTGGTAGAAGTGTGGAACTCTCTCCCACAAAAAGCAGTAGATGCGAGCTCAATTCATCATTTTAAATCTGAGGTCAATGGATTTTTGCTAGCCAAGGGTAGAAAAGGACACAGAGCCAAGGCAGGTGGATGGAGTTAAGATACAGATCAGTCATGATCTCATTGAATGGCGGAACAGGCTCGAGGGGCTGAATGGCCTACTCCTGTTCCTATGTTCAAGTCACAATGGGTTTCAAGCAGGCTGTGTTTTCAGTAACAATACAGAGACTCATCACCTCTCAGCTGGGAGATGTTCAGTAAAAGATTCAGCTGGGGATTCTTTCACCCAGTTACAATGCAGCTTTGGAGCAAGGTCTTCTGCTACCTCCGATAGGGTAGATAGAGAGAAACTATTTCCACTGGTTGGGGAGTCTAGAACTAGGGGACAGAGCCTAAAAATTAGAGCCTTTCAGGAGTGAAGTTAGGAAACACTTCTATACGCAAAGAGTGGTAGAAGTTTGGAACTTTCTTCCGCAAACTGCAATTGCTGCTAGGTCAATTGTTAATTTAAAATCGGAGCTTGGTATTTTTGTTAACTAGAGGTATTAAGGGATATGGGGCAAAGGCGAGAATATGGAGTTAGGTCACAGATCAGCCATGATCTCGCTGAATTGTGGAATAGGCTCAAAGGGCTGAATGGCCTACTCCTGTTCCTAGGTACCAGTGCCAAAAGTACAGTACAACAGAATGCTGCCAGAGCCCTTGACTTCCAATTTTGACCTTTAGCAATCCTAATAAAACAAATGGCCTCATGCCAGTTCTCTCTGTTCTAGTTGCAACTCCCTCCCTTCTTTCTGAAGGCATGCTCCTTGACTCAGTTGAATTCCGTGGGTGCTACTTGCTCTCAGGTAGCGTGCTCAGGTGGCCATCCTTCAGGAGTGAGCCTAGACACGAGTGTCTCAACTGATGCAACCATGGGGTATTACCATGGAGCCTGAACCTATCCTCACTCAATGTCCACAAAGATACAATTCCAGCAGGTTCTGATCACTGTCCAATAGTGACTCCTACAGAAAAATGTGTATGTGGAAATCGGAGTAGAACAGCATTAGGTTCAGCAGTGGTACTCCCCAAGGTAGAATAGCATTGGCTATTCACTATCTGGGCTCACACCTGAAGAACACTCAATCAACTGAGATACTTGAGGACTGCTGAAAACCAGGGACATACACATCAACAACAGTAATGTGCATATAAATGCTTATTTTCTTAATACTATTCTTCCAACTTTCTACCCTCCTTTCTGCAACTTCAGGCCAGGAGGGCACAAAGTTGTAATAATAGTATTAAGAAAATAAACATTTATATACACATTGCTATATTGTCAAAATTCATCACTGAATTCCTTTTCTTGGAGTGCAGTGATTGTGGTTAAGTCAGGTGCAGCCATTCTCTACCAGCAATCCGCCACAGACAGCGATAAGTGAGCAGTTAGGGGGTACGGAAGCATAGTGGTTTTGTTACTGGACTAGTAAGCCAGAGATCTGAGCAAATTAACCATAGACATGAGTTCAAATCCCACCACGGCAGCTGGGGAATTTAAATTCAGTTAATTAAATAAATCTGGAATTTAAAAAAAGCTATTCTGAAACTACCGGATTGTCATATACACCCATCTAGTTCACCAATGTCCTTTAGGGAAGGAAAACTGCCATCCTTGTCTGGCCTATATGTGACTCCAGACCCTCCGAGATGCTGGCCTTGCCAACGAATACAAAAAATCTGGTCTTTGGGTTGAGAGAGGAATGTTTGCCAGTAGTGACATGGAATGTTTAACATCCACCTGAATAGGCAGATAGAGCCTTGGTTTAATGTTTCATCCGAAGGTTGGCACCTCAGTCCCTCAAGTAGTGCACTGGAGTGTCTCAAGTGCGAGTGTGGGCCTCAAACTCACAACCTTGACAAGGAATCTAATAGCAAAATACTGCGGATGCTGGAAATCTGAAATAACAACAGAAAATGCTGGAAATACTCAGCAGGCCAGGCAGCATCCGTGGAGAGAAAAACAGAGTTAACGTTTCAGGTCTGGGACCCTTCATCAGAACTGGAAAAAGCTGGAGATGTAACAGATATTAAGCAGGTGCAGAGACAGGGGCGGGGGGGGGGGGGGGGGGTGGCGGGGATGGGAGGGGAGGAAGGAATTGAAAGAACATCCTGTACTTTTGTAAGAGGCAGGAAAGATAAAATATTGCAAATGGGAATGGCAAAAATCATACTGCATGAAAAATGGGGGCAGGGATAATTATCTGAAATTGTTGAACTCAATGTTGAGTCCGGCAGACTGTAAAGTGCCTAATCGAAAGATGAGGTGCTGTTCCTCGAGCTTACGTTGAGCTTCATTGGAACAATGTAATAGGCCGAGGACAGAGAGATCAGAGCGGGAGTGAAGCGGTGAATTAAAGTGACAGGCGACCAGTCTCCTCTACATTGACGATGCGGTCTCCTCTACATTGGGGAGACCAAACGCAGATTGGGCGACCGCTTTGCGGAACACCTCCATCCAGTCCGTAAGGGTGACCCTGAGCTTCCGGTCGCCTGTCACTTTAATTCACCGCTTCACTCCCGCTCTGATCTCTCTGTCCTCGGCCTATTACATTGTTCCAATGAAGCTCAATGTAAGCTCGAGGAACAGCACCTCATCTTTCGATTAGGCACATTACAGCCTGCCGGACTCAACATTGAGTTCAACAATTTCAGATAATTATCCCTGCCCCCATTTTTCATGCAGTATGATTTTTGCCACTCCCATTTGCAACATTTTATCTTTCCTGCCTCTTACAAAAGTACAGGATGTTCTTTCAATTCCTTCCTCCCCTCCTAACCACCCCCCCTGTCTCTGCACCTGCTTAATATCTGTTACATCTCCAGCTTTTTCCAGTTCTGATGAAGGGTCCCAGACCTGAAACGTTAACTCTGTTTCTCTCTCCACGGATGCTGCCTGGCCTGCTGAGTATTTCCAGCATTTTCTGTTGTTACCTTGACAAGGAATATGGTTTTATAGGACAGTTCACTCCTTCAACCACTAGATGATGGAAACACACCATGTATTTTCTGTTCTTAGCACAATACATAGAGAAACATTTTTTCATGGGGCAATTGAAATCTTTCAAAACTCTTATCCTGATTACTCACTATACAATTACTGCAATCCTTGACATGGAGTTGACTGGGTACTTACGTCTTTTTTAAAAATACATTACTGTTTATACATATTGGATTTTATATTTGGTTATAGAGTACCTTTTAAAAATAAGCACACTTTAGCCTTAAATATGGACCTGTAGAAAGTATTAAGTTTCAATCCCTCTACCAATTAGTTATTTTTAATGTGAATATAAAGATGCGTGTGTTATGTGCTGCAAGGAAGATTACTTATTAGTGGTGGGGGGGGGGGGCGGAGAGGAAGAGACACGAGTACTTGTAATGTATCCTTCCCATAATAATCTCTTAAAATGTTATTAGTTTCTTCCCCTACCTGCGAGGAGAAATAGCAAATTTTATTCACTGGATGGCAACCTCCTAAAGCACCCACTAAGTTAGGTCTTAGAGATGGAAGAGAAGTAATTGGCTTTTTGACCAGTTGCACAGCCTCATGCCTTAATCACCTGAAGGATCCCTTTACAAGCATTAACCATACTACAGCATTGATTATGACTATTACTGAACACATTATGACGTCACCACTGACCTGTGGCAGTTGAGTTGGTACTCAAGTGTCAGACTACCACACATTTACTATATACCATTAGTTAATAAAGTCATCAGGATTAAAATGATCAACTGTCGAGATTAAAAGAGCGCCATGAGCAAATGCAATCTCAGCAAAGGGTTCAGATGACATTATGGTCTTTTAGCAGCCATCTGATCCCTGGGATTAGATCATAGAAGTTTACAGCACAGGAGGCGGCCATTCGGCCCATCGTGTCTGTGCCAGCTGAAAAAGAGCTATCCAGCCGAATCCCACTTTCCAGCACTTGGTCCGTAGCCCTGTAGGTTACGGCATTTCAAGTGCATATCCAGGTACTTTGTAAATGTGATGAGGGTTTCTGCCTCTACCACCCTTTCAGGCAGTGAGTTTCAGACCCCCACTATCCTCTGGGTGAAAAAATCTCTCAACTCCCCTCTAATGCTTCTACCAATTACTTTCAGATTACTGCCATGCAATCACTCCAAGCTATCAGGCTATTTTCAAATCCCTCCATGGCCTCACCCCTCCCTATCTCTGTAATCTCCTTCAGCCCCACAACCCCGCACCCGCCCCAACGATAGCTGCGCTCCTCTAATTCTGCCTTCATGAGCATCCCTGATTATAAATCGCTCAACCGTTGGTGGCCGTGCCTTCTGTTGCCTAGGCCTAAACCTCTCTGCCTCATTGTCTCTCGTTCCTCCTTTAAGACGCTCCTGAAAACCTACCTCTTTGACCAAGCTTTTGGTCATCTGCCCTAATTTCTCCTTATGAGGCTCGGTGTCAAATTTTTAATACTCCTGTGAAGCACCTTGGGGCGTTTTACTATGTTAAAGGTGCTATATAAATACAAGTTGTTGTTGTATTGATTATTTTTGTTTAGGTAACATATTGCAAAAAGCAGAAAATTCTTCATTGCTGGTAGCAGCCCTCACTGCAAACTCCAGCGACCAGCATGCTCCATGTTATTGACACTTCTGATGACATGAACACTGAACAACAGCTATGACATAATTTCTGCCAAGTTTCCATAAAAGTCAACAGCTGTTCACTGGGAGATAGGAAATTATAGCGTATTTTGAATTAGAAAAGAAAAAAATGTAGTACTCATTATCTACAAAGAAGAATGTCTCACCCCCATAATAATGTATTATACAAGAGCTCATTCAAAAGGCAAACACAATTTAAAAATGGCATCATATCTAGCTGGATCAGACTGTAGCACATTCCTTCACATCCACTCCTGGCTTCATACTCCTACTGCCATCGTAAGCTACCTGCCTACCCTTCCTGAGGTCACAGCCACTCATCCTTGGGTAAACAGACAGGAGAGCTGATTGAGAAGGTTTACAGCTTGAAAACAAATCAACACAAGCACAATGTCTCCGGAATCAGCTCCCTGTCTACAAGAACAAAAGGCAAAACACTGCGGACTCTGGAAATCTGAAATATAAACAGAAAATTGCTGGAAATACTTAGCAGGTCAGGCAGCGTCTGTGGAAAGAGAAACAAAGTTAACGTTTCAGGACAGTTCTGACGAAGGGTCACAGACCTGAGACGTTAACTCTGTTTCTCTCTCCACAGATGTTATCTGATCTGCTGAGTGTTTACAGCATTTTCTGTTTCTATTCCTTAGCTACAAGACCTGGTTTACGTTGGGCTTTCTTATATTGCTCCCAAACAGGCATGGTAGCATGATCCAGAAATAAAACTGTAATTTTTAAAAATATTTGCGAGAAAGCACTTTTTTCTGCAAAATTAATGAATGGACACCAGCAAATTCAACCAGAACTCTCGGAGATCAAAAATAATGCGTATTTTCATATAAAAGAAAATTTGCTTTCTTTTTCTGTGATAAATTGTGACACTGTGGCTTACTCAATTCACTGGCTTCCTAACACAGTCTGCTCTGATGGATTTCAATTTCTGTTATTGCAGTTATTCAGAACAGATGGTTTTTTTCTCCCCCCCCCCCCTCCCATGCCACTGCTGGGTGCAAGAAAAATGGACTCAACTATAATGGTGTTTCCAAGTAATAAAATACCCTAGAGTCATAGTCATAGAGTTATAACGGCACAGAAGGAGGCCATTCAGCTCATTGAGTCCGTGCCGGCTCTCTGTAGAGCAATCCAGTCAGTCCCATTCCCCCGCTCAATCCCCGTAGCCCTACAAGTTTATTTCCCTCAAGTGCCTATCCAGTCTCCCCGTGAAAACATTGAGTGTACTCAATACCTCAATTTATGAAGCCCAAGATCCCATATGCTTTGTTAACCACTCTCTCACGATGCCCTGCCACCTTCAGGGACCTATGCACATTAACTCCCAGGTCCCTCTGTCCATGCACACTCTTTAAAACTGTGCCATTAAGTGTATATTGCCTCTCCCTGTTCCTTCTGCCAAAATCACCACTCTATAGTTCTTGCATATCTCTGCGATTTCCTCCTCTACCTCCCTCTCAGTATTTGGAGGCCTATAGAATACCCCCAATAGCGTGATCATACCCTTGAATATTAAGTGCCCAGTCCTCACCGTTTTTAAGACACGTTTCCGTTATTGCCACAACATCATATTGCCACACAGCTAATTGTGCTTGTAGCTCACCACCCTTTGTGCGTTTACGTACATACATTCTAAACCCATTTTTGAATTTTTCGTAGTCTTTCTTAGTCTGCTCCTATCTAATATGGTACTACTACCGCCTCTAGTACTACCTTCTCCAGTACTATCCATCACACTCACTCTTTTATACATCTTATTCCTCTTTTCTACTCCTATATGCTGGTGCCCATCCCCCTGCCAAGTTAGTTTAAACCCTCCCCAACAGCACTAACAAACCTCCCTGTTGGGATACATGCTTCAGAACAAAGCAACTGGTTCTAAAATATTATTCAAGGACATTGACGGATGTGGGTTCTTGCAACAACTCGAGGCCTTATATAACTGGGAAACCCGACTGCACACCTTAAAATTAGAGCTAGGCCCTTCAGGAGTGAAATCAGGAAGTACTTTTTCACTCAAAGGGTAGTGGAAATTTGGACCTCTCTTCCCCCAAAAAACTGTGGATGCTGGGACAATTGAAATTTTCAAGACTGAGATCGATAAAATTTTTATTAGGTAAGGATATCAAGGGATATGGATTAAAGGCGGGTACAAATCAGCCACGATCTAATTGAATGGCGGAACAGGCTCAAGGGGCTGAAAGGCCGACTCCTGTTGCTATGTTTCCGACTGGCTCATCATCGGGTCATTGCTGCAGTGATAAATAAAGACTTGCATTTCTATATGCCTTTCATGACCACCGGATGTCCCAAAGCTCTTTACAGCCAATGAAGTACTTTTTTGAAGTGTAGTCACTGTTGTAATGTAGGAAACGTGGCAGCCAATGAGCTCCCACAAACAGCAAAGTGATAACGACCAGATAATCTGGGTTTTTCTGGGATGTTGATTGAGAGATAAATATTGGCCAGGACACCGGGGATAACTCCTCTGCTCTTCTTCGAAATAGTGCCGTGGGATCTTTACGTCCACCTGAGAGGGCAGACGGGGCCTCGGTTTAATGTTTCATCCGAAAGACAGCACCTCCGACAGTGCAGCACTCCCTCAGCACTGCACTGGAGTGTCAGCCTAGAGTTTTGTGCTCAAGTCGCTGGAGCGGGACCTGAACCCACAACCTTCTGACTCAGAGGCAAGAGTGCTACACACTGAGCCATTGGCCAACTCCTGTTGTTATGTTTCCGACTGTCTCATCATCGAGTCACTGCTCCAGTAATACAAACTGAAGTTGTTCAAAAACATTTATCTGCTCAGAGCATCAAGTATAAATTCTATTGAAAGTCACCGCTTTAAATAGAATTGACTTTGTTTAAATTCACATATGTATACTTGTGCGTAACTACGTGTAATAAAAATGCAAACAATAGAAAGCTGAACCAAAAACAGAAAATACTGGGAGTACTCAGCAACTCGAACTGAAGTGGCTGCATCCAAAATGTTAACTTGTTTTTCTTTTCAGGTGCCGGGGGACCTGCTGTGTATTTCCAGCATTTTTTGTTATATTTTGTATTTAATTAGCATGTAACCTAGCTGGACAAGCTAATATTTTTAAAATGTGGACATAACAGGGAATTTTGCATTCAAGTATCGCTTTCAATACTTAAGAGACTGTATGCCCCCTGTATTTAAGCATTTATTTTTTAAATGTTTTCTAACAAAACAGCACAATTTCAAAATAAGTCCAAGACTGACAAGTGTAATTTATTTCTGTTAAATAGATAAGTCCTTTGGTTTGAGTCTGCAGATTTGTACCATATAGTTTGTGCGACTCAGATCTTTGTAGAAAGAGCATCCAGCTGAAAATCGATATATTCTGACAATTGCAATTTTGTTGTACTTCTTTTTGATTAGACTTAAGAAGAAAGTTAGATGTAGAGAAAAGATTTATACAACATCTTTCACATCCTCCGGACACCCCAGGGGACTTCAAAACCAATTAACTACTTTTGAAGTATAGTCACTATTCTTATGACGGCAAACACGGTAGGCAATTTGCATAGTGTAAGGTACAGTACCACAAACACTAATGCGACAAATGGCCAGTTAATCTGGTTTGATGGGGTTGGTCGAGGGCCGAACGTTGGGACAGATCACGAGAACTCCATGCTCTTCTTTGAAAAAGGTGCCATGGGCTCTTTTGCGTCCACCTGATCAAGCGCACGGGGCTTCGGTTCAACAGCTTGTCTAGAAGACAGCACCTCTGACAATGCAGCATGTTCGGCCTTAAGAGCCAGAGGGGAGTTGAGGAGAAATATTTTTATGCAGCGAGTTATGATGATCTGGAATGCACTGCCTGAAAGGGTGTTGGAAGCAAATTCAATAGAAACTTTCAGAAGGTACTTGGATAAATACTTGAAAAGGAAAACATTGCAGGGTTATGAGAAAAGAACAGGGGAATGGGACTAATTGGACAGCTCTTTCAAAGGGTCAGCACAGGCACGATGGGCTGAATGGCCTCCTTCTGTGCCGTATGATTGAGTCTTGCAAAAGGCCGACGGGGAGGTGGAGCTTGAATCCACGACCTTCTATCTCAGAATCACGAACACTGCCACTGAGCCAGGCTAACATTCGAGTTCATGTGATCAGAAAAGAAAAAACGTAAGCTCATTAAAGACTTGCATTTATATAGCATCTTTCACGACCGCCGGACGTCCCTAAGCGCTTTACAGCCAATGAAGTACTTTTTGAAGTGTAGTCACTGTTGTAATGTAGGAAACTTGGCAGCAATTTGTGCACAGCAAGCTCCCACAAACAGCAATGTGATAATGACCTGATAATCTGTTTTCGTTATGTTTTTTAAGGAATACATATTGGCCAGGACACCAGGGAGAACGCCCCTGCTCTTCTTCGAAATAGTGTTATGGGATCTTTTACATCCACTTGAGAGCAGACGGGGCCTCGATTTAATGTCTCATCTGAAAGACGGCACCTCCGGCAGTGCAGCACTCCCTGAGCACTGCACTGGAGTGTCAGCCTAGATTTTTGTGTTCAAGTCTCTGGAGTGGGACTTGAACCCACAACCTTCTGACTCAGAAGCGAGAGCGCTAGCCACTGAGCCACAGCTGACACTAAATAGAAGTCATCACACTGGCTCCATAAAACCAAAGTAATGATGGCAGTTATGGACGATAGTGAGAGCTGTATGAGTTACATGACCTCTCAGTCGTGGCTCAGTTGGTAGCACTCTCGCTCCAGAGTCAGAAGGTTGTGGGACTCGAGCACAAAAAAAAAATCTAGGCTGACTCTCCAGTGCAGTACTGAGGGAGAGCTGCACAATCGGAAGTGCCGTCTTTCGGATGAGACGTTAAACCGAGGTCCCATCTGCTCTCTCTCAGGTGGACGTAAAAAATCCCATGGCACTAATTCAATGAAGTGTAGGGGAGTTAGCCCCGATGTCCTGGCCAATATTTATCCCTCAATCAACATCACTAAAAAAAAGATCTGGTCATTATCACATTGGTGTTTGTGGGAGCTTGCTGTGTGCAAATTGGCTGCCGCGTTTCCTACATTACAACAGTGACTTCACTTCAAAAGTACGTCATTGCCTGTAAAGTGCTTTTCGACGTCCTGAGGTCGTTAAAGGCTCTATATAAATGCAAGTCTTTCTTTCTCCTTGTTCCAACATTCTTACACTAATAAAAATTGGCAATCATTTTGCAACTCATATATGATCGCTCTCCTGTGGTGATAGCTCAAATTACTATTCTGCTACAACGCTGGGGTTACGGCCCTCCAAGACCAGAAAGTTTAATTAAGTAAACACAGGCTCAGGGCAATCAGTATTTAATTTTGTCTGGCCAGAGAACTTTCCAGATTAGAAAGTGCTTGTTAAGTTTCAAGCTGTAGTCAGAAACATGTAGCATTAAGGGACTGGTTTTCAAAAAAATGTCAGAGATCAATTAAGGTACTTTCCGTAGCCCTGTAAATCGTAAATTGTTGCCTTTCTCTAATATTTTCTGATGTGCGATACAGAAAATAAATCTGCCTGTGGATAATACATGCCCCACGTGTACTAATTTTACATAGATACTAGTGGATGTTCCTTGCTTGCAGCAAGTCTGATAATAACCTGGTTTAATAGGATGGGACTAGTATAGCATCTGCTACTAAGCTGAAGATCCATCCCGTTAAGGCCACAGAATCTAATTATTACGTAAACACTGGGTGAAGTCACTCAATTTAATTACTGTTCAGGCTTTAGGTCACAACACTGACTTTGTCTGTTTGAAGTGCGATTGCGAAAGTGATTCACGGGGCCACATTCTGACCAGAGGATTTTCTGTTGGTGGGGAGTTTCTTTCTCCATTGTAAAGGGCTGCCTTTGTTCCTTTATACTCACTAATAATGTCAATTTTCAGGCTGCAGATATTCTGATTCCAGTGGGGTTTTTTTTGCTGCTGGGGAGTTCCTCACATTATAATTATAATATAAAAGCAAAATACTGCGGATGCTGGAAATCTGAAATAAAAACAGAAAATGCTGGCAATGCTCAGCAGGTCAGGCAGCCTCTGTGGAGAGAGAAACAGAGTTAACGTTCCAGGTCGATGACCCTTCGTGTTCTGCTGAAAGGTCACCGACCTGAAACGTTAACTCTGTTTCTCTCTCCACAGATGCTGCCTGACCTGCTGAGCATTGCCAGTATTTTTTGTTTTTATTATAATTATAATAGTCTTTGCAGCTTTATACTTTTTTTGAGGTGTGACACAGAAATTTGAGTACAATAGAGTGTGATGGAGAGAAAAAACACTGGATGTTTTTATATTGATAATAGATGAGGAAATTGATTTATGTCTGTTTTAGTTCAAGAAAAAAATACATCAATTTGCAATAACTGGGAAAAGCAATGTATTCCACTGACTGCAAATATCCTTTAAACTACCTTACAGATTTGCCTGCAGACATTAGTTCAAAATGTATCTGGATGTAATTGTGCATGGTTTATTTTCTCATGTCTTCGCCATGATATTGCTTCATTTTTACAATACTTCCTTTTATATTATTTCTAGTTCTTTTATCATCTCTATATTTGTCTACCTTTTCTGGAGAAGAAAGCCTCAAAAATATGTTTCTAGCAATAAAAAGAAACTGCAGACACTGGTAGTTATCTCCTTCATCACTATCACTGACCAGAAGTGGAATATTGCTACCACTGTATGTGCAGGCCTGGTACACAAAAGATGCTGCAAAATACTAGCATATCTGAGAATTCCACAGGTTCACCACTCTCTGGGTGAAGAAATTCCTCCTCATCTCTGTCCTAAATGGCTTACCCCTTATCCTTAGACTGTGACCCCTGGTTCTGGACTCCCCGACCATCGGGAACATCCTTCCTGCATCTAGTCTGTCCAGTCCTGTCAGAATTTTATAAGTTTCAATGAGATCCCCTCTCATTCTTCTAAACTCCAGCGAGTATAAGCCCAATCGACCTAATCACTCCTCATACGTCATTCCTGCCATCCCAGGTATCAGTCTGGTGAATCTTCGCTGAACTCCTTCCATGGCAAGAACATCCTTCCTCAGATAAGGCGACCAAACCTGCACACAATACTCAAGATGTGGTCTCACCAAGGCCCTGTACAACTGCAGCAAGACATCCTTGCTCCTGTACTCGAATCCTCTCGCTACGAAGGCCAACATACCATTTGCCTTCTTAACCGCCTGCTGCACCTGCATGCTTACCTTCAGCGACTGGTGCACAAGGACACCCAGGTCTCATTGCACTTCCCCTTCCCCCAATCTATTGCCATTCAGATAATAATCTGCCTTCCTGTTTTTGCCACCAAAGTGGATAACCTGACATTTATCCACATTATACTGCATCTGCCCAATCACCTAACCTGTCCAAATCATACTGGAGTTTCTCGGCATCCTCCTCACAGCACACACGCCCACCCAGCTTTGTGTCGTCTGCAAACTTGGAGATATTACATCTAGTTCCCTTGTCTAGATCATTAATATATATTGTGAATAGCTGGGGTCCAAGGACCGATCCCTGCGGTACCCCACTAGTCACTGCCTGCCACTCGAAAAAAGACCCGTTTTTTCCAACTTTCTGTCTGCCAACCAGTTCTCTATCCAAGTCAATACCTTGCCCCCAATCCCATGTGCCTTAACTTTACACGCTAATCTCTTATGCAGGACCTTATCGAAAACCTTCTGAAAGTCCAAATACACCACATCCACTGGTTTTCCCTTATCTATTTTACCAGTTACATCCTCAAAAAATTCCAGTAGATTAGTCGAGTATGATTTACCTTTTGTAAATCCATGTTAACTTTGTCTGATCCTGTCACTGTTTTCCAAGTGCTCTGCTATTACATATTTTATAATGGACTCTAGCATTTTCCCCACTACCAGTCAAGAAGGTAAGAGCCCATGGGATCCAGGGTGCCTTGGCGCGTTGGATCCTAAACTGGCTGAGTGGCAGGAGGCAGAGGGTGATGGTCGAAGGTTGCTTTTGTGACTGGAAGCCTGTGTCCAGTGGGGTAGCTCAGGGATCGGTGCTGGGTCCCTTGTTGTTTGTGATCTACATAAATGATTTGGATGAGAATGTAAAAGGTATGATCAGTAAGTTCGCAGATGACACGAAAATTGGTGGGGTGGTAAATTGCGAGGAGGAAAGCCTCAGGCTACAGGACGATATAAACGGGTTGGTCAGATGGGCGGAAAAGTGGCAAATGGAATTTAACCCTGAAAAGTGCGAGGTGATGCATTTTGGACAGACAAATAAGGCACAATGAGTGGTAGGACCCTAGGAAGTACAGAGGGTCAGAGGGACCTTGGTGTACATGTACATAGATCTCTGAAGGCAGCGGAACAGGTAGATAAGGTGGTTAAAAAGGCATATGGGATACTTGCCTTCATTAGCCGAGGCATAGAATATAAGAGCAGGGAGGTTATGATGGAGCTGTACAAAACGCTGGTGAGGCCACAGCTGGAGTACTGTGTGCAGTTCTGGTCACCTCACTATAGGAAGGATGTGATTGCTTTGGAGAGAGTGCAGAGAAGATTCACCAGGATGTTACCTGGGATGGAGCACCTCAGCTATGAAGAGAGGCTGGACAGGCTGGGGTTGTTTTCCTTGGAGCAAAGAAGGCTGAGGGGGGACCTGATTGAGGTGTACAAAATGATGAGGGGCATAGATAGGGTAGACAAAGAGGAACTTTTCCCCTTAGTAGGGGGGTCAATAACAAGGGGGCATAGATTCAGGGTAAGGGGCAGGAGATTTAGAGGGGATTTGAGGAGGAACTTTTTCACCCAGAGGGTGGTTGGAATGTGGAACTCAATGCCTAAAAGGGTGGTAGAGGCAGGAACCCTCACAACATTCAAGAAGCATTTGGATGAGCACTTCAAATGCCATTGCATACAAGGCTATGGACCAAATGCTGGAAAATGGGATTAGACTGGACAGGTATGGATGGGCGGCGCAGACACGATGGGCTGAAGGGCCTCTTTCTGTGCTGTAAAACTCTATGACTCTATGACCGATGTCAGGCTTACCGGTCTGTAATTCTCCATTTTCTTTCTACCACTGTTTTTGAATAGTGGGGTAACATTAGCTACCCTCCAATCCATGGGTACTGTTCCAGATTCCATCGAATGTTGGAAGATGATCAGCAATGCATCTACTATAGCCACAGACTTTCATACTTAAAAGGGGTTGTGTTGTGTAGTATGTCAAGATGCCAGTTACTTATCGTTCATTGATGAGGCACTCTTACCTTCCTTCTTGCTGAGCCTATAAACTTGGCCCTGAACTGTTGAAGCTGCAACTTGGACTAAATTTTCTTCACAGAACATAACAGCGCAGGAGGCAGCCATTTGGGCCATCAGGCCTGTGCCAGCTCTTTGAAAGAGTTATCCACTTAGTTCCATGCACTTGGCCTCGCACACGCTTCACTTTTTCATGACTCCACTTTCCTTGTAAAAGCTATTATTGATTCTGCTTCCACAATGTCTGGCAGGGCATCCCATGTCCTATCAACATTATGGAAAAAGATTCTCATCTCTCTTTTGAAGATGAACTTAAATTTGTCATCTAGCTACGGAGTTACTGATCAGTGGAAATAGATTTATTTTTTACCATTTACCTTATCAACACCCTTCATAATTATAAACACTTCAAAATTCTGAAGGGAGTTGATAAGGTAATCTTCTACCAGATTTTCTCAACCTTTTCTCGTAAAAAGACCCCGATTTCTCTATTCTCTCCTCATAACTAAAGCCGCTGATCCCCGCTATATCCTATCTCTACTGGCCTTGACATCCTTCCTAAAGCAGGGTGCCCAAAACTAGACACATAAGAACATAAGAAATAGGAGCAGGAGTAGGCCATTCGGCCCTTCGAACCTGCTCCGCCATTCAATGAGATCATGGCTGATCTTCTGCCTCAACTCCATTCACCGGCCCTATCGCCATATCCCTTGATGCTCTTACTAGTCAGAAATCTATCGACTTCTGTTTTGAATATACCCAATGACTGAGTCTCCACAGCTCTCTGGGGTAGAGAATTCCAAAGATTCACCACCCTGTGTGTGAAGAAATTTCTTCTCATCTCAGTCCTGAATGGCCTACCCTTTATCCTGAGGCTGTGGCCCCTGGTTCTAGACTCCCCAGCCAAGGGAAACATCCTCCCAGCATCCACCCTATCAAGCCCTGTAATCATTTTGTATGCTTCAATGAGATCCCCTTTCATTCTTCTGAATTCAAGAGAATACAGGCCTAGTTTACTCAATCTCTTCTCATACGACAGTCCCGCCATCCCAGGAATCAATCTCATGAACCTTTGTTGCACTCCCTCTATGGCAAGTATATCCTTCCTTAGGTAAGGAGACCAAAATTGTACACAGTACTCCAGGTGTGGTCTCACCAAGGCCCTATATAATTGGAAGTAAGACTTCTTTACTCCTGTACTCAAATCCTCTTGTAATGAAGGCGAGCATACTATTTGCCTGCACATTCACTTTCAGTGACTCATGAACAAGGGCACCCAGGTCCCTTTGAGCATCTGCATTCCCCAATCTTTCACCATTTAGGAAATACTCTGCCTTTGTTTTTTCTACCAAAGTGGATAACTTCACATTTATCCACATTATATTCCATCTGCCATGTTTTCACCCACTCAGAGCCCGTCGAGATCCCCTTAAAGCCTCTTCACAACTGACACTGCCACCTAGCTTTGTGTCATCAGCAAATTTGGAAATGTTACATTTAGTCCCCTCATCCAAGTCATTGATATAGATTGTGAATAGCTGGGGCCCAAGCACCGATCCTTGCAGTACCCCACTAGTCACAGCCTGCCATCCTGAAAAAGACCCGTTTATCCCTACTCTTTGTTTTCTGTCTGTTGACCAATTTTCAATCCATGCTAGTATATTACCCCCAATTCCATGTGCCCTAATTCTGTTCATCAACCTCGTGTTGGACCTTATCGAAGGTCTTCTGAAAATCCAGATACACCACATCTACCGGTTCCCCTTTGTCTACTCCACTAGTTACATCCTCAAAGAACTCCAATAGGTTTGTTAAACAGGATTTCCCTTTCATAAATCCATGTTGACTCTGCCCAATCTTACTATTAGTTTCTAAGTGCCCAGTTATTGCATCCTTTATAATAGATTCTAGCATTTTCCCAACTACTGATGTGAGGCTAACAGGTCTGTAGTTCCCCGTTTTCTCTCTCCCTCCTTTCTTAAATAGCTGGGTTACATTTGCTCTCCTCCAATCTGCAGGAACTGTTCCAGAATCTATAGAATTTTGGAAGATGACAACCAATGCGTCCACTATCCCAGTGGCCACCTCTTTCAAAACCCTAGGATGTAGGTCATCCGGTCCTTGGGATTTATCGACTTTTAGTCCCATTAATTTTGCTGGTACTGTTTTTTCACTAATAATAATTTCTTTAAGCTCCTCATTCTCGTCACACCCTTGGTTTTCTCGTATTTCTGGGAGGTTTTTTGTGTCTTCCTCCGTGAAGACAGAAACAAAGTATTTATTTAATTTCTCTGCCATTTCCTCATTCCCCATTATAAATTCTCCTGTCTCGGACTGTAATGGACCTACATTTATCTTTGCCAGTCTTTTCCTTTTCACATATCCATAGAAGCTTTTACAATCTGTTTTTATATTTTTCTCTAGTTTGTGCTCATATTCCATTTTCCTTTTCTTTATCAATTTCTTGGTCCCCCTTTGCTGATTTCTAAAAAGATCCCAATCCTCAGGCTGACTGCTTTTTCTGGCAACTTTATAAGCTTCCTCCTTTGACTTAATACTAGCTTTAATTTCTTTTGTTAGCCATGGTTGGATCATTTTCCTTTTGGGTTTTTATGCCCTAGAGGAATATATGTTTGTTGCAAATTATGCATTATTTCCTTGAATGTTAGCCATTGTATGTCCGCCTTCACACCTTTTAGTGTATCTCCCAATCTACCATGGCCAACTTGTCCCTCATACCCTTGTAGTTTCCTCTGTTTAGATTGAAGACCTTAGTTTCAGATTGGGCTACATCACTCTCAAACTTAATATAAAATTCAATCATATTATCACTTGTCCCTAAAGGCCCCTTTACCACAAGATTATTGATTAGCCCTTTCTCATTACACAGTACCAGATCCAGAATAGCCTGTTCCCTGGTTGGTTCCTCCACATACTGATCCAGGAAACCATCTCGCATGCATTCCAAGAATTTGTCCTCCACACCATTAGTGGTAATTTGATTTGCCTAGTCAATATGTAGACTAAAGTCCCCCATGATTACCGTATTGCCCTTGTTACATGCACTTCTAACCTCTTGATTGATACTGTGCCCTACATTACCACTACTGTTTGGTGGCCTATACACAACTCCCACCAATGTTTTCCATCCTTTACTGTTTCTTAGCTCCACCCAAACCGATTCCAGTTCTACATCACAATCTGCCAAGCCAAGATCTTTTATCTCTACCGTACCGATCTCATCCCTTATTAACAGTGCTACGCCACCTCCTTTTAGATTTTTTTAGTATTTGAACTGTAGCCAAATCAATTATTTGTCTTATTTGAGGGTAACAGGTAAGGATTGGCATTCATTTTCCTTCTTCCAAAGTTATACAAAGTGTTGTGTAGTGAACACAGGAGTTATGTAAATGTGCCACCATTAAGAAATTTGACCCAGTAATGCAAAGGTGTCAAAGTTTAGCTGCCACAAAAGTATCATTTTATTTAACTAATTCTAAATTCACTAGTGATATTCTGATTTTTGCTTACAAAGTACATTCCATGCATGTAATATTTAATTTAGATCTCCATTGTTCAAAATACAGTATGTTCTTAAATCTGCATCACTGGAAAACTTTTGATTGAACTGAAGCAAAATGTATTTTTTTTTTGTCAGCAATCGATCCTTACTTGTCAGCTTCAAATTTTCTCCCTTTCTTTCCAGGTCATGCATCTCTGATGACCAAAAGAGTAGATGAGCATTGCAAATATTGCTAAGATCTGGCCCTGAACAGGCATGCAAATATGGCCTGTTGTTAACTCGCCTTCAGATTTTGCCCATCTCCCCTTAGACAGGACTTGTACTTACTAGTCGGATGTTTCCCATAGGAACACAGCTCAGACCAGGAACTCAAGTTGAGTGGAGAATGAAACCTGGTCCCCACACACTGGCACTTCAACAGGTTAAGCAGAGTTATTTTTAATTAGGTCTTTCAAGGTAATAAAATAATGTGGGAAACACTCAGCAGGTCAATCAGCATCTGTTTTGTTTTAGATATCCAGTTTATTGCTTTTTGTTTAACAAAAAATTGCAACTGGTTGGTTAATTTTAGCAGTATCTGGTGGCGTTACTACCAAGTAATCAACTGTTGATTGTCATGCCATAAACTTTTATTCTTTCAGAATGGCCACCATCATATGATGTGTAAGAAGAGAGGTTACTATTTTGTGCCTAAGCTCATCAAATTCGCAAAAAGTTCTACACACAAAATGTTACCCTGTCTTTTCTGCGTCAGCTGTGGCACTGTGTTGGCAGCACTCTCATCTGAGTTAGAAGGTTGTGGGTTCAAGTCCCACTCCGGAGACTTGAGCACAAAATTCTAGGCTGACACTCCAGTGCAGTGCTGCACTGTCAGAGGTGCTGTCTTTCGGAAGAGACGTTAAACCAAGTCTGTCTTCTTAGGTGGACGTAAAAGATCCCATGGCACTATTTCGAAGAAGAGCAGGGGAGTTATCCCTGGTGTCCTGGCCAATATTTAACCCTCAATTAATATCACTAAAACAGATTATCTGGTCATTATCACACTGCTGTTTGTGGGAGCTTGCTGTGTGCAAATTGGCTGCCACATTTCCTATATTACAACAGCAACTACACTCCAGAAAGTACTTCATTGGCTGTAAAGCACTTTGGGGCGTCCTGAGGTCGTGAAAGGTGCTATCTAAATGCAAGTCTTTCTTTTTCTCTTTATAGGTGCTGGTAGATCTATTGCTTATTTCCAGTAGTGTTTTTATTTCAGATTTCCAATTTTTCATCATTTATGTGGCCTGACCAATAGTACTCCCTATGATACTTGACCCAATCCTTCCCTCCCACTCCTTATTTCTCAATAAATAAAGGACAATGCACGAGATTTAATCTACTGTAACCTTGTGGTTCAGAAGCTTGTTATAAAACACCTGATTTTCACTCCAAGTTTATTACATCGTCTCAGATCCTCAATGAGATTACTGCGCTGGAATCTTTCCCAGGTACCAATTATATTCTTCATAATCTTCCATTATTTACTTTGAAAATTGGCCTTTCCCCAACACATCTCCCCAAAGAATTCAGTGATTGGTGCTACAGGGCATTGATTTTCATCTGACTGACTGCTATCCTGAAGATAAAACATTGTGCCCACCGGTTATAAATCAAGGGAATCTCCAACAGGAGTTATTGGGGTAGAAGGTTAAAAAGAAATAACTCTGCAATGTAGCACTGAGGGAGGAGCTCTGGTAAATTAAAATTAGTGCCAATGTTTGAGCTGCGAGTCCACGGCACAAAATTGCTCACAATTCTGCACTATTTGCAATCTCACTCTGAGTGGCCATTTGAGATGCTGAACTAGTCACACTGGTGAAGTAGAAGGTACCAATTAGGTTTGGGTTAACTTGGAAGCTTCTGCCGGAGATACATATACATTTCACAATTGGTGCTGTTAAGGATGAAGTATGTCACGTATGAGAGATTGGGTCAATTGGGCTTACACTCGCTGGAGTTTGGAAGAATGAGAGGGGATCTCATTGAAACTTATAAAATTCTAACAGGACTAGACAGACTAGATGCAGGAAGGATGTTCCCGATGCCAGGGGAGTCCAGAACCAGGGGTCACAGTCTAAGGATAAGGGGTAAGCCATTTAGGACAGAGATGAGGAGGAATTTCTTCACCCAGAGTGATGAACCTGTGGAATTCTCTACCACAGAAGGCAGTTGAGGCCAATTCATTAAATATATTCAAGAAGGAGTTAGATATATTTCTTAAGGCTAAAGGGATCAAGGGATATAGGGAGAAAGCAGGGACAGGGTACTGAATTTGGATGATCAGCCATGATCTCATTAAATGGCAGAGCGGGCTTGAGGGGCCGAATGGCCTACTCCTGCTCCTATCTTCTATGTTTCTATGTTTTTGGGGGGTGGGGGGGGAAAGAGGGGGTTTACTCTGCACCCAGCCTGCAGTGTGCTTTACCTGTGAATGCTTGATGTTGAGATTGAGTGGAAAAGTGTTCCATTTCCCTGCACTAATGTTCCATGGTTTGCTAAGCAATAAGGTAAAATAATCCCACTAGCATCAAAGACAGTCTTAGTTCTGTCTTTTTTTTTAAAAAATAGTCTCTGCTACCCTAGTCTCTGTGCTGCCATCAGTTTCCATTTGCAAGTCTTTCAAGAGGACAACTTGTACGGTGACCAACTGATCTGGACATTTTGTGTCAGTTAAGTGTCTACCCTCAATTGCTCCAATCTTTACATCAGTATTTGACTCAAAATATATGGGATCAGTTTTTTAAAATTAACTTGCATTGCATTGCAATAAAATCCCTCTAGTTTAAAACTGCATGGCCCCCGCCAGTCACAGTGTTTTATTTTTAAATAAAGATAGAGCATGTCAAAATAAGAAAACTATTTTGTATTTGTAGGTCAATTAACACAGTCCCTCTGCAAACGGACTCTACCCAACTAAATTCCTCTCCTGAGGAAAGGCTCTGCTGTCTTTCCCACCCCTGAAATAAATCAAGTGAAACTCCAGAATCCCTAACCATACATTATTAACCAGCTTTCTCACTCTACGCAATATCTACATTACCTCAGCAGGCCAAAAAGCATCATGTTCCACACAACTCACTTATTCTTATAATAAACCTCAATCCCAACCGGAATCCAATAAATTATCCTAATTTTTTTTAAACATCAGTAACGTAGACAAGACCGCTCGTGGAAGTGCGAAAGTGTTTGTGGTGTTGAACAGTAACCAAAGCATCAACTACTTTTCTCCTCAATCAGTTTCCAATCTATAATATATATAATGTAGTGTCGGAGATTGTTGCTGAGCAGACGTATAGGCACAATAAATTGACCAGATATGATGGGAGTTTATTTCAAATGGTGAATCTTCAAAATGAAACTTAAAAAGAATTATGACAATTACGTGTCTATTATTGTTCTTAACAAGTGTATGAGGAATTCATGTTTTCATTACAGAAGTTGGAACTCACTTTTTAAAAGACAATCCGCCACTGAGTAAAATGAGTTACAAAGAATTATCCCTAACATCCTTTTTGCCCTTTGCTCTTGCCTTTTTAAACAAGAATATATATATTTTTTTCTTTTTAAAAGTGATCTCATCAGCTGAGCTGACTTCGAGGAAGCAGAGTTTGGCAGCAGGAAGAAGCTGAAACATACAGAACACACCCCGGGTTAATAATTATCTTCTGAACAAATTCAACTCCTACAAGCTGTCGTGCCTAGAAATTCATCCAAGTCAGTTCACTTGATTAGGTCATTTGCAGTGTTTAAACACAAAATATTAATTGATCAATGAAGAAAAATAAATAAACGGATATTTGCCTTTTAAAATGAGAGTATGAGAGTAAAGATGTCTTACTGGAATTATATAGGGCCCTGGTGAGACCACACCTGGAGTACTGTGTACAGTTTTGGTCTCCTTACCTAAGGAAGGATGTGCTTGACATAGAGGGAATGCAACGAAGGTTCACCAGACTGATTCCTGTGATGGGGGGATTGTCCTATGAGGAGAGATTGAGAAGACTAGGCCTATATTTTCTCGAGTTTAGGAGAATGAGAGGTGATCTCATTGAAACATACAAAATTCTTACAGGCTTGACAGGGTAGATGCTGGGAGGATGTTTCCCCTGGCTGGGGAGTCTAGAACCAGGGGTCACAGTCTCAGAATAAGGGGACAGCCATTTAGGACTGAGATGAGGAGGAATTTCTTCACTCAGTGGTGAATCGTTGGAATTCTCCACCCAAAGGCTGTGGAGTATATTCAAGACAGAGATCGATAGATTTTTGGATATTAAGGGAATCAAGGGATATGGGGATAGTGCAGAAAAGTGGAGTTGAGGTAGATCAGCCATGATCTTATTGAATGGCGGAGCAGGCTCGAGGGCCCGATTGGCCTATTCCTGCTCCTATTTCTTATGTACTGATACTGACCCGAGGAAAAGAAAATTCTGGCTCATTGTTTTAATAAATGACAGTGAATTAGACCAGTGGAACATTAACCCACCTCAATGAATCTCTGCAAATTAAAGGAAATTGTCTTAAGGTTTTTTTTTTTTGCTTAGCAAGCCATAAAATGTCAGTGCAGGGAAATGGAACACTTTTTCACTCAATCTTAACATCAAGCATTCATAGGTTAAGCACACTGCAGGCTGGGTGCAGAGTAAAGCTTCTCGTAACCCCACACCCACAGAACATACCTATCCTTCAGAGTGCCAATTGTGAAGAATTGATGTTTCTCAGCAGGAGCTTTCAGGTTAACCTAAACCTAATTGGTACCTTCTACTTCACCAGTGTGACTGGTTCAGCATCTCAAATGGCCACTCAGAGTGAGATTGCAAATAGTGCAGAATTGTGGGCAGTTTTGTGCCGTGGACTCGCACTCACATAGATACAGCACACTTATTCAAAGTTGGACACTTACAGACAGCAGAGATGAGACTTTCATCCCATCAGGATTCAGTAAAGCAACAGTATGCTAACCCACTGTCTCCTATCTTTAAAGGTGAAATATGTTTGGTTAAAAAAAACATTGTGTTTACATACTGGTAAATAGCTGCACCTATAGGACAGACAGACCTGGAGCTTTTGTACTGGAAGTATCTTATACAAGATCGGCTGGTGCATACAGGGTTTACAACAGCCCTTCGCATCAAACTACAGCTTCCAACTTGATCACTGCCAAGACTTTATTTTGGGTATTGCCGACACGATAGTCATCCATTGAACCATAAAATGATTGACAATTCCAGTTTGAAGAGAAGTACTGAAATGCAAGAATTGATCTGACTTACGCTGAAAATTAAACTAACAATTCTTCCAGTCACTAGGAATGTTCAAATATAGTCTTTATCATGAGAGAAAATACTCAGTCCCCCTTTACATCATTTTCAGACACAATAGAGAAATCAAGATTTCAGAGTTAATACAACCACCTAGAATAAGCAAATGACCAGACCTGAAAAGCTCCTTTACCGATTACTATTGATTCCCACATGCCAGTCTGCAGCTCAAGCATTTTGCTCACACTTGTACTTTTCTATACTTTCATATAAGGATAACTTTGTTGAAGAAAAATCTCATCCCTGTTTTCCAATCACTCTGGCCTTGCCCCGCCCTACCTATGCAATCTCCTGTGCCTTACATTCCTGCACACTCCCTCCACTCCACTCCATTGGTGGATGCTCGTTCAGTCAATGTACTGCTGCTGCCCTCTGAAATGCTCTACCCAATTCCCTCTCTACTTTAAAAAAATTCATTCGCAGGATGTGGACATCGCTAGCAAGGCCGGTATTTATTGCCCCTCCCTAGATATCCTCAGAAGGTAGCGGTGGGCTTTCATCTTGAGCCATGTTGGTGTGGGACTGGCGTCACACTATCACAGTGTGGTATGGCAGCTGTAGCTCCTATAACCGGAAAGCCCTGCAGCGGGTAGTCAAAACTGCCCAACGCATTACCGGCACCCGGCTACCGACCATAGAGAACATCTACCAGAAACGCTGTTTACGGAGGTCACGGACCATCATCAAAGACCCTACCCACCCCAGCCACAGTCTGTTTGCCCTCCTGCCATCTGGGAGACGCTACAGATGCATTCGCACCGAACGACCAGATTTAGGAACAGCTTCTTTCCCAGGGCTGTCATCCTACTGAACTGTACAAATAAACTCTAAAGCCTGCACATCTGCCAATGCACTTTATTATGTTTATGTATTACAAGCCAAATGAATGTTGAATGTTAAATGTCTTAATCAAAATGTACACTCTCAGGAGCTGCAAGCCTACATTTTGTTGTACTGCACTTGTGCACTAACAATGACAATAAAGTTGATTTATTATTATATTTAGGTCAGACCAGGTAAGGACAGTAGTTATCCTTCCCTAAAGGATGTTAATGATCCTGTTGGGTTTTTACAGCAATCTGACAGCTTTGTGGTCACTTTTACTGATGCACTGAATTCAAATTCGCAAACTGTCATGGTGTGATTTGAAGTCACATTCTCTGGATTACTAGTCCAGGAACATACCACTATGCTATTTTTAAAAACCTCATTGTGCCTTCAGTTTCCCACCCATCTCTCCATTTCTTTCCTTTCTCCCCAGTTCTGTGTCCACCACATCCTTCTTCCTTATTACAAAGCAGTAAGATGTCTACTGCATGTGAGGAGTGCTATGTTAATGTACATTTTGCCATTTCTCAAATGTGCATCGACCACCAAACAAACTAATTTGCTGACAGTATTGAAAGTACCCCTCAAGCCCAACCCTTTCATTGACACTTTGAGAGTATGTGGATTCCTGTTTAAAAATAATCACAAAGTTACTTTGCACAGAACCCTTTAGAAACAGTACATACATATGTTTGGGTGGATAACTTATATATGTGCTGTACTTTAAAGCATGTCTGTCAAATTGTATTCACAGGGTATAATTGTGAAAGCTAGGAATGTTGATTTTTTATTCAGTCACCTAAATACATAAAAATTCAAGTGCAAGGAATGTCATTCAGCCCACTGAAACTCATCCCTCTAGTACTAATAACCCTATCTTAGCTTCCAAAGAATTAGATAAATGTTTAAGCTGTACATGCAATGATAAAATTAATCTTTCCATTCTGCTCGTCAAATATTTGTGGAAACGTAATTAATGGTAATAGAATTTCAAGAAACACAATCACTTAGGGTATGCTGTTGAGGTCATTCTGATTGCCAATATATAAAAAGCAACAGTTGTCAGTGTCCATGAATGAGAATCCATGTTCACTCATTAACAGAGACACATCATATTCAAGATTCCATACCTCTTCAGGAAGGCTGACATTTTGATCATTGCTAGTGCATCTGATTTTTGCAGTCCCTGATCTGAACTGATGCTTCTTACACAGACCAAAATCAGATCATGAAGGTCACAAAAAATAGGCAACCAATTTTTTGTTTTTTTAAATGCCAGTTTGCCTGTAAAGTTAACTTGATCAACAGAAAAGCCATGCAGATGAATTAACATGGAAACAAATGAAAAGTAGAATGTAAAAATTATGTGCGGCCATTTCCTGCCACTGCATAAAATCAACAAGTTAATATAGGTTAAAACCACTGTGTAACGATCAGTCTTATCTATGCTAAGAAGGGTGGAGTACAAAAATCAAAATAATACATTATTATTCATGATCTTTAACACAGATCTCTCAATGTTTATGCAGCAGTTTCACCCTTTCTAATGATGACACTTTGCTTAGTATGTATATTTTGTCTGCTTAACCTTTTAGGGGTTGAAACTGTGCTATGATACATTAGCAACAAATATGTTAACACATTCATTTGAAATTTAACAAATGGGCAAAAAACCTTTGTTAAAATAACAGAATGAATGTATTATCAAGTTTGTTACACATTACACAGCATAGTTTCGACTCCTTAAAATGAAACCACCCTCATGAAAACTGCAAAGTGAAAAATCCTGAAGTGCAAAGTACTGGAAGTAAATGTTGACAGGTTAATGAAAGATATTTGTGCCAGGTCTGTAATGAATCTGGTTGAAATCACAGATTGGAACTTAAAGGTTTCCCCCCCCCCCCCCCCCTCCAAGTTTACAACCTGCTACCATGAACAGGGAAAGAAAGAAATTATGTGCAACAGGTTGAGGAGGAAACAGTATTTTTTAAAAGTGCATTTTCCATGAAAATTTACAAGCGTAGTTTGAAATATTGCTTATGCCTTTTATAAATGTACTCCAGTTATATGTTCATTTGCATTTATATTACAAGATATAACGTAACACTTTGCTATGTAAAATTTACACCATTGCTACAACAATTTGTGCTACTAATGAAACAGCACTTTTCCATAACAGGCTGAACTTTTAATCTTGAAAAGTAGTTTTTTATAGTCCTGTAAAAAGGTGGCCTAAATTTAGCCACTCTTCCTAGAAGGACCATAAAAATTACAGTACAAGATTCAGAAACCTATTTTTAAGCATTATACATTTTTTCTAAACTCCAAAGGACTGTTATGTGAGTTTAATCCTTCACGTTTTTCGAATTGAGAGTTATCACCCCCATTAGAAGATTAAAATGCCACCACCGTGAATATATGATTGGTTTTTTTAATGTTTTTAAACCTCAAGTTCTCACCAATTTTCACATTCAAAACCATAAAAAGGGGAAAAATCTCTTGGTCATCAGCTCCTTTTAACTGGTGTCCCCCCCAAACTCACGGATTAAAAAATTATATAATGTATAAATAAAAAAAGAGGCTTTAAAAAAATCCAGATATAACAGGCCCTAGTGCAATCATGGTTTAAATATATATTTAAAAAAAATCAATTTCCTCTTCCTTATTTAAATTTTTTTTTTATGGTTATTATTTTTGGGGTCGGCGGGGCCATGAATTATAAAATGTATTTAATTATCACTCCCATTGTCTCGGTAATGCCGCTTCCACCAGGGAAGCAAAACAGAAAGTTAAGGAGTGGGGGAGAGGACAAGCAACGCTCAGCACACGGACACACACTCGACTCGACCCGACCCGCCTCAGGCGACGAGCTGCGACACTAGGCCGCTCCGCCTCACCGCTAGTTTGTTCTGGAGGATTTTTCTTCTAAATTATTTTATTTTGTTGTTGTTGTTGTGGTGATGGTTGCACTGACTGCTGGAGCTGAACTCACCTTCTCGGTTCGTTTGCACGGATCTATTAATCTCCCTGTTATTACTACTGTCACCCCCTGGCAGACTGTTAAATGAGTAGTCGGCCTTTTGATTTCTAAAACTCTCCACTAGCTGCGGAATGGGACTGCTCGTCTCCATGGTGCCAAATGACCAGCGACTGCACTGCGCCTGCGCCATAGCCATAGCCCCGGCCACGCCCCTTCCCCCAGTCCACAGCCACCGGCCACGCCCCCTTCACCCCGTCCCCAACCGCCGGCCACGCCCACTCGCCGGCCCCGCCCCTTCTCTCGCCCCCAACCGCCGGCCTCGCCCCCTCCCCCGTGCCCACCCGCAGGCCCCGCCCCTTCACCCCCGTCCCCAGCCGCCGGCGCGGCCCCACGGCTCCCCCAGGCCCCGCCCCTTTCCCCCCCCGCCGCCGGCCCCGCCCCCGTGCCCACTCGCCGGTCACGCCCCCTTCACCAAGTCCCCAGCCACCGGCCACGCCCCCTTTAACCCGTCCTCAGCCGCCGGCCACGCCCCTTCCCTCGCCCCAACCGCCGGCCACGCCCCCTCTCCCGTGACCACTCGCCGGCCACGCCCCCTTCACTCCGTCCCCAGCCGTCTGCCACGCCCCCCCCGTCCCCAGCCGCCGGCCCTGCCCCCTTCCCCCAGTCTCCAGCCGCCGACCCCGCCCTTTCTCCCCTCCACAGCCGCAGGCCGCACGTCCTCCCCAGGCCCCGCCCCTTCGTCTCCAGGCGCCGCCCCCCTTCCCCCAGGCGCCGGCCCCGCCCCCTTCCCCTTCCCCTTTCCCCTGTCTCCAGGCGCCGGCCCCGCCCCCTTAACCAGCCGCGCCCCTTCTCCCGTCCATAGCCGCAGGCCCCACCTCCTCCCCCAGGCCACGCCCCGCCCCCGGCCCTCGGCCCCGCCCCACGTACAGTATATATAAATAATGCGATTGTATATTTATACACTCAGGGATATACCTGTTTATACACTGTATGAATAGAACTGCGTTTATGTGTTCAACCATAAATGTATTATGATGCTTTGGCAACATAAGATGTACCTTATCATGCCAATAAAGCGATTTGAATTTGAATTTGAATTTGACTGAGATGAGCAGCCGGTCCATGCAGAGGTGGCACAGTGCCTGGGGCCAAGGGGGCTAAAACACCTTCTCTGGCACCTGATTCCCCTCTCTTAAATAGGTTGGGGTTTTTACATTTAAAAAGATGGCTCTCGGAAGTGTTATACCACTTTTAACTTGGCAGGGGGATGGGACACGGAGTGGTGCTAAAGTAGGGGGTGATGTATAGCCAAATATAGAGGAAAAAACAAGTCAGCCTGGAAGGCAGAGCAAATATGTAACGGCACAAGGGAGTATGGCAAGGGTGGATGGCATTTATTTTAATGCAAGGACTCTTGTGAGTAAGGCAGATGAATTGAAGGTGTTGATGAACACATGGGAGTATGATATTGTTGCTATCACAGAGACATGGTTGAGGGAGGGGCAGGACTGGCAGCTCAATATTCCGGGACATAGAATCTTCAGGTGAGACAGAGGGGTTTAAAAGAGGAGGGGGTGTCGCAATATTAATCAAGGAGTCAATTACTGCTGTAAGGAGGGGTGATAACTTAGCAGGTTCTTCTAATGAGGCCATATGGGCAGAACTTAAAAACAAAAAGGGGGCAAGCACTTTGCTGGGAATGTACTATCAGCCCCCAAACAGTCAGGGGGAGATAGGCAAATCTCAGAGAAGTGTAGAAATAATAGGGTAATAATAGTAGGGGATTTCAACTTCCCCAATATTAACTGGGATAGCCAGAGTGTGAAAGGGTTAGAGGGTGCGGAATGCTTAAAGTGCATAGAAACATAGAAGATAGGAGCAGGAGTAGGCCATTCGGCCCTTCGAGCCTGCTCCGCCATTCAATGAGATCATGGCTGATCATCCAAATTCAGTACCCTGTCCCTGCCTTCTCCCCATATCCATTGATCCCATTAGCCTTAAGAAATATATCCAACTCCTTCTTGAATATATTTAATGAACTGGCCTCCACCGCCCTCTGTGGCAGAGAGTTCCACAGGTTCACCACTCTCTGGGTGAAGAAATTCCTCCTCATTTCAGTCCTAAATGGCTTACCCATTATCCTTAGACTATGACCCCTGGTTCTGGACTCCCCGGCCATCAGAAACATCCTTCCTGCATCTAGTCTGTCCAGGCCTGACAGAATTTTATAGGTTTCGATGAGATCCCCTCTCAATCTTCTAAACTCGAGTGAGTATAAGCCCAATCGACACAATCACTCCTCATACGTCATTCCTGCCATTCCAGGTATCAGCCTGGTGAATCTTCGCTGCACTCCTTCCATGGCAAGAACGTCCTTCCTCAGATAAGGCGACCAAAACTGCACACAATACTGAAGGTGCGGTCTCACCAAGGCCCTGTACAACTGCAGCAAGACATCCTTGTTCCTGTACTCGAATCCTCTTGCTACGAAGGCCAACATACCATTTGCCTTCTTAACCGCCTGCTGCACCTGCATGCTTACCTTCAGCGACTGGTGCACAAGAATACCCAGGTCTCTTTGCACTTCCGCTTCTCCCAATCTATTGCCATTCAACAAATAATCTGCCTTCCTGTTTTTGCCACCAAAGTGGATAACCTCACATTTATCCACATTATAGTGCATTTGCCATGTTTCTGCCCAATCATCCAACCTGTCCAAATCGTACTGGAATTTCACGACATCCTCCTCACAGCATACCCTCCCACCCAGCTTTGTGTCGTCTGCAAATTTGGAGATATTACATCCAATTCATTCGTCCAGATCATTAATATATATTGTGAACAGCTGGGGTCCTAGGACCGATCCTTGCGGTACCCCACTAGTCACTGCCTGCCACTCGGAAAACGACCTATTTATTCCAACTCTTTGCTTTCTGTCTGCCAACCAGTTCTCTATCCAAGTCAATACCTTGCCCTCAATCCCATGTGCCTTAACTTTGCACACTAATCTCTTATGCGGGACCTTATCGAAAGCCTTCTGAAAGTCCAAATACACCACATCCACTGGTTCTCCCTTATCTATTTTACCAGTTACATCCTCAAAAAATTCCAGTAGATTAGTCAAGCATGATTTACCTTTTGTAAATCCATGTTGACTTTCTCCGATCCTGTCACTGCTTTCCAAGTGCTCTGCTATTACATCTTTTATAATGGACTCTAGCATTTTCCCTACTACCGATGTCAGGCTTATAATTCCCCGCTTTTTCTCTACCACCTTTTTTGAATAGTCGGGTAACATTAGCTACCCTCCAATCCATGGGTACTGTTCCAGAGTCTATCGAGTTCTGGAAGATGACCAGCAATGCATCTACTATTTCTAGGGCCACTTCCTTAAGTACCCTAGGATGTAGATTATCAGGCCCTGGGGATTTATCGGCCTTCAGTCCCATCAATTTCCCTAACACCATTTCCCTACAAATACTGATTTCTTTCAGTTCCACCCTTTCATCAGACCCTATGTTCCCCGGCATCTCTGGGAGGTTATTTGTGTCCTCCTTTGTGAAGACAGAACCAAAATATGTATTTAGTTGGTCTGCCATTTCTTTGTTCCCCATTATAAATTCCCCTGATTCTGACTGCAAGGGACCGACAATCTTTTTCTCTTCACATATCTATAAAAGCTTTTACAGTCAGTTTTTATGTTCCCTGCAAGCTTACTCTCATAATCTATTTTCCCTTTCTTAATTAATCCTTTTGTCCTCCTTTGTTGAATCCTAAACTGCTCCTAATCCTCAGGATTATTGCTTTTTCTGGCCAATTTATATGTCCTCTCCTTGGATCTTATGGTATCCCTAATTTCCCTGATTAGTCACGGTTGAGTCACCTTTTTTGTTTTATTTTTATGCCAAACTGGGATGAACAAATTCTGTAGTTCATCCATTCGGCCTTTGAATGTTTGCCATTGCCTATCCACCGTCAACCCTTTGAGTGACACTCCCCAATCAATCCTACCCAACTTGCTCCTCAGACCATCGTAGCATCCAGGAGAGTGTTTTGAGCCAGCATGTAGAAAGTCCTACAAGAGAGGGGTGATACTGAACCTAATTTAGGGAATGTAGCCGTAGTCATGGAAAAGGACAAAGATGGACCGGAAATAAAGGTTCTAAATTGGGGGAAGGCCGATTTTAATATGATAAGGCAGGATCTGGCAAAAGTGGACTGGGATCAGCTACTTATAGGAAAATCCACATCAGAGCAGTGGGAGTCATTCAGAAAGGAAATAGAGTACAGCGCCAACATGTTCCCGCAAAGGTCAAGGGTGGGACCAACAAATCCAGGGAACCCTGGATGTCAAGGGATGGATTAGGAAAAAAAAGGAGGCTTTTGTCAGATACAAAGGACTAAAAACAGTGGAGGCCCTAGAGGAGTATAGAAAGTGCAGAGGGGTACTTAAAAAAGAAATTAGGAGAGCGAAGAGGGGGCATGAAAAACACTGGCAGGCAAAATAAAGGAAAATCCCAAGGTGTTTTATAAGTATATTAAGGGCAAGAGGATAACCAGGGAAAGAGAAGGGCCCATTAGGGACCAAAGTGGCAATCTGTGTGTAGAGCCGGAAGATGTAGGGGAGGTTTTAAATGAGTATTTTGCATCTGTGTTTACTATGGAGGACGATGTAGGCATAGAAATCAGGCAGAGGGATTTTGATATACTTGAACAAATTAGTATTGAGAGCGAGGAGGTACTAGCTGTCGTGTCCGTGTGTTGATAAAGACACTGAAGACAGGAGTTGGTCCATAGGTGTTTACTAAGCAAAGTCTGGGGGGGGTTCTAACGGATATACACAATATACAGGCTTATATAGCCCGAGTGGCCATTACTGGCATTACAGCACACCTGGGGCTCTTAAAGGCACATACACTAGAATTCCTCCCCTTTTAGCTAACCAGTGCATCATATTTTAAGTAATTATTAATTACATGTTATAAGAAAAATAATATACACATTGCTGTAGTTAATTAATTATAAGTCAGTCTCTCAGGAGGCTTCCTGACTCGGTCCGGATAACGCCTCGGGGGTGTAGTAGTTTCTGGTGGTGTAGTAGGTTCTTTTGGCAAGGCTGATTCGGCTTGAATGCCAGTGTCGGGTTCATCGGGTTCCAGTATCACCGGATCAGAGGTAGATATGGGTATCTCTACTTCATCGTTAGACGTATAGAGTTGTGGTGTAGGTTGTCCCTTTTCGGATGACTTTATGATTTGGTCAGCATGGCGCCTTATTATGCTTTCTCCGATGTCCACGGTATACATCAGTGGTCCTAGTCGTGTGCAGATAGTTCCAGGCTGCCATTTCTCGGTACGGTAGTCCCGGGCCAAAACTTGTTGACCTATCTGGAAGGTTCTAGTTGGCCTTTCATTCATGCCTTGAAACTGCCGGTTCTCCACATCCCTTCTGATGTTGGGCTTGACCAAATCCAGCCGGCATCTTAGGTTTCTATTGAAGAACATCATGGCGGGAGTTTGGTTGGTAACCATATGTGTTGCATTCCTGTATGCGAATAAGAAGTTATCCACCTTGTGTTGAAGTTTTATGTCTTCATTACCCATGGCCTTTATGGCCTTCTTGAAGGTCTGGACAAACCTTTCAGCCAATCCATTGGTGGCGGGATGGTATGGGGCGGACATGTAGTGCTTAACCCCATTGTTTTTTAAGAACTTTCTGAATTCTTCGGACACATATTGCGGTCCATTATCAGAACATATCTGTTCCGGCAGCCCATTCCTGGCAAATATGGTCCTTAATACTGTGATGGTTTTTTCCGTGGTGGTGGAGGACATCTTTATTACCTCAGGCCACTTGGAGTGTGCATCAACCGCGATTAAGAATATTGAGTCCATAAATGGACCAGCAAAGTCGATGTGCACCCTTTGCCAGGGAGATGAGGGCCACTCCCATGGATGTAGAGGGGCTTGTGGTGGAGCGTTTTGGACCTTCTGGCATCCTAGGCAGCTCTTGGTCATTTCTTCGATGTCTCCATCGATACCTGGCCACCATACAAACGCCCTAGCTAGGTTCTTCATTTTCACTCCACCCAGATGCCCCTCGTGAAGCTCCTTTAGCACTTTATCCTGGAGTTTGGGTGGAATCACCACTCTGGATCCACACATCAAGGTTCCTCGGCACACTGACAGCTGTTCTCTTCTTTGTGAGAATGCTGGCAACAGTGGTTCGCCATGTGCTGGCCATCCCTTCACTGTTAAATCGTAGACCCGTGAGAGAGTCGGGTCATTTCTCGTCTCCCTTTCAATGGCAGAATTTGTTACTGGTAGACATTCCACTATGGTAGAGTGGAACATCTCTACTGGGTCTACTGTAGGTGCCTCTTCTACTGCTGGCAACGGTAAGCGCGATAAACCGTCAGCATTCCCATGCTGTTTTGATCCTTTGTATTCTATGTTGTATTGGTGTGCCCCTAGAAAAAGGGACCACCTCTGTAGCCTTTGCGTTGTCATAATGGGAACACCCTTTTTAGGGTTGAATATGGAGATGAGGGGTTGATGGTCAGTCAACAAGGTAAATTTTTGTCCGTGTAGGTAATGGTTGAATTTCTTCACTCCCCATACCAGGCTGAGTGCTTCCCTGTCGATTTGGGCATAGTTACGCTCAGCTGAGTTTAATGAGCGTGACGCAAAAGCTATCGGCCGTTCTGAGCCATCAGGGAATTTATGGGATAATACTGCTCCTATGCCGTAAGGGGATGCATCGCACGCCAGTCTGATTGGCAGTGATGGGTTGTAATGAGCCAAAACTTCTTCGGATGTGATTAAGTCTTTGCATTTATGGAAGACACGTTTACAGTCTTCGTTCCATTTCCAAATCACTCCTGTTTGTAAAAGTTCATTAAGAGGGTGTAGAAGAGTTGATAAGTTCGGTAAAAATTTACGATAGTAATTTATTAATCCCAGGAACGACCTTAATTGTGAAACATTTTCAGGTGCTGGGGCTTTTATGACCGCTTCAATTTTTTCAGGTGACTTATGCAACCCTTCATTATTAATTATGTGGCCACAATATGATATCTGATTTTGGAAAAATTCGCACTTGGGGCGATTTGCTCGTAGGCCCCGTTCTTTCAGCCTAGTGAGCACCTGCTCCAAATTGGCAAGGTGCTCGTTGTCATTTTCTCCTGTTACAAGGATGTTGTCTAGGTAGCATTGAGTCCCCGGAATCCCTTGCAGGACTTGCTCCATAGCTCTTTGCCAGATAGCTGGAGCTGATGCTACTCCAAAAACCAGTCGATTGTACTGGTACAGGCCTTTGTGTGTGTTTATCGTGAGATCCTTTTGAGAGGCCTCCTCAACCTCCATCTGTAGATATGCCTGTGCCAAGTCAATTTTGGTGAAACGTTTCCCTCCGGATAGTGAGGCGAAAATATCTTCTATCCTCGGAAGAGGATACTGTACTGTGTGAAGGACCGGGTTTACAGTCACCTTGAAGTCTCCACAGATGCGAATTTTTCTCTGTTCTTCAGATTTATCATTATTCAATGCTTTTTTCATGACTGGAACGATGGGCGTTGCCCACTCGCTCCAATCTATTTTGGATAATACGCCTGCCTTTTCCAAATTCTCCAGCTCTGCCTCGACTGCTGGACGAATTGCGTATGGCACCGGTCTTGCCTTAAAATTTTTTGGAATTGCTGCATCTTCCACTTTTATTGAGGTGGTGATGCCTTTCAAGGTTCCTAGGTTCTCTTGAAACACTTCTTTGGCGTTGGCCAAGATGTCTTTTAATCGTTCAGGTATGATGTCATCATTGTTTATTTTCTTACTGGTCACCGTCAGTGCCTGAATAGAGTGCCAGTCTAAACGTATCTTTCTGATCCATTCACGTCCCAACAACAGCGGACCACCATCTTGTAGAATGTATAAATACAACTTTTGTATTTCTTTGCCGTTGTATACAACAGGCACCCTTATTTTTCCTTTGGGGTATACTTTCTGCCCCGTATATGTTTTTAAGATAATGGATGTGTCTTTTAGAGGTATATGTGAAAATAGCCTCTCGTAATCCCATCGATTTATTACGGTTAGAGCTGATCCTGTATCTAGCTCCATTTTAACAGGGGACCCTGCTATTGTGAGGGTAACCCAAATGGTTTGGTAATCATCTTTGGCAAGTACATTATGTAATTTGAGACAGCTTAGTCTCTTGTTTTCGGAGTCGCTATCGCTCTTCTGGTCTTCGGAGCTACTGTCCGTCATCATTTATACCTTCCTGTACTTTCCTTTATTGATTTTTTTTTTCTGTCTGTGGATTTATTTTATCCAGATCGGCATACCCGTGCAATGTGTCCAATCTTTCCGCATTGCCTGCATGCTTTGTCCTTGAACCAGCAGTCCTTCTGGTTATGGGTGGATCTGCCGCAGCAATAACATCTTTCGAAACCCTGTGTCATTTCATGGGTGCCGAAGTCCTGTGTCTTTTGTTGTATCTCTGCAGCTCCTCTTGCTGCTGCTTCGTATGATACAGCCATACTGAAAGCTTTGTCCAATGTTAAATCTTTTTCAGAAAGCAGCCTTTTTTGTGTTCTTTCACTTAAGAGACCGCAAACGAATTTGTCTCGAAGATAATCTGCTAGTCCTGCCCCGAATTGGCAGTACTTTGATAGCTTTCTTAATTCGGTTAGGTAATCAGCATTACTTTCATTCTTGTGTTGATTTCTCTTGAAGAATTTGAATCGTTCCGCTATCAGCAGCGGTGTTGGGTTTAAGTGCTCCTGCAGGGTATCAACAATTTCTTTAAAATTCTTGTCCTTTGGTTTGGCTGGAGTGATTAAATTTTGTAACAGCCCTTATGCCTTTGCGCCCATTAGGTTCAGCAATACTGAAGCTTTTTTTTCATCTTCTATTCCATTTGCAGTGCAATATACCTCTACTCTTTCCATGTATGTGGTCCAATCCTCTATTTCGCTATCAAAAGCATCAATATTGCCAGACTTAGGCATTTCAGAAAAGATATGGTGCGTCCCGCGCTTTTCCGCCGCTGCTGCCGATGATAGCGCTGTTTCCCGCGGTTTCAGTTCTTTGTTTTTTTATTTTATTTTATTTGTTTACAGTTGGAGACTCGTTCCCGCCGGACTTTCTCTGCAGGTCTGAACGCTGACCTGCTTGCAGCGCCGGCCGTCTCCCGAGTGCTCCCTCCCAGTCCGTTATTGCTTGCCTCCGATTTCGCTGCCTGTCTCAGCTGTAGAGCCAGCCGCTGGAGCCCCAGCCTGATGCCCAGGAAGGATTAGCGCAGTACCTGCCACCAGCTTGGCCAGCTGGTGAAACCACAGCTTCTCTCACTTTCTTGAGTCTTCTGGACGCCCGAGGAATCGATGTCCTGGAGGTGCTGCCGAATTGCAGGTAAGTCCGTTTCCACTTCGTCACCACTGTAGTGTCCGTGTGTTGATAAAGACACTGAAGACAGGAGTTGGTTCATAGGTGTTTACTAAGCAAAGTCTGGGGGGATTCTAACGGATATACACAATATACAGGCTTATATAGCCCGAGTGGCCATTACCGGCATTACAGCACACCTGGGGCTCTTAAAGGCACATACACTACACTAGCGGTTTTAGCAGGCTTAAAATCCCCACGCCCAGACGAGATGTTTCCCAAGCCGCTGTGTGAGGCAAGGGAGGAGATTGCAGGGGCTCTGACACAAATTTTCAGAACCTCTCTGGCCACAGGGGAGGTGCCAGAGGACTGGAGGACAGCTAACGTAGCACCATTATTCAAGAAGGGTAGTGTGGTAAACCACTTTTGTCGTTCACTATCGTTACACTATAGTTATCACTGTTATATCGTTATCACTGTTCACACTGTTGTATCACTATACGAGGTCGCCTCTTGTCACGCTGTTATACCTGGGCTGAACACTGCTGACTCCGCCCATGGCTCCACCTACCTGCCCAGGTATAAAGGTGGTCGACTGGCTGGTATTCCTCCTTGTTGGATCCGATCACCCACGAGGGTGGGCTCTGTTATTTAGCCAATAAAAACCTATAGTTACTTTCTTAACTCGTCGCTTTTCATTGGATGAATTGATAGGTATATCAATTTTATTGGCTAAATTTTAAAATGTCGACACTTGAGCAGTCAAGCGACCAGCCAGACGCCCAGCTACAACAGCCACAGCAGCCGGCCTGGCTGCGAGCCCTCAGACCACCGTACCTGAACCTAAACCCACAGGCAGCAAACTCAGCCCTCGACTTCGAACACTGGCTGAGCTGCTTCGAAGCCTACCTGGGAGAATCCAGCGTGCCTCAGAAATCCGTGCTAAGAGTTCTGAACGCCCAAGTGAGCCCTAAAGTATTCGCACTCATCCGGGACCTTTAAACATACGAGGACGCCATCAACCGGCTGAAAAGACAGTACCAAACCCCGGTAAATTCCATGTATGCCAGACACCTCCTAAGATCCCGCCCGCAACAGCCAGGAGAGCCCGTGGAGGAATTTTTACGGGTGCTACAAGCACTCGGCAGAGACTGTAACTTTAAAGCGGTAACGGCGGCAGAAAATACTGAAGACAATGTCCGCGATGCCTTCGTGAAAGGCCTGCGGTCCGACTACTCACGGCAAAGACTACTGGAAGCAAGGGACCTCGACCTGGACAAAGCTGCAGCCCTCGCTCTCTCTCTAGAAGTGGCCCATCGGGACCTCGAGGCATACTCAAGGTACTGTAACTCGCGACCCTGGGACTTGGGACCGACCCCGACCGCGATACCCCCCGCAGCAACCCCCCTGGGACCTACCTCAGCGTCGGCGTCCCGGACCCGATCGAGACCGCCACCCCCGGTACCGGCTCCGACATCGGACCCCCGCGATCGGGCCGCCGGCTGCTTCTTCTGCGGCCAGGCGAAACACCCGAGGTCGCGCTGCCCAGCCAGGAACTCTACCTGCTCAAACTGCATGAAGAAAGGCCACTTCGCTAAGGCCTGCAGAGGTGGATCATCAGAGGCCAGCAGTGCCTCATGCGAGCTGTGGGGGCGGCCATCTTCCTTCAAGACAACAGAGGCCAGCATCCCCACATGTGAGTCATGGGGCGGCCATCTTTGATACAGGCAACCGACACCAGCAGTGCCTCATGTGAGTTACGGGGGCAGCCATCTTCTCCGCCATTTTGTCCAACCTCGTGGGAGACGCCATTTTACCCACCACGCTCGACCGCCACCGTGCCTCTAGACCCGACTACCGCCTCACCCGCAGACTACAGCAACTCGCTCAGCTATACACTAGCCTCCGTCTCACTGGACCAAGCCCGCCCGCATCACCTGTCCAAGTCAATGATGGACATCAGAGTAAACGGCCACGCCACAACCTGCCTGTTCGACAGCGGAAGCACGGAGAGTTTCATCCACCCAGACACGGTGAGCCACTACTCCTTCCCTGTCCTGCCAATGCGCAACCGGATCTCGATGGCATCGAGATCCCACGCCACAGACATCAGCGGCTACTGTGTTGTGACCCTATCGGTTAAGGGTACGGAGTATAAAAATTTTAAACTCCTCGTCCTCCCCCAGCTATGCGCCGCCGTCCTACTAGGGCTAGACTTCCAATCCCACCTCCAAAGCGTCACGCTAGCATACGGCGGACCCCTCCCCCCACTCACAGTCGACAACCAACAGATTTTAAACCGCCCACCGCGTAACACCTGCGGCCTATCCACCCTCAAAGTCCCGCCACCTTCCCTGTTCGCTAACCTCACCCCTGACTGCAAACCCGTCGCGACCAAGAGCAGGCGGTACAGCGCCAGGGACAGAGCTTCCATTAGCTCTGAGGTGCAGCGTCTCCTGAAGGAGGGCATCATCGAAGGGAGCACCAGCCCCTGGCGTGCCCAGGTCGTGGTAGTTAAGACGGGCAATAAGAACCGCCTGGTCATCGACTACAGCCAGACCATAAACAGGTACACCCAGCTGGACGCATACCCCCTTCCCCGCATATCTGATATGGTCAATCAGATCGCACAATACCGAGTATTCTCTACCATCGACCTTAAGTCGGCCTACCACCAACTCCCTATCCGCCCTGAGGACCGCCAGTATACCGCCTTCGAGGCGAATGGCCGCCTCTACCACTTCTTTAGGGTTCCCTTCGGCGTCACCAACGGGGTTTCGGTCTTCCAAAGGGAGATGGACCGGATGGTTGACCAGAACGGGCTGCACGCCACGTTCCCCTACCTAGATAACGACACCATCTGCGGCCGCGACCGGCAGGACCATGACGTTAATCTGGAGAGATTCCTCCGTACGGCCCAACGGCTGAACCTCACCTACAATAAGGATAAATGTGTGTTTAACACCTCGCGCCTTGCCATCCTCGGCTGTGTAGTAGAGAACGGAGTCATCGGCCCCGACCCCGAAAGAATGCGTCCCCTCATGGAGCTACCCCTCCCCCACTGTCCAAAGGCTCTGAAGAGAACCCTGGGGCTCTTCGCCTACTATGCCCAATGGGTGCCCAATTATGCAGACAAAGCCAGACCCCTCATGAAGTCCACATCCTTCCCCCTTACGGAGGAAGCGTGCGCAGCCTTCTCCCTCATTAAGGGAGATATCGCCAAGGCCACAATGCACGCAGTGGACGAGTCCATCCCCTTCCAAGTGGAGAGTGATGCATCCGACTTCGCCCTAGCCGCTACCCTTAACCAGGAGGGGAGACCAGTGGCCTTCTTCTCAAGGACCCTACAGGGCCCTGAGATCCGACACTCGTCGGTCGAGAAGGAGGCCCAAGCGATTGTGGAGGCGATACGACGCTGGAGGCATTACCTGGCAGGCAAACGATTTACCCTCCTCACCGACCAGCGTTCGGTCGCTTTTATGTTTAATAACAAGCTGAGGGGCAAAATCAAGAATGACAAGATCTTGAGGTGGAGAATCGAACTATCCACCTATGATTATGATATCTTGTACCGGCCAGGTAAGCTGAACGATCCCCCTGATGCTCTGTCACGAATTACATGCGCCAGCGCGCAAAGTGATAGACGTCAGACCCTCCACAACGACCTCTGCCACCCCGGGGTCACCAGACTTTACCACTTCATTAAGGCCCGCAACCTGCCATACTCCATCGAGGAGGTCAGGACCATGACCAGGAACTGCCAGACCTGTGCCGAGTGCAAACCGCACTTCTTTAGGCCGGACAGAGCAAGCCTGATCAAGGCCACCTGCCCCTTCGAGCGCCTGAGCATCGACTTTAAGGGGCCCCTCCCGTCCTCTGACCGTAATGTGTACTTCCTCAACATCGTTGATGAGTACTCCCGTTTCCCCTTTGCCTTCCCCTGCCCAGACATGACCAGTACCACGGTCATTAAATGCCTGAACGACCTCTTCGCCTTGTTCGGGTTCCCAAACTACATACATAGTGACCGGGGCTCCTCCTTCATGAGCGAGGAACTCCGTCAGTTCCTACTAGCGAGAGGTATTGCTGCAAGCAGGACCACCAGCTACAACCCCCGAGGGAACGGCCAAGTGGAAAGAGAGAACGCGACGGTATGGAAGGCCGTCCTCTTAGCCTTAAAGTCTAAGGGCCTCCCAACCTCCCGCTGGCAGGAAGTCCTCCCGGCAGCACTGCATTCCATCCGGTCACTACTCTGCACTGCCATTAACGCCACCCCCCATGAACGAATGTTTGTCTTCCCCAGGAAGTCGACTACGGGGACCACACTACCAACCTGGCTGACCTCCCCGGGGCCCGTCCTGCTGCGAAAGCACGTGAGGGCCCATAAAACGGACCCCCTGGTCGAGAAGGTGAACCTCCTGCACGCCAACCCCCAGTACGCCTATGTGGCTTACCCAGACGGGCGGGAGGACACAGTCTCCTTACGGGACCTCGCACCCTCGGGCATTCCGGAGACACCACCTTTACCCCCCCCACCCCCTCCCCAATTCCAGCTCAGGTAGACGGCACGCCGGAACTCCACGAGCCTTCGCCGACCACGCAGACACCAGCATCAACACCGGAGAATGCAACACCGCCGCTGCGACGATCAGAAAGGCTTACGAGGCCTCCGGACAGACTGACTTACCAGAACTGGTAGTACACTTCACCCCGCCGGACTCAAATCTAAACAAGGGGTGAATGTGGTAAACCACTTTTGTCGTTCACTATCGTTACACTATAGTTATCACTGTTATATCGTTATCACTGTTCACACTGTTGTATCACTATACGAGGTCGCCTCTTGTCACGCTGTTATACCTGGGCTGAACACTGCTGACTCCGCCCATGGCTCCACCTACCTGCCCGGGTATAAAGGTGGTCGACTGGCTGGTATTCCTCCTTGTTGGATCCGATCACCCACGAGGGTGGGCTCTGTTATTTAGCCAATAAAAACCTATAGTTACTTTCTTAACTCGTCGCTTTTCATTGGATGAATTGATAGGTATATCAGGTAGTAGGGATAAACCAGGGAATTATAGGCCAGTGAGTCTAACATCAGTGGTAGGAAAATTATTGGAAAAAATTCTGAGGGACAGAATTAATCTCCACTTGGCGAGGCAAGGATTAATCAAGGATAGTCAGCATGGCTTTGTCAGGGGGAGATCATGTCTAACCAATTTGATTGAATTTTTTGAGGGGGTGACTAGGTGTGTGGATGAGGGTAGTGCAGTTGATGTAGTCTACATGGACTTCAGTAAGGCTTTTGACAAAGTCCCGCATGGGAGACTGGTCAAGAAGGTAAGAGTTCATGGGATCCAGGGCAATTTGACACATTGGATCCAAAATTGGCTTAGTGGCAGGAGGCAGAGGGTGATGGTCGAAGGTTGTTTTTGTGACTAGATGCCTGTGTCCAGTGGTGTACCGCAGGGATCGGTGCTGGGTCCCTTGCTGTTTGTAGTGTATATTAATTATTTAGATATGAATGTAGGAGGTATGATCAGTAAGTTCGCAGATGACACGAAAATTGGTGGAGTGGTAAATAGCGAGGAGGGAAGCCTCAGGCTACAGGCCGATATAGACGGGTTGGTCAGATGGGCAGAACAGTGGCAAATGGAATTTAACCCTGAAAGTGTGAGGTGATGCATTTTGGGAGGACTAAAAAGGCAAGGGAATACACAATGAATGGTAGGACCCTAGGAAGGACAGAGGATCAGAGGGACCTTGGTGTGCATGTACATAGATCCCTGAAGGCAGCTGAACAGGTAGATAAGGTGGTTAAAAAGGCATATGGGATACTTGCCTTCATTAGCCGAGGCATAGAATATAAGAGCAGGGAGGTTATGATGGAGCTGTACAAAATGCTAGTTAGGCCACAGCTGGAATACTGTGTGCAGTTCTGGTCGCCACACTATAGGAAGGATGTAATTGCTTTGGAGAGGGTGCAGAGGAGATTCACCAGGATGTTACTTGGGCTGGAGCACTTCTGCTATGAGAAGAGACTGGACAGGCTGGGGTTGTTTTCCTTGGAGCAGAGAAGGCTGAGGGGGGACCTGATTGAAGTGTACAAAATTATGAGGGGCATAGATAGGATAGATACAAAGGAACTTTTCCCCTTAGTAGAGGGGTCAATAACTAGGGGGCATAGTTTTAAGGTAAGGGGCAGGGGGTTTAGAGGGGATTTGAGGAAAAACTTTTTCACCCAGAGGGTGGTTGGAATCCGGAACTCACTGCCTGAAAGGGTGGTAGAGGCAGGAACCCTCACAACATTCAAGAAACATTTAGATGAGCACTTGAAACGCCATTGCATACAAGGCTACGGACCAAGTGCTGGAAAATGGGATTAGAATAGATTGGGCTTGATGGCCGGCGTGGACACGATGAGCCGAAGGGCCTCTTTCTGTGCTGTATAACTCTATGCCTCGATAAGGGGTTGCTTCAGCATCACCAACACAAATAAAAATAAATCTAATAAAGGTGCCCCCTTTTTAATTGAGGCACAACTAGTAACACCCAAATTATACAAAAGGTAAAGGAAACTTAGCAAATTGATCCCTTGATTCCTGGGATGAGAGGGCTGTCCAATGACGAGAGATTGTGTAGAATGGACCTACACTCTCTGGAGTTTAGAAGAATGAGAGGTGATCTCATTGAAACATACAAGATTCTGAAGGCGATCGACAGGGTAGATGCTGAGAGGTTGTTTCCCCTGGCTGGAGTGTCGAGAACATAAGAACATAAGAAATAGGAGCAGGAGTAGGCCATTCGGCCCTTCGAGCCTGCTCCGCCATTCAATGAGATCATGGCTGATCTTCTGCCTCAACTCCATTCACCAGCCCTATCGCCATATCCCTTGACCCTTACTAGTCAGAAATCTATCGACTTCTGTTTTGAATATACCCAATGACTGGGGTAGAGAATTCCAAAGATTCAACACACTCTGTGTGAAGACATTTCTTCTCATCTCAGTCCTGAATGGCCTGTCCTTTATCCTGAGGCTGTGGCCCCTGGGTCTAGACTCCCCAACCAAGGGAAACATTCTCCCAGCATCCACCCTATCAAGCCCTGTAATAATTTTGTATGCTTCAATGAGATAATCCATTTTTTATCAATGTTGGTTGAGGGATAAATATTGGCCAGGACACCAGGGAGAATTCCTTGTGTACATCATCTATTGGCGTTGTGTGTTAGTAGCAGCCATATATATTTCCTACATTATTTCCTACATTACAACAGTGACTACAATTCAAAAGTAATTCATTGGCTGATAGTACAGGGAAGTGGAGTTGAAGACGAAGATCAGCCATGATCTTACTGAATGGCGGAGCAGGCTCGAGGGGCCGTATGGGCTACTCCTGCTCCTAATTCTTGTGTTCTTATGTTAATTAAATGATAATATTATTTACAATGTTGACCAAGAATTCCAGTCCCTGTTGTGCCCGCCGGTCGCGGAAAGCCTCAAGCGTGCTCCTTCTCCAGTGCCACCCGGACGTGGACATAGCTGCAGAAGAGAGGCAGGCAGCCAGAGCGAACACCCCAATGGCCGTGTCCAACCTGGACCTGTGGATGGCCACCTTGGCCAGGCCCAGAAGCAGGCACGCGAGGAGGTCCTCCGACTTACCCGACCCACCTCCACACAGAGTGACCAAAGATCAGGAGCGTGGGACTGAAGTACAGCCAGAAATTGAGGAGCAGCCCCTTCAAATAATGGAACAGGGCTGCAACCTTTCACATTCCATGTATACATGGTGCACAAACGAATCCAGGCTGCAAAAGGTTAGGCGGCCTGGCAGTCCGTGAAGTGGCTCAGGAACTTTTCTATCAGCACAGCTTCGTGCAACACTCAGAAGTGTTCTAAAGGTTTCATGCAGGTCTTATAAATTTATTTTTTGTTATTTTGCAAGGCCTAGTATCAAGTGGGTGGAGAGTGTATCACATTTACTTGCTTGTATTGGTTTGTACCATAGAGGTGGTGACTTGTGCACCCACAGATCATGTATTAAGTGCACCTTACACATCAAACCCATGCAAATCATATATAGAAAGAAAGGTTTGCATTTATATAGCACTTTTCACGATCTCAGGACCAAAGTGCTTTACAGCCAATGAATTACTTTTGAATTGTAGTCACTGTTGTAATGTAGGAAATAATGTAGGAAATATATATGGCTGCCACTAACACACAACGCCAATAGATGATGTACACAGGGAATTCTCCCCGGTGTCCTGGCCAATATTTATCCCTCAACCAACATTGATAAAAAATGGATTATCTAATTGTTCATGATCTCATTGCTGTTTGTGGGCCCTTGCTGTGCACGCATTGGCTGCCATGTACTCTACAACAGTGACTGCACTTTTTCAAAAAAGTACTTGGCTGTAAAGCACGTTGGGACATCCTGAGGCCATGAAAGGCGCTATTTAAATGCAATTTCTTTCTTTTCAGGGAAAACATCATACCTATGAACATCATGTATATGGCAGCTTCTAACACACCACACCCATGTACACAGGTGAAACATCATACCATGCACATCATCTATATGGGTGCTTCTTACATGGCACATTCATTAAGGTTGTATATATGGTTAGATTTTTCATACCACACCCATAGAAATCATACGTATGAGTGCATCCATACCACACTCGTACAGATCATATCCGAGTGCACCTATAGAGAAAGTAATACATGAACCCACCTTACATACATCCCAGAGCACCAAGAAAAAATAACCATTCAAATATGAATAAACAAATGATTAATTCCTTATTATCGACTAGGTTTTTTTTTAAATGAGAAAATTGATTTTTGCACCATTTTGTAAATAGATATTTTGATGTCTTTCAACTGTCAGAAGTTTTCTGAAGGTTTTGTTGCAGCTCCAGGTCCAACAGGGTTAATTTGTTTTGTTAATTATTGGTTAAAAGAAAGGTGCAAGGTTCTTTTTCCAGGTCTCTGGCTAGTGCCTCCTTCTCGACCTGTCCGCAGCTTTTGACCCGGTTTTCCACATCTTCCTCCTCCAATGCCTCTCCTCCTTTCTCCAGCTGCATGGGACTTTCCTCGCTTGGTTGTATCTCTACCTATCTAGTCGTAGCCAGAGAATCTCCTGCTTACCTCTGGAGACTGCTAAGGATCTATCCTTGGCCCCCCTCCTATTTCTCATCTACGTGCTGCCCACCCCCACCAACATCATCCGCAAACACGACGTGAGATTCCACATGTACGCCGACGACACCCAGCTTTACATGACCACCACTTTTCTCAACCTCGCCGGTGCCTCTGGTTTGTCACGCTGCTTGTCCGACATCCAGTACTGCAGGAGCAGAAATTTTCCTTGAATTAAATATTTGGAAGACCAAAGCCATTGTCTTCAATCCCTGCCGCAAAGTCCATTCGCTAGCTACCGACTCCATCCCTCTCCCTGGCCACTTTCTGAGGCTGAACCAGGCCTTCCGTAAACTTGCCTTTGCCTCTAGACTCAACTATTCCAATGCTCTCCCGGCTTGCCTCCCATCTTGAACCCTCCATAAACTTGAGTTCTGATGCCCATATCCTAACTTGCACCAACTCCCATTTACCCATCACCCCTGTGCTCACTGGCCTACATTGGCTCCCGGTCCAGCAATGCCTCGATTTTAACATTTTTATCCTTATTTTCAAATCCCTCCATGGCTTCACTCCTCCCTATCTCTGTAACCGATCCAGCCCCACAACCCTCCAAGATCTCTGCACTCCTCCAATTCTGGCCTCTTGCACATCCCCGATTTTAATCACTCCACCATTGCCGGCCGTGCCTTCAGCTGCCTAGGCCCAAAGCTCTGAAATTCCTTCCCTAAGCAACCACCTCTCTACCTCTCTCTCCTCCTGTAAGAGTTCTCCCAGTGCTATTGAAAGAAAAGCGGGGAGTTCTCCCAATGACTTGGCCAACATTTATCCTGCAGAACATCCCACTATAAACTATGAACTGGTCATTAATCCCATTGCAGTTTGTGGTATCCTGCAAAATGGCTGCGATATTTGCTTGCACAACAATAGTCACTGCATTTCAAAATAATTTATTGTATGTAAAGGGATTTAAGAGATTTCTGAGAGATGTAATAAGGCACTACGTAAATGAAAGTCTCAGAGATGCCAACATTAAACATGTTAAAATATAGAGATATATATCCATGTAGAAATGAAGTTTCCTCTAGAAGCTGAAGTCATACCTGATGCAAAGGAAGATGGACGTGCTTGTCGGAGGCCAATTATCACAGCCCCAGGACATCTCTGCAGGAGTTCCTCAGGAAAGTATCCTCAGCTACTTCATCAATGACCTTTGCTCCATCATGCATTCAGGAATGGGGCTGCCAATTCCAGTGTTCAGCTCCATTCACCTCCTCTGATAACGCAACACTCCATGACAGCCTACAGCAGAACCTGGATAATATCTAGGTGGCAGTTAACATTTGCACGACGTAATGTCCATCTCAAACAAGTGAGAGTCCAGACATCTCTCCTTGACCTTCAACAGCACTACCATCACAGAGACCCCACCATCACCATCCAAGATAGTCCAATTTGCTTGATTGATGCCCCTGCCACTAGACTCCACCACCAGTACACTGTGGCTGTATGATCGACAGGATGCAGTGCAACAATTCACCAAAGTTATTTCAACACCAGCTCCCTCCCTTCCAACCTGTACCACCAAGAATGACAAGAGCAGCGATGTTGTGGAAATACCATCACCTCCAAGTTCCACTCCAAGTTGCACATTCTAACTTGAACATATATCACCACTTCTTCATCACTGCTGGTTAATATCCAAAATTCCATACCTAACAACATTGTGGGAACACCAGCACCACAGGGACTGCTGTGATTCAAGGAGAAGGCCCATCACCACCTTCTCAGGGTAACTAAAGATGGATGATTCACACATCCCAAGAACAAATTTAAAAAATAGACAGTTAGCACTGGAGACTACCTGATATTGACCCATAGCAACCTCTCCTTGTTATAGGTTCAGAGCCTTTGCAGGGTTCCTTATAACTTTTGGAGCCTACACAATGCCAGTAGAAGCCTCCTCTTGCTACAGCTTTGTACCACCACTGCACATCTGCATAGTTGCAGCTGTAACCACTGATATCCATTCCACTTTAAGGGGCTCACATTCCCCTTTAACCACTCTCTAGGGTAGATCTTGACTTTGTGCGACAGTGTAAAATGGGTGATAGCAAATTGGAAGCCGAACGACGGGCTGACGACTCGCTATCACCCATTTTACACTAATGCACAAAGTCAAGATCTACCCCTTTTTCTATTAATATATTTATAAAAACATTTGCTGTTAGCTTTGATATTTCATACATAATTTATTTTCCTATTCCCCCTTTCCACTTCTTATTACTTTCTTTGTATCCCTTTGTTGCGTTTGTCACTCTCATAGTCCACTGGATTTCCACTTTTCCTTGCATTTGTGTAAGCCCTTTCTTTGAGCTTGAAACTGTCACTTACCTCATTTGATGACCATAGTTGCCTAACTGCACAAGTGGAGCCTTTGCCTTTTAGGGGTATGCATTGGTCTTGTATCGTACCAAATACTTCCTTGAATACCAACAACAACAGCTTGTATTTATATAGCGCCTTGTAGTTAAACGTTCCAAGGCACATGATAGGAGCGTTATAAAAAAAAATTGACACCGAGCCACATAAGGAGATATTAGGGCAGATGACCAAAAGCTTGGTCAAAGAGGTAGGTTTTAAGGAGCGTCTTAAAGGAGGAAAGAGAGGTAGACAGGTGGAGAGATTTGGGAGGGAATTCCAGTGCTTAGGACCTTGCCGGCTGAATGTACGGCCATCAGTGGTGGAGTGATTATAATCGAGGATGCTCAAGAGGGCAGAATTAGAGGAGCGCAGATATCTCGGAGGGTTGTGGGGCTGGAGGAGATTACAGAGATAGGGAGGGGTGAGGCCATGGAGGGATTTGAAAACAAGGATGAGAATTTTAAAATCAAAGCATTGCTTAACCGGGAGCCAATGTAGGTCAGCGAGCACAGGGGTGATGGGTGAACAGGACTTGGTGCGAGTTAAGACACGGTCAGCAGAGTTTTGGATGATCTCACATAGAAACATAGAAACATAGAAGATAGGAGCAGGAGTAGGCCATTCGAGCCCTCGAGCCTGTTCTGCCATTTAATGAGATCATGGCTGATCATCCAAATTCAGTACCCTGTCCCTGCTTTCTCCCCATATCCCTTGATCCCTTTAGCCCTTTAGCTTTAAGAAATATATCTAATGTTTATGGAGGGTAGAACATGGGAGGTCGGCCAGGAGTGCGTTGGAATAGTCAAGTCTAGAAGTAACAAAGGCATGGATGAGGGTTTCAGCAGCAGCTGAGCTGAGGCAGGGGTGGAGTCGGGCGATGTTACGGAGGTGGAAATAGGCAGTCTTAGTGATGGCGTAGATATGTGGTCGGAAGCTTATCTCAGGTTCAAATATGACACCAAGGCTGCGAACAGTCTTTTTCAGCTTCAGATAGTTGCCAGGGAGAGGGAAGGAGCAGGTGGCAGAGACGGAAGAAAATGGCTTCGGTCTTCCCAATATTTATTTGGAGGAAATTTCTGCTCATCCAGTACTGAGTGTCTGACAAGCAGTCTGACAATTTAGATACAGTGGAAGGGTCGAGAGTGGTGGTGGTGAGATAGAGCTGGGTGTTGTCAGCGTATATGTGGAAACTGACACTGTGTTTCTGGATGATGTCACCGAGGGGCAGCATGTAGATGAGAAATAGGATGGGGCCAAGGATAGATCCTTGGGGGACACCAGAGGTAATGGTGTGGTAGCGGGAAGAGACGCCATTGCAGGTGATTCTCTGGCTATGATTACGTACATAAGAATGGAACCAGGCGAGTGCCGTCCCACTGATGTAAAAAGACTACTGAACGCTTGGTTTGTGTATAAAACAAGGCTCAGTAGTCTTTTTACATCAATTTAATCAACTGTTTCAAAACCATGAGATTTCTCGTTACAACTCAAAAGGTTAGTATGCAGGTGCAGCAAGTGATTAAGAAGGCCAATGGAATGTTGGCTTTCATTGCTATGGGGATAGAATATAAAAATAGGGAGGTATTGCTTCAGTTGTACAAGGTATTGGTGAGACCGCACCTGGAATACTGCGTACAGTTTTGGTGTCCATACTTAAGAAAAGACATACTTGCTCTCGAGTCAGTACAAAGAAGGTTCACTCGGTTAATCCCGGAGATGAGGGGATGGACATATGAGGAGAGGTTGAGTAGAGTGGGACTCTACTCATTGGAGTTCAGAAGAATGAGAGGCGATCTTATTGAAACATATAAGATTGTGAAGGGGTTGGATCGGGTGGATGCGGGGAGGATGTTCCCGATGATGGGTGAAACTAGAACTAGGGGGCATAGTCTTAGAATAAGGGGCTGCTCTTTCAAAACTGAGATGAGGAGGAACTACTTCACTCAGAGGGTGGTAGGTCCGTGGAATATGCTGCCCCAAAAAGCTGTAGAAGCTACATCATTACATAAATTTAAAACAGAAATAGACAGTTTCCTAGAAGTAAAGGGAATTAAGGGTTACGGGGAGCGGGCAGGAATTTGGACATGAGTCTAGGTTCGGATCGGTCATGGCCCTGTGGGTAGCGGAGCGGGCCCAGGGGCCGTGTAGCCTGATCCTGCTCCTATTTCGTGTGTCTAATTCTGTTAGATTCAGGAGATGATTCTGTGATAGTAGATTGGCGGTTAGGATCAGATCAGCCATGATCTTATTGAATGGCGGAGCAGGCTCGAGGGGCCGATTGGCCTACTCCTGCTCCTATTTCTTATGTTCTTATGTTTATCACTAGTTCCTGGTTACAGAAACATCCTGAGCAAGCTGGGCCCACGCCCGAGTATTTATACTCCTTGGACGGCACCACCAGCTGGCCGCCCAGTGTTACTTCATGAGTCATGATAAGATTCATGACACCCACCCAGCTGGACGACGATGGAGAAGCGTTGGAGGAGGATGGTGGTGTGGTTAACTGTGTCAAAGGCTGCAGAACAAAGAGGGATAGTTTACCTTTGTCACATAGGATGTCATTTGTCACTTTGATAAGAGCCATTTCGGGGTACTGTGGCAGGGGCGGAAACCTATTTGGAGGGATTCAAACATGGAGTTCCAGGAAAGATGGGCACGGATTCGGGACGCAACAACACATTCAAGGACTTTGGAGAGGAAAGGGAGGTTGGAGATGGGGCAGTAGTTTGCAAGGACGGAGGGATCAAAGGTTGTTTTTTTGGAGGAGAGGGGTCATGACTGCAGATTTGAAGGAGAGGGGGACAGTAATTGAGGAGAGAGAACTGTTAACAGTATCAGCTAACATGGGAGCCAGGAAGGGAAGTTGGGTGGTCAGCAGTTTAGTGGAAATAGGGTCGAGGGAGCAGGAAGTGGGTCTCGTGGACAAGGTGAGCTTGGAGAGGGCATGAGGGGAGATAGGAGAGAATCTAGAGAATGATGCGAGTTCAGGGCTAGGGGAAGGGGGAACCTTAGAGGAAGTTTGGTCCAGTGAGCTAGGGGAAGGGAGGGAAGTGGCAGAGGCAGCTGATCGGAGGTCTCAATCTTAGTGACATGAGTCCATGAGCTCCTCGCACTTATTGTTGGAGGTGAGTGTGGAGGAGACAGGGGAGAGGGGTTTACGAAGACAATTTGCAGTAGAGAAAAGAAGTTGGGGGTTATCTTTGCATTCCATAATGATCCTGGAATAGTGAGCAGTTGTTTGTCTGGAATAAAATGATTGGAGAAGTAGTCAAATTTATGGGGAATTTAGAAATAAATATTAAGAAACTGTAGTACTTGAAAATGTATTGAGTATTTAGCTTAGCTTAGATTGAATACATCCAAGAATATTATGGGTCCATCACCCTGTCGCTTCAACAGACATTGTGCAATCCTTTCTATCATTTAGTCACCTGAATAACATAGAAACATAGAAGATAGGAGCAGGAGTAGGCCATTCGGCCCCTCGAGCCCGCTCCGCCATTTAATGAGATCATGGCTGATCATCCAAATTCATTACCCTGTCCCTGCTTTCTCCCCATATCCCTTGATCCCCTTAGCCTGAAGAAATATATCCAACTCCTTCTTGAATATATTTAATGAATTGGCCTCAACTGCCTTCTGTGGCAGAGAATTCCACAGGTTCACCACTCTCTGGGTGAAGAAATTCCTCCTCATCTCAGTCCTAAATGGCTTACCCCTTATCCTTAGACTGTGACCCCTGGTTGTGGACTTCCCTGCCATTGGGAACATCCTTCCTGCATCTAGTCTGTCTAGTTCTGTTAGAATTTTATTAGTTTCAATGAGATCCCCTCTCATTCTTCTAAACTCCAGTGAATATAAGCCTAATCGACCCAATCTCTCCTCATACGTCATTCCTGCCATCCCAGGTATCAATCTGGTGAATCTTCGCTGCACTTTCTCCATGGCAAGAACATCCTTCCTCAGATAAGGCGACCAAAACTGCACACAATACTCAAGGTGTAGCCTCACCAAGGCCCTGTACAACTGCAGCAAGACATCCTTGCTCCTGTACTCAAATCCTCTCGCTGTGAAGGCCAACATATCATTTGCCGCCTTAACCGCCTGCTGCACCTGCATGCTTACCTTCAGCGACTGGTGCACAAGGACACCCAGGTCTCGTTGCAATTCCCCTTTTCCCAATCTATTGCCGTTCAGATAATAATCTGTCTTCCTGTTTTTGCCACCGAAGTAGATAACCTTGTATTTATCCACATTATACTGCATTTGCCATGCATCTGCCCAATCACCCAACCTGTCCAAATCGTACTGGAGAGTCTCTGCATCCTCCTCACAGCACACTCGCCCACCCAGCTTTGTGTCGTCTGCAAACTTGATTTTGCACAGTGTCTCTTTACCCCCCGCCCTCTCCCAATCAAACAAAACTCAAGAATAGTTGCCGAACCTTAATCTTACACTACACAGTTGAGTTCTTTGTGTGAGATTTCCATGGTCACACCAGCTCAGGGGTCATCACACTCCAAAAAGCATTTAGTAATTTTTATGTATATTTATTGTCATAATCACTCAATCCCTTTCCTAACCACGCAACTGTTAAAGATATTCGTCAATGTCAGCTGTGGCTCAGTCGGTAGCACTCTTGGCTCTGAGTCAGAAGGTTGTGGGTTCAAGTCTGATGCCAAAGGTTTGAGCACAAAAATCCAGGCTGACTCTCCAGTGTAGTACTGAGGAAGTGCTGCTCTGTCGGAGGTGCCATCTTTCAGATGAGACATTAAATTGCGGCTACTCTCTCAGATCCTGTCGCATTAGTTTAAAGAAGAGCAGGGGAGTTATTCCTGGTCAATATTTATCCCTCAATCAACATCACTAAAACAGATTACCTGGTCATTATCACATTGCTGTTTGTGGGAGCTTGCTGTGTGCAAATTGGCTGCCATGTTTCCTATTACAACAGTGACTCCACTTCAAAAAAGTACTTAATTGGCTGTAAAGTGCTTTGGGACGTCCGGTGGTTGTGAACAGTGCTGTATAAATTTAAGTCTTTCTATCTTTCTAATGTGACTGCAAAAAAAAATGGGAACAAAAAAATCATATTAAAAACTATGAATGGAAAAGTAAACTGGAAAGTTAAACTCTGGGAATTGGATGAATTACTAATTACCTGCAGCAGCTGGATATTTCTCAGCAGAGCTAAAATAGGCTTTTTATTGTCTCTCTTGTAAAGATTTGTGTAGCCATGGCAACATTTAGAGCATTGTACCTAACTAATGGGCTGGCATGAAAAAGAAAAAGAATGTATTAATACTGATGAACTCCCAAGTGATCTAATTACAGCACCCTACCCTTTGAATGGGGGTCCAGTATTACTGTGAGTCATACATCTTGAGTACTGTGTCCAGTTCTGTTCACTGAGACACACGGGAAATACAGTCACTGGGGCCATTTCAGAGAAGAACTTCAAAACTAATCCCTAGTATCAGAGGACTGAGTTATGAGGAGAGACTGGAGAAACTTGGGCTCTTTAGGTTTGAAAGGAGGTGACTGTGAGGTGACCTTAGACATGTGTAGAAGGTGGTAAATGCTATGGAAAAGGTAGATCCTGAAAGTTATTTCAAACTAAACTGTGAGAGTAGGACAGGTTTGAACCAGTAAAAGGCAAACTTAGGACTGAATTTAGCAGGTTCGACTTCACACAGAAGTGGGGTCAACACATGGAATAGACATCCAGGTAGAATAGTGGAGGTAAAAAGTCTAGAATAATTTAAGAAACAATTGGACGCTGTGATGGGGAACTATGGGGTCTTTGTGGAAGGATGAACAAAAATGGGACAAATAGCCTTTCTCATTCATACTTCTCTTGTGATTTCAGGACAGGACAATAACCACAGGCGACACGAGGAAAAACATTTTTAGGCAATGAGTGGTTAGGATTTGGAATGCACTGCCTGACATGGTGGTGAAGCAAATGCAATAGTAGCCTTCAAAAGGGAATTGGATAAATACTTGAAGGGGAAAAAAATTACAGGGCTATGGGGAAATAGCAGGCAACTGGGACTAATTGGATAGCTCATTCAAAGAGCTGGCACAGGCACGGTGGGCCAAATGGCCTCCTTCTGTGCTGTATCATGCTATGCTATGCTATGATATGGGCTGAAGCATCTTGCGCAACAGTTTTATCAATAGTGCACATCTCTGTACAAAATGAAGGAAGAACTTGTATTTATATACCATCTCGTGACAACTTCAGGACATTCAAAGTTCTTCACTAGCAATGAATTACTTTGAAGTGTAGTCACTATTGTTATGTAGGGAAATAGAGTGGTTACTTTTCACACAGCAAACTACCACAACCAACAAATGAGATGAATGCCCTGTTAATCTGATGTTGGTGATGTTGGTTGAGGGAGAAATCCTAGCCAGGATACTGCGAGAATTCTCTGCTCTTCTTCAAATGGTGCCATGGGATCTTTTATCCTCATCTGAACAGGCAGAAGGGATCTTGGTTTAAATTCTCATCCAAAAACAACATCTCCAACAATGGAGCACTCTTCCAGTACTACACTGAGGTTTCACCTTAGATTAGGTGCTCAAGTCCTGGAGTGGAGCTTGAACCCATAAATGTCTAACTCTGAGGCAAGAGTACCACCAAGTGAGTCAAGCTGTACAATTATAGTATATTGTATTTACAAATATGATACTAGTGTCAGTATTAGCTTTTTAGAAGCACGTGTTGTAAACAGTGGAACAAAATAAATGTTAATACTTTGTTATGACACAAATGTCATTCAATAAAAAAGTTTTAAAAAGTAAATAAAATAAGAACTCAACAATTTTGGGGAACAGAAAAATTCTGTCTGCTGCTGATAGATTAGCCATACATACCTAACATATCCCCTAATTACTTCTCCCTTCAGACATGCATTTAAATGTCTCTGTACCCAATTATTCTGTTTGTTTCAATGGCCTTCCCTCTAACAGATTCCATATCTGTTGCCCTTCTGGTGAAAAAGTTCTGCCTAACTTCCCTTCCCTTTGTCGTGTCTTGTCTTCCCTTGTCTTGTCTTGTCTTCCCTTGTCTTGTCTTGTCTTCCCTTGTCTTGTCTTGTCTTCCCTTGTCTTGTCTTCCCTTCCCTTGTCTTGTCTTGTCTTCCCTTGTCTTGTCTTGTCTTCCCTTGTCTTGTCTTGTCTTCCCTTGTCTTGTCTTGTCTTCCCTTGTCTTGTCTTGTCTTGTCTTCCCTTGTCTTGTCTTCCCTTGTCTTGTCTTGTCTTCCCTTGTCTTCCCTTGTCTTGTCTTCCCTTGTCTTGTCTTCCCTTGTCTTCCCTTGTCTTGTCTTGTCTTGTCTTCCCTTGTCTTGTCTTGTCTTCCCTTGTCTTGTCTTCCCTTGTCTTCCCTTGTCTTCCCTTGTCTTCCCTTGTCTTGTCTTCCCTTGTCTTGTCTTCCCTTGTCTTGTCTTGTCTTCCCTTGTCTTGCCTTGTCTTCCCTTGTCTTGTCTTCCCTTGTCTTGTCTTCCCTTGTTTTGTCTTGTCTTCCCTTGTCTTGTCTTCCCTTGTCTTGTCTTGTCTTCTCTTGTCTTCTCTTCCCTTGTCTTGTCTTCCCTTGTCTTGTCTTCCCTTGTCTTGCCTTCCCTTTTATTGTCTTGTCTTGTCTTCCCTTGTCTTGTCTTCCCTTGTCTTGTCTTGTCTTGTCTTCCCTTGTCTTGTCTTCCCTTGTCTTCCCTTGTCTTCCCTTGTCTTCCCTTGTCTTGTCTTGTCTTGTCTTCCCTTGTCTTGTCTTGTCATGTCTTCCCTTGTCTTGTCTTCCCTTGTTTTGTCTTGTCTTCCCTTGTCTTGTCTTGTCTTCCCTTGTCTTGTCTTCCCTTGTCTTGTCTTCCCTTGTCTTGTCTTGTCTTGTCTTCTCTTCCATTGTCTTGTCTTCCCTTGTCTTGTCTTCCCTTGTCTTGTCTTCCCTTGTCTTGTCTTGTCTTCCCTTGTCTTGTCTTGTCTTCCCTTGTCTTCCCTTGTCTTGTCTTCCCTTGTCTTGTCTTGCCTTGTCTTGTCTTCTCTTCCCTTGTCTTGTCTTCCCTTGTCTTGTCTTCCCTTGTCTTGTCTTCCCTTTTATTGTTTTGTCTTGTCTTCCCTTGTCTTGTCTTCCCTTGTCTTGTCTTCCCTTGTCTTCCCTTGTCTTGTCTTGTCTTGTCTTCCCTTGTCTTGTCTTCCCTTGTCTTGTCTTCCCTTGTTTTGTCTTGTCTTCCCTTCCCTTGTCTTGTCTTCCCTTGTCTTCCCTTGTCTTGTCTTCCCTTGTCTTGTCTTCTCTTGTCTTCTCTTCCCTTGTCTTGTCTTGTCTTCCCTTGTCTTGTCTTCCCTTGTCCTGTCTTGTCTTCCCTTGTCTTGTCTTCCCTTGTCTTGTCTTCCCTTGTCTTGTCTTGTCTTCCCTTGTCTTGTCTTCCCTTGTCTTCCCTTGTCTTGTCTTGTCTTGTCTTCCCTTGTCTTGTCTTCCCTTGTCTTGTCTTCCCTTGTCTTGTCTTCCCTTCCCTTGTCTTGTCTTCCCTTGTCTTCCCCTGTCTTCCCTTGTCTTGTCTTGTCTTCCCTTGTCTTGTCTTCCCTTGTCTTGTCTTCCCTTTTATTGTCTTGTCTTGCCTTGTCTTGTCTTCCCTTGTCTTGTCTTGTCTTGTCTTCCCTTGTCTTGTCTTCCCTTGTCTTGTCTTCCCTTGTCTTCCCTTGTCTTCCCTTGTCTTGTCTTCCCTTGTCTTGTCTTCCCTTGTCTTGTCTTCCCTTGTCTTGTCTTCCCTTGTCTTGTCTTGTCTTCCCTTGTCTTGTCTTCCCTTGTCTTGCCTTCCCTTGTCTTCCCTTGTCTTGTCTTCCCTTGTCTTGTCTTGTCTTCCCTTGTCTTGTCTTCCCTTGTCTTGTCTTGTCTTCCCTTGTCTTGTCTTCCCTTGTCTTCCCTTGTCTTGTCTTGTCTTCCCTTGTCTTCCCTTGTCTTGTCTTCCCTTGTCTTGTCTTCCCTTGTCTTCCCTTGTCTTGTCTTGTCTTCCCTTGTCTTGTCTTCCTTTGTCTTCCCTTGTCTTGTCTTCCCTTGTCTTGCCTTGTCTTGTCTTCCCTTGTCTTGTCTTGTCTTCCCTTGTCTTGTCTTCCCTTCCCTTGTCTTGTCTTCCCTTGTCTTGTCTTCCCTTGTCTTGTCTTGTCTTCCCTTGTCTTGTCTTCCCTTGTCTTGTCTTGTCTTCCCTTGTCTTCTCTTCCCTTGTCTTGTCTTCCCTTGTCTTGTCTTCCCTTGTCTTGTCTTCCCTTTTATTGTCTTGTCTTGTCTTCCCTTGTCTTGCCTTCCCTTGTCTTGTCTTGTCTTCCCTTGTCTTGTCTTCCCTTGTCTTGTCTTGTCTTCCCTTGTCTTGTCTTCCCTTCCCTTGTCTTCCCTTGTCTTCCCTTGTCTTGTCTTCCCTTGTCTTGTCTTCCCTTGTCTTGTCTTCCCCTGTCTTGTCTTCCCTTTAATTGTCTTGTCTTGTCTTCCCTTGTCTTCCCTTGTCTCGTCTTGTCTTCCCTTGTCTTGTCTTCCCTTGTCTTGTCTTGTCTTCCCTTCCCTTGTCTTTCCTTGTCTTGTCTTCCCTTGTCTTGTCTTGTCTTCCCTTGTCTTGTCTTGTCTTCCCTTGTCTTGCCTTGTCTTCCCTTGTCTTGTCTTCCCTTGTCTTGTCTTCTCTTGTCTTGTCTTCCCTTGTCTTGTCTTCCCTTGTCTTATCTTGTCTTCCCTTGTCTTGTCTTCCCTTGTCTTGTCTTCCCTTGTCTTGTCTTCCCTTGTCTTGTCTTGTCTTGTCTTCCCTTGTCTTGTCCTGTCTTGTCTTCCCTTGTCTTGTCTTCCCTTGTCTTGTCTTCCCTTGTCTTGTCTTCCCTTGTCTTGTCTTCCCTTGTCTTGTCTTGTCTTCCCTTGTCTTGTCTTCCCTTGTCTTCCCTTGTCTTGTCTTCCCTTGTCTTGTCTTGTCTTCCCTTGTCTTGTCTTCCCTTGTCTTGCCTTCCCTTGTCTTGTCTTGTCTTGTCTTCCCTTGTCTTGTCTTCCCTTCCCTTGTCTTGTCTTCCCTTGTCTTCCCTTGTCTTGTCTTCCTTTGTCTTGTCTTCCCTTGTCTTGTCTTGTCTTCCCCTGTCTTGTCTTGTCTTCCCTTGTCTTGTCTTCCTTTGTCTTGTCTTGTCTTCCCTTGTCTTGTCTTCCTTTGTCTTCCCTTGTCTTGTCTTCCCTTGTCTTCCCTTGTCTTGTCTTCCCTTGTCTTATCTTGTCTTCCCTTGTCTTGTCTTCCCTTGTCTTGTCTTGTCTTCCCTTGTCTTGTCTTGTCTTCCCTTGTCTTGTCTTGTCTTGTCTTCCCTTGTCTTGTCTTGTCTTCCCTTGTCTTGTCTTGTCTTCCCTTGTCTTGTCTTCCTTTGTCTTCCCTTGTCTTGTCTTCCCTTGTCTTGCCTTGTCTTGTCTTCCCTTGTCTTGTCTTGTCTTCCCTCGTCTTGTCTTGTCTTCCCTTGTCTTGTCTTCCCTTGTCTTGTCTTCCCTTGTCTTCCCTTGTCTTCCCTTGTCTTGTCTTCCCTTGTCTTCCCTTGTCTTGTCTTCCCTTGTCTTGTCTTGTCTTCCCTTGTCTTGTCTTCCCTTGTCTTGTCTTCCCTTGTCTTGTCTTGTCTTGTCTTCCCTTGTCTTGTCTTCCCTTCCCTTGTCTTGTCTTCCCTTGTCTTCCCTTGTCTTGTCTTCCTTTGTCTTGTCTTCCCTTGTCTTGTCTTGTCTTCCCCTGTCTTGTCTTGTCTTCCCTTGTCTTGTCTTCCTTTGTCTTGTCTTGTCTTCCCTTGTCTTGTCTTCCTTTGTCTTCCCTTGTCTTGTCTTCCCTTGTCTTCCCTTGTCTTGTCTTCCCTTGTCTTATCTTGTCTTCCCTTGTCTTGTCTTCCCTTGTCTTGTCTTGCCTTCCCTTGTCTTGTTTTGTCTTCCCTTGTCTTGTCTTGTCTTGTCTTCCCTTGTCTTGTCTTGTCTTCCCTTGTCTTGTCTTCCCTTGTCTTGTCTTGTCTTCCCTTGTCTTGTCTTCCTTTGTCTTCCCTTGTCTTGTCTTCCCTTGTCTTGCCTTGTCTTGTCTTCCCTTGTCTTGTCTTGTCTTCCCTTGTCTTGTCTTGTCTTCCCTTGTCTTGTCTTCCCTTGTCTTGTCTTCCTTTGTCTTCCCTTGTCTTGTCTTCCCTTGTCTTGTCTTGTCTTGTCTTCCCTTGTCTTGTCCTGTCTTGTCTTCCCTTGTCTTGTCTTGTCTTCCCTTGTCTTGTCTTCCCTTGTCTTGTCTTGTCTTCCCTTCCCTTGTCTTGTCTTCCCTTGTCTTCCCTTGTCTTGTCTTCCCTTGTCTCGTCTTGTCTTCCCTTGCCTTGTCTTGCCTTGTCTTGTCTTCCCTTGTCTTGTCTTCCCTTGTCTTCCCTTGTCTTGTCTTGTCTTCCCTTGTCTTGTCTTCCCTTGTCTTTTCTTCCCTTGTCTTCCCTTGTCTTCCCTTGTTTTGTCTTGTCTTCCCTTGTCTTATCTTCCCTTGTCTTCCCTTCCCTTGTCTTGTCTTGTCTTCCCTTGTCTTGTCTTGTCTCGGTTGAGTCGGCATATGCAGTCTAGCTGTACTCTGCCAACTGTAACTTTCACTCCTGTCTAATTGTTAACTTTTGCCCCCTCGTATTTGAATTTCTTACCATCGTGAACATCTCCTTGGATCAACTATGTTATCATCTTAAAAACATTTGACTCCTAACATGAACACGTAATCTCCCAAAGAGCGCGGCTAGTGACGGCACTGATTCATACAGACCAGAAGGTTCCAGGTTTGCCGAATTAACTGATCTCGGCTGATGTGATGGGCGCTACAGTTGGTCTCACATTAAGAAGAGGAAAATCATCCAGGGATCCCGCTCCTGATTGCTATCCAATGACTCCGACCTAATGCATGTGCAGATGTCTGGTTAGGACAGTATTGCACTTGGTTGTGATGCCCCCTCCGCCACCCCCTCATTAGCTTAGCAACCTCAGGCTAGGAAAAGGAAAAGTCAACCAGAGTTCTGTTCCTAATTGTAACCAATGATCGCAACCAGAACGTGTGTGGATATCAGGCGAGGGCATCACTGGATTAATGGATATTATTGGGGCGGAGGGGAGGAAAGGAACAGGTTGAGTGTGCAGCGGTCCATGGCCTTTCACAACCCGCCTTTGGTGGGGGGTCTAGATAAGGGTTAAAGGTGAGGTGAGTGAGAGTGGAGTGAGGGGAGGGGAGGGATACAGAGGCTGAGCAGGTAGTTCAAAGAGGGAAAGGCGGGTGTAGTGATAGGAATGAGTAGGGGTAGTGATGAGAGTTAGAAGAATAGTAGATAACCAGACAGAAAAGGACGGAGATTGAGAAGCAAAAAAGAATTAAGGAGAAAGAAGAAGAGCAGAGCAAGAGGAGAGAGAAACATCACCAGAAAGACAACAGAGATAAGTCAGAGAGACCATCTTCTCCCATTGTGTGCAACTCCGAGAGATCCACTAGTACTAATATAAACGGGCCTTCTGTAAAATCTTCTGCAAGCTCCCAGATCCATCTCTAGACCACTTTCCACTCACAACCTGAGATCCCAATAATGCCATTATTGTCACTTGCTATATATTGGCTCAGAGGTAGCTTTTAGAAGATCGTGGGTTCAAGCCCCACTCCAGAGGTTGAACACATAACCTAGGCTGACACCATGCAGCACTTTTGGAAATGCCATCTTTCAGATGAGATGTTCAGCCGAGACCCCATCTGGCCTCTAAGCTGGATATAAAGGATCCCACGGCACTAGTTGAAAAATAGCTGGGGAATTGCCCTGAGTAATGTTTATCCTTCAATCAACAGATTGTCGGGTCATTTATCTCATTGCTGTTAGTGGGATCTTGCTGTGTGCAAGTGGATTGCTGTGCTTCATAGATTACAACAATTCAAAACTGCTTCAATCAGGGCTGCTGTTTTTCAACTAGTGCCGTGGGATCCTTTATATCCACCTTAGAGACCAGATGGGGTCTGGGCTTAACATCTCATCTGAAAGATGACATTTCCTAAAGTGCAGCTGTGAAAGCTGCTATATAAATTCAAGTTCTTCCTTAATATTTGAGAAACGTTTGTTTGAAAAGTCTTGAGCAAGGGTGAATATGATCGGAACTAAAGCCAAACACTGCAGAGACAGTACTTCTATTTCAGATTTGCTCAGCTGGTCAGGCAGCATCTGGGAGTTCCGAGGAAGAGTCCACATCTGGAACCTCCCCTTCTCTGTCACTCTCTCCACAAGGTGCAGTCTCACCTGTTGAGTGTTTCCAGCATTTTCAGTTTTGTGCTAATTTCGTATCTTTGCCGGTTCGGTTTGCCACTAAAACAAAAACAAAAACCCAGCACTCTGGATGGACACACCTGAAGGGATGTGTTTTACTGTTTCTATGGCAATGTAACCAAGAGAGTGCTCCCTCCCTCATTTTGTCAGAGAATATAAATAACCATGTCACCCGGTGGTACCGAGTGAATCAGAAGGAAGTTTTTTTTTGAAATCCCCCCCCCCTCCCCCCAGGAGAGAAATAAAAATGATAACGAGAGAAGAGATCTATTTCATGGTCGCGTTTGTGACTACAATTGTATTGGGCACAGCGGGGAATATCATCGTCCTTTTCGCGTTCATCAGCAACGCGGTCAAACACAAACGGTTCCCTCCGCTGGACAGAGTGATCGTGAACAAGGCATTCGTCAACCTGTTGCTGTGCTTCTATCAAGGCATCCCCAGAGTGCTGATGTTCTACGGGGTCGAGCTGTTCGAAGATGCGGGCTGCATCATTCTGGTCTACCTGACTTCCTCGCTCCGGACGATCAGTATCTGGTCAGTTTCCAATCTCAGTTTCCTCCACTTAATTAACATCAAGAGGCCCGGTTGTGCTTGGGCCAATTACGTCCGCGGCCACCAGAGCAGCTATGTCAACGTGACCATCGGCGCCCTGTGGGCCACCAGCTTCGTCTTCTGCATCCCGTACACCCTGGACAAAATCACACGGGTCTCGCAGGAGAACCAGAACAGCTCCCTGGAGTACATGCCCAGCTCCAGCTGCAACGGCTTGTCCACCAGCTCGGCTTCTGACGTCCTCACCTACATCTCAGTCAGCCTGGACCTGGTCGCCATCGTCTGGGTGGTCGCCTTGAACGGTTTGATCATCCAGCTTCTCTGCAAGCACCAAAGGAGAGTGGGGGCGGCAGGACAAGGGTTGAATTCCGGCAGCAAGACCCCGCTGCAGGCCACCAGGATCCTGGTGTCTTTGCTCTGCATCTACGTGACTTGTTGGATCTCGAACGATATCGTCTGGATCATGCTGATCGCAAAAAAAGCCCCCGATCAAGTTCAGAACCAGATTCTGAAATACTCCTCCAGCTTTATTTCCTCTCTCTACTACTCGGCCAGCTCGTATGTCCTGGTTTTCGGACACAGGAACGTCAAAGACGTGCTCAATCCAGTCTGCAAGCGTTTGAGACAGAGGAAAACCACACATTTTCAAGATGTGGAAATATAGTTGGAAGAGCGGGTGTTATCGTCCAACAACTAGCAGGATAACCAGCCCAAGGCAACAGACAGTTAACAGTTTGTGCCGAACCGACAGTGTGGGTAAGGATGGACATTGAGGGTTATTGCGGTCAGCTATGTGGAATTAGTAATAAAGTAACTGGAAATGGCCATTCTGTAATTCTACAATACAATAGGGGATTCTACTAGGATCATAGACTCATGGTACAGCACAGAAGGAGGCCATTTGGCCCATCGTGCCTGTGCTGGTAGAGCGATCCAATTAGTCCAACTCTCCTGCTCTTTCCCCATAGCCCTGTAAAAAAAAAATCTTTCAATGATTTATCCAATTCTCTTTTGAATGCCACCATTGAATCTGCTTCCACCACCCTTTCAGGCAGTGCATTCCAGATCACAACTTGCTGTGTAAAAAAATGTTTTGTTCTGTTGCCTGTTTTTTTTGTCAATCACCTTAAATCTGTGTCCACTGGTTACCGACCCTTCTGCCACTGGAACTAGTTTCTCCTTATTTACTCTATCAAAACCCTTCATGATTTTGAACACCTCTATCAGATTTCCTCCTAAACTTCCCTGCTCTAAGGAGAACAACTCCAGCTTCTCCAGTCTCTCTACATAACTGAAGTCCCTCATCCCTGGTAACATTCTAGTAAATCTCTTCTCCACCCTCTCTAAGGCCTTGGCATCCTTCCTAAAGTGTGCTGCCCAGAATTGAAGACAAGACTGCAGCTGAGTTTTAACCAGTGTTTTATAACAGTTTAGCATAACTTCCTTGCTTTTGTTCTCTATGCCTCTATTAATAAAGCCAAGGGTACCATAAGCTTTTTTATCAGCCCCCTCAACTTGTCCTGCCACCATCAAAGATTTGTGTAAATACACCCTCCCCATCTCTCTGTTCCTGCACCCCCTTTTAAATGTTACCATTTAGTTCATATTACCTCTCTTCATTCTTTCTACCAAAATGTATCACTTTACACTTCTCTGCATTAAATTTCATCTGCCCGTTTTAATGGTCTGTCTATGTCTCCCCTGAAGTCTGTTACTATCCTCCTCATTGTTTACTACATTTCTGAGTTTCATGTCATCTGCAAACTTTGAAATTATGCCCTGTATACCCAAATTTAGGTAATTAATATTATCAAAACGAGCAGTGTCCTAATACTGACCCTTGGGGAACACTGTATACGTCCCTCCAGTCTGAAAAACAACTGTTCACCACTGCTCTCTGCTCTCTATTCCTTAGCCAATTTTGTATTTATGCTGCCACTGTCCCTTTAATCGCAAGGGCTTTAATTTTGCTAACAAGTCTATTAAATGGTACCTTGTCAAATGCCTTTTGAAAGTCGATATACACTACATCAACCTCATTACCCTCATCAACCCTTTCCGTTAATTCATCAAAGAACTCAATCAAGGCAATCAAACATGATTTGCCTTTAACAAACCTGTGCTGACTTTTATTTATTAGCCCATACATTTCCAAATGTGAATGAATTTTGTCTCGGTTTATTGACTGTAATAGATTCCCCCATCACTGACGTTAGGCTGACTGGCCTGTGCTTGACGGGTTTATTCCTCTCCCCTTTTTTGAACTGTCTTCATTTATAATGGGCTGGTTTAAAGATCAACTTGCTGCAATTTTAAACCTTAAGGAGGGCTTGAATCTGTTTTATCAAAGCGATGAGTGAATTCCTCACTCACAAAAGAGCAAATAGTAAACTGACTTTTACTGGATTAAGGGCGCTATTATATTGTCACTTTTATGTTGCTGCAATGTGATATTATTGGAGTAGATGGACTGCTAGTTGGAGGTTGAACTATGCAGTATAGGGCTGGTTCTGCAATCTGAGCTGCCTAGCAAGGCTCCATGCCAGAAGCAGAGCCTGGCAAAATGACCTCTTATAAATCAAAAGTCCAGGCCTGGAGTAGTGCGAGACTCCCCAATTGCTCCCTTCCCTCCACCACATGAAGAGGTAGCCTCAAACCACATTGATTTGCCACCGTCTGGAGTGTAACACCATTGTGGTGTCAAACCAGTTTTTAATGGTGCTAGCGGGTCCCTTGGACTTCCTGGACAATATACATTTATGCAGCATGTTGAGACTCTCAATACATTTAAAGTTGAATGGGCAGGAGTGGAGCACTGGGACTGAGCTCTCTCCTAGTCCTGAAAATTTGATTTGTAACCAGACAGCATAAATCACATTCTTCCAGACTGGATTCGATTATATAGCAACTAGTCTCAGACTGCTAGCTACAGCACAAATGCATCCTTTGTCACTCCAACATATATAAGATTGTTTCTTAATCGGCTATGAGATTACTTATATCTTCTGTCACTGAGATTACATTGTTAGTGTACATCATTACCCCACACTCTGTTGTTCTATTATTCTCCCTTAACTTCACTCAATGTACTATCACCTACTCTAAATGCTTCTTTCTCAGAAAACCGTGAAACTCCATAGCTCCCTCAGTCTTCCCTTTCTCTTATAAAATACCTGCTTTCAAAACCCAAACTTGGAGTCATCTAACTACTATTGATTCTTGAATTATACTACTCTTTTCAGCCTTGATAGTGCCCTGGACTATGGTTCTTGACCTTCCACGTTGGTTTTTCAACTAAAAATGATGGTTATATACATTCCACAACTATTTTACAGCCTGCAGTAATCAGCTTTTTATGCCTTCACTGAGCAGCATTAACTCATTTACAAGGGGCCAGAATTTGCGGTAGAAATAACGATGAGGCTAATGGTGCTCACCGTTATTAATGTGACTCGGACAGCAACTTCCCACGATAACTCTTGCACAGTTAAATGCGTAAATCAAGAAGCTGCTGTCTGAGATGCCCTGCTCCTCCACAAGCTGCGCGATAATGGCAGCTCGCTGAGAGACGCACCATTGAAATACATGGAACGGTGTGAAGTTGCTCTATTTACCTGATATATACACACTAAACTCAGCAGAAAATGTTAGGGCTTGTCCATTCCAGTTTAAGTAAATTATTAAGAACATAAGAACATAAGGAATAGGAGCAGGAGTAGGCCATACAGCCCCCCTGAGCCTGCTCCGCATTGTAAGTCTTAATTACCACCAAACGACCTTTCTGGCGTTGAAAATTAACTTTTAACAAGTATGGAGTCTCATTCCTTCAGATTTTAATTATTGTTTGAGATTTAAAAAAAATAGATTTTCTTCCTGTCTCTTTTATCTCTCCCTTACTCCAATATTTCTTTAACTCTCTTTATTTCGCTTTCTGTACCTGACTTGACATTGAATTAACTATTCTAACTTACACTTCCTCGTTCAGACTCTGCGCTGCTCATTAACGATTCCTCACTCTGATTGGTTAAGAGGATACACAGTTGCTTGCCCTGTTCACACAGGTCCCAGATCCCCTGTAGAGGGTGTTGTGCTTTTTCGATAGTTGGCTGACCGGAACTTCCAGTGCAAAAGCCCAAAGAAAGTGAGCGCTGTTCGTTTGCCGCTGACTGCAAAATCTAGCCCATTGAGTAGTCCACATAACATTTGTGCCACACAAGTGCCAGGCAATGACCATCCCCAACAAGACAGAGCCTAAACACCTCATCTTGACATTCAATTGCATTACCATCGCCAAATCCCCCAACATCAACATCCCGGGCCCGGTTCACCATTGACCAGAATCTTAAGTTGACTGGCCATAAAAATACCATGACTACTAGAGCAGGTCAGAGGCTGGGTATTCTGTGATGAGTGGCTCACCTCCTCACTCCCCAAAGTCTCGCCACCACTTAAAAGGCACAAGTCAGGAGTGTGATGGCATACTCTCCGCTTGTCTGGGAGCTTGGCACCATCCAGGACAAGCAGTCTGCTTAATCAGCACCCCATCCACTAGCTTAAACATATGGGGGGAAAAATTTGGTTGCTTTGCGCCTCCTGTTAGTGCCCTAAGAGGGCGCTAATGGGACGCAAAGCAACTAGTGCCCGGGTGCGGTGATGTTTGCGCTGCTCGCGAAATTGATCAGACATTTTGCGGCGGCGCTAAAAACTACCACCCGCAGATTGTGACGTCAGTCGAGCGTGCAACACCCCGATAGTGCCCCGGGCCGGATATTGAGTAACGCCCCCTGCCTTACTGCCTGCCGCTAGCAACGACAGGTTGAGGGGAGCATTTTGCAGTCGGGAAGGGACTGGGGGAGCGCTATTTAAAGGCTTCCTGCCTTTTTTTGTCTGTGACATTTTTGCACCACACATTCTGAGAAAGTGAGAGAGACTTCTGGAGATATTCAGTGCTGTGTGAAGGAGTTTTGGGAACTGAGCAGCACTTTGCAGGTTCATTTTGATTTAACCTTTCTTGCATTGATTTTGAAGAGACTATGGGGGCTGCACTCTGAGCTCTTCCCCTGGGCCTCTCCATTGTTCTTTCCAGCAGATTTGACGTACAGGTCTCTCCAGGCCGAGATTCAAGGCTGCAATGAGCAGGGTGTGGATGGAGAGCAAGATCAACCTCCCCTTTAAGAACTGGCCGGCGCCAGTGTGTCTGTGTTCCATTGCTGACTGACATCACATGAGCTTCACCAGCGGTCTGAGGTAGCGGCTTGCTCCTCGGCGTTAGTGCCTTAAGAGAGGCGTGTCGTGCCTGATTTAGTGCTCCAATCACCTCCAGGGGCAATAGAAGCCAAGTTTGCAGTCAGAGGTAATTAGCACCAGGCGCTAAACTTTGCGCCCGGCTGATAATTGCGCCCAAACGGGGCGCTACCAAATTTCTCCCCTATATTCCCTTCACCACTGGCGTACTGTGGCTACAGTGTGTACCATCTACAGGATGCACTGCAGCAACTCACCAAGGGTTCTTCGACAGAACCTCCTAAACTCGTGACCTCCACCATTAAGAAGGTCAAGGGCAGCAGATGCATGGGAACACCATCACCTCCAAGTCCCCCTACAAGTCGCACACCATCCCAACTTGGAAATATATCGCCGTTTCTTCATCGTCACTGGGTCAATATACAGGAACTTCCTCCCTAACAGCACTGAGGGAATACATTCACCATACAGACTGCAGCGGTTCAAGAAGAAGGACCCCCATCTTCTCAATAGCAACTAGGGATGGGCAATAAATGCCAAGCTTGCCAGCGACGCCCATATCCGGGGAGAATGAATTAAAAAAAGTTACTGGTCCATAACAGAACAAATATAAAATAACATTTGCCTTAACTGAAAGCTGCTTTCATCCCAAAATGTGCAGATCTCAGACACAAATTTTTTTTTTGTTAAATTATATTCATGCTGATTAGTCTAAGTCACATACTATCATGACCCTGGCCAAGGTGGCCATCCACAGGTCCAGGTTGCACGCGGCCCATAGGGGTGGTCACTCTGATTGCCTGCCTCTCTTCCGTGGTCTTGTCCGCGCCCGGGTGGCTCTGGGTGAAGGAGCACGTGGTGTCCGCCAGTATGCTTGAGGCCTTCTGCGACCAGTGGGCACCGCAAGAACTGGACTGTTTGGTGGACACTGGCAATAATATTATTATTTAAGTTATAGGTTTCCTTTGTTTTATGATCTAATTTTCTATTAGTTGTGCCCCTTTAAATGGGGGAGCTTTTGTTTGATGACTCTTGGGGTGTTTATTAAGAAAAGGCATACTATCATGACTACAATACTGCTAGCATGCGTTTCCTGCTTTTACGAGTTATTTTTCTCTGTTTAGGTCCCTGTGCCTCATTCTTCAAATTTTTTATTAAAATTCACAGAATAGTGGAAATATAGATTTTGATTTAAGCTACTGACATGTTTGTTACATTTGAGAAGTATAATATACATTTTGCTCAGCTAGTGTGTGGAAACTTAATTGCTTCCTGAATAGGGCACTCTCATCAGCACTGTACATTTGTTTAAGGTTTAGTGATCTATCACCATTAGTGGTTACTTAACAACCAGTAAATGAGGCCTCAAAGTCACACATGAGCTTTAGTCATTTTTTTAAGTGCAGGTATTTATGTTACACAACTTGTCATTACATTATATTTTTAACACTTGTTAGCCTAGCAAGTACATTGTGGAATATGCAACTATTTTATCAGATATTTTAACAGAAGGGCAATAGGTTGAACTCTACATGAGTATGAGCCCAGAACCCACTGGCCCTCGATCCAGCACTCAAATGTGCCATCCAACCTATACACATGTGTAATGATGTAAAATAAATGTGTATAAGCCATACCAGACTGATACCTGGGATGGCAGGAATGACGTATGAGGAGAGATTGGGTCGATTGGGCTTATACTCACTGGAGTTTAGAAGAATGAGAGGGGATCTCATTGAAACTTATAAAATTCTAACAGGACTAGACAGACTAGATGCAGGAAGGATGTTCCTGATGGTGGGGGAGTCCAGAACCAGGGGTCACAGTCTAAAGATAAGGGATAAGCCATTTAGGATAGAGATGAGGAGGAATTTCTTCACCCAGAGAGCGGTGAACCTGTGGAATTCTCTACCACAGAAGGCAGCGGAGGCCAATTCATTAAATATATTCAAGAAGGAGTTAGATCTATTTCTTAAGGCTAAAGGGATATGGGGAGAAAGCAGGGACCGGGTACTGAGTTTGGACATCAGCCATGATCTCATTGAATGGCGGAGCAGGCTCGAGGGGCCGAATGGCCTACTCCTGCTCCTATCTTCTATGTTTCTATAGGAACAAAACCCCCGTTGTTACTATATATACCAAGGGTAGTGACGGGATTAGTAATGCAGAAGTTGCATTTACATGTTCAACTCTGTGAAATGATACTACAATGTAACTCTATTATAATGTGATGTCTAAGCAGCTCAAAACTTTTATATTACTTATTTGAGACAATAAAAAATACTTAACTAAATTCCCACGATCTTTTGATGACTTGACCAAAGTAAAGATAAATCCGTGCGATAGAAAGAGTAAGCCCTAAAATGCCGGTGGTGTGAAGCCCTGGTTGAGGACAGTTACAGCTCACTGTAATGATTGGTCCAAAATTCCTCTTTTGACAAAAACAGGTGAATGCTTGATTTTTTTCTTCTTCCAAGTTAAACAACCTTCTAATGAAATTATGGGAACACCTGGCTTTGAAACAAGCAATTTCTGAGAACGTCTCTTTCATTAGCAAGTCTTTTATGGACAGAAACAGGTAGTTTTCATTGAAAGAGCAATGTCACCCTCTCTATTGCATTTCATTTACAGTTCCATTCTCACCTGTCAAAGTATAATGCATATTTTATTGATCTACCCGATTGAAAGCAGAGTTGACCATCGCTTACTGAGCCGTTCTGCCTGAAATTTGCCATTTCCTCGTTGGTACCCAACACAATGTTCCCAAGTCCCTCTGGGCCGCCACCAGTTTCTCAAGTTTGTGAGACATCTGCCCTTCTTTCAGTTGCCTCTGGCTGCACTGCCCCGTGCTGCCGCACGAAAATAACAAATGCAAAGGTGGGCAATTCAATTTCCGCCAAGCCAAGAAAGAGTCAATAAGCGACTTTCCACAACTGATTCACGTCACTGTAACACTGTACTACATCTGTTAGTCAGCTCCTTATACACAATACACCGCTGAGCAAACACACCTTTGAAACAAATCACTGCGTTTCCTGCCTATTGAAGCTGCTTTCAAATAACAAAACATGCAAGTAAATGGAAAGCGTGGAATTAAACCCGCCAATGGTTTGCAAGGATCAAAAAGCTATTTAAAGCTTCAGGGGTCCCGAGCCCTGATTGGAGGTCTATGTTTGGCACCAGCAGGCTTAATGCATTCTCTATGAATTATTAATAGCACAACAAAAGCACAACATTCCTTCGAAGTAAAATCTTCTGTTCTTGCCAATCGCATAAAGAGGTAAAATATCCTGTTGACACACTTTTCAATTCAATTTTATTTGCCATATGTAACCAGTACAAGTCCAAGTACAATGGAATGCTTACTCCCCGTAGGGACACGTCAGCTATTTTTACAGCGCCGTGTTCAGAAAGTCAAACTTTAGGGTCTTTATACAGTTTTCTATTCATTGTTGTGCGATTGATTTTACTGTACTGGTATTTGTAAATGTCCAAATCATGCATTTATCGTGGAGCGCTGGATTCTAGATACAACATGTAACATTACTAGCTTGTAATACAGTTTGTTTTCAACCATTCAAGCATTGTGTGTCATTTCTTTCCCAAACCATAATTCACATATAAGGAGGGATTCAACATATTTAACAATCTGCATAATGCAGAGCACCACCGTCAGTGATTGAAAAGCAAAGCGTTGTAATAAACACAGGAGTTGTGTAGCAAAGAATAAAGAACAGAACAACGTACCAAATATTCAACCGTGGATACCGGGAGTTATACAAGGCACTAATCTAATCCAGGAGGCCATACATTGTGAGATGCTGAATGGATTATAAAAGAGCAAACACATTAGGGACTAGTGGCTTATGCAAAATAAACTACCAAATGATACAGATTGCATAACTCCCAGGCACCGCATGGATGAGTGAGTTATGACAGGTGTACCACATTATTTTTTATAGATCACTATTCCCTAATGTGTACTTATTTGTACAACATTTCACCCATTCTTTCTTTATTTAAATACATTTTTAAATTTTGTTTCTGCTGATTGTGGACAGGTTGTACCCGCACGGTTTTACTGAGAAGCTTTGGAGTGACTCACATTGTGTGAGACAGCCCAAAAACGGTCGCACAAAAAAGTGAGATATAAGTCAGCTGTCAAAACATGAAACATTTTTAAATAGATCGCAAGTCTAGAGCGTTTGGTTTGTGAATAAATCCATTGGTTTACAGTGGAACCTTAATTATCCACACTCCAATTATTCAACTTCCTGATTATCCACTAAAATTCCTACCATTTTGGTAGGAAGAATGAGGAAAGGCAATATAAACGAAATGGTCTAATTTTAAAGGTGGGTGCAGGAACAGAGAGAGCTTAGAGGTGTACGTACACAAATCTCTGAAGGTGGCAGGACAATTTCAGAAGGTTGTTAAAAAAGCATACGGGATCCTTGGCTTTATAAACAGAGGCATGGCTGGATTTTCCAAGCCCCGTGGAGGCGGGTTTGGAGGGAAAATTGCAGAATCGGGGGGCAGGAACCCATCCCGCCCCCAACCCGCCTCCGTGCCAATGTCCCAGGAGGCGGGTATCCGACCTGTGCTGGGAGCCGCCTCCCCGAGGCGGGAAGGGGATTAGTGCCAATTAACTGCCCGTTAACAGGTAGTTAACAGGCAGTTTTTTGCCTAATCCCTATTTTTAGCCCTGAAGTGTGGGCTTCCCAACGGCTCCGAACCACATCAAGTTAGCAAGGCAGAATGTCGGTCTGTAGGGGTTGGAGGGGTCGAGATATCCGTTGTGCAGGTGAGTGATGGGTGCATGTGTGCAGAGGTAAGTGTGTGAGGTAAGTGTTAAGTGTTTTAATAAGTTTTACTTACCTTTACTTTCTCCTTCAGGCTTCCTCCCTTCAGTTCTCTGGAGTCCCTCAGTTCATCGGCACAGAAAGCAGAATGGCCGCTGAAATGTCAAAATCTGCAGCATTCTGCTTTCTGGTCTGGAGAGATCTCTAACTGAGTCTGAGTAGAAGGACTCAAGTTAGAAGACAGATTGTCCGTGTTTGACAGCTTCACAGAGCTGTCCAACGCTGATTTTTCATCTGTCAAAAGCTCTTGACAGATGAAATGTCAATCACTGACGTCACCAGTAACCAGGTGTCCCTTAATTGGCCTGCTGAGCCCGCTGGGCGGGCTTAACAAGGTCAATCAAGGGAAAATAGCATGGGTTGGCCACAAGTTGATGGAGGCGGGACTACAACCCAAAAAGTGGGAGTCCCGCCTCCATCATGTCCCCATTGACAAAATCCAGCCCATAGAGTATAAAAGCAACAAAGTTATGTTAATCCTTTATAAATCACTGGTTAGGCCGCAGCTGGAGTATTGTGTCCAATTCTGGGCACCACACTTTAGGACGAAAGTCAAGGCCTTAGAGAGGGTGCAGAGGAGATTTACTAGAATGGTACCAGGGATGAGGGACTTCAGTTAGGTGGAGAAACTAGAGAAGCTGTAGTTGTTCTCTTTCGAGCAGAGAAAGCTAAGGGAAGATTTAATAGAGGTGTTCAAAATCATGAAGGGTTTTGATAGATTAAATAAGGATAAACTGTTTCCAATGGCAGAAATGTCAGTAACCAGAGGTCACGGATTCAACGTAATTGGCAAAAGAACCAGAGGTGAGATGAGGACAGTTTTTTTTACACAGTGAGTTGTTGTGATCTGGAATGTACTGCCTGAAAGGGTGGTGGATGCAGATTTAATAATAACTTTCAAAAGGGAATTGGATAAATACTTAAAGGGGAAAAATTTGCAGGGCTAGAGGGAACGAGTAGGGGAGTGGGACTAATTGGGTAGCTCTACCAAAGAGCCGGCACAGGCATGACTGGCTGATTGGCCACCTTCTGTGCTGTATCATTCTATGATTCTATCTATAATTCTAATGTTCATGGGAAAGACCTTATGTGACAGATCACGCAGCTTGCTAACACCAATTGTCGGACATTAATCAATGTCATAGCTCAAGAAAGATTACATTCAGTTCATTGATTTTCATTGTACTTATCTGTACCGAGGGTATTGCTGTACCTTACATACAAGGCCAAATTTATACTGTACTAGCTGGAGTGCCCGGCGGTGCTGAGGGTTTTTTGAGGGCATATAAATTAGTTTGTCTGTCTGTGTGGGAAGGAGAGTGAGACAGAGAGGGAAAGAGAGAGAGAGAGAGAGAGGGAAGAGGAGAGAGAGAGGGAAGGAGAGAGAGAGAGAGGGAAGGAGAGAGAGACAGAGAGAGAGAGGGAAGGAGAGAGAGAGAGAGGGGGAAGGAGAGAGAGAGAGAGAGAGAGAGGGAAGGAGAGAGAGAGAGGGAAAGGAGAGAGAAGAGAGAGAGGGAAGGAGAGAGAGAGAGAGGGAAGGAGAGAGAGAGAGAGAAAGGGAAGGAGAAAGGGAGGGAAGGAGACAGAGACAGAGAGGGAAGGAGACAGAGACAGAGACAGAGAGGGAAGGAGAGAGAGAGAGAGAGAAAGGGAAGGAGAGAGAGAGAGAGGGAAGGAGGGAAAGAGAGAGAGGGAAGGAGGGAGAGAGAGAGGGGGAAGGAGAGAGAGGGAAGGAGAGAGAGAGGGAAGGAGAGAGAGAGAGAGGGAAGGAGAGAGAGAGACAGAGAGAGAGGGAAGGAGGGGAGAGACAGAGAGAGAGGGAAGGAGAGAGAGAGAGAGAGAGGGAAGGAGGAAGAGAGAGAGAGAGGGAAGGAGAGAGCAAGAGAGAGAGAGGGAAGAGAGAGAGCAAGAGAGAGAGAGGGGGAAGGAGAGAGAGAGAGAGAGAGAGGGAAGGAGAGAGTGAGGGAAGGAGATAGAGAAGAGAGGAAGACACCCTGGGGAAGGGGCTGGACTCAGAGCCTGGCGGGTGAAGAAGGGCGGCCGCCATTTTGTGAGGTCGGCGGGAAGTTTGAATTGCGGCGGCCGAAGGAAGGAAGAAGGCGAGCTCTCCCTCCCTCTCCCAGCCCTTCACACTTTCCCTCCCTCACCCTGTCTCTCTCCCTCCCCCTCTCTCTCCCTGCTGCTCTCTCTCTCCCCCCTCTCTCCTCCCTGCCCCTCTGTCTCTCCCTGCCCCTCTCTCTCTCCCTGCCCCTCTCTCTCCCTGCCACTCTCTCTCTCCCCTCTCTCTCTCCCCCTCTCTTTCCCTGCCCCTCTCTCTCCCTGCCCCTCTCTCTCTCCCTCCCTCACCCTCTCTCTCTCCCTCCCTCACCCTCTCTCTCTCTCCCTCCCCCTCTCTCCCTCCTCTCTCTTTCCCTGCCCCTCTCTCTCCCTGCCCCTCTCTCTCTCCCTCCCTCACCCTCTCTCTCTCCCTCCCTCACCCTCTCCCTCCACCTCTCTCTCTCTCCCTCCCCCCTCTCTCTCCCTCCTCTCTCTCCCTGCCCCTCTTTCTCTCCCTCCCCGCTCTCTCTCTCTCTCCCTCTCCCTCCGACTCACCTCAGTACCAGAACGGAGTCAGTCCAACACTGGGAGGGCGGGTGCCGATCACGCAGAAGCAAGCCCAGGGTTCCTCATGTTTAACCAGGCGGGCCTTTGGACCCGGTTGGCCGGGCGGCAGTTGAAGGCCTTTTGCTCCGGACTCCCGTGTCCGAGAGCCCGGCGGGGTGAAGAAGGGCCGCCGCCATTTTGTGAGGTTGGCAGGAGAGAGAGAGAGAGAGGGGGGGCAGGAGAGAGAGGGGGGGGGAAGGAGAGAGAGAGCTGCCACTCCTCCGGTCGATGTGTTGCGGGCCGACCCCTGATGAGCACCCGATCCGCTGAGCCGGAGCCCTCGCCGCTGCTCCCCTGCTCGCTGTCTCTCGGGCTGCGTGGTTCTCTGTTTTCCCGTGCAGCCGGCCAGAGAGAAGAAAAACAAAAGAGATGAAGAGAGACGCAACTGAGTGAACAATCTAATTTAAAGCAAGCCTCTCCCCCGCTAAAAGGTGTAGAGCCGGAGGGAGATTTTGCGGGTGAAGGAGGGTGGCCGCCAGCGCTTCAGGCCCGGCTGGTCTTTAATGGCCGCCACTCCACCTCAGCTCAGCTCCTGCTCGGCAGTTTGAAGGATTAGGCCCCACCCACAAACGCCATGAAACGTCCCCCCCAATTGGTCAACCATCACGTCACTCAACGCTAATGAGCGGGTAGGATTGGTCAACCGCTAATGAGCGGATTTTTGAACGTTTTTGTATGCTGTCCGAACAATTTTGTCTGACCAAAAAGTAAATACACCTATGACACTCCCCTGATCATAACCTTTCTTTTGATATAACATATGTGTAGGTACGCTCTATAACTTTTGAGTGTATAGCGGACATAAAAAAGCACACAGACAGACAAACAGACAGACAAACCAACCGCTTTATATATATAGATATACTTTTTAAAATTTAATTTTGGTTAACAGTGGTTGTCTGTTCATCCGCCAACTGCCAGTGCACTCATTCGATATCAATTATCATACAAGAATATTACTAATTATTAGTGCTATCACCACTGTTTTATCAAAAAATAATTTGCAGTTAATTATGAGAAAATTCCCTCTCTGGTATGCATTATGTACATTGAAACATATATGCCTATATGATTCAAAAAATATACAGAGCTTACAATTTCAAGTAATGCTAAAAAGTGAAGAACTGTGAATGCTGGAAATCTGGAACAAAATTCAAAATAGCTAGAAAAACACAGCAGGTCCATCAGAATCTGAAATACGATGGCAGGTGCGTCCCTTTTATAGAATCATAGAAATGTACGGCACAGAAGGAGGCCATTCAGCCCATCGTGCCAGTGCTGGCTGAAAAAGAGCCTAATCCCACTTCCAGCTCTTGGTCTGTAGCCTTGGAGGTTACGGCACTTCAGGTGCCTATCCAAGTACATTTTAAATGTGATGAGCATCTCTGCCTTTACCACCCTTTCAAGCAGTGAGTTCTAAACCCCCATCGCCCTCTGGGTGAAAAAGAGTCCTCCTCAACTCCTCTCTAATCCTTCTACCCATTACTTTAAATCTATGCCCCCTGGTTATTGACCTCTCTTCTAGGGGAAATAGGTCCTTCCTATCCACTCTATCTCGGCCCCTCATAATTTTGTACACCTCAATTAAGCCTCTCCTCAGCCTCCTCTGCTCCAAAGAAAACAACCCCAGCCTATCCAATTTTTCCTCAACTTTATACAACCGACTAAAACAAAAGGGGATAGAAAAAGGGGTCAAGGACACCTGACAAGAGTCACAGGGTAAATGTTACAAATTTGGGCACTCGGTGTATTATGCTCTGATCATTTACTTTAAAGGATGGGAAATCGTGGAGGGAAGCCTACGTCCAAATTCCCAGCACCTGCTCTTGGCTGGCAAAGCTCTGCACTGGGCGTGTGAATATGTAAATTATACCATCACGAGTCAATTATAACCAATGTTACAAATAAGCAAGTAGTGGGTTTAATAGCCTGTGCGATTTGGAGCAACCTTCTTGTCCAAGGGACTAAAATTGGAAAATGTGCTGAATATGCATCAGATGATGATGGGATTGCACTTGGCTACATGCCTTTCATGGCAAGCAACTTGTGGATAACGCTTGTCTAAGCTGACACATGGAGAAGGACCACTTAGCTGAGCTATCAGAAGGTGGCTGCTGCCTGTGTAACTGTGCCCTAGTAATAGTCAGTGCCTTCATGAGATGAGAAGAGAGAAATGGAGAAGAGAGTCTGTGTGGAGTTTGCACATTCTCCCCGTGTTTGCGTGGGTTTCCTCCGGGTGCTCCGGTTTCCTCCCACAGTCCAAAGATGTGCGGGTTAGGATGATTGGCTATGATAAATTGACCCTTAGTGTTAGGGGGATTAAATACGTGGGGTTACGGGGATAGGGTGGGATATGTGTTGGTGTAGGGGTTACGGGGATTGGGTGGGATATGTGTCGGTGCAGGCTCGATGGGCCGAAATGGCCTCTATCTGCACTGTGGGGTTTCTGTGATTCTGTGATTCTGTGAAATGGTAAAAATTGACGTCTCGATTCCTGCTTCTTTGGGCTACCAGGTAACAATGTACAAGCAGCAACTGAATCTGTTATTACCACTTATTTACAAAACTGATAAACGCAGTCAGGTTAAAAAGAGATGTTGGCACAACCTGCCTGTTAGCTTTCCTAATACCTACCATTGCTAAATCTAACCCATCATGTGCTATGAAACTTGAGCTGTTAATGGTGAGAACAGAGGCAGAAATAGATACACTTCAAAGCCTTCAAGTAGCTCCGTGATATAAACAAGGCATAACTAAATCCCTTTGAACTGAAACAATTGGTGCAATATTTTCAGCAGCAAACTCTATTTTTAAGCATGTTTATAAACGTTAATAATAGGTTGCTGCAGTACTTTAGTAAATGCATAATGAGCCACCAAATTAAAGGCTTTAGTGATTTTAATTATGGCAGGTAATTACTTCCCTTAAGGAAATTAATTTGTTTGTGTGTTTATTATTTAGGGATAATAAATATTAAAGTTAAACTTCTTTTATTTTTCAGTACCAGATGTACGCAATAGAACGAAAAGAACTTGCATTTATCTCATGCCTTTTCATGACCTTAAGATGTCCCAAAGTACTCTTTGAGGATAGAGTTTCAATGGGGACGGGGGCTAGAAAGAAAGACTTGCATTTATATAGCACCTTTCACAACCACTGGAAGTCTCAAAGCACTTTACAGCCAATGAAGTACTATTCAAAGTGCAGTCACTGTTGTAATGTGGGAAATGTGGGAGCCAATTTGCACACAGCAAGCTCCCACAAACAGCAATGTGATAATGACCAGATAATCAGTTTTAGTGATTGACATGAATCTTGTCATTCATGTGGAAATGACTTATGAAGTGTTAAAAAAACAAGCCTGAAGGCTTTGTGTCTTAATGCAAGGAGCATTCGTAATAAGGGATGAATTAGCAGCACAAATAGAGGTAAATGAATATGATATGATTGGAATTACGGAAACATGGCTCCAGGGGGACCAAGGCTGGGAACTCAACATCCAGGGGTATTCAATATTCAGGAAAGATAGGCAAAAAGGAAAAGGAGGTGGGGTAGCATTGCTGGTTAAAGAGGGGATTAATACAATTGTAAGAAAAGATATTAGCTCTGATGATGTGGAATCTGTATGGGTAGAACTGAGAAATACCAAAGGGCAGAAAACATTAGTGGGAGTGGTGTATAGACCCCCAAACAGTAATGCAGAGGTTGGGGATGGCATTAAAAGGGAAATTAGAGAAGCGTGCAATAAGGGCACAGCAGTCATCATGGGTGACTTTAATCTACATATAGATTGGGCTAACCAAATTAGTAACAATACTGTGGAGGAGGAATTCCTAGAGTGTATACGTCATGGTTTCTTGGACCAATATGTTGAGGAACCAACTAGGGATCAGGCCTTCTTAGGCTGGGTATTATGCAATGAGAAAGGATTAATTAGCAATCTTGTTGTGCGAGGCCTCTTGGGTCAGAGCGATCATAATATGATAGAATTCTTCATTAAGATGGAGAGTGAAGTTGTTGACTCAGAGACTAAGGTCCTGAATTTAAATAAAGGGAACTATGATGGTATGAGACGCGAGTTGGGTAGGATTGATTGGGTAATGTCACTCAAAGGGTTGATGGTGGATAGGCAATGGCAAACATTCAAAGATCGCATGGATGAACTACAGAATTTGTTTATCCCAGTTTGGCATAAAAATAAATCAAAAAAGGTGACTCAACTGTGGCTAACAAGGGAAATTAGGGATAACATAAGATCCAAAGAGAGGACATATAAATTGGCCCAAAAAAGCAGCAAACCTGAGGATTGGGAGCAGTTTAGGATTCAGCAAAGGAGGACAAAGGGATTAATTAAGAGGGGGAAAATAGATTATGAGAGTAAGCTTGCAGGGAACATAAAAACTGACTGTAAAAGCTTTTATAGATATGTGAAGAGAAAAAGATTGGTGAAGTCAAGCGTAGGTCCCTTACAGTCAGAATCAGGGGAATTTATAATGGGGAACTGATGGGCCTTCAATAACCACAAAACTAGAAGTTATAGACTTAAACAAGTTGACTTTTAATCACTAAGATCAGAGCTAACATCTCAACACGCTGACTGGTTCACAGGAATGAGTCATACAGATCCTGTGATCTTTATGTAAGAGAAGTCAGGGGCAGAGCCAAGAGCCAAGACCTGGAACCTCCCAGGTTAGTCGGGAAAGAGGAAGTGAAACTATACACAGTGGGGGAGGGTAATATACATGAGTGCAAAACGAATACAGGATCAAGACAAACAGATTTCATTACATTCACCCCTTCTATAGATTTAGTCCATCGCGGTGATGTTTCTTAAAAGTTGGTATAAGTGAGTCTGTCAGGAGGTTTTGCAGTTCTCAGTGATTGGCGCAAAGCCGGTTGGGGTGCCTCTAGGGGAGTGGATTCTGGTTCCTCCGCTGTCCGGGCCTCCGCAGTGTCTTCCAGGTTATCTGCAGTGTCCTCCAGGTTAAAGTTGGGTATTGATACCTCTGGGCGTCCTGTCTCTTTGTAGTGTAGGGCTTCATCGGGTAGTCTCCCATCGTTCTCTCCGCTCCCCGAGGGAGTGAGGTCTTTTATGGAAACAGTGTCCTCTCGCCCGTCAGAGTATTCGATATAGGCATACTGAGGGTTTGCATGGAGGAGCTGTACCTTTTCCACAAGGGGGTCCGTTTTATGGCCTCTCACGTGCTTCCACAATAGTACTGTCCCCGGAGACATCAGCCACGTGGGTAGAGATATGCCCGAGGTGGATTTCCGGGGGAAAACAAACATCTTTTCGTGAGGGGTAGCGTTAGTGGCAGTACATAACAGAGACCTTATGGAGTGGAGCATGTCTGGGAGGACTTCCTGCCAGCGGGAGGTCGGAAGACCTTTTGACTTTAAGGCTAACGTGACAGCCTTCCAAACAGTAGCATTCTCCCTTTCCACTTGCCCATTACCCCGGGGGTTGTAGCTAGTGGTTCTGCTAGTGGCTATCCCCTTCAAGAGCAAGAACTGGCGCAGCTCGTCACTCATGAATGACGTCCCCCTATCGCTGTGTATGTAGTTCGGCATGCCAAACATGCAGAATAGATTACAGAGACACTTGATGACTGTGGCACTGGTCATGTCTGGGCAGGGAATGGCGAAGGGGAAGCGGGAATATTCATCAATGATATTGAGGAAGTATACGTTACGGTCGGCAGAGGGAAGGGGTCCCTTGAAGTCCAGACTTAGGCGCTCGAATGGCCGTGTGGCTTTGATAAGGTGTGCACGGTCAGGCCTGTAGAAACGAGGCTTGCATTCCGCACAAATGCGGCAGGCTCTGGTCATTGCCCTGACCTCCTCGATGGAGTGGGGCAGATTGCGGGACTTTATAAAATGGTATAGTCGGGTGACCCCTGGGTGACAGAGGTCGTTGTGGAGACCCTGTAATTTGTCCGTATGAATGCTGGCACACATTCCCCGCGATAGGGCGTCTGGGGGTTCATTGAGGGCTCCCGGCCTGTACATAATATCATAGTCGAACGTGGATAGTTCGATCCTCCACCTGAGTATTTTGTCATTCTTGATTTTCCCCCTTTGTTTGTTATTAAACATGAAAGCCACCGACCGCTGGTCGGTGAGCAGGGTGAAATGTTTGCCGGCTAGGTAGTGTCTCCAGTGCCGCACTGCCTCCACTATAGCCTGTGCCTCCTTCGCGACAGAAGAGTGCCTGATTTCAGGTCCCTGAAGGGTTCGGGAGAAGAAGGCCACAGGTCTCCCAGCCTGATTGAGGGTCGCAGCTAAGGCAAAGTCTGACGCATCGCTTTCGACTTGAAAGGGAATGCATTCGTCCACTGCACACACTGCAGCCCTTTCAATGCCCTGTTTAATACTGGTGAAAGCCTCCCGAGCTTCAGCTGATAGTGGGAAGGACGTCGATTTAATGAGGGGTCGGGCCTTATCAGAGTAGTTGGGCACCCATTGGGCATAATACGAAAAAAATCCCAGGCACCTTTTTAAAGCTTTGGGATTGTGTGGCAGGGGCAGTTCCTTTAGGGGGCGTAATCGGTCAGGGTCCGGTCCAATTACCCCATCTTCCACCACACAGCCGAGGATACAGAGACGGGTTGTGTTGAACACACATTAGTCTTCGTTGTAGGTTAGATTCAGCTTTAGGGCAGTTTTAAAAAATCTCGCAAGATTTAGATCGTGGTCTTGCTGGTTTTGCCCGCAGATAGTGACATTGTCCAGATAGGGGTAGGTAGCTTGTAGTTTATTCTCGTCAACCATGCGGTCCATCTCACGTTGGAAGACCGAGACCCCATTTGTTACTCCGAAGGGCACTCTGAGAAAATGGTAGAGGCGCCCGTTCGCCTCGAAGGCGGTGTATGGGCGGTCCTCCATTCTAATGGGGAGCTGGTGATACGCAGATTTGAGGTCGATAGTCGAGAAGACTCGGTATTGCGCAATCTGGTTGACCATTTCTGATATGCGGGGTAAAGGGTAGGCGTCCAGCTGGGTATAAATATTAACAGTCTGGCTGCAGTCAATTACCATCCGTTTCTTTTCGCTATTTTTAACTATGACTACTTGGGCACGCCACGGGCTGGTACTGCATTCAATAATGCCTTCCCGCAGGAGTCTGTCCACTTCCGCCTTGATAAAGTGTCTGTCTTCCAGACTGTACCGTCTATTTTTGGTCGCTATGGGCCTACAGTTCGGAGCGAGATTAGCGAATAAAGAGGGCGGGCTGATTTTTAAGGTTGATAGGCCACAGACTGTGAGTGGCGGCTGGGACCTGCCATATGCTAGCGTGACACTTTCGTGGTGGCACTGGAAGTCCAGGCCCAAGATTACATTAGCACAGAGTTCTGGCATCACGAGGAGTTTAAAATCCTTGTAGTCCGTGCCTTTTACAGTCAGTGTTACCACACAGTAGCCCAAAATGTCCGAAGTGTGGGGCTTAGCAGCCATAGCAATTCTGCTCCGTGTAGGGGTTACCGTTAATGAGTGCCACCATACCAGGCTAGGGTGGATAAAACTCTCGGTACTCCCACAGTCAATTAAACATTTCGTTAAATTCCCGTTTACCTGTATGTCCATCATGGATTTTGTCAACGGGTGTGGCATGGATTGATCCACCGTGATCAAAGCCACTGTTGGGCCCTGGGCGGCCGTTGAGTCGGGAAAAGATGACGGATCCCAAGATGGCGGCCCGCACGGCACGCACGAGGCGGTGACGGAGTTGGAAATCGGATTCCCCCTGCAGACTTTGCTAAAATGCCCCTTTTCTTATATTTGAAGCATGTAGCGTCCTTCGCTGAGCATCGTTGTCTGGGGTGCTTGGCCTGGCCGCAGAAGTAGCATTTCGGGCCTCGAGACATTGCTGCTGTAGTAGGACTCCTGGGTGAACTTCTGTGTGGGGACTCCGGCGGCGTAGAGCTGGTCTGAGACCTGGATGGGGAAGATGGCTGATTCCAAGATGGCGGCCCCCTCGGCGCGCACGAGGTGGTGAGGGCCGCATGGCCAGAAGAATAAGAGTCAGAATTTTTCTGGGCCACGTCCAGCGATCGCGCAGTGGCCACTGCCTTTTTTAAGTCCAGGACCTCCTTCTCCAGCAGTCTCTGCCGGATATAATTCGATTTGAGGCCCGTGATGAAGGAATCGCGGACCAATTCATCAGAGTACGCATTGGCCGTCACGGCCTTGCAGTTACAGTCCCGGACCAGGCCCTTTAGGCCCTGTAAGAAATCGTCCATTGATTCCTCTGGTCGCTGCCTGCGTGTAGCCAGCAGATGCCTGGCGTACACTTCGTTTACCGGCCTCTGGTATTGGGCCTTCAGGATAGTGATGGCCTCCGTGTAAGAGGTGGCGTCCCGGATGAACGAATAAATCCGATGACTTATGTGAGTAGTCAGTAGACTCAGTTTATCTACCTCGCTAGCGGATGAGGCCCCCGCGAAGAGTTCGAAGCATTTGAGCCAGTGTCCAAATTGATTTGATGCTTCAGCAGAATGTGGATCCAAGTCCAGATGCTCTGGTTTTAGGAGTCGATCCATCCTAGTATTCTTTAGTGATTAAAATTGACGGGCCTTCAATAACCACAAAACTAGAAGTTATAGACTTAAACAAGTTGGCTTTTAATCACTAAGATCAGAGCTAACATCTCAACACGCCGACTGGTTCACAGGAATGAGTCATACAGATCCTGGTATCTTTATGTAAGAGAAGTCAGGGGCGGAGCCAAGAGCCAAGACCTGGAACCTCCCAGGTTAGCCGGGAAAGAGAAAGTGAAACTATACACAGAGGGGAGGGTAATATACATGAGTGCAAAACGAATACAGGATCAAGACAAACAGATTTCATTACAGGAACAAAGAAATGGCAGACCAATTAAATACATATTTTGGTTCTGTCTTCACAAAGGAGGACACAAATAATCTCCCAGAGATGTCAGGGAACATAGGGACTAATGAGAGGGAGGAACTGAAAGAAATCAGTATTTGTAGGGAAATGGTGTTGGGGAAGTTGACGGGATTGAAGGCCGATAAATCCCCAGGGCCTGATAATCTACATACTAGGGTACTTAAATAAGTGGCCCTGGAGATAGTAGATGCATTGCTAGTCATCTTCCAGAACTCGATAGACTCTGGAACAGTTCCCATGGATTGGAGGGTAGCTAATGTTACCCCACTATTCAAAAAAGGTGGTAGAGAAAAAGCGGGGAATTATAGACCGGTAAGCCTGACATCGGTAGTGGGGAAAATGCTAGAGTCCATTATAAAAGATGTAATAGCAGTGCACTTGGAAAGCAGTGACAGGATCGGACAAAGTCAACATGGATTTACAAAAGGTAAATCGTGCTTCACTAATCTACTGGAATTTTTTGAGTATGTAACTGGTAAAATAGATAAGGGAGAACCAGTGGATGTGGTGTATTTGGACTTTCAGAAGGCTTTCGATAAGGTCCCGCATAAGGGATTAGCTTGCAAAATTAAGGCACATGGGATTGGGGGCAAGGTATTGACTTGGATAGAGAACTGGTTGGCAGATGGAAAGCAAAGAGTTGGAATAAACGGGTCATTTTCCGAGTGGCAGGCAGTGACTAGTGAGGTACCGCAAGGATCGGTCCTAGGACCCCAGCTGTTCACAATATATATTAATGATCCGGACGACGGAATTGAATGTAGTATCTCCAAATTTGCAGACGACACAAAGCTGGGTGGGAGGGTATGCTGTGAGGAGGATGTCGTGAAACTCCAGTACGATTTGGACAGGTTGGGTGATTGGGCAGAAACATGGCAAATGAACTATAATGTGGATAAATGTGAGGTTATCCACTTTGGTGGCAAAAAGAGGAAGGCAGATTATTATTTGAATGGCAATAGATTGGGAGAAGGGGAAGTGCAAAGAGACCTGGGTGCTCTTGTGCACCAGTCGCTGAAGGTAAGCATGCAGGTGCAGCAGACGGTTAAGAAGGCAAATGGTATGTTGGCCTTCGTAGCAAGAGGGTTCGAGAACAGGAACAAGGATGTCTTGCTGCAGTTGTACAGGGCCTTGGTGAGACCGCACCTTGAGTATTGTGTGCAGTTTTGCTCACCTTATCTGAGGAAGGATGTTCTTGCCATGGAAGGAGTGCAGCGAAGATTCACTAGGCTGATACCTGGGATGGCAGGAATGACGTATGAGGAGAGATTGTGTCGATTGGGCTTGTACTCACTGGAGTTTAGAAGATTGAGAGGGGATCTCATCGAAACCTATAAAATTCTGTCAGGCCTGGACAGACTAGATGCAGGAAGGATGTTCCCGATGGCCGGGGAGTCCAGAACCAGGGGTCATAGTCTAAGGATAAAGGGTAAAACCATTTAGGACTGAGATGAGGAGGAATTTCTTCACCCAGAGAGTGGTGAACCTGTGGTATTCTCTGCCACAGAGGGCGGTGGAGGCCAGTTCATTAAATATATTCAAGAAGGAGTTAGATATATTTCTTAAGGCTAAAGGGATCAATGGATATGGGGAGAAGGCAGGGACAGGGTACTGAATTTGGATGATCAGCCATGATCTCATTGAATGGCAGAGCAGGCTCGAGGGGCTGAATGGTCTACTCCTGCTCCTAGCTTCTATGTTTCTATGTTTCTATGAAATGATACTGGGTGGCCTGCTGGTGGCGCTGTCCAGGGAGAGTATAAATACTCGGGCATGGGCCCAGCTTGCTCAGGACATTCTTTAACAGGAACTAGTGAAGGACACAACTAGATCTCCATGTTGAAAAACAGTTGATTAAAGCCTTGTTTAATACTCAGACCAAGTTCCTAGTAGTTTTCTTACATCAGTGATGTTGATTGAGAGATAAATATTGGCCAAGACACCGGGAATAACTCCCCTGCGAAATAATGCTGTGGGATCTTTAACGTCCACCTAGAAGAGCAGACAGGGCCTCGATTTAACGTCTCATCTGAATGACGGCACCTCAACAGTGCAGCACTCCCTCAGCACTGTACTGGAGTGTCAGCCTAGCTTTATGTGCTCAAGTTCCTGGAGTCTGACTTGAACCCATAACTTTTGACTCAGAGGGAAGTGTGTTATCCACTAAGTCACAGCTGACACTAGAGATGTAACTAAAATGATTTTGAGAGGCAGGCGATTTAAATCTTAATGCATCTCTTAAAGTGACACGAGAGTCAAATTAGTAATTGGTCCGGTACAGATTTTGTGTCATAAGTGTTAAATTTAGGGTGAAAATTAGGGAAAAGATTTTCCAGGTGAAAGTCATCCAGGATTCCCGCTTCTGAACGCTATACAGTGACTTCTATTGGAAAATGTGCTGAATATGCATCAGATGATGACAGGTTTGTACTTGGCTGCATGCCTTTCATGGAAGGTAGCTTGTGGATAACACTTGTCTAAGCTCACATATGAAGAAGGACCATTTAGCTGAGCTATCAGTGGGTGGCTGCTGCCTGTTTAACTGTGCCCTAGTGACAGTCAGTGCCTTCACGAGATGAGAAGACAGAAGGGGTTAAAATTCGTACAATGGGAATGAGGGATGTCTAAACTCTTTTCATGTAAGACTCTTACAGTCAGCAGACTGATGAAGCTTTCATTTCATCAATGTGGTCTAGAATTAAACTGAGGTCCCGGAGACAAACAAAAATAGTATTTTGTTTTATTGAGAAGCCCAAGTGAAGGGTTAAGGCCCAGAGCAGGACACCACCAAGATTGAAAAAGGTAAGGGAAAAATACAAGGTAAAGCAATAATTATTGGTTAGGTAATGCAGGTAACTGGAGCTTCGGAGGAACAACACAGAATGTTTCAGAGGTGCAATGAACATAACAGTATTGATTAAAAAAAGAGGATTCATAGAAAGGTTGTGACAGAGAATGAGAGACTGACGGCTTAAGGTGAGAAGACTGCCTATCACACAACAAGCATTTTATTGTATCTTGTCCTAATGACATCCGCTTTATCAAGAATTTTAAGGTGGAGAGTTTTCCCCCTGATTCCCATTGACTTCAATTTTACTAGAGCTCCTTGATGACACACTCGGTCAAATGCTGCCTTGATGTCAAGGGCAGTCACTCTCACCTCACCTCTGGAATTCAGCTCCTTTGTCCATGTTTGGACCAATGATGTAATGAGGTCTGGAGCCGAGTGGTTCTGGCAGAACCCAAACTGGGCATCTTTGAGCAGGTTATTGGTGAGTAACTGCCACTTAATAGCACTGTCGACGACACCTTCCATCACTGCTGGTGATTGAGAGTAGACTGATGGGACAGTAATTGGCTGGATTGGATTTTTCCTGCTTTTTGTGGACAGGACATACCTGGGCAGTTTTCCATATTGTCGGGTAGAAGCCAATGTTATAGCTGTACTGGAACAGCTTGGTGAGAGGGTGGCTAGTTCTGGAGCACAAGTCTTCAGCACGACAGCTGGAGTCATACCTAGCACAAAGGAAGTTGGTTGTGGTTGTTGGAGGTCAATCATCTCAGCCCCAATACATCGTGGCAGGAATTCCTCAAGGCAGTGTCCTAGGCCCAAGCATCCTCAGCTGCTTCATAGAAACATAGAAACATAGAAGAGAGGAGCAGGAGTAGGCCATTCGGCCCCTCGAGCCCGCTCCGCCATTTAATGAGATCATGGCTGATCATCCAAATTCAGTACCCTGTCCCTGCTTTCTCCCCATATCCCTTGATCCCTTTAGCCTCAAGAAATAAATCCAACTACTTCTTGAATATATTTAAAGAATTGGCCTCAACCGCCCTGTGTGGCAGAGAATTCCACAGGTTCACCACTCTCTGGGTGAAGAAATTCCTCCTCATCTCAGTCCTAAATGGCTTATCCCTTATCCTTAGACTGTGACCCCTGGTTCTGGACTCCCCTGCCATCGGGAACATCCTTCCTGTATCTAGTCTGTCTAGTCCTGTTAGAATGTTATAAGTTTCAATGAGATCCCCTCTCATTCTTCTAAACTCTAGCGAATATAAGCCTAATCGACCCAATCTCTCCTCATACGTCATTCCTGCCATCCCAGGTATCAGTCTGGTGAATCTTTGCTCCACTCTCTCCATGGCAAGAACATCCTTCCTCAGATAAGGCGACCAAAACTGCACACAATACTCAAGGTGTGTTCTCACCAAGGCCCTGTTCAACTGCAGCAAGACATCCTTGCTCCTGTACTTGAATCCTCTCGCTATGAAGGCCAACATACCATTTGACTTCTTAACCGCCTGCTGCACCTGCATGCTTACCTTCAGCGACTGGTGCACAAGGACGCCCAGGTCTTGTTGCACTTCCACTTTTCCCAATCTATTGCTGTTCAGTTAATAATCTGTCTTCCTGTTTTTGCCACCGAAGCAGATATCCTCGCATTTATCCACATTATACTGCATTTGCCATGCTTCTGCCCAATCACCCAACCTGTCCAAATCATACTGGAGTTTCTCTGCATCCTCCTCACAGCACACATGCCCACCCAGCTTTGTGTCATCTGCAAACTTGGAGATATTACATCTGGTTCCCTTGTCTAGATCATTTATATATATTGTGAATAGCTGGGGTCCTAGCACCGATCCCTGCAGTACCCCACTAGTCACTGCCTGCCACTCGGAAAAAGACCCGTTTATTCCAACTCTTTGCTTCCTGTCTGCCAACCATTTCTCCATCCAAGACAGTACGTTACCCCCAATCCCATGTGACATAAGAAAACTACTAGGCACTTAGTCTACGCGTTAAACAAAGCTTTAATCAGCTGCTTTTCAACATGGAGATCTAGTTGTGTCCTTCACTAGTTCCTGTTAAAGAATGTCCTGAGCAAGCTGGGCCCATGCCCGAGTATTTATACTCACCCTGGACAGCACCACCAACAGGCCGCCCAGTATTATTTCATAAGTCATTTCCACACGAATGACAAGATTCATGTCACTATGTGCTTTAACTTTACACGCTAATCTCTTATGCGGGACCTTATTGAAAGCCTTCTGAAAGTCCAAATACACCACAGCCACTGGTTCTCCCTTATCTATTCTACCAGTTACACCCTCAAAAAATTCCAGTAGATTAGTCAAGCACGATTTACCTTTTGTAAATCCATGTTGACTTTGTCTGATCCTGTCACTGTTTTCCAAGTGTTCTGCTATTACATCTTTTATAATGGACTCTAGCATTTTCCCCACTGCCGATGTCAGGCTTACCAGTCTATAATTCCCCATTTTCTCTCTACCATCCTTTTTAAATAATGGGGTTACATTAGCTATCCTCAAATCCATGGGAACTGTTCCAGAGTCTATAGAAGATGACCAGCAATGCATCTACTATTTCTAGGGCCAGTTCCTTAAGTACCCTAGGATGTGGATTATCAGGCCCTGGGGATTTATCGGCCTTCAATCCCATCAATTTCCCTAACACCATTTCCCTACAAATACTGCTTTCATTCAATTCCTCCCTCTCATTAGATCCTATGTTCCCCGACATCTCTGGGAGGTTATTTGTGTCCTCCTTTGTGAAGACAGAACCAAAGTATGTATTTAATTGGTCTGCCATTTCTTTGTTCCCCATTATAAATTCCCCTTATTCTGACTGCAAGTGACCTATGCTTGACTTCACCAATCTTTTTCTCTTCACATATCTATAGAAGCTTTTACAGTCAGTTTCATCAATGACCTTCCCTCCATCAAAGGTCAGAAATGGGATGTTTGCTGATGATTGCATAGTGTTCAATTCCATTCGCAATTCCTCAGATAATGAAGCAGTCCGTGCCCGAATGTAGCAAGACCTGGATGACATTCAGGCTTGGGCTGATAAGTGGCAAGTAGCATTTGTGCCACACAAGTGCCAGGCAATGACTATCACGAACAAGTGAGAGTCTAATCACCGCCACTTGACATTCAACGGAATTACCATCGCCAAGTCTTCCACCATCAACATCCTGGGGGTCACCATTGACCAGAAACTTAACTGGACCAGCCACATAAATACTGTGGCTACAAGAGCAGGTCAGAGGTTGGGTATTCTGCGGCGAGTGTCTCATGTCCTCACTCCCAAAAGCCTTTCCACCATCTACAAGGCACAAGTCAGGAGTGTGATGGAATACTCTCCACTTGCCTGGATGAGTCCAGCTCCAACAACACTCAAGAAGCTCAGCAGCATCCAGGACAAAGCAGCCCACTTGATTGGCACCCCATCTACCACCTTAAGTATTCACTCCCTGCACCACCAGCGCACTGTGGCTGCAGTGTGTACCATCTACAAGATGCACTGCAGCAACTCGCCAAGGCTTCTTCGGCAGCACCTCCCAAACCTGCGACCTCTATCACCTAGAATGACAAGGGCAGCAGGCGCATGGGAACACCTGCAGATTCCCCTCCAAGTTCCACACCATCCTGACTTGGAAACATATTGCCATTCCTTCATCGTTGCTGGGACAAAATCCTGGAACTCCCTAACAGCACTGTGAGAGTACCTTCACCACAGGGACTGCAGCGGTTCAAGAAGGCGGCTCACCACCACCTTCTCAAGGGCAATTAGGGATGGGCAATAAATTTTGGCATTGCCAGTGACGTTTACATCCTAGGAACGAAATTTAAAAATATAAGGTATAACTGATTTGCAGTTTGTCTTGAAAAAGATGAGCTTTGAGAATTTGAATTCAGTTCAAACAAAAGAAATTTGGAAATGAAAAAGCTGGGATCATTAAAGTGACCATGAAGTCAGATTGTTGTTAAAACTCAACTGGTTCACTAATGTCCTTTAGGGAAGGAAACTGCTGTCCTTACCCAGTCTGGCCTATACATGACTCCAGTTCCACATCAATGTGGTTGAATCTTAAATGTCCTCTGAAATGGCCCAGCTTCTTACTTCTTACTCCTTCTTAGGCAGTCCCTCGGAACCGAGGATGACTTGCTTCCACATTAAAAATGAGTTCTCAGGTGACTGATGAGTCCAATGCGGGACCTACAGTCTCTGTCACAGGTGGGGCAGATGGTGGTTGAAGGGGCGGGTGGGTGGGGTGCTTGGGTTGACGTGCGCTCCTTGCGCTGCCTGCGCTTGGCTTCCGCTTGCTCCCGGCGAAGAGTCTCGAGGTGCTCGGCGCCTTCCCGGATGCTTCTCCTCCACTTTGTGTGGTCTTGGGCCAGGGATTCCCAGGTGTCGGTGGGGATGTTACACTTTTTCAAGGAGGCTTTGAGGGTGTCCTTGAAGCGTTTCCTCTGCCCACCTGGGGCTCTCTTGCCGTGCCGGAGCTCCGAGTAGAGCGCTTGTTTTGGGAGTCTCGTATCGGGCATGTGGACAATGTGACCCGTCCATCGAAGCTGATTGAGCGTGGTCAGAGCTTCGATGCTGGGGATGTTGGCCTGAGCAAGAACACTGACGTTGGTGCGCCTATCCTGCCAATGGATTTGCAGGATCTTGCGGAGGCAGCGTTGGTGGTACCTCTCCAGTGCTTTGAGGTGCCTGCTGTACATGGTCCATGTCTCTGAGGCATACAGCAGGGCAGGTATCACTGCTGCCCTGTAGACCATGAGCTTAGTGCCGGGTTTGAGGTTCTGGTCTTCAAACACTCTCTTCCTCAGGCGACCGAAGGCTGCACTGGCACACTGAAGGCGGTGTTGGACTTCGTCATCGACGTCTGCCCTTGTTGACAGTAGGCTCCTGAGGTATGGAAAGTGGCCCACGTTGTCCAAGGCCTTGTCGTGGATTTTGATAATCAGGGGGCAGCACTGTGTGGCGGGGGCAGGTTGGTAGAGGACCTTTGTCTTACGGATGTTTAGTGTAAGGCCCATGCTCTCATATGCTTCGGTGAAGGTGTTTACGATGGTTTGGAGTTCGACCTCCGAGTGAGCGCAGACGCAAGCATCGTCTGTGTAGTAACCTGGGAGGTTATGAGTAACCTGATCCACCAGGTGGTGCTGTGGCAATTGGTCTCCTGAGTTAAGTCTGATCTGTACTGGTTGTACTCTTTGTTTTTGCTGCCTCATGGCAGAAGCTTTTATGTGCAAGTGTTGATTAAACCATGTTACGGAGTTAACCTGTGTCCGTCTCCATCTATGGCCACCTCAAGATACCACATATGGCGACGAGAATAAAGGACGGAAAAGTTTTGGTGGATCAGTCATAGTTAGGGAGTATATGGAAGAGGTGCTCGGGTTGGTTAGCAAACTAGTCGGAAAAGCACGAGGCTAGGCCGCGGGAGTCGAAACAGAGTTTGATTTTTTGGCTGAAGTGACCGGACTCCAAGGATGGCAGGAACGGTAGGCTCCGTGGCACCTTTTGACAGCAAGTCGCAGTCTTGGGAGGAGTATTGTGAAATACTGAGCCATTTCTTTATGGCAAATGAGGTGGACAGTGCTGAAAAGAAAAGGGCCATTTTACTGAGTTGTGTGGGAGCACAAACCTACACACGGATGAGGTATCTGCTGAGCCTGGAGCGGCCAGGAGAAAAATCTTTTGACGAGTTGGTGAGTCTACTAAAGAATCATTTCAATCCGAAACCTAGTGAAACAGAGATGGAAATTCAATTCGAGGATTAGGAGGCCGGAAGAAAGTGTTACTGAGTATGTGGAGGAGCTTCGGAAGCTCGCACTGGATTGTAATTTTGGAAATGCACTCACAGTCATGTTAAGGGACAGACTAGTATGCGGAGTTAACGACGACAGTATACAGCAAAGGTTGCTGCCAGAAGAAGAATTAACATTTGAGACGGCACTTAAAAAAGCACAAGCCATGGAGACGGCTAACAAGGACATTAAGGATTTAAACAGTATGAGCAAGGAGAAATGGAGTAAACCAGTGGGAGGAGCTGTTTTCAAGATGGAAGCTGGCACGAAAAGTCCACCAGTCGGGGTTGGGGATTGCTACCGATGTGGCGGGACGAGCCATTATGCAAAGGACTGCAGGTTTGCAAAGGCAAAGTGCCACAATTGTGGAAAAATAGGGCACTTAAAGAAAGTCTGTAAAAGGGCAGTGAGTGAGAGAAGCAGTGCTAAAGGGGCAAAGCATGCTAAAGGGGGGAGGGAGAAGTACACAAAGCGGGCAAATTACATACAAGAGGAGGAAGAGTCTAGTGAGTCTAGTGAGGAGGTTTTCACTATATACAGTATAGACACTTCAAGGCCCAACGTACCCCCTCTCACTCAGTATTTGATAGTGAATGGAGGTCAAGTAAAGTTTGAGATTGACACCGGATGTAGTGTAACCATAATGTCGCAGACTGAGTACGCCAAGCTATGGGGGGAAGCAAAAGTACCAGAGCTAGGTACATGCCCCATTAGTCTCAAAACCTACACAGGACAGAAGGTGGACATTTTGGGGGCGGCCGAAGTACAAGTGGAACACAAAGGAGTCACCAAAGAGCTTACGGTGGTAGTGGTAGCAGGGTCAGGGCCAAACCTGTTAGGGCGAGGGTGGATCGGTGAGTTGAGTGTGGACTGGCAGGCAATGAATAAAATGGAGGACAGTACAGAGGCACTGCAAGAAGTGCTGATGAAGCATGAGTTAGTGTTCAAGGACGAACTGGGCACCTTAAGGGGAGCCACAGCCAAGATTCATGTAGCCAGTGATGCCACGCCTCGTTTCTTTAAACCAAGGTCGGTACCTTTTGCAACGAAAACCAAGGTTGAGGCGGAACTAGATCGCCTGCTAAAGGACAAAGTAATAGAACCAGTGAAATTTTCAGACTGGGCGGCACCAATAGTCCCGGTATTGAAGCCCGACGGTAACGTAAGGGTGTGTGGTGGCTATAAGTTAACAGTGAACGGAGTATCATCACTGGAACAGTACCCCATTCCGAGAATGGAGGACATGTTAACATCGCTCGCTGGGGGAGAAAGATTCAGCAAACTGGACATAAGTCATGCATATCAGCAGATATTGCTAGATGAAGAATCAAAAAAGTTTGTCACGGTGAACACGCACAAGGGGCTGTTCACGTATGCCAGGTTACCATTTGGTGTCAGTTCTAGCCCAGCAATATTCCAATGGACTATGGAGGGCATTCTGCAGGGCATTCCAAAGGTGGCCGTGTTCTTAGATGATATTCTGCTAACAGGAAGTGACAATCAGGATCACTTAAAAACACTGGACAAAGTGCTACAGTGGCTGGAAGAGGCGGGGCTACGCCTGAAACGGAGTAAGTGTAGTTTCATGGAGAAGGAAGTTACATTCCTGGGACATTGGGTGGATGCCACAGGCCTCCAACCATTACCAGGGAAAGTGCGGGCAGTGCAGGATGCACCTGCACCCACCTCAGTGACTGAACTGAAAGCCTATCTAGGGCTCCTGAATTATTATAACCGGTTTCTTCCAAACTTATCGATGCTGCTGGCACCCCTGCACAAACTGCTGAGAAAGGAGGAGCCATGGTGTTGGGGGCCAGAGCAAGCGAAAGCGTTTCAGCAGTCAAAGGAGCTACTTCAGTCCAGTAGGGTGTTAGTGCATTATGACGAGAAGAAGGAGCTGATAATGTCCTGCGACGCATCACCCTATGGAGTGGGGGCAGTGTTGGCCCACCGCATGCCAGATGGAGCGGAAAGGCCCATTGGGTTTGTTTCACGCACGCTCACAGCTGCGGAAAAGAACTATTCACAGCTTGGTAAAGAGGGGTTAGCCATTATATTTGGAGTAAAGAAATTCCATAAGTACATATATGGGAGGAAGTTTGTAATCAGTGCTGACCACAAGCCTCTTATTAGCTTACTGAATGAGATGAAAGCGGTGCCTCAAATGGCATCACAGGGAATAATGAGATGGGCAGTAATACTAAGAGCCTATGAATATGTGATCACGTACAGAGCCGGCAAGGAAAACGGGAACGCGGATGCTCTCAGCCGCCTGCCCCTCTCAAAATCTCCTCACAGTACTTCCCCTGAGGAGCACGTCCTGATGCTGGATCAGGAGATCAGTCCCCTGATGACTTCAGCGCAAATCCAGGGCTGGACAGCCAAGGACCCCGTTCAGTCAAGGGTCCGTGAGTATGTGTTGAAAGGCTGGCCAGATCACCGTGAGGGACCGGAGTTCACGCCGTACAGACAGAGACAGCACGAGCTCAGTGTCCAAGATGGATGTGTGCTATGAGGAGCACGCATCATAGTCCCAGAGCGGGGACGCTCTACTTTGATGGAACAGTTGCATCAATCGCACCCAGGAATGACTAGAATGAAAGGACTGGCTAGGAGCTACCTGTGGTGGCCTAACTTGGATGCTGAAATTGAGTCAAAGGTAAAGTCATGCACTATATGTCAGGAACAGAGGAAAGCACCTGCCGGGGCACCACTCCATCCCTGGGAGTGGCCCAGCAAACCCTGGAGGAGAATTCACATAGACTATGCGGGACCTTTTAGGGGCAAAATGTTTTTGGTGCTGGTAGACGCTCACTCAAAGTGGATCGACGTTTATCCAGTGAGCGCTGCAACGACTGATGCCACACTGAATTGTCTCAGGAACAGCTTCAGCACGCATGGCATTCCAGAAATTATTGTATCCGACAATGCACAGTGTTTTGTTAGTGAAGGGAGCAAAGAATTCATGGTAAGGAATGGAATCACACATGTCACCTCGACTCCATATCACCCAGCCTCAAATGGGTTAGCCGAGCGAGCCGTGCAGACTTTTAAGGAGCTCATGAGGAAGAGCTCAGGTGACACCCTGGAGACCAAGCTCAATAGAGCCTTGTTTAGTTATCGTATAACACCCCATGCTACCATGGGGCTTTCTCCGGCTGAGTTGATGATGGGGAGAAAGTTGCGGTGCACGTTAGACCTGATACACCCAGATCTCAAAAGCAAGGTTGAGACAAAACAAACAAACCAAAAAGCGTACCATGACAAACATACTAAAGCTCGCCATTTCGCCATAGGGGACTCTGTGTACACCCGAAACTTCGGCTATGGGCCTAAATGGATACCAGGACTAATCCAGGACATTACAGGACCTGTGTCGTACTCCGTGTTACTAGGGGATGGTCGAGGGGTTTGTCGGCATGTGGATCAGCTTTTCAGCCGGCAGCAGGGGTAACTGCCTCAGACGGAACAAAGGGCAGTAGAGGAGGCTGTTCCAGGACCCAGCACGGCTTATAAGGTGCCAGTGGACACTAGTACTGCCAGGCCACAGCGGGACAGAGTAAAACCAACATCAGAGACTACTCCAATCTCAAGTGCGAATGAATCTGAGAATCCATCACAAGTGGAATTAAGACGTTCACAGAGGATTCGCAAGCAACCAGAAAGACTTATACAAACCTGTTAAATTAGTCAGGGGTTAACCATGGTTAGAGTATACTGGTTAATTAAAACGTAGTACCTAGTAAGGGTTATTGTTTAAGAATTGCATACGGCAATCTTAAGGGGGGAGGTGTGTAGTCACCTGGGAGGTTATGAGTAACCTGATCCACCAGGTGGTGCTGTGGCAATTGGTCTCCTGAGTTAAGTCTGATCTGTACTGGTTGTACTCTTTGTTTTTGCTGCTTCATGGCGGAAGCTTTTATGTGCAAGTGTTGATTAAACCATGTTACGGAGTTAACCTGTGTCCATCTCCATCTATGGCCACCTCAAGATACCACAGTCTGCATACTGTAATTCGACGACAGAGGATGGAACGACCTTGGATTTGGACTGGAGGCGACGGAGGTTGAACAGTTTCCCGTTTGTTCTGTAAATTAGCTCCACTCCAGTGGGGAGCTTACTGAGGGTGAGATGGAGCATTGCAGCAAGGAAGATTGAGAAGAGCGTTGGTGCGATGACACAGCCTTGTTTGACCCCGGTTCGTACGTGAATTGGGTCTGTGGTGGAACCGTTGGTCAGGATCATGGCTTGCATGTCGTCGTGAAGCAGGCGGAGGATAGTGACAAACTTTTGAGGGCAGCCGAATTTGAGGAAATGAAAAAGCTGGGATCATTAAAGTGACCATGAAGCTGTCAGATTGTTGTTAAAACTCAACTGGTTCACTAATGTCCTTTAGGGAAGGAAACTGCTGTCCTTACCCAGTCTGGCCTATACATGACTCCAGTTCCACATCAATGTGGTTGAATCTTAAATGTCCTCTGAAATGGCCCAGCTAGCCACTCAACTGTATCTGTTAGACTCAAATTTTTGGAGCAAAACCAGACGGAGACGGAACTGCTAACAATGTTAAAGTTTATTAGAAAACGGCCGGGAGGCCTTGTGCACAAAGGGAGAGTAGTTAGCTTCCTCAAGCTCACACCTAACTCTCAAAGGAAATGCAGCAATACAAGCATGTTTATACGTCTCAATAGGCAACGCCCACCGGTTACGAAATGTGGGCGTACACGTACAAACAGCGTCACTGCAGTTACTCTCTTATTGGTTGACGTGGTTAGTCACTCAATTGTCAGGGCCCACCTTGAGGCGTCCTGTGACACTAAACATCCCACATTAGTTGTAGTTACCCTTATCAGTAAACGCATAGGGGTCAATTTTCGTCGAGGTGCGGGGAATTGGCGGTTTCCCCGAACTTAGTGATTCCGACACGATTGTAAATGGGTCTGTGAGATTGATGCAAATTTAACACAATTGGCCAATTGATTTCCAGCGTGTGGGAAGCTTTGGCAATTGAGTATTTCGGGGTCGCTTTTCGTTCAGGTGCGGGGAATTGGCGGTTTCCCCGAATTTAGTGATTCCCACACGATTGTAAATGGGTCTGTGAGATTGATGCAAATTTAACACAATTGGCCAATTGATTTCCAGCGTGTGGGAAGCCTTGGCAATTGAGTATTTCCAGTCAGAAAGTCGCAGAATATGACGTCATCATTGCTGCTGCTTTTAAGGTCCACAGCAAGCCTTGCTTCCTCTGCAGGCTTCCAACCTTCCACGTTAAGATGGCACAGGAGCCTGCAGGAGGAACGGCCAGCGGGAGGGCCAGATTTGCGCCCAAGTTTGATGAGGCTTCACTACAGGCATTATTGGATGGTGCTAGGGCCCACAGGGAGGTCCTCTTCCCTTCTTCAGGGAGGACGAGGCCTCCCAGCCAGACCAAGGCTGTGTGGCTAGAGGTGGCAGGTCAAGTCAACTCCTTGGGGCTAACACGAAGAACGTGGTTGCAGTGCAGGAAAAGATTCCATGACCTTCTTCGCACTGGAAAATAAGTACTGTATGATGTTTCCATCACCCTCAATCTGATCCCCATTGCCTTTCCTCACCAGCACTCAGCTTTAGCAATCTCTTCCTGCACATCCCACTAGACACTCACATCCATGCACCCTTACCCATTCCCTCTCTCTCTATGCTCACATTCACAGAACTATGCCACCATGCAGCCCTCACACTCCCTCTCACTCTGATGCTTTGAACACAACTGACAACACACAGGGGGACCCTTGGTATTGCAACCTCACTCCATCTTTGTCTCCTTCTAAGTATCTATGCTGTGCAATCTCTGCACTCACTCCTTCATTCTCACTCAACCTCCACTTGTCTCCCTCATTGCAGGAAAAGAGAGCTCACAACAGGAGAGAGCGAGCCAGGACAGGAGGGGGGCTGCCTTCATTAGCCCAGCTCACCCCCTGGGAGGAAGGCGTCCTGGAGATTGCCAGGGCTGACCGAGATGTGGCCGTTGGGGAAGGACAGGCAGGAGCATCCCCGCAAGCTGGTGACAGAATAGTTTTACATCTCTCTCATTGGCATTGCATGAGTCGCTGATAATGATTCTGAAGCTACATCATATGGACTTATGATCATCTGCAGAATGCAATGTGCATGTAACCTTGGCATCACATCTCTAACTTTTTCCTTGACTCCCCCACAGGACCATCGAGAGCCCCCGTCCCCACTCTGCAGGAGGAAGAGCCTGAGCAGCCAGACTCCTCAGAGAAATCTGCAACCTCTGAGGGCGCAGCGTCATCAGCAATAAGCGCACCCAGCACCAGCGCAGACACTCACACCTTGGTGGGACCTTCGGGACATAGAGTAGAGTTGTCACCTGGTGTATCACAGCTCACAAGTGAGCATCAGCAGATTGTGGAGACAGGGACAGCAGTGGAGAGTCCTCGTCGGAGAGCGCAGGACTCTGCCAGCTCGGCTAAGCTGCATGTCGACCCTCTGCCTCTGGGTCCATCCACAGTATCAGCGGTGATGGCACTCCAGGAAAAGATGCAGGAGTCTCTGGCAGGTTTTGTCTCTAGGGTCGCTGGGAGCGTGGAGCGAATGGAGGAGTCCATAGCGAACATGAGCAGAGCCTTTGTGGAGTCATTGGTGCATGAACGCATCACCACGGAAAGGATGGCAACCTCCGCAGAAAGGATGGCTTCAGTAGAGGAGAGGATGGCTATGGCCATGAAGGAGCTAAGTCGCCAGAGTGTTGAAAACATGGTGAGTGTTCAGAATAGACTGACATCTCTGGAGGAGCAATGGTCAGCTATTGAACAGAGAAACCAAACCTTCATGGCAGGCCCTCTGAGTAGGACTGCCATTGTAGAAACGGGTCCCCATGGCCCCCTGATGTGCAGCAAGCTGCTCTCATGCCACTTGCAGGCACTGAGGTGGACCTGACCCATGAGAGGGAGGTTGGTGGCAGACCTTAAGGAAGTGGGGGCTCCTCTCCAAGCGCTCACACTTCCATGTCACTGCAGAGCCCTCGGTCAGAGCCCCGCCAGAGTCCACACCCAAGTGAGATAGAGGTCTCAACCCCTGCACAGCCGTAGGAGCAGCAGACTGCTGGCAAGCCCTCACAGGCTTGCCATCCCAGAGGACGCCCGCCAAAGGTGTCGAGACAGGAGCAGCAGGAAAGTGAGCAAGGGGCCTCCACATCTGCTGAAGCCACAGGGGAACCACTACGTAGGAGCATGCGTAAGAGGAAAATAAAGCACTAATAGTCACAAGGGTAGTCACTTGGGTGAAATGTTCATAGAGTCATAGAGTCATAGAGTAATACAGCACGGATAGAGGCCCTTCGGCCCATCGTGTCCGCGCCGGCCATCAAGCCCTGTCTAATCTAATCCCATATTCCAGCATTTGGTCCGTAGCCTTGTATGCTATGGCATTTCAAGTGCTCATCCAAATGCTTCTTAAATGTTGTGAGGGTTTCTGCCTCCACAACCCTTTCAGGCAGTGAGTTCCAGACTCCAACCACCCTCTGGGTGAAAAAGTTCTTTCTCAAATCCCCTCTAAACCTCCTGCCCTTTACCTTGAATCTATGCCCCCTAGTTATTGACCCCTCTACTAAGGGAAAAAGCTCCTCAGCATCCATCCTATCTATGCCCCTCATAATTTTGTACACCTCAATCATGTCCCCCCTCAGCCTCCTCTGCTCCAAGGAAAACAAACCCAATCTGCCCAGTCTCTCTTCATAGCTGAAGCGCTCCAGCCCTGGTAACATCCTGGTGAACCTCCTCTGCACCCTCTCTAACGCGATCACATCCTTCCTGTAGTGTGGCGACCAGAACTGCACACAGTATTCCAGCTGTGGCCTAACCAGTGTTTTATACAGCTCCATCATAACCTCCTTGCTCTTATATTCAATGCCTCAGCTAATGAAGGCAAGTATCCCATATGCCTTTTTTACCACTTTATCCACCTGTTCCGCCGCCTTCAGGGATCTGTGTACTTGCACACCCAGATCCCTCTGACCCTCCGTCTTGCCTAGGGTCTTTCCATTCATTGTGTATTCCCTTGCCTTGTTAGTCCCCCCAAAGTGGATCACCTCGCACTTTTCCGGGTTAAATTCCATTTGCCACTGTTCCGCCCATCTGACCAACCCATCTATATCGTCCTGCAGACTGAGGCTACCCTCCTCGCTATTTACCACCCTACCAATTTTTGTATCATCCGCGAACTTACTGATCATACCTTTTACATTCATATCCAAGTCATTAATGTAGACCACAAACAGCAAGGGACCCAGCACCGATCCCTGTGGTACCCCACTGGCCACAGGCTTCCAGTCACAAAAACAACCTTCGACCATCACCCTCTGCCTTCTGCCACTAAGCCAGTTTTGTATCCACTGTGCCAAGGCACCCTGGATTCCATGGGCTCTTACCTTCTTGACCAGTCTCCTGTGCGGGACTTTATCGAAGGCCTTACTGAAATCCATGTATACCACATCCACTGCATTACCCTCATCCACACACCTAGTCACCCCCTCAAAAAATTCAATCAAATTAGTCAGACATGATCTTCCCTTGACAAAGCCATGTTGACTATCCCTGATTAATCCTTGCCTCTCCAAGTGGAGACAAATTTGGTCCCTCAGAATTTTTTCCAATAATTTTCCTACCACTGATGTTAGGCTCACTGGCCTGTAGTTCCCCGGTTTTTCCCTACTACCCTTCTTGAATAATGGTACTACATTAGTGGTTCTCCAGTCCTCTGGCACATCCCCTGTGGCCAGAGAGGTCCTGAATATATGTGTTAGAGCCCCTGCAATCTCTTCCATTGCCTCACACAGCAGCCTGGGATACATTTCATCCGGGCCTGGGGATTTATCCATTTTTAGGCCAGCTAAAACCGCCAATACCTCCTCCCTCTCGATGTGAATATGTTCAAGCATATCACAGTCCCCCTGCCCTATTTCTATGTCTACATCGTCCTTCTCCATAGTGAAAACAGATGCAAAAAATTCATTTAGAACCCCTCCTACATCTTCCGGCTCCACACACAGATTGCCACTTTTGTCCCTAATGGGCCCTATTTTTTCCCTAGTTATCCTCTTACCCTTAATATACTTATAAAACATCTTAGGATTTTCCTTTATTTTGCTAGCCAGTGTTATTTCATGGCCCCTCCTTGATCTCCTAATTTCTTTTTTAAGTATCCCCCTGCACTTTTTGTACTCCTCTAGGGCTTCCTCCGTCTTTAGCCTTTTGTATCTACCAAAAGCCTTCCTTTTTTTCCTAATCCATTCTCGTATATCCCCTGACATCCAAGGTTCCCTGTGGTTTTTGGGACCACTCTTGACCTTTACGGGAACATGTTGCCATTGTATGATCTCAATCTCCCTTCTGAAAGCCTCCCATTGCTCCGATGCGGATTTTCCTACAAGTAGCTGATCCCAGTCCATTTTGGCCAGATCCTGCCTTATCCTATTAAAATCGGCCTTCCCCCAATTTAGAACCTTTATTTCCGGCCCATCCATGTCCTTTTCCATGACCACCTTAAATCTTGCCATATTATGGTCACTATCACCAAAGTGCTCACCTACTAGCACTTTTTCCACTTGGCCGGCCACATTCCCTAGAATTAGGTCCAGTACCACCCCCTCTCTTGTAGGACTTTCTACATGCTGGCTCAAAAAGCTCTCCTGGATGCATGTTAAGAATTCTACACCCTCTGAGCCTTTCACACTCTGACTATCCCAGTTAATATTGGGGAAGTTGAAATCCCCCATTATTATTACCCTATTATTTGCACATTTTTCTGAGATTTGCCTACATATCTGTTCCTCTATCTCCCCCTGACTGTTTGGAGGCCTATAGTACACTCCCAGCAAAGTGCTTGCCCCCTTTTTGTTTTTAAGCTCCACCCATATGGCCTCATTAGAGGAACCTGCTAATATATCATCCCTCCTTACTGCAGTAATTGACTCCTTAATTAATATTGCGACACCCCCTCCTCTTATACCTCCCCCTCTGTCTCGCCTGAAGATTCTGTACCCCGGAATATTGAGCTGCCAGTCTTGCCCCTCCCTCAACCATGTCTCCGTGATAGCAACAATATCATACTCCCATGTGTTTATCAACACCTTCAGTTCATCCACCTTATTTGCAAGACTCCTTGCATTAAAATAGATGCCATCCAGCCTTGCCCTTATATATTTGCCCTGTCTACCAAGCTGACTTGTTTTTTTCTCTATAATTGGCAGCACATCACCCCCTATTTCAGCTCCCCTCTGTATCCCATCGCCCTGTGTTTATTTTTAAAATGCCATCAGTTAGTTATTGTAAATAAAATTTCTGATGGCAACTTCTGCAGTTGTGGCGTGTGTCATTTCGCGAATGGGGCTGGAGGTTCTCTAATGCCAAGAGGGGAAGGAAAAAAAGGCCTCCCATGCTTCTGGTAGGTACCTCAGTTGAGGAAGCGCTGAGTGAGGGTGGCGAGAGGGGTCTCGCAGGAGGTCACACTGGAGAAGTGTGTGAGGCTCCAAACCTCCACAGCTGTGGTTATGCCTTCTAAAAGTTCCCCCAAGCCTGAGACAACAAAGTCCTGCCACCTGCAAATGATGACTGATCAAATATCCTCTTTAATGTTGGACCTGCAGCTGATAGTCAGCAAGCCAATAGTGTTCACGCCAGGTTTCACAGGCGTCATCCCCACCAGGCGCGTTTTACGTGGGAAAAGGGTTAAACAGGCAAGGGCCTGTTAAAATGGGATTATAAAGACCAATGAGTGCTGCTTAAGGGCCCTAAAGACCAGTCCCACCTGTTGCAGGTGGGACTGATTTGGGTCAATCAAACACACCTGTTATGTTCATTAATAACTAGTCGTTTTCATTATGAACAGCGAGCTTGAGCTAGTCACTTTATTCATGCCATGTGGACTTCTACAGCATCCATCTTGACTACTGCCTTCTGGGTAGCCCACTCTTATATACATACAGCTCTACAGCTCCACCTAGTGTACCATTCTAGAATGACAGGTTACTGATCATTACATCCCCCTTTCTTTGAGGTTAAACAAAATGAATATCAATCAACTTTCAAGAAAAACGATAAAGATGATATCAGTAACACTTTTGTTAGTGCTCTATAAACATAAAGATTTTCACAACAGTCAACACATTTTCAAAGCTTTACTTTATACTCAAAGATTAAGTCTATCAGGCTTTTTTACTTCACGTGTGGATCTTCTCAGCACAGGTAAGTCTGATGTGTTTGCATGAGAGCCTGTATGTGTGTTTGTGTTAGATTGTTCTGGTGGTGAGTGACAAGATTCAGTTGCGGCATTGTCATTGATTTGCTATTGGATAGTCTCTTGTGTTTTTAGGAGGGAACGGCGGTTCCTCCTGAGAATCTGTCCTTCCTCAGTTCTAACAGTGTATGACCTTGGTCCTACTTCCTCAAGAACAGTAGCTTTCCTGTTCCATGCATCTGGATCCTCAATCCTGACAACATCATCCCTTGTCAATGGTTTTAGAGTTTTGGATGACTTGTCATAGTGTGATTTCTGTTTCAGCTTTAACAGTTGAATTTTGCCTGGTGTGTAGATCAGTTCAAAGTCATATCTTTGCAGCTTCATCATGAGTCGTTGAATACTTGGAGACATCTCATTCAGATTTTTTTTTATGATGGCAACCAGTGGGCAGTGGTCTGTCTCAACTGTGAAGGTGGGAAGTCCATATATGTAGCCATGGAACTTTTCTAGTCCAACTACCAAGCCTAGACATTCCTTTTCAATTTGGGCGTATCGACACTCAGAATCAGTCATCGACCTGGAGGCATAGGCAACAGGCTTCCAATCTTCACCCTCTGCTTGTAGCAAGACCGCGCCTAGGCCATCTTTTGATGCATCCGTTGACACTTTGATTCTCTTTGTTGGGTCAAAAAAGGTGAGTACAGGTGTGGTTGTCAGCACTGTTTTGAGGTTCATCCACTCTTGTTCATGTCTTTCTGTCCATGCGAACTCATTTGTTTTATGTAGCAGTTCTCGCAGACAGGCTGTCTTGGCTGACAAGTTAGGAATGAACTTTCCAATGAAGTTTATCATCCCCATGATGCGTAGCACTCCTTTTTTGTCAGTGGGTCAGGGCATGTTGAGTATGGCGTTTACTTTTTCCATATCTGGCTCTATTCCTTTACCAGATAGATTATCTCCTAGGAAAATGACTTCCTGGACGTCAAACTGACACTTGGCTTTGTTGAGCTTCAGTCCATTCCGGCGTATGCTCTGTAGCACTTTAGTCAGTCTCTCATTGTGTTCTTTCAGTGTGGAGCCCCAGATGATGATGTCATCAACATAGACCCGAACACCTTCCAGACCTTCAATTATGTGTTCCATCGCTCTATGAAAGATTTCAGATGCAGATATTATCCCGAAAGGCATTCTGAGGAAACAATACCTGCCAAATGGTGTGTTGAAGGTACAGTATTTGGTGCTTTCTTCATCCAGTTTTAGTTGCCAAAATCCTTGTGAGGCATCGAGCTTTGTGAAGTATCTGGCACCTGACATTTCACTGGTGATTTCTTCTCGCTTGGGAATCTGGTAGTGTTGACGTTTTATGTTTGCATTTAAGTCCTTTGGATCCATGCATATTCTTAGATCGTTGTTCTTTTTCTTTACACATACCATGGAGTTAACCCAGTCTGTTGGCTCTTCGACTTTCCTGATGACTCCTAGTGTGGTCATTCTGTCCAGTTCTTTCTTGAGCCGGTCACGCAGGGTTGCTGGAACTCTCCGTGGAGCATGTAGGCTCCGTGGAGGCTGAGCATCCTCCTTTAGCTGGATCTTGTAAGTGATTGGTAGAACTCCAAATCCTTTGAACACGTCCTGGAAATTACTCACTATAGAATCCACCGAGTCATCTGGTCTGCTTATGGCACAGTTTATATGGTAGACTCTCTTGACCAGTTCTAAGTCCTCACAAGCTTTGTCACCTAGTAGTGAATCAAGTCCTTCAGACACAACAGAAAACATGAGATGATGCACTTTGTCTTTGACTGTCACTTTAAGTCTGCATACACCTAAGCTATCTATTTTCTGTCCATTATAGTTCTTCAGTAGTACTGACTTTTTCTGTATTTTGGGCTTTTCTTTCATATTTTTAATGTCACTCATACTGATTAAGTTTGCTTTTGCCCCAGTGTCTAGTTTCAATGTAACTAATGCTCCATTTACCTGCAGTGGGATCATCCATTTGTCATCTTTTACTGCATTAACTTTATGTTCAGCATTGTCCATTCCTGAGGGCTGCACATTTTCTGTATCCTTTTCTATGTTGTCACATGACACCATTCTTACAAAAAATGTCTCACTTAAATCAGTGTCCTCAATTATATTGACTTGTTGCCCTTTTTTTGTTTTTACTTTTGAAAAGCATTGTTTGGCAAAGTGATTCTTTCCATAACATTTTGTGCACATTTTTCCAAATGCTGGGCATTGTCGTGACTGGTGTTTGTAACCACAGCGTGTACAATTAAAAATTCCTTCCTCCGATTGCTTTTCATTTCTGTTCTGCCCACGTTCCTTTCCTTTGTAGGACACAGCACCGACAGCAGCACTATCACTTACTACAATCACATTATTATTATTTTCACTGAAAGTCTTCGCGTGCTTTTGAGCTAGCTCACTGGCTTGGCATATTTTTACAGCATTTTCCAATGTTAGTTCGGTTTCTCTCAACAGACGTTCCCTGACCTTTTTATCATGAATACCAAACACAATCTGGGCACGAATCATGGATGATTTCAGATCAGAGAAATTACATGTCTGTGCTTTCAGTTTCAGATTGGTCACAAAGCTATCAAAAGTCTCATTTTGCTGCTGTGTCCGTGAACAGAACACGTACCTCTCATAGGTTTCGTTCTTTTTGGGAGAACAATGTGTATCAAATTTCTTTAGCACATCGTCCAATTTTTTTCTGTCCTCTTCTTGATCAAAGACAAACGTGTTAAATACCTCTATTGCCTGTGGGCCTGCAACCGCGAGCAGTAACGCTATTTTCCTTGCATCTGGCATCATACCGAGTCCGATGGCATCAATGTAGAGTTCGAATTGTTGTTTGAAAGTCCGCCAATTGCAGTCGACATTCCCCGTGAGTTTCAAACCCTCTGGTGGCATCAAATTCTCCATGTCGCGTTTCATAATATTCAGCAGATTTTACCAATCCTGGTACCATGTTATGTTCATTAATAACTAGTCGTTTTCATTATGAACAGCGAGCTTGAGCTAGTCACTTTATTCATGCCATGTGGACTTCTACAGCATCCATCTTGACTACTGCCTTCTGGGTAGCCTACTCTTATATACATACAGCTCTACAGCTCCACCTAGTGTACCATTCTAGAATGACAGGTTACTGATCATTACAACACCTAGGTTACAATGGCGTAGAGGCGGGAACCAGGCGGGGGGGCTCATGACCCCTAGGTTTTGCGATTTTAACCCCCCGCACACCTAAAAGCCCACCTCATGGCCCAATGAAAATCGAGGCCATAGTCTTCAGACATTGAGACTCTCCAAAGTAGCTTCAAGCAAGACCGCAACCGGGCTTATCACCCCCTGGTGCTACTGTGCTAGCCCTGGAGATGCATGGTTACTTCATTAATCTCCTGAGAAAAGCTTGTTGGGATAAACAATGTCAGCTCAGGCTTCGAGGAAACATTCCAAAGGGAGATAAGGTGTTTGAAGCAAGGATTGTCTTGGAATGGGCCGAATCCTTTTCGTGTTCATCTTGGTGGCCACAACTTGTTGTGGGATTTTAAAGACTTCTCTTATAGATGTTTTCTAGCCCAACTCTACAGTAGGAGCCAGTGTCTGAAGGTTTGTAACTTCAAAGGACATGTGTCTCCCCTAATTATCGAGCAAGCAAATCACAAAGCCATATACTCTGTGGCTAGTTACCCTTATCTCTTAGAAGGGCAAGCTATGTTGAACACTGCTTCTTTGAAGCTGATAACAACATTCCGAAATGTTTGGAGATAAGTGGGGTGGTGACCAGCAGTCTGGCAAATCTGCTTTGGTCAGCTATTCTACAGTACTAGTTAAAAAGAGTTCATATATAATGGTCAAGCAGCCCATTGTGATAAAAATGATAACTTCCGGGAAGTTATGTCATCACTTCCTGTGAACTATGAACTATGAACTGTGTACATACCTCACTTCCTGTCATATGTCACTTCCTGTTGGACTGGTATAAATACTGGTCTGTTCAGTATTGTAAGAGGCTTCTACCAGAGGCATGGTAAAGACCTCGCTTGTGTATATAGTGTGTTTATAAGTTACTTAAAGCTTACTTTAAAGTTACTTGATGGTAAGTCTCCTTTTTCTTACATCAATTTAAGTAACTTAATATTTACACTGACAAATACTAGACCTTCAGACAAACTCAGAAGTTAAGGATCCAGGGAACCACCCATCATGGAGAAAATCCTTAGACCTATTCGTCTGGACTTGGACCCGAATACACCAGCAGCTGGCAGGGTATGGAAGCATTGGTATCGTACTTTTGAGAATTTTCTGGATGAATGTAAAGCGGATGCTCCTGCTAAATTGAAGATACTTGTCAATTATGTGACCCCAAAAGTGTTCGAATATGTTGATGAATGGGATAATTACGAAGAGGTGATTCGGGCACTTAAGAAACTGTATGCGAAGACCCCAAATGAGGTCTATGCTAGACATCTACTGGCCACAGCCCGACAAAGGCCAGGGGAATCAATTGACGAATTCCTGCAAGAACTTCGCAGGCTCAGCGTAGATTGTAACTTTCAGGCAGCCTCAGCTGAGCTGTACCGCCAAGAAATGATTCGTGATGCTTTCACCTGCAGGATTGCCTCTCCATTTATACGCCAGCGTCTACTAGAAAGCAAAACACTTGAGCTACAAAAAGCTTTTGACCTAGCTTGTTCACTGGATTTGGCAAAGAGAAATGCAGACCTCTATCAGCTGCCCAGACCTCGATCTGCTGCTGTAGCTGCAACCAGACAATTCAAGCAGTCTCAGGTGAACCCTATCATGGGGGAATCTAATTCTGATAATTCTGATGAAGAAGAGGAGGACGACCCCACTTTAGCAGCCTCTTGGCAATCTAGGAAGGAATGCTTCTTTTGTGGAGATGCTTTTCACCCTAGGAAAACCTGCCCTGCTCACAATGCAATCTGCAGTTATTGCAGGAAAAAAGGACACTTTGCTAAAGTTTGCCTATCAAGGGCCTCTACGAGGGCCAATCCAGCTAAGGCCTACCGAACTGCCCCAATTAGGGCCTATCAAGATGCTCCAGCTAGGACCTATCAAGCTTCCTCTCGAGCTCTCTCCCGAAGAAGCACACCGAGAGTTTTAGCCACTCTCTGTGCAACGACACCAATTACAGCTGCTTGCCCACAGAACCTGTCTCATGCAGCCACAAAAATTTCAATTAAAGGGCATACCTTAGATGCCTTAATTGACTCAGGAAGTACTGATAGTTTCATTAAGGAACAGATTGTTGCGAAATTGAAACTACATGTCTTCCCATCGGACCAGGCAATTGCGATGGCCCAGTCATCACTTAATACCAGAATCTCCGGCTTTTGTGTTGTTGATATGACACTTCATGGTCGTATGTATCCCTCCACCCGACTTTCGGTGCTCAAGGACTTATGTAGTGATCTCCTCTTAGGGCTGGACTTCCAAAAACAGCATAAGAAACTCACCATTGAGTTTGGTGGATCCAAACCCGGACTTACTATTTCTAATATACCGTCTAAATTACCATTTTGTGCATTATCAGCAGCTTCACTTGATGAACCCTCATTATTTGCCAGTATTCCGCCTCAATGCAAACCGATAATAACGAAATCGCGGCGCTTTAATCAGGAAGACCAATCTTTTATTGCGGCTGAAATCTCTCGACTTCTAGCAGAGGATATCATTGAACCATGTTCGTCGCCCTGGCGGGCTCAAGTCGTCATTGTCAAGAACCCTCTAAAACCTCACAAACAGCGACTATGCATCGATTATTCGCAAACCATCAATCAATATACCGACTTGGACGCCTACCCATTGCCACGCATTGATGATATGGTTAATAAACTGGCCGAATACAAAGTGTTCTCAACTTACGATTTAAAAAGTGCCTATCATCAGTTACCCTTGAAGGTCTCAGATAAGCAGTACACAGCCTTTGAGGCTAATGGACGGCTGTACCAATTTCGTCGCCTCCCATTCGGGGTTACTAATGGAGTGGCTGTCTTTCAACGGGCAATGGATGGCCTGGTTAAGCAGGAAAACCTAAGGGACACTTTTCCCTATCTTGATAACATTACCATTGCAGGTCACGATCAACAGGAGCACGACTCCAACCTCCAAAAATTTCATGATGCCCTCCATCGCCGTAATTTGACCCTGAATGAATCCAAATCTGTTGAGTCGCAACCGACCATCAACATCCTTGGCTACTGCGTAGGCAATGGTATCATTAAGCCAGACCCAGAAAGACTTCGCCCGCTCCAAGAGCTCCCGTCACCTAAGAATCCGGCTTCTTTACGTCGGGCTCTCGGTCTGTTTGCATACTACGCTAAATGGATTCCTCATTTTTCGGACAAAATCCAACCCTTGCTGCATGCTAGATCATTTCCACTGGGAACAGCAGCTGTTGCAGCCTTTAACCTTCTCAAAAAACAGTTGGAGAAAGCGGCTCTTCACTCCATTGATGAGAATCTCCCTTTCGTGGTTGAATGTGATGCCTCGGAGGTGGCGATCTCGGCTACTCTGAATCAGGAAGGTCGTCCTGTAGCATTTATGTCCAGGACCTTACAAGGTGCCGAGCTACATTATCCTCCGGTTGAGAAAGAAGCCACAGCCATCATAGAGGCAGTACGGAAGTGGAACCATTTTCTAGCTCGCCAGCACTTTACATTGATCACGGACCAACGATCAGTCGCCTTCATGCTCGATAATCGAAAACGAACCAAAATTAAGAATAATAAAATACAACTTTGGAGGATGGAACTGGCCTCTTTTGGTTATACCATTCTCTATCGGCCTGGCAAGGAGAATGTGGCCCCGGACACCCTCACACGGGCATTCTGCTCCACTATGTCATCCTCCACTCTCATGGATGTCCACAATGGTTTGTGTCATCCTGGCGTTACGCGCATGCTACATTTCGTACGATCACGGAATCTCCCTTTTTCCACTGGAGATGTAAAGAAAATATGCTCAGAATGCCGGCTTTGTGCGGAATTAAAACCTCAGTTCTTCCGCCCCTCAGATGGTATACTCATACATGCAACCCAACCGATGCAACGACTTAGCATCGATTTTAAGGGCCCAGTGCCCTCTTCAACTCGGAACACATATTTGCTCACCATGATCGACGAATATTCACGTTTTCCATTTGCCTTCCCCTGCTCCAATATGCTGGCGTCCACAGTAATCTGCTGCCTTGAGCAGGTATTTTCTCTCTGTGGCATGCCGGCTTATATTCACTCAGATCGGGGTCCATCCTTTATGTCAAGGGAACTCAAGGACTACCTCTCAGAACGGGGAATTGCTACAAGCAAAACAACACCATACCATCCCATCGGAAATGGGCAGGTAGAGAGGTATAACGGTATCATCTGGAATTCCGTACGTCTCGCTTTAAGATCTCGGGGCCTACCAGACCAGCAATGGGAAACAGTGCTTCCGGATGCATTGCACTCTATACGGTCCCTGCTTTCTACAGCCACAAATACTACACCTCATGAGCGGTTCTTTGGATTCCAGCGTCGCTCATCTCATGGGACATCACTCCCGTCATGGCTAACTACTCCTGGACCTGTCTTACTCCGAAGATACGTTCGGACGTCTAAAAATGACCCTCTTGTAGACGAGGTCGAACTAACCGATGCCAACCCCACCTATGCAAACATACGATATTCCGACGACCGAGAATCTACCGTATCATTACGGGATCTGGCTCCCTGCCCACCAGGACCTAGTGGGACATCGGGTGATGGCATTTCACCAGGAAACTCTTGGGACCTATCGGGTACCCCTCTCCAGGATCCTGATCGGACACCAACTAGCTTGGTGCCGGTAGAACCCCGTGCTCAAGGTTGCGACCCTCCCAGTACCGCGCATGAAAGTACTGATCCGCCACAGACCAGCTCTGCACCTCCCTCTGAACAGAGGCAGTCCGACTTTGAACCTATTGGGACTCGTACTCGAAGCCATGATCTCCCCGACCCTTCACAGGGCAATCCAGGCCACACAGACTCTGACCAATGGCCAACCGCATGTAAGCGGACCAGCGACCCTCTACGACGGGAATCCAAACGGGTGCGACTCTTCCTTGTTCGGCGGCTGCGGACCAAAAGGTAGACCACAGCCTCCTAATCCTGCAGGAGGGAAGAATGTGATAAAAATGATAACTTCCGGGAAGTTATGTCATCACTTCCTGTGAACTATGAACTATGAACTGTGTACATACCTCACTTCCTGTCATATGTCACTTCCTGTTGGACTGGTATAAATACTGGTCTGTTCAGTATTGTAAGAGGCTTCTACCAGAGGCATGGTAAAGACCTCGCTTGTGTATATAGTGTGTTTATAAGTTACTTAAAGCTTACTTTAAAGTTACTTGATGGTAAGTCTCCTTTTTCTTACATCACCCATCATGCTTTGTAGCTATCTAAATGCTACATGTACGCTTTTAATATATATATATCTCAATAGTGTGAAGTTAATCATCCTTTAAACATGATTTCTAGTATTACAGCCTAATGGTTAATGTATTAGAGACTGGAGGATTCAGGCTTCGGTTCACAGGCCTATTTTTTGCAATCCAACATATCAAACTACGACAAAGAATAAGAAGAATAACTCGCAGGACCACTCAGCTATGACGAAGGCATCCAATTAGGACATGAGGAAAGCAATGGGAACGGTAGCACAGTGGTTGTGTTACTGAACAAGTAATCCAATAGGCCTGGATTAATGATCTGTGTAGGCCTGAGTTCAAATCCCACCATGGCAGCTAAGTTAATTAAATAAATCTGAAATAGTATCTGCTAGTATCAGTAATGGTAACCATGAGCCTACTGATAGTTGTATAAAACCAATCTGGTTCACTAATGTCCTTTAGGAAAGAAAATCTGCCACCCTTACCTGCTCTGGCCTACATGTGACTCTTAACAGCCCAGCAAACCACTCAGTTGTATCAAACCGCTAGGAAAAATTGTGGCTGTTTGCTTTCTCTAGGGTGTTAATGTTTAAGGACTCTCAGGGCCACTCCCACATAGGAAATAAATTCCCCATAGGAAATAAATGCTGGTCTTGCCAGTGACACCCACATCCAGTGAATAGACAAAAAACTGAGGAATGAATGAAAAAGGCACACCCAGCCCTGTTGTGTCTGCAACATCTTCTGGGGACTAGCGCCAAAGTTTGGAGAGCTGTCTCAGAGACTAAGAAGAGCAGGGGTAGGCCATTCAGCTCCTTGAGTCTGCTCTGCCATTTAATGAGATTGGATTTTGGCCTCAACTCCAATTTCCTGCCCCCATAACCCTTGACTCCCCTGTTGCTCAAAAATCTGTCTATCTCAGCCTTGAATATATTCAATGACTCCACTTCCACAGCTCTCTCTTGGGTAAAGAAGTCCAAAGATTCATGACCCTCTGAGAGAAGAAATTCCTCCTCATCTCCGTCTTAAATGGCCGACCTCTTATTCTGAGGCTATGCCCCATCATTCTAGATTCCCTGACGAGGGGAAACATCCTCTCTGCATCTACCCTGTCCAAACCCCTCAGAATCTTATATGTTTCAATAAGATCACCTCTCATTCTTCTAAACTCTAAAGAGTATAGGCTCAACCTTTCCTCATAAGACAACCCTTCCATCCCAGGCATCAACCTAGTGAACCTTCTCTGAACTGCCTCCAATGCAAGTATATCCCTCCTTAAATAAGGGGCCAAAACTGTACGCAGTACTCTAGGTGTGGTCTCACCAACGCCCTGTACAGTTGTAGCAAGACTTCCCTACTTTTATACTCTATCCCCCTTGAATTAAAGGCCAACATTCCATTTGCCTTCCTAATTACTTGCTGCACCTGCATGTTAACTTTTTGTGTTTCATGTACGAGGGCACCCAGATCCCTCTGTACCGCCGCATTCTGTAGTCTTTCTCCATTTAAATAATATTTTCCTTTTCTATTCTTCCTACCAAAGTGGATAACCTCACATTTTCCCACATTATATTCCATCTGCCAAATTCTTGCCCACTCACTTAACCTATCTATATCCCTTTGCAGACTCTTTGCTGCCGATTTTAACTCAGCCGTGAGGCGGGCTTTGAGCCGGGCGGGGGGTTAAAATTGCTAAAACTGGGGGTCGGGACCCCCCCCCCGCCTCGTTCCCAACACCTAGCCATTTTAACCCAGGTGTGTCTGATGGTCCCGAATCTGTCCCGCCTGCAACAGGTGGGAATGGTGTTGAAGGCCCTTAATCACCACTGATTGGCCTCTATAATGCCATTTTAACAGGCCATTGCAACTTTAACCCTTTTCCCACGTAAAACACGCCTGGTGGGAATGACGCCTGTGAAACTTGGCATGAGCACTAGTGGCTTGCTGACTATCAGCTGCAGGTCTACCATTAAAGAGGAGATTTGATCAGCCATCATTTGCAGATTCACAGAATTTTCACAGAATTCACAGAATCACAACAGTGCAGATAGAGGCCATTTCGGCCCATCGAGCCTGCACCGACACGTATCCCACCCGTTCCCCGTAACCCCTACACCAACACATATCCCACCCTATCCCCGCGTATTTAATCCCCCTAAGGGTCAATTTATCATAGCCAATCAACCTAACCCGCACATCTTTGGACTGTGGGAGGAAACCGGAGCACCCGGAGAAAACCCACGCAAACACGGGGAGAATGTGCAAACTCCACACAGACAGTCACCCGAGGCCGGATTCGAACCCGGGTCCCTGGTGCTGTGAGGCAACAGTGCTAACCACTATGCCACCGTGCTGCCCTTTGTTGTCTCAGGCCTGGGGCAACTTTTACCAGGCATAGCCACACCTGTGAAAGGTTGGAGCCTCACACACATCTCCAGTGTGAACTCCTGGGAAACCCCTCTCGCCATCCTCACTCAGCGCTTCCTCAACTGAGGCATCTACCAGAATCATGGGAGGCCTTTTTTTCCTTCCCTTCTTAGCATTAGAGGACCTCCAGCAGCAGGCGTGGCAGCAGCAGAACCAGGAACAGCAGCAGCAGCAGGAGCGACAGGCTGCTGCTCACCCACCTGAGGCAGCACAGGCCAGAAGGGGCCAGTGCATGGAAGCCCATCGGTGCAGGAGATACCCCCCCAAACAGGGTCTGTTATGTTCATTAATAACTAGTCGTTTTCATTATGAACAGCTAGCTTGAGCTAGTCACTTTATTCATGCCATGTGGACTTCTGTACAGCATCCATCTTGACTACTGCCTTCTGGGTAGCCTAGTGCATTGTGGGTAGTCCCACTCTTATATACATACAGCTTCTACATACAGCAACATACAGCTCCACCTAGTGTACCATTCTAGAATGACATGTTACTGATCATTACAGGGTCTACAGACACAGGGTCAGCTACCTCAACATGACTGAGCAGCAGTGCCGAAGGCGGCTCTGACTTTCACGACAGGTAGTGACTGACATCTGCGCAATGACACAGCAAGACCTGTTGCCCAGAGGACCAGGTGGACAACCATTACCAGTGGCCACCAAAGTCACCAACACACTCAACTTTTTTGCCTCAGGCTCATTCCAGGGATCAGCAGCAGACATCAGCGGCATTTCCCAGGCTGCCGCACACACTTGCATCACGCAGGTAACCGATGCCCTCTTTGCCCTCGCGCACAATCACATCCATTTCACCAAGGATCACGCAAGTGTGAAGGCGCGAGCGGTTGAATTAGGTCATCTGGCAGACTTTCCAAGGGTGCAGGGCATCATTGACTGCACACATGTGGCCCTTAGGGCACCCCATCGCAATCCAGGTATTTTTGTCAACCGCGAGGGCTTCCACTCCCTTAACGTTCAGCCGGTGTGTGACTACAAGAAGGAAATTTTGCATGTTTGTGCCAAGTACCCTGGCAGTTGCCATGACTCCTTCATACTGCGCCAGTCTAGTGTGCCTCCGCTCTTCAGTCCGCCAGACCAACTTAACGGATGGCTACTTGGAGACAAGGGCTATCCCCTGAGGACTTGGCTAATGACGCCGTTGAGGAGGCCAGCCAATGAAGCTGAGGAGCGCAACAACTCCAGCCACATTTCCACCAGATCCATTATCGAGCAAACCATCGGTTTGCTGAAGATGTGCTTCAGATGCCTGTATAGATCAGGTGGAGCCCTACAGTACTCAGCAACCAGGGTCTCCAAAATCGTCGTGGTTTTCTGTGCACTTCACAACATGGCACAGCGTCATGGCTTGCTGATTCCTGAGGATCAAGTGGCTCCTCACATACCCTCCTCAGATGATGATGAGGTGGAGCAGGAGGAGCAGGAGGAGGAGGAGGGTGTTGTGTCTGTACCTTTCTACCTAGACACAATTAGAACTCAGAACTCAGAGATTCAAACATGAAGTGCTTTATTCAAAAAGAAGGTTCCGGAGAGTACCGAACAAAGAGAGCTAAAGCTTAACCAAGAGAACAACCCCAACCATTTATCTGCTGTGACAGCGCCACCGCAGGTGGGAGGAGAACACCCAATACATAACATATTCCTCCCCTCTTAAATGAAAGGTCCACATTATTCCTCAACAGGTAAGTTACTTTCAATGCACTCAACTAACCAAGGGTAGAGGTAGACTGCCTCAAACCCTGGCTTTACCCTGGGGTTTATTCTGCCCCAGTCTTGTGAGTAAGTCACTAAGCCTACAGATCCAAGTGTCTTGGAGGCCGCCGCTCTCTGACAGGATACCGGCGGTCATCGCTGGCTTCCACAGCAGTAGGCATTGATACAGGCCTAGATAGAGGAGATGCCTGTGTCAGTTGAAAGTCAGGAGTTTGCACAGGTGGAACAGTCTCTTTGACTTCCTGTGTTGGAGAAGAGTACTGTGGCAAAGGATGCTGGTTTGCGGTATCATCTGGAAACAATTCAGGCCAACCAGCCGTTGGAGCCGCTGTGGCTGTCTCTGCTCCTAGCAATAGTTGATCTGTGTGTCTTCTCCAGACGACGTCCTCAGCAGTCTCAACTGTGTAAGACACAGGGCCCGTCTGCGCGATCACCGTAGCAGGAACCCATTTCGGTCCAGTGTTGTAGTTTCGAGCTAGGACGTGCTCTCCAGGATGAAACCGTCTCTCCTTGGCTCTTTTCTCTCTCCTTTCAACTTGAGCTTGTTGTTGACAATGGACAACCTGTTCTGCCTTTGGAGGTTTGAGTAAGTCAAAACTTGTCCGCAACTGCCTCTTCATCATGAGCGAAGCGGGGAAAGTTTTGGTTGTGGCATGCATCTCGTTCCTGTAGGACAACAGGAAGCTGTTCAGACGTTGGTGGATTGAGCCCTGACCTTGCGATGCCTTCAAGGCGTGCTTCAAAGTTTGCACGAACCTTTCTGCCAGGCCATTAGCAGAGGGATGATAGGGCGCAGACCTGATGTGTTGGACACCATTCACATGCAGGAAGGTTGCAAACTGCTGTGATACAAATTGTGGACCGTTGTCACTTACGAGTTGTTCCGGTGGGCCATAATGGCTGAACATCTCACCCAGTTTCTCAATTGTTTTCTCTGCCGTGGTAGACCTCATCACAGCGACCTCCGGCCACTTGCTACGAGCGTCCACAACCACCATAAACATCTTCTCTTCGAAAGGACCAGTGAAGTCCACATGTACTCGCTGCCACACTTCTTCAGGCCAATCCCAGGGGTGTAGGGTTGCCAGCTGTGGAACATTCCGGACCCTTTGACATGGGGAACATGTTTTGGCTTTCTCCTCAATATTTCCATCGAGACCTGGCCACCAGAAGTAGCTTCTTGCCATTTCCTTCATCCGAACCATCCCACTGTGGCCTGTATGAAGTTGTTGCAGTATAGGTTCCCTCAGAGGTGGCGGAATGATGACACGGCGTCCCCAAAGAAGACAACCTGCCTGGACTGTAAGAATTCGCAATAATTTACAGTTCTGAAGATTCATTTTTTTTGATTAAAGTATCCCTGGGAGATGTGCTTTTAAATTTCCAGGGATAAAAATGGCGGACACCACATGGCCGAGACAAAAGAGGCTTGGAATGCAGCTTTCTGTGTCTGGAAGTAAGGTTCAATGAAGACAAAGGACAATGCTTTGTTTACAAAGCAATTGAATGCTATTAGCATTTGTTTGTATATCGAGTGGATACATCTAAACTGCAGAAGAGACTTTTGCACCTTGAATGGGAATCGTTCAAGATTTGAATGGATTCTAAATCACCCAGCACTGGACAATAGAGCAGTTGTATCTCCCTTTTGTTTCAGCCCAGGAAGCTCCGGAAGACACGTTAATCCAGTCTAACCACTTTGAGTTAGCTAATCACAGCTTTCTCTTGTGTATTGGACCCTTTTGGGTGGGGAATTTTGCACACAGCCCTTGCAAGGCAGAACGGCAGGGGGGCTCACCAGGTATAAAGATAGATGCCGAAGCTATCTCGCTCTCTTACTTCGCTGGACCACAGGTGAGCCGAGTGTTCTGACTCCTCAGCATAGCAACCTAGTTAAGGAGTTTGGGGGATGGTGATTTAAGGGAATTGCTAAGATTGTTTAAATAACATTGTAGCCATTGTATCCCTCGTCTTCGCCGTCTGCAACCCCTGTTATATAGTTTTACTGTAATTACTGTGTTCGTGTGGGATAGTTTGATATTTTGATTATAGTTTCTTTTAGTTAATAAAACTTGATTTTTTTCTCTCATCCAAACTACGTGTCTGTTTTAATATCAATAATTATAAGCCCTGCAGTCAGAACTGGAAGGTGGGGTAGTGATTCGAAACCGCTGTTTTAAAATTGGTTTTATTTTAAAATTGGTCTGAGTGCAGGCAAAGGCTGCAAGACCAGGAAAATTACTTTAAACCAGTTTAAAGAAGCCCCAAATCCTTACAACGGAGAGCTCATTTCTTTTTGAAACGTAAGGTTTCAAACTAGGAGAATCTCCAATAGCTCTCCCTCGAATGACATTGTCCATTACCTCAGACAGGACTGGATCGTTGCGGGTGTACCTTCGCACCTGAACTGCAGTGACAGGTGCTCCCTCCACTTGTCTAAAGTAGAAGATGTCTATCTGACGAGGCTCCGGGGGTGTAACAGGCAAGGTCAGCCTCGAGAGACCGTCTGCGTTGCCGTGCAAGTCTGATTTGCGATATTTGATGTCGTATGTGTGTCCTGACAACAGTAAAGCCCACCTTTGCATCCTGCTTGCAGCAAGAGGCGGAATTCTGGTGTGGGGCCCGAAGATTGAAGTCAATGGACGGTGGTCCGTCAGGAGTGTGAACCTTCTCCCAAACAGGTACTGATGAAATTTTCGAATTCCAAAAATGATTCCCAAGGCCTCACGCTCAATCTGCGCATAGTTACTCTCGGCCATGTTCAAGGTGCGTGATGCGAAGGCGATAGGTTTCTCTTCCCCAGAAGGCATGATGTGGGATATGACTGCTCCCACACCATATGGTGATGCATCACATGCTAGCTGCACGGGTAGCTTTGGGATGGCAGGAATGACGTATGAGGAGAGATTGTGTCGATTGGGCTTATACTCACTGGAGTTTAGAAGATTGAGAGGGGATCTCATCGAAACCTATAAAATTCTGTCAGGCCTGGACAGACTAGATGCAGGAAGGATGTTTCTGATGGCCGGGAGTCCAGAACCAGGGATCATAGTCTAAGGATAAAGGGGTAAGCCATTTAGGACTGAAATGAGGAGGAATTTCTTCACCCAGAGAGTGGTGAACCTGTGGAATTCTCTGCCACAGAGGGCGGTGGAGGCCAGTTCATTAAATATATTCAAGAAAGAGTTGGATATATTTCTTAAGGCTAAAGGGATCAAGGGATATGGGGAGAAGGCAGGGACAGGGTACTGAATTTGGATGATCAGCCATGATCTCATTGAATGGCGGAGCAGGCTCGAAGGGCCGAATGGCCTACTCCTGCCCCTATCTTCTGTGTTTCTATGTTTCTATGTCAGGACTTCCGACTTCAGCAATGCTTTCTTTGCTTGGGCGAAAGCTTCGTTGCACAGTTCAGTCCATTTCCATGTTTTGCCTTGACATAGCAACTGATGTAACGGCTTCAGCAATGTTGCTAAGTCTGGAATAAACTTCCCATAGTAGTTAAGTAGCCCCAGAAATTAACATAACTGGCTCACATTCTGGGGTGCTGGGGCCTCCACGATCGCCTTGACCTTTGGCGGCGCCTTATGCAGGCCAGTAGCGTCAATTACATGCCCCAGGTACTCAACTGAAGACTGAAAGAATTCACATTTGTCCTTACGACCTCTGAGTCCGTACTCTTTCAGTCACTGTAGTGTCGCATCCAAGTTCAGAAGATGATCCTCCTCATTTGTCCCAGTGACAAGGATGTCGTCCAGGTAGCACTGGACTCCTGGCAGTCCACTCAAGATCTGATCCATTGCCCTTTGGAATAGAGCAGGGGCCGACGTAATTCCAAACGGAAGGTGGCAGTACCTGTATAGCCCCTTGTGTGTCACAATTGTCAGCAGCTCCTTTGATTTGTCATTGACATGCATTTGTAGATAAGCCTGGCATAAGTCTATTTTGCTGAACTTTTGCCCTCCGGCCAGGCCCGTAAAAAGATCATCAATGAGGGGAAGAGGGTACTGTTCCGCAGACAGCACCGGGTTAATAGTCACTTTAAAATCCCCGCAGATTCGAACAGATCCATCCTTTTTAAGGACAGGAACAATGGGTGTGGCCCATTTGCTCACGCTCACAGGCTCCAGGACTCCATTCTCGACTAAGGCCTCCAAGTTAGCCTCAACTTTTGGCCTAATTGCATAGGGTACAGGTCGGGCTTTGTGAAACTTCGGCTTGCTGTCAGGTTTAATGTCCAGTCTCACGCTGATCTTTTTCATGCTCCCAAGTTCACCATTGACGAGTTCTGCATATTTGTTTAAAACTGCAGTCAGACCTGACTCCCCTTTTGACATCATGCGGACTGCAGGCCAATCCAGTGTGATTTTCTCTAGCCACGCACGTCCCAGTAGAGATGGGTAATTTCCCTTTACCACATATAGTGGCAGTTTCGCAGTCTGTCTGTTCCAATTTAACTGTCACCTCAATGGCGCCTCTCATGGCCACAGGTTCGCCAGTATACGTCTTTAGCACAATGTTTGTTGGCTGAAGGGTAAGATGCTTTAGCATTTTGTTGTAGACAGTGTCTGAAACAAGGCCTGTGTCCACCTCCATCCGCACTGATTGTCCCTCCACCAGTGGCGGCACCCAGTAGCCATTTGGACCACCTGCAACCGTCAGTATGTGCACCTCTTCCTCCTCAGAGGTGTCGCTCCCCTCTGTTTTGCTTGTTCCATCATACTGCACTGAATGAACACTCTTTTTCTTCTCTTGTCCAAATACAGACATTTTGCTTTCATGCTTCCCAGCTCTGTCTGTTCTTTTTTTACCTCTACAGGCACGTTCAATGTGACCTTTTTTGCCACAATTTCGGCATTCCAGCTCCGTACACCAGCAGTCATTAGCGTGATGGCCCGTTTTCCCACAATGGTAACAGGTGCCGTTCCGCACACCTTTAGGCTCAGACGACACCTTGTGAACTCTCCCTGTTGAACTCAACTGGTGAGCCTCCTTTTCCGCCATCTCCATGGAGACACTAACTTCAATGACCTTTTCAAGAGTAAGGTTGTCCTCAGTAAGAAGGCGCTTCTGTGAGGCTGCACTTAGCAGACCACACACAAGTCTGTCTCTAATGGTGTCATTCAGCACCTCCTTGAACTCGTAGTGTTCTGACAACCTTTTTAACACAGCAATAAACATCATCACTGATTCCCCCTCCTGTTGATTCTGTTTGTGAAATCTAAATCTCTCAGCAATAACCAGAGGTTTTGGTGAAAAATGTGCTCCAAGAATTTCCACTAGTTGTTTATATGTTTTAGTTCCTGGCTTATCTGGCTGTACAAGGCTGCGAAGTAAATTGAATGTCTTTGCCCCCATTATACTCAAAAAGGTAGGCACGACCTTTTCATTTGCCACCGCATTCGCCAAAACAAAATAATCAAAACCTTCCGTATAAGCGCTCCATTGCTCCACATTTTCATCAAAATCACCGATGTTTCCTAATATAGTAGCCATCTCACGTTTCAAATTTTAATTTCTGTTTACTCACTGCACCCGTAACGTTAATGTGATGCTGCAATCTCTGTTCCGAGTGTTTTGTAGTCGAAAACAAGAAAGTTCCCACAACGCAGATTCATCAGATTCTCGTCGCCACTTTGTTGTGTCTGTACCTTTCTACCTAGACACAATTAGAACTCAGAAATCAGAGATTCAAACATGAAGTGCTTTATTCAAAAAGTAGGTTCCGGAGAGTACCGAACAAAGAGTGCTAAAGCTTAACCAAGAGAACAACCCCAACCATTTATCTGCTGTGACAGTGCCACCGCAGGTGGGAGGAGAACACCCAATACATAACAGAGGGCGAAAACGAAGATCCTGCAGAAGCCCATCAACCAGCGGCAGCATTACGCGAGAACATTGCTGCCCGGGATGCAAGGAACGCACTCATCCTGGCCAGATTTACTTAGCCTAGTCAATCAAACACTTTTTCCTCGCAGCTTCTTAACTGAGCATCGACAATGGCCAAGACCCTGCGGATTCCTAGCTATTTGTCCAGCATACTGATAATTGCAAGTAATCCTAAGCCCTCAATGTGAAAGCCCCATTTGCGAAATGACACACGCCACAACTGCAACAGTTGCCATCAGAATGTTTATGCACAAGAACCAACTGATGGCATTTTTACAATATACACATTTCACCCAAGTGACTACCCTTGTGACTATTTGTGCTTTATTTCCCTCTTATGCATGCTCCTACGTAGTGGTTCCCCTGTGGCTTCAGCAGATGTGGAGGCCCCTTGCTCACTTTCCTGCTGCTCATGTCTCGACACCTTGGGCGGGCGTCCTCTGGGGTGGCGAGCCTGTGAGGGCTCGTCAACAGTCTGCTGCTTCTGCGGCTGTGCATGGAGTTCCATCACCTCTGATCTTATGGATGGACCCAGAGGCAGAGGGTCGACATGCAGCTGAGCCGAGCTGGCAGAGTCCTGCGCCCTCCGATGAGGACTCTCCACTGCTGTCCCTGTCTCCACAATCTGCTGATGCTCACTTGTGAGCTGTGATACACCAGGTGACAACACTATTCTATGTCCCGAAGGTCCCACCGAGGTGTGAGTGTCTGCGCTGGTGCTGGGTGTGCTTATTTCTGCTGACACTGCGCCCTCAGAGGTAGCAGATTCCTCTGAGGAGTCTGGCTGCTCAGGCTCTTCCTCCTGCACAGTGGGGACGGGGTCTCTCGATGGTCCCATGGGGGATCAATGGAAAGAGTTAGAGATGTGATGCCAAAGTTACATGCACATTGCATTTTGCAGATGATCATATGTCCACATGATGTAGCTTCAGAATCATTATCAGCGACTCATGCAATGTCAATGAGAGAGATGGAAAACTATTCTGTCACCAGCTTGCAGCGATGCACCTGTCTGTCCTTCCCCAACTTCCACATCTGTTTCAGCCCTGACAATCTCCAGGACGGCTTCCTCCCAGGGGGTGAGCTGGGCTAATGAGGGTGGCCCTCCTCCTGTCCTGGCTCGCTCTCTCCTGTTGTGAGCTCTCTTTTCCTGCAATGAGGGAGACAAATGGAGGTTGAGTGAGAATGAGGGAGTGGGTGTAGAGATTGCATAGCATTGATACTTAGAAGGAGACAAAGATGGAGTGAGGTTGCAAGACCAAGGGTCCTCCCTGTGTGTTGTCAGTTGTGTTCAAAGCATCAGAGTAAGAGGGAGTGTGAGGGCTGCATGATCGAATAGTTATGTGAATGTGAGCATAGAGAGAGAGGGAATGGGTAAGGGTGCATGGATGTGAGTGTCAAGTGGGATGTGGAGGAAGAGATTGCTAAAGCTGAGTGCTGGTGAGGAAAGGCAATGGGGATCAGATTGAGGGTGATGGAATCTTCATACTTACTTTTCCAGTGCGATGAAGGTCATGGAATCTTCTCCTGCACTGCATCCAGGTGCGCCTTGTGAGCCCCAAGGAGCTGACTTCCCCAGCCACCTGTAGCCACACAGCCTTCGTCTAACTGGGAGGCCTCTTCCTCCCTGAAGATGGGAACAGGACCTCCCTGTGGGCCCTAGCCCCATCCAACAATGCCTGCAGTGATGCCTCATCAAATTTAGGAGATGATCTTGGCCTTCCGCTGGCCATTGTTCCTGCAGGTTCCTGTGCCATCAAATGCCAAAAGGTTGGTAGCCTGCAGAAGATGCAAGGCTTGTTGCAGACCTTAAATGCAGCAGCAATGATGACGTCATATTATGCGACTTTCTGACTGGAAATACTCATTTGCCAAGGGTTCCCACATGTTGGAAATCAATTGGCCAATTGAGTTAAAATTGCATCAATCCCACACAGCCATTTAGATTCGTGTCGGAAACACGAAATTCGGGGAATCCAACAATTCCCCGCACCTGAGTTAAAATTGACCTCTTTATATCCTCCTCACAACTTGCTTTCCCACCTATCTTTATATCGTCTGCAAGTTTGGCTACAATACACTCGCTTCCTTCATCCAAGTCATTAATATAGATTGAAAATAGTTGAGGCCCCAGCACTGATCCCTGTGGCACCCCACTAGTTACAGATTGCCATCCTGAAAATGACCCATTTATCCCGACTCTCTGTTTTCTGTTAGTTAGCCAATCCTCTATCCAATCTTATATATTGGCCCAGAACTTGGTGTCGGGGGCTTGCCGCGCGTGTAAGCCCCCGATCTGCACTCACCCTGCGCGCTGACATCTGAAGCCCGGGCCTGCTTGCATTTCCTTTCACAGGCCCGGTTCAGATGTCAGCACGCAGTGCTTACCTGATCCAGCGGCGTAGTTAGTGCGATGTGCCGGCTGGGATCAGGTGAGCACTGTACAACCAATCAGGGGAGGGGAAGGTTCATTCATGAGTTTGAGAGTAAGAACTGTCAAACTCATGAAAACTACGGGGGCCCAAAACACTATTTAAACTTTAAATAAAAATTAAAAAAACATCCCAATCATTAAATTAAGTATAAATAAGTCTAAAAAAATAATTTAAACAATAATTTTTTTTTGAAAAAAATAAATTTTTAATAAAAAGGGTCTAAAACTAAACTTACCTTATTGTAGATTCTTTAAAATAATAAACCTGTGGGAATTTTTTTTTCTAAATTACACTAAAACACCACTTACCTGTAAAAATAAATACTTACGTGTGCTTTTTACAAGCGTAAAGACCGGAGGCCTTTACACATGCGCAAATCCCCCAAAACAGAGGAAATCCAAGACGCACGCGCTGCCCCCTACAGCGCACGCGCTAGCCTCTTCACCTCTTGGGTTGGAGGAGAGGAAATGCCGGTTTTCAGCACATGTGCTGTGCATGCTGAAAACCGGCATTTCCTCCGGCCAGACGCGTGAGTACCCCTTCCGCACTCACGCGTTTGGGGAGGAATTACTGCCCCATTACCCCCAACACCATGAGCTCTTATCTTATGCAGTAACCTTTTATGTGGCACCTTGTCAAATGCCTTTTGGAAATCCAAATACACTACATCTACTGGTTCCCCTTTATCCACCCTGCTCATTACCTCCTCGAAGAACTCTAATAGATTTGTCAAACATGATTTCCCTTTCATAAAACCATGTTGACTCTGTTTGATTGTATTATGATTTTCTAAATGCCCTGCTACTACTTCCTTAATAATGGATTAGAGCATTTTGCCAATGACAGATGTTAGGCTAACTGCCCTATAGTTTCCTGCTTTCTGTCTCCCTCCTTTTTTGAACCTCATTTGCGGTTTTCTAATCCGCAGGGACTTTTCCAGAGTCAAGGGAATTTTAGAAGATTATAACCAATGCATCCACTATCTCTGTAGCCACTTCTTTTAAGACCCTAGGATGCAGGCCATCAGGTCCAGGGGACTTGTCAGCCTTTAGACCCATATGTTTGCCCAGCACTTTATCTCTAGTGATAGTGGTTGTCTAGACTAGTCAAGCTAACAGCCTGACTCACAGAATCATACCTATCAGCAGAATCCTCCACCGGCAGGACAGATCCACCATAGGATGGGGCACAGTGGAAGTGGCCCTGAGAATCCTTAAATATTAACTCCGAATCCCGTGAAGTCTCATGGCTTTAGATCAAATATGGGAAAGGAAACCTCCTGCTGATTATCACCTACTGCCTTCCCTCAGCTGAAGAATCAATACTTCTCCATGTTGACTACTACAGCACTGAGGGTAGCAAGGACACAGATTGTATGCTGGGAGATGGATTTCAATGTCCATCACCAATGTCTATCTGACGAAGGGTCATCGACCTGAAACGTTAACTCTGTTTCTCTCTCTACAGATGCTGCCTGACCTGCTGAGTATTTCCTGCAGTTTCTGTTTTTATACCAAGATTGACTTGGTTGTACCGCCAATGACCAAGCCAGCTGAAGGACAAAGCTGCCGAACTGGGCTTACAGCAGGTGTTGAGAGATCCAACACAAGGGAATATCCTATTTGAACTCATCCTCACCAATCTACCTGTCGCAGATGCATCTGTCCATGACAGTATTGGTAGCAGTGACCACTGTCATTGTGGAGACAAAGTCTCATCTTCACACTAAGGACATCCTCCATCTTCTTGTGTGGCACTACCACCATGCTAAATGGGTTAAATTCAGAACAGATCAGCAGCAGCACAATTACATTCCACCACAATCTGCGACCTCATAGCCCAGCATATCCCTCACTCCTGCATCACCATCAAGCCAGACAACCAACCCTGGTTCAATGAAGAGTGTAGAGGAGCATTCCAGGAACAGCACCAGGCATACCTGAAAATTAGGTGCCAACCTGGTGAAGCTACAACACAGGAGTACATGTATGGTAAACAGCGGAAGCAGCATGTTAAAGACAGAGTAAGCTAACCCAAAACCAACAGATCAAGTCAAAGCTCTGCAGTCTTGCCTCATCCAGTCACGAATGGTAGTGGACAATTAAGCAATTAATGGGAGGAGGAGACTCCATGAACATCCACAGAATCAATGATGGCTGAGCCCAGCACGTGAGTGCAAAAGACTAGGCTGACACATTCGCAACCATCTTCAGCAAGAGGCGCCAAGTGGATGATGTCCTAGGGGGAGTGTTTGCTAGTGCTGTTGGGGAGGGTTTAAACTAAAATGGCAGGGGGTTGGGAACCTGTGCAGGGAGACAGAGGAAAAGGAAGCAAGGATAGAAGCCAAAGACAGGAAGGAGAAAAGCAAAAGTGGAAGGCAGAGAAATCAAGGGTGTAAATCAAACAGGGTCACAGTAAATAATAATTCTAAAAGGACTAAGCGTGTTAAAAAATCAAGCGTGAAGGCTTTGTGTCTTAATGCGAGGAGCATTCGTAATAAGTGGATGAATTAGTTGTGCAAATAGATGTAAATGGTTATGCTATAATTGGGATTACGGAGACATGGCTCCAGGGTGACCAAGACTGGGAATTCAACATCCAGGGGTATTCAATATTCAGGAAGGACAGGCAAAAAGGAAAAGGAGGTGGGGTAGCATTGCTGGTTAAAGAGGAGATTAACACAATAGTAAGGAAGGATATTAGCTCTGATGATGTGGAATCTATGTGGGCAGAGCTGAGAAATACCAAGGGGCAGAAAACATTAGTGGGAGTTGTATACAGACCCCCAAACAGTAATGCTGAGGTTGGGAATGGCATTAAACGGGAAATTAGAGACGCGTGCAATAAGAGCACAGCAGTTATCATGGGTGACTTTAATCTACATATAGATTGGGCTAAGCAAATTAGTAACAATACTGTGGAGGAGGAATTCCTAGAGTGTATACGGGATGGTTTCCTGAACCAATATGTCGAGGAACCAACTAGAGATCAGGCCATCTTAGACTGGGTATTATGTAATGAGAAAGGATTAATTAGCAGTCTTGTTGTGCGAGGCCCCTTGGGGAGGAGCGATCATAATATGATAGAATTCTTCATTAAAATGGAGAGTGAAGTAGTTGACTCAGAGACTAGGGTCCTGAATTTAAATAAAGGAAACTACGAAGGTATGAGGCACGAGTTGGCTAGGATGGATTGGGGAACGTTACTTAAAGGGTTGATGGTGGATAGGCAATGGCAAACATTTAAAGATCGCATGGATGAATGACAGAATTTGTTCATCCCTGTTTGGCATAAAAATAAAACAAAAAAGGTTACTCAACCATGGCTAACAAGGGAAATTAGGGATAGCATAAGATCCAAGGAGAGGACATATAATTTGGCCAGAAAAAGCAGCAAACCTGAGGATTGGGAGCAGTTTAGGATTCAGCAAAGGAGGACAAAGGGATTAGTTAAGAGGGGGAAAATAGATTATGAGTGTAAGCTTGCAGGGAACATAAAAACTGACTGTAAAAGCTTCTATAGATATGTGAAGAGAAAAAGATTGGTGAAGTCAAGCGTAGGTCCTTTGCAGTCGGAATCAGGGGAATTTATAATGGGGAACAAAGAAATGGCAGACCAATTAAATACATACTTTGGTTCTGTCTTCACAAAGGAGGACACAAATAACCTCCCAGAGATGTCGGAGAACATAGGATCTAATGAGGGAGGAATTGAATGAAATCAGTATTTGTAGGGAAATGGTGTTAGGGAAATTGATGGGATTGAAGGTCGATAAATCCCCAGGGCCTGATAATCTACATCCTAGGGTACTTAAGGACGCGGCCCTAGAAAAAGTAGATGCATTGCTGGTCATCTTCCAAAATTCTATAGACTCTGGAACAGTTCCCATGGATTGGAGGATAGCTAATGTAGCCCCACTATTTAAAAGGGTGGTAGAGAGAAAACGGGGAATTATAGACCGGTAAGCCTGACATCAGTGGTGGGGAAAATGCTAGAGTCCGTTATAAACAATGTAATATCAGAGCACTTGGAAAACAGTGACAGGATCGGACAAAGTCAACATGGATTTACAAAAGGTAAATCATGCTTAACTAATCTACTGGAATTTTTTGAGGATGTAACTGGTAGAATAGATAAGGGAGAATCAGTGGATGTGTTGTATTTGGACTTTCAGAAGGCTTTCAATAAGGTCCCGCATAAGAGATTAGCGTGTAAAGTTAAAGCACATGGGATTGGGGGTAAGGTACTGACTTGGATAGAGAACTGGTTGGCAGACAAGAAGAAAATAGTTGGAATAAACGGGTCTTTTTCCGAGTGGCAGGCAGTGACTAGTGGGGTACCGCAGGGTTCGGTGCTAGGACCCCAGCTATTCACAATACATATAAATGATCTAGACGAGGGAACTAGATGTAATATCTCCAAGTTTGCAGACGACACAAAGCTGGGTGGGCGTGTGTGCTGTGAGGAGAATGCAGAGAAACTCCAGTATGATTTGGACAGGTTGGGTGATTATACTGCATTTGCCATGCATCTGCCCAATGTGGATAAATGCGAGGTTATCCACTTCGGTGGCAAAAACAGGAAGACAGATTATTATCTGAACAGCAATAGATTGGGAAAAGGGGAAGTGCAATGAGACCTGGGTGTCCTTGTGCACCAGTCGCTGAAGGTAAGCATGCAGGTGCAGCAGGCGGTTAAGAAGGCAAATGGTATGTTGGCCTTCATAGCGAGAGCATTCGAGTACAGGAGCAAGGATATCTTGCTGCAGTTGTACAGGACCTTGGTGAGACCACACCTTGAGTATTGTGTGCAGTTTTGGTCGCCTTATCTGAGGAAGGATGTTCTTGCCATGGAGAAAGTGCAGCGAAGATTCACCAGACTGATACCTGGGGTGGCAGGAATGACATATGAGGAGAGATTGGGTCGATTAGGCTTATATTCGCTAGAGTTTAGAAGAATGAGAGGGGATCTCATTGAAACTTATAAAACTCTAACAGGACTAGACAGACTAGATGCAGGAAAGATGTTCCCGATGGCGGGGCAGTCCAGAACCAGGGGTCACAGTCTAAGGATAAGGGGTAAGCCATTTAGGACTGAGATGAGGAGGAATTTCTTCATCCAGAGAGTGGTGAACCTGTGGAATTCTCTGCCACACAGGGCAGTTGAGGCCAATTCTTTAAATATATTCAAGAAGGAGTTGGATATATTTCTTGAGGCTAAAGGGATCAAGGGATATGGGGAGAAAGCAGGGACAGGGTACTGAATTTGGATGATCAGCCATGATCGCATTAAATGGCGGAGCGGGCTTGAGGGGCCGAATGGCCTACTCCTGCTCCTATCTTCTATGTTTCTATGATCCATTTCGGCCTCCTCCTGAGGTCTCCACCTTCACAGATGCCAGTCTTCAGCCCATTCGATTCACTCCACGTGATATCAAGAAACGGCTGAGCGCACTGGATACAGCAAAGGTTATGGGCCCCGACAACATCCCGGCTATAGTGCTGAAGACCTGTGCTCCAGAACTAGCCGCGCCTCTAGCCAAGCTGTTCCAGTACACCTACAACACTGGCATCTACTTGACAATGTGGAAAATTGCCCAGGTATGTCCTGTCCACAAAACACAGGAAAATTCAAGCCCCATCAGCCTACTGAGAATCATCAGCAAAGTGATAAAAAGATTCATCAACAGTGCTATCAAGCGACACTTACTTACCAATAACCTGCTGTTCGGCGCCGAAGACCTCGAGTCTCTTCGCCAGGAGCAAGCGGAAGCCAAGCGCAGGCAGTGCAAGGAGCGCACGTCAACCCAAGCACCCCACCCAACCGCCCCTTCAACCACCGTCTGCCCCACCTGTGACAGAGACTGTAGGTCCCGCATTGGACTCATCAGTCACCTGCGAACTCATTTTTAACGTGGAAGCAAGTCATCCTCGGATCCGAGGAACTGCCTAAGAAGAAGAAGAATAACCTGCTCACTGATGCTCGGTTTGGGTTCTGCTAGAGCCGCTCGACTCCAGATCTCAATTCAGACTTCATCAAAACATTGACACAAGAGCTGAATTCCAGAGGTGATGTGAGAATGGCTGCCCTTGACAACAAGACAGCATTTGACTGAGTGTGGCATCAAGGAGCCCTAGTAAAACTGAAGGCAATGGAAATCAGGGGAAAAATCTCCAGTCATTGAAGTCATACCTGGCTAAAGGAAGATGCCTGTGGTTGTTGGAGACCAATCATCTCAGCCCCAGGACATCACTGCGGGAGTTCCTTAGGACAATGTCCTAGGCCCAACCATCTTCAGCTGCTTCATCAATGACCTTCCTTCCATCATAAAGTCAGACGTGGGGATGTTCGCTGAAGATTGCACAGTATTCAGCTCCATTCAAAAAATGAAGCAGTCCGTGCCCGCATGCAGCAAGCCCTGGACAACATTCGGGCTTGGGCTGAAATTTGGCAAGTAGCATTCGAACCACACAAGTGCCAGGTACTGACCAGTTCCAACAAGATAGAGTCTAACCACCTCCCCTTGACATTCAATGGCATTACCATCACCGGAGATCACAATTGACCAGAAAATTAACTGGACCAACCACAGAAGTGCCATGGCTACCAGAGCAGAACAGAGGTGGTGTTCTGTGGCCAGTGTCTAATCTCCTAACTCTCCAAAGTCTATCCACCACCATAGCTTCAGATCGAATATGGGAAAGGAAATCTCCTGCTGATTATCACAAGTATGATAGGATATTCTACATTTGCCTGGGTGGTGTAGCAGCACTAACACTTAAGAAGCTAGATTGGCACCCCATCCACCAACTTAAACATCCACTCCCTCCACCACTGGCACATAGTGACTGCAGTGTGTACTATCTACAGGATGCGCTGCAGCAAGTCAGCAAGACTTCTTTGACAGCAACTCCCAAACCCCTGACCGAGAAGGACAAGGGCAGCAGGCACATGGGAACACCATCACCTCCAAATTCCCCTCCAAGTCATATGCCATCCTGACTTGGACATATATCACTGTTTCTTCATCGTCACTGGGTCAAAATCCTGGAACTCCCTCCCTAACAGCACTGTGAGAGCACCTTCACCACATGGACAGCAGTGGTTCAAGATGAAGGTCCACCACCACCTTCTCAAGGGCAACTCGGGATAGGCAATAATAAATGCTGGCCATGCTAGCAACACCCATATCCCAAGAATGAATTAAAAAAAATGCTGCCACCCACAGCAATTGCCTCCTGTAAATTCAATTCAAAAAGATGCACTTAGATAATCTGATTGGGAATAATTACAAAAAATTGGTATTTTATCGGGTAAAATTGGGAAAAGTTGAAAAAGATCCTTAAGCATCAGGAAGTTTTCAGGCATGATCAAGTCGCAGAACAAAACTTGTCTGCAAGTTGAAAGCTTTGCTTCAGAGCCGCCACACTGGCTGGTGCCCACCGCAAAAGGCCTGCACCAACCTGCTGCAAAGATAAAACCAATAAACATGGAAGGGTGAATTTTGTGTGATTGCCAGCGTGGAGCATCCCTCAACAGGAACGGGGATTGGAAAATCGGGTAGAGAGATCAACACACCTGATACGCAGCATTTCAGATTGTCCAGTTATTAATTGTAGGCTGTAATGTCACACCTAAGAAAGGATATACTTGCCATAGAGGGAGTGCAGCGAAGGTTCACCAGACTGATTCCTGGGATGGCAGGACTGTTGTATGAGGAGAGATTGGGTCGACTAGGCCTGTATTCACTCGAGTTTAGAAGAATAACAGGGGATCTCATTGAAATGTATAAAAATCTGACAGGGCTAGACGGACTGGATGCAGGGAGGATGTTTCCCCTGACTGGGGGGTCTAGAACGAGGGGTCACAGTCTCAGGATACGGGGTAGGACATTTAGGACTGTGATGAGGAGAAATTTCTTCACTCAGAGGGTGGTGAACCTGTGGAATTCTCTACCACAGAAGGCTGTGGAGGCCAAGTCACTGAATATATTTAAGAAGGAGATAGATAGATTTCTAGACACAAAAGGCATCAAGGGGTATGGGGAGAGAGCGGGAATATGGTATTGAGATAGAGGATCAGCCATGATCATATTGAATGGTGGAGCAGGCTCGAAGGGCCGAATGGCCTACTCCTGCTCCTATTTTTCTATGTTTCTATCTCTATGGGTAAATGTGACAGCTTTTACAAACACGTTATTATCTTCAGCCAAAAATGAAATATTCCACTTTAAAAAAAAATATATATATATTAGGGCAACTCCACAGAGGCTCCTCACATTAATGTCTGTAAATCTAAGTAACTCTCCTGAAATTAAACGGCCCAGTTTGTGTTTTCTCTGATCTGCAGAAACATTTTATTTCCCTGTTATACTCTTAGAAGCCAAGAGAGGGAGCTAAAACGCTCATTATAATAAATCCCACTATAAGTACTCCTGCCTCAATTACAAAGTTTCCTTCTTAATCTGTATGATTTCTGTATTAATAGACAGGCTTTTCTATACATTCTGCTTATCAAATAATGAATAAAAGTTAAGCATATATATGTATAGAATAAAATTCAACAAATCTGCGACTGTTCTCTTGAGCAGCGAAGGTTAATGTTTTGATAGAGTAAATAGGGAGAAACTGTTTCAGTGGCGCAGGATCGGTATCTAGAAGATACAGATTTAAGATAATTGGCAAAAGAACCAGAGGTGAGATCCGGAGAATTTTTTTTAATGCAGTGGGTTCTTTTGATCTGGAATGCACTGCAGGAAAGGGTGGAGGAAGCAGATTCAATATTAACTTTTAAAAGGCAATTGAATTAATAGTTGGCCGAATGGTCTTCTTCTGTGCTATGATTCTATGAAATTCAAGCACTTATTCGGGCTGCTCTGATCGCTCAGTGGGGAAATGTGTCGCGTGAAGTGGTACAGAGCTGTATATATCGGGAAGGTACCAACCTCAAACCGTGGTCCTTTAGCAGATCTCAATCTCAGCAGTGAAGCAACATAAGTAGCCTTTGGGACAAGGAGGGCAAAATAAATGGACGTGACTGCTGCCAACGAACCGGAGGTAGTTGCGCAGTCTGTGCTTTTTATGGTGGTTCCGATTTTTTAAATAAACTGTCGGGTGAAAATATGCTGTGAAGCCATTTGCAGTGACTGTTCGTTGCTCCGTGAAGAGGCTGTCACATCATATCGGAAGTGCTTATTTTGTATAGGTTCTGTTTACTTTATAATTGGGATGAAACTTTGTAGAATAACGTGGACTCCATATTGTCCGGAGAAGGTTTGGAGGCTCAGTTTGAGTTTAATGCATTTCTGGCGAACAGAGAAATGTCAGGAACAGGGAGCGGGTCTGAAATGTCGGGAACAGGGAACGGGGATGAAATGTCGGGAACAGGGAGCGGGGCTGAAATGTCGGGAACAGGGAACGGGGATGAAATGTCGGGAACAGGGAGCGGGGCTGAAATGTCGGGAACAGGGAGCAGGCCTGAAATGTCAGGAACAGGGAGTGGGCCTGAAGCGTCGGGAACAGGGAGCGGGGATGAAATGTCGGGAACAGGGAGCGGTTCTGAAATGTCGGGAACAGGGAGCGGGAATGAAATGTCGGGAACAGGGAGCAGGTGCAGCAGGTGTTTTTTAAAATTATTTTTGTTCATTGATGGGATGTGGGCGTCGCTGGCTAGGCCTGCATTTAGTGCCCATCCCTAATTGCCCTTGAGAAGATGGTGGTGAGCCACCTTCTTGAACCGCTGCAGTCCATATGGTGTAGGTACACCCACAATGCTGTTAGGAAGGGAGTTCCAGGATTTTGGCCCAGCGACAGTGAAGGAACGGCGATACAGGTCCAAGTCAGGATGGTGTGTGGCTTGGAGGGGAACTTGTAGGTGGTGATGTTCCCATGTGTCTGCTGCCCTTGTCCTTCTAAGTGGTAGAGGTCGCGGGTTTGGAAGGTGCTGTTGAAGGAGCTTTGGCGAGTTGCTGCAGTGCATCTTGTAGATGGTACACACTGCAGCCACAGTGCGCCGGTGGTGGAGGCAAATGGCATGTTGGCCTTTGTAGCGAGAGGGTTTGAGTACAGGAACAAGGATGTCTTGCTGCAGTTGTACAGGGCCTTGGTGAGACCACATCTTGAGTACTGTGTGCAGTTTTGGTCACCTTATCTGAAGAAGGATGTTCTTGCCATGGAAGGAGTTCAGCGAAGATTCACCAGGCTGATACCTGGGATGGCAGGAATGACGTATGAGGAGAGATTGGGTCAATTGGGCTTGTACTCGTTGGAGTTTAGAAGAATGAGAGGGGATCTCATTGAAACTTATAAAATTCTGACAGGACTGGACAGACTAGATGCAGGAAGGATATTCCCGATGGTCGGGGAGTCCAGAACCAGGGGTTGCAGTCTAAGGATAAGGGGTAGGCCATTTAGGACAGAAATGAGGAGGAATTTCTTCACCCAGAGAGTGGTAAACCTGTGGAATTCTCTACCACAGAAGGCAGTAGAGGCCAATACATTAAATATATTCAAGAAGGAGTTGGATATATTTCTTAAGGCTAAAGGGATCAAGGGGTATGGAGAGAAAGCAGGGACAGGGTACTGAATTTGGATGATCAGCCATGATCTCATTGAATGGCGGAGCAGGCTCGAGGGGCCGAATGGCCTACTCCTGCTCCTATCTTCTATGTAACAGGGAGCAGGGATGAAATGTCGGGAACAGGGATGAAATTTCGGGAACAGGGAGCGAGGCTGAAATGTCGGGAACAGGGCTGAAATGTCGGGAACAGGGAGCGGGGCTGAAATGTCGGGAACAGGGAGCGACGGTGAAATGTCGGGAACAGGGAGCGGGTCTGAAATGTCGGGAACAGGGAGCGGGTCTGAAATGTTGGGAACAGGGAGCAGGGACTGAAATATCGGGAACAGGGAGCAGGGACTGAAATATCGGGAACAGGGAGCAGGGGCTGAAATGTCGGGAACAGGGAGCGGGGAGTGAAATGTCGGGAACAGGGAGCGGGGCTGAAATGTCGGGAACAGGGAGCGGGGCTGAAATGTCGGGAACAGGGATCGGGTCTGAAATGTTGGGAACAGGGAGCAGGGATGAAATGTCGGGAACAGGGAGCAGGTCTGAAATGTCAGGAACAGGGAGCGGGTCTGAAATGTCGGGAACAGGGAGCGGGCCTGAAACGCTGGGAACAGGGAATGGGGATGAAATGTCAGGAACAGGGAGCGGGGCTGAAATGTCGGGAACAGGGAGCGGGCCTGAAACGTCAGGAACAGGGAGCGGGGATGAAATGTCGGGAACAGGGAGCGGGACTGAAATGTCGGGAACAGGGAGCAGGGACCTAAATGTCGGGAACAGGGAGCGGGGCTGAAATGTCAGGAACAGGGAGCAGGGATGAAATGTCGGGAACAGGGAGCTGGTCTGAAATGTCGGGAACAGGGAGCGGGGATGAAATGTCGGGAACAGGGAGCGAGGATGAAATGCCGGGAGCAGGGATGAAATGCCGGGAACAGGGAGCGGGCCAAGCAGAAACATCATCGAAATTTCCAGATTAATGCGCAGAACACTTCTGTGCAGCTTCCAGTCATTGAGATCAGCTTCCGGTTTGTGGCAGGAGTCGCTCTGAAAATAAATATCAACCAGGGTTCTTACATCTGATCATTATTCAATGACCTCTTGGAATCGGCGCATGTTGGGATGCCAGGTGAGGGCAGATTGTACTTGATTATGATGCTCTGCCCTCTCCCCACTACCTCCTGAATATTCTGCCCAACCCATATCATGCTCACACATGATAAACAGCTACTTGTGAGGGTCCAGAGGAGTCTGTATCTGAATTTGAACATTGTGATCACTCTTTCACTGACTACCACATGAGGTTAATATAGAAACACTTATTCCATGCAGAGATTCGTTGCCTTTATCACTTAAATCCTGCTCTTACAGAGTAGGGATTCCAGACTGATAAAACAAACCAAAGCTTTTCACTGCAAACCTAAGCAATGCATGGCTTCATCCAGAATGAACAGGCATTTTTTGACCTGGAATTTCCCTGCAGTTGCCTGTATGAGTGCATTTTATGCTTGGTTGACAGACCTGTGGTGGATTTTTATGTGTAGACATTACAAAAAGTCATATACTACTTCTGAGTAACCCATTTACCTACAGACTGACTCAGTGAGTAGTACAGGAATATGGAAACAACCTCAAAAGCCTCGTCCTTCATCTGTCACTCCTTGACCCACAGACAGTGCTGACTGCTGAAGAACTGCCAGAGTTAAAGGTGTGCTGTTGTGGTGATTTACAGATAGGCTGAAAGATAATGTAAGCAATTAAAAACAGGACACATAAAGTGAAGTAAAAATACATTATTTTAAATTACAACATGTAGCAAGCTGTCAATTTACAGCCATCATCTAGCCTTGTAAGAATACAGGAATGTTTCACTAATCAATAATATAAAGCCTGTGCCCCCCCCAAATAATCTGTGTGAAAGACAAACTAGGTTGAAGGGGCAGGCACAGTGTTTGAGACTATCTATAGTACATTAAAGGGTAAAAAATTACCTGTAAAAGTCTTGTGTCTAATGTACACTACCTATTAGTTACACTTGCTTCCTGTGTCAACATTTTGTTCATAGACTCATACAGCATAGAAAGCCATTCGGCCCACCATGTCTGTAACTGCAAACAAAAAGTCATATTAGGCCACAGCTGGAATACTGTGTGCAGTTCTGGTCACCACACTATAGGAAGGATGTGATTGCATTGGAGAGGGTGCAGAGGAGATTCACCAGGATGTTACCTGGGCTGGAGCGCTTCAGCTATGAAGAGAGACTGGACAGGCTGGGGTTGTTTTCCTTAGAGCAGAGAAGGCTGAGGGGGGACCTGATTGAGGTGTACAAAATTATGAGGGGCATAGATAGGGTAGATAGAAAGGAACTTTTCCCCTTAGTAGAGGGGTCAATAACCAGGGGGCATAGTTTCAAGATAAGGGGCAGGAGGTTTAGAGGGGATTTGAGGAAAAACGTTTTCACCCAGAGGGTGGTTGGAATCTGGAACTCACTGCCTGAAAGGGTGGTAGAGGCAGGAACCCTCACAACATTCAAGAAGCATTTAGATGAGCACTTGAAACGTCATAGCATACAAGGCTACAGACCAAGTGCTGAAAAACGGGATTAGAGTAGACAGGACACGATGGGCCGAAGGGCCTCTTTCTGTGCTGTTTAACTCTATGACTATTATTTACATAGAATTTACAGCACAGAAACAAGCCATTCAGTCCAAATCTATGTTTATGCTCCACATGAACCTCCTCCCACCTTACTTCATCTCACTGCATCGACAGATCGGCTATTCGCCTCAACCATTCCTTGCGGTATTTAAAAAAAAATTGTTCCTGGGATATGGGCGTTGCTGTCAAGGCCAGCATTTATTGCCCATCCTTAATTGCCCTTGAGAAGGTGGTTTATAATTGTAAAGACCTCAATCAGGTCACCTCTCGGCCTTCTGAGAAAAGAGGCCCCAGACTGGTCAATCTTTCCTGATAGTTGTACCCTCTGAGCTCTGGTAACAACCTTGTGAATCTTCACAGAATCACAGAAACCCCACAGTGCAGATAGAGGTCATTTCGGCCCATCGAGCCTGCACCGACACATATCCCACCCGATCCCCATAACCCCTACACCAACACATATCCCACCCTATCCCCGTAACCCCACATATTTAATCCCCCTAACACTAAGGGTCAATTTATCATAGCCAATCAACCTAACCCGCACATCTTTGGACTGTGGGAGGAAACCGGAGCACCCGGAGGAAACCCACGCAAACACGGGGAGAATGTGCAAACTCCACACAGTCACCCGAGGCCGGATTCGAACCCGGGTCCCTGGCGCTGTGAGGCAACAGTGCTAACCACTATGCCACCGTGCTGCCAATCTTGCTTGCTCTTTCTCCAGTGCTTCTATATCCGTTTCCTACATTACAACAGTGGCTACACTTCAAAAAAAGTACTCATTGGCTGTAAAACGTTTTGGGACGTCCGATGGTCATGAAAGGCACTATAGAAATGCAAGTCTTTCTTTCCTTTTGTAATATGGAGAGCAGAACTTTGCACAGTACTCAAGTGTGGTTTCAGTGGACATTCAAAACTGGTCTAAACTGATATATAATTTTTTTGCATATAAATATATAGAAAAAGACATTCTACTTTGGCTACATTGGACTCTGCTGCGTGTTCATCCTCCCAGCCAAACGGTGGCGCTGTGAGCAACACTGGTGTTCTCCGCGCAAACTCAGTAGCGCTGCCTGCGGCGTGACCCTGAGGACTGGCTCAAGTCACAAGTAGCGGGTTGGAAAGGGGTATTTGATTATTTGTTTTTAAAGTTCGTTGTCAGAAGGGACACCGAAAGAAAACGATACGCACGGACTAAACGTTATTTCACACCTTTAAAAGTGGGTGGAGTTCTTAAAATGCATCAGGCTAATTTGCAATCATGAGGCTTCTTCAGCCGCCCCCCCCCTAATATGCGCCGGGGGAGGCAGTGGTACCGCCCGGCGGGGGTTGTGACGTCATCAGGGGGGCGGAGACAAGGCAACGTAAACATGGATCCCGTCTTGTATCTGCTGGCCGCGGTGATCATAGCGATTCTGATCTTTTTTGTGTCGAGAGCAAGACGCGAGGTGCAAAAAGGTACGAGACTTGGGTAAAATTTATCTGCTGTTAAAGCGCGTACGGGCAAGCGGGATTGGTGTGAGGAGCTCCGGCCATCGGCCTCCTCACCGAACAGGAGTGGGCGCTCGCGCTCTGGCTCTGACTCTAACTTCAGCCAATCCAGCCGCCGGAAGTCCCGCCCCCCGGGCCGCCTACATGATTGGTTAACTGGCCTCTTTATCATCGGTGTTGCAGCCAGTGATTGGTTAGTTTTATTGTCAGTCAGTAGATGAATTCAACCTCACTATTCGGTGCACCAGTGGAACAGGCTAGTGTCTGAATAGCCTTTTCTGGATAGATAAGAACATAAGCGGAGTAGGCCATACGGCCCCTCGAGCCTGCTCCGCCATTCAATAAGATCATGGCTGATCATCAACCTCCACTCCACTTTCCTGCCCGAATTCCATATCCCTTGATTCCAAAAATCTATCTATCTCAGCCTTGAATATACTCAACGATTCAGCATACACAGCCCTCTAGAGCAGAGAATTCCAAAGATTCACAACCCTCTGAGTGAAGAAATTCCTCCTCATCTCAGTCTTAAATGGCCTACCCCTTATCCTGAGATTATGCCCCCTAGTTCTAGACACTCCAGCCAGGAGAAACAACCTCTCAGCATCTACCCTGTCAATCCCTTCAGAATCTTGTATGTTTCAATGAGATCACCTCTCATTCTTCTAAACTCCAGAGAGTATAGGCCCATTCTACACAATCTCTCATCATAGGACAGCCCTCTCATCCCAGGAATCAACCTAGTGAACCCTCATTGCACCGCCTCCAAGGCAAGTATATCCTCCCTTAGATAAGGAGACCAAAACTGTGCACAGTACTCCAGGTATGGTCTCACCAAGGCCCTGTACAATTGTAGCAAGACTTCCTTACTCTTATACTCCAACCCCCTTGCAATAAAGGCCAACATGCCATTTGCCTTCCTTAATGCTGTACCTGCAGGCTAACTTTCTGTGTTTCTTGTACGAGGACACCTAAATCTCTCTGAACACCAACATTTGAAAGTTTCTCACCATTTAAAAAATATTCTGTTTTTTTATTCTTCCTACCAAAGTGAATAACCTCACATTTCCCTACATTATACTCCATCTCATGCTGATAGAGTTAAGACGCGAGTGGAGCATAAATGCCGGCATGGACTGGTTGGGCCGAATGGCCTGATTCTGTGCTGTATATTCTTTGTAATCCTATGTAATCTTATGATTCTCTGACCGCCTGAAGATGTTGGCTCCTTCCATGCGTGCCGTCAGCACTCTGCTCAAGTGACTATTTTTCAAGTGTGAGTGTCAGTCGTTACTTGACCAAATGTGTGCGTAGAGAAGGAAAAGTCAGAGTTGAGTCTGATTCTGTTCTCGCCTGACTAAAGGGGAAAGGGAATTATCGGACTTCCCAGTGATTTGTGCACCAACTGGACTGTTCACTTTGAATTTTAAGAGCAAGATGTGAATATGAGTCCATTTTGAATAAATTAAAATAAGTTGTTTTATGAATGAAAAGACTTTCATAACATTACCTTGCAAACATGTTTCTTTTTCTAAATCATGTTCTTTAAACCAACCCTAGATTGAAGTCCTATTTACTATGTTCAGTTTGTGGGGTAGGGAAATGAGAAGTATTTGAATCTTGGATTCCTTGTTATCAAGAGGTGGCTCACCATTTACCATGGAGTGTTGTAATAGGATTTAGATATTACAGTAATACTCACATGAGCCTGTAGTTTCTCCATTGTGCTGAGTTTCTGGATTCACCTAGGCAGTTGGAGAAAACCTAGAGTGGACATTATTATATGGGTTTCCACAGAAAGGACAGAAGGAAAATCTCAAAGGAGGTTCATCTGAGCTGTTTGTGCAACTCCTGGCAGTTGGAGTAGAAATAGCCTGGGAACCTACCGGCCCCCCCTAATCAGCTTGTGACTGGAATGTACTAGAGGGTAATTAAAAAACAAAAAGCTAATTTAACACCATGTTATGAGCTGTAGAATGTAATAGGGCAGTAGTTTTGTAATGGACTGTGTGTATCTGAACAACCCAGTCAGAGGCATTTAGTTTATTTATTTTTGGGATGTGGGTATTGCTGGCAAGGCTACATTTATTGCCATTCCCTAGTTGCCCTGAGTGGTAGGCCTTCAACCGCTGCAGTCCTTCTGGTGATGGCGTTCCCACAGTGGTCTGAACTCAAACTCTAATCATGTGCTTAGTTTGAATTAAAACCCAAGGGTCTTCACTACTGGGTTAAGATGATACAGGATATTATAACTGCATGGTTGCATTAGGAACATATTTCTTTGCTAGAGTACCTTAATGAGATTTCAAAACACAACAAAACGACTTGACTAATTTAATGAATGGGAGGCAGTCTTACATAGACACTCTCTGTTGCACATGTGCCTTGATGTCCAATGCTGCTCTTGTAAGTCACATGAAAATTGCTACATAAATGTATTATTGTAGCGTATTTTCTCTGCATGCTGTATATGTCGCTTGGGCACATTACAGAGGAGTGCCCTTGAACCAGGGACATACGGTGATAATGTCCTGTGCTGAGCCATTCCTGCCTGTGTTATTAGTAGAACTTCTAATATTCTAATAATCTACCAAGTAACATGTTGCCCATGTTCTAGCCCTCACAAAATGCCTCACTCCCACGATTCCTGTCCTTGCCAGATTCTGCCGGCTTCCTGTCAACTTCAAAATTCTATACTCCGTGACGTTGCCAGAGTGTACCTCGGCACAGAAGGAGGCCATTTGGTCCGTCGTGCCTGTGCTGGCTCTTTGAAAGAGCTGTCCAATTTAATCCCACGCCCCAGCTTTTTCCTATAACCCTGCAACTTGGTCCTCTTAAAGTACCTGTCCAATTGATTTTTGAAAGTTCCTATGGAATCTGCTTCCACACCCTTTCAGGTAGTGCGTTCCTGATCATAACAACTCTCTGTGAAACATATTGCCTCATTTCCCCTCTAGTTCTTTTGCCAGTTATTTTAAATTGATGACTGGCCTGCTAGCCATAGGAATCAGTATCTCCCTACTTGCTCTATCAAATCCCCTCATAATTTTGAATACCTCTATTAGGCCTCCCTTAACCTTCTCTGCTCTAAGGAGAACAGTCCCAGCTTCTCCAATCTCTCCACATAACTGAACTCCCTCAACCCTGGGATCATCCTGGTAAACCTCCTCTGCACCCTCTCCAAGGCCTTGACATCCTTCCTAAAGTGCAGTGCCCAGAATTGTGCACAATACGCCAGCTAAGGCCTAACCAGTGATTTTGTAAAGGTTTAGCATGTCTTCCTTGTTTTTGTATTCAGTGCTCCTATTTACAAAGCCAAGTATCCCATACGCTTTCTTAACCGCCTTATCAACTTGCCCTGCCATCTTCAAAGATTTGTGAATATGTGCTCCCAGGTCCCTCTGCTCTTGCACCCCAACCTCCTCAAAATAGTACCATTTAGATTATACTGCCTCTCCATGTTGTCCCTCCCAAAATGCATGACTTCACACTTATTTGCATTAAATTGCATCTGCCATGTGTCTGCCCATTTCACCAGTCTGTCTATGTCCTGAAGTCTACTACTGTCCTCCTCATGATTTACTACGTTGCCAGTTTTGTATCATCGGGATAATTTGAAATTGTACTCCTAGACCCAAGTCCAGGTTATTTATATATAACAAGAAAAGCAGTGGTCCTGATACTGATCCCTGCGGACCCAACTGCATACTTCTCTCCAGTCAGAAAAACACCCATTCACCACTACTCTCTGCCTCGTATCCCTTAGCCAATTACATACTCGAGTTACCACTGTCTCTCTTTTGTCCCATGTGCTTTTATTTTCCGAATAAGTCCGATATGTGGCACTTTATCAAATGCCTTTTGAAAATCCATATATACATCTACTGCACTGCCTTCATCAACCCGCTCTGTTATTTCATCAAAGAAATTAATCAGGTTAGTCAGACACGATTTGCCTTTAAATCCCTGCTGGCTGCTCCTTATTAACCCATGTTTCTCCAAGTGAGAATTAATGTTGTCCTTGTCAATGGTTTCTAGTACTTTTCCCACCACTGACGTTAGACTAACTGGCCTGTAGTTACCTGGTTTATCCCCCTCCTTTTTTGAATGGGTGTGTAACATTTGAGAGCCTCCAGTCCTCTGGTGCCACCCCCATATCCAAGGAGGAGCTCCCATATCCAAAAATATTTCAACAAAAATTAAAGAAAAAGAGAGGAGCGTTCCTGTCACTCTGGAGGGGTTACTATTTTCAGTAAAGACAAGTTCAGTGAACTGTGGCTGCATTTTGTCATCCACCTGTTGTCTTCCCCAGTTATTATTTCATCAGTTTGGTGGGGCAGCCATTTTTGACATCTGTCCGTTGAAGGAATTGTGACTAAGTGCTTATGCCCATCAGTAATCCAACCCTATTGCCATCTCCCTGGGGAGTCCTTGGGCAGGTCCCTGGTGGAATAGGTTGTTTGGCAATTTTCTATGTTGGCTGTCAGCGGACCTTTATGCTGTAGCAGTTGCCGTATCTACCTACTCAAAGGCTTTGTATGTGGTATGTGTGACATGTTAAGTGTGTCTCTGTAGCATAAAATAATCCTACATTAAAACAGTGACTACACTTCAAAAGTACTTAATTGGCTGTAAAAAGCACTTTGGGACGTCCTGAGGTCATGAAAGGCACTAGGTAAATGCAAGTTAAACATGCAGATTCACTGAAAAATCGACTACTAATTGCTCAAACAATTTTTGTGATTACTTATCCCAGCCATGTTCTTTCTTTAGCCAATAAACGCATTTTCAGCTCGTCATTCAAGCTCTTTCAGAGGTGTTTCTGTCAGCCTGCCTGACCAACTACTCCCTGGCCTCCCCCCTGCCCAACCCAGTCACACAGGCTTTCTGGACTGCTCCAACTGCTCCCTGGCCTTGTTTCCCTACCCCACGTCTTTTTATCATCCCACCTCAAGTGCTCGGGCTCTGCTCCCAACCTTGTCATTAGGCAGACCTGACGACCTCTCTACTGGCTTTCTGTATTCCTCCCTCAACAGCAGCTCCCCTCGGTCTAGAATTCCTCTCTTCCCCACCCATGGAGTCTTGCTCCAGTCCTGACTGGTACCCATGAGCAATACCACATGAGATCAACTAGTCATTTTATGTTTTGGATGAAATGTTTATTTTCTTTTGAGAAGAAAACTTGTTAACAGGTGAGGTAATTGTTAATAAGACATCAGTGTGTTGCTGATTGGGTCATTTGTGTTGTCGTGCTTTCCTCGATCCCTGACCTGGTAAATTGCCTTTTCAGGCACTTTGCTGTATAATAACTATCGTTTACCTGGAAGAACCCAGTCACACTTTTATTACAATGACATAACACGCAAGCAGTGCAAAATTGGTCTCACAACACAAATGATGTGGGTCAGAATCCTAGAACTCCTCCCTAACAGCACTATGGGAGTACCTTCACCACACGGACTGCAGCGGTTCAAGAAGGCCTTAAAAGGGGAATAGTTAATATTGGAAAGTTACTTCTTTGAGTTTGTAAATGTGCGACCTGATAAAGTCATTTATTTCTTTTATTTGTTTATGGGATGTGGGCGTCGCTGGCAAGGCCAGCATTTATTGCCCAACCCTAATTGCCCTCGAGAAGGTGGTGGTGAGCCGCCTTCTTGAACCGCTGCAGTCCGCATGGTGAAGAAACTCCCACAGTGCTGTTCGGGAGGGAGTTCCAGGATTTTCACCCAGACCAATTTGCACTGCTTGCTTTCTATGTCATCATTGTAATAAAAGTGTGACTAGGTTCTTTTCCGAAACACAAACAAATCCACTTGAAGCTGCCCATATTTCTTTTTTTTTAATCACGGTGATGAATGCTGGAGAATGGTATTTTCTTTCAATCAACATAACAAAAACAGATTATCTGGTCATTATCACATTGTTGTTTGTGAGAGCTTGCTGTGTGCAAATTGGCTGCTGCATTTCCCACATTACAACAGTGACTACACTCCAAAAAAGTACTTCATTGGCTGTAAAGCGCTTTGAGTCTGTCGGTCGGTCGATTCTGTTAATTCTTGTTCAGTTGCATTAAGGATTCCCAGGACAGGTATAATATAGCCAGATGCAGGATAATGCCAAAACAATTTGCCTAATTCCAAACTCTGAAGAACCCCATCTACATCAGTGTGATCCAGCCATTCTTGTACCCTTTCTGAATGAGATTGCTAGTTTACTTCCAAGTTCTGTGTAATTTGTTGCTGTGGACCCAAGCCCATTCGAACTGCATTGAGTTAGCCCAAGCTCATTTCACATGGGTCTTAACAGTCATGAGAGCGATTGAGAGACCTTCATCCGATCATTCAGGGCCAATTTCAAACCTAGAACCTGAGATGAAAGGCCGGTGTGCTAACCCAGTGTGCCACCCAGTCACCCTGTAGTCTATAAGTTTTTAAAAAATTATTTAAAATAGGTTACAGCTTTTAAAATAGGTTATTTTACCTGCAGCCTCCTTTAGGACTGAAGAAATAGTTATACCTTCTTCAAAAGTAATATTACAATGTTTAATTTATTGAACGAATCTCCAACCACTTTAAGGAGACAGTAACTGTATAGGTATTTGTCTTTTTATGGGCTTTTAAAAAAAAATTAATTGGCTTATTTTGCATTATAATTGTACACCTAAAAATGCCCTTTGTAGAGCACAGGAAGTGCATTTCATTCAACTGAACGTGAAGCAACACATGATGCTTGGTGAATGCATCCACTTTGAAGAAATGCCTGTATGTGGAGCTGTACAGAGGCGCTTTTCAGCTAAAGATTATTCGATTAAATGCAGGAGGCAGTTACAATGAAAATGTGGGATGTACAAGGGAGCAAATATAAATTGAAAGAACTACTCGCTCACCCCTCAATTACAATGAATCCTTTCATAGAATCTGTTGTTCCCCTTTTCACAGCATCCAACTGCCTTTTATAAGTTTGTCCCTTTTTATTGTACAAGAAAAAATTACATAACCTGAGCACCTCTACACTTTTTGTGTTTTAGGAAATGGCTGACTTTCCAATACTTATTTGATCTTTTCTTTACCAAATTGGTTTTCAGTTTCAGTATAACTGCTCTTGACTGACAGTAATGGTGTTGCACCAGAGGAATTGTGTGGTTTCAGAGTAAGTACTTGAATTCTTGGGCAAATGGTAATTCAATATTTCCCTGTCTGTTATTTAAAAACAAAATCCAAGTCTGGTACTTGGAGAAAACATAATTGGGCGAAGAGACTATATGAAAATGTCATGTGAATCAGAAGGTACTAGTGACTTTCTACTTTCTCTATTGTAAAAGATGCAAGTCCTTTAAACTTTTTAAAAAGTGGTGTACTTGATGTAACCTGACTGCAAATTGCAGACATACTAAAAAGAACATGTTACAAAGACTAAGCTTGGAGAGTGGCTATTAATACAGCTAAAATCATTTTGAAACAATGAGGGGGAAAAATGGTGTAACTCCTTAGTTTGGGGGAGGGTGATTATATTGTGCCATTTATGAGAATGACTCTAGTGTTCCCCCACAACGGCAGTGGAAACTTGTTCTTTCTCCATCACTAAGCCATTTCTAGTGTTGATAATTCAAGAGAAAAAGGAAAAAGAAATCCATGATGTGTTTCACTTTAATGCAGATGATTAATTTGCCTGGCTTTCTTGGAAACACATTTTTGAGTCACCACCTAAATTTGGGTAAATTGTAAAGGGTACAAGCCCACCAGGTTTTTGGGGCATTGTCAGTAATGCCATTTTAATGCAGGTAATTAATGTAATGAAACAGGCCAAAGTCTCTCTCAGGCTAGTAGTTGAAACATTGCTGCTCAGGTAAAAAGTTAAACCTGGGTTAGGTAATCAGATGTCACTATAACGATCAACTGACGATTAACGCAGAAAAAAGAGCTTAAAGGGTTTTATTATTTTAACACCCATTATTGTCAGTCAAGAACAATTAGACTGAAATACTGACTGTGGCAATTCTGAAAGTAAATATCAATTTGGTAAAGCTAGGACATACTCAAATAAGTCTTGGAAAGGCAGCAAATGCCCAATGTTGCTTTCCTATAACATGCATATTTTTCAATATTGGCGCACCTTTACATCTTTCTGTAATTTTTAGTTGAATATTGTAAATACAAGGAGACAAATTTATAAAAGCCCACAGCAACAACTACAACTTGCATTTATATAGCACCTTTTAACGTAGTAAAACATCCCAGGAAAGAGACAGTTGGTTTGCTGTGACGAGGGTCAGTAGCTGTATATCGAAAAGATGAACTAGATGGCCCAGAAATTCGGGTCGGGGGCTTCCCGCGGGTGCAAGCCCCCGACCTGCGCTTACCTAGCGCGCCGGCCGTTGAGCTGTGGGCCCGCGTGGAATTCCGATCCTGGGCCTCCTCCAACTGCCAGCGCGCAGTGCTTGCGTATCCCAGGGGCGCAGTTAGTTCGAAACGTCCCCTGGGATCACGTGGGCCATGGAGAGCCAATGGTAGCAGGGAATGCTTCATTCATAAGTTTGACAGGAAGAGCTGTCAAACCTATAAATACTATAAGCCCCAAGACATCACTAAAACTTCAAATAATTTTTTTTTAAATTACATTTTTAAAATAACTATAAATTACATGAAATAACTATTTTAAACAATTTAAATTTTTGAAAAAAATAATTACATTTTCTAATGGGGCTAAAAATAAACTTACCTTTCTTTAAAGTTTTTAAAAATAATAAACCTGTGGAAAAAATGTTTTAATTTTAATTAATTCACCACTTACCTTGTTAAAAGCAGGCCATGCGCCTGCTTTTTAGAAGTGTAACTGCTGGAGACTTACCCTCCCGGAGAAACCTGCAAAAAAAACATAAGTTCGATGCGCACGCGCTGCCTCTCCGGCGCACGCGTTCGACCACTGAACCCCTTCTTTCAGGGGAACGGAAGTGCCGGTTTCCCATGCATGCACGAAACTGGCACTTTTGTTGGGCCGACGCGTGAGTACCCCGTGCGTACTCACGCGTTGGGACCCGAATTTCTGGGCCGATGTGTTAATTGGCCTCCCTCATTTGCACTTGTGAATATTGAACAGTGATCATAGTATCATAAGGTTAGATTAGCTATGGAAAAGGACAAGGAGCAATCTAGCGTTAGAATATTTAATTGGAGGAGGGCCAATTTCAGTGGGTTGAGAACGGACCTGGCTCGGGTAAATTGGAATCAAAGATTGGCAGCAAAACTGTAATTGAACAATGGGCTGCCTTTAACGAGGAGACGGTTCGGGTACAGTCGAGGTACATTCCCACGAGGAGGAAAAGGTAGGGCAACCAAAACCAGAGTTCTCTGGATGACGAAAGAGATAGAGAGTAAGGTGAAGCAGAAAAAAGGGGTGTATGACAAATGTCAGGTTGAGAATACAAGTGAGAATCAGACTGAATATAGAAAGTTCAGAGGGGAAGTGAAAAAGGAAATAAGAGGGGCAAAGAGAGAGTATGAGAATAGGCAGCTAACATAAAAGGGAATCCAAAAGTCTTCCTTAGGCATATAAATAGTAAACGGGTAGTAAGAGGAGGGGTGGGGCCGATTAGAGACCAAAAAGGAGACCTACGCATGGAGGCAGAGGGCATGGCTGAGGTACTAAATGAATACTTTGCATCTGTCTTCACCAAGGAAGCAGATGCTGCCAAAGTCATAGTGAAAGAGGAGGTAGTTGAGATACTGGATGGGCTAAAAATTGATAAAGGAGGTACTAGAAAGGCTGGCTGTACTTAAAGTAGATAAGTCACCAGGACCGGATGGGATGCATCCTAGGATGCTGAGAGAAGTAAAGGTGGAAATTGCGGAAGTACTGGCCATAATCTTCCAATCTTCCTTGGATATGGGGGGTGGTGCCAGAGGACTGGAGAATTGCAAATGTTGCACCCTTGTTCAAAAAAGGGACAGTGACAGCATCGATACGACATTGGCTAAATGACAGGAAACAGAGAGCAGTGGTGAATGGTTGCTTTTCGGACTGGAGGAAGGTAGACAGTGGTGTTCCCCAGGGGTCGGTACTAGGACCACTGCTTTTCTTGATGTATATTAATGACTTGGATGTGGGTGTACAGGGCACTATTTCAAAATTTGCAGATGACATAAAACTTGGAAGTATAGTGAACAGTGATAGACTTCAAGAGGACTCGGACAGGCTGGTGGCATGGGCACACCCGGAGCAGATGAAATTTAACGCAGAAAAGTGCGAAGTGATACATTTTGGTAGGAAGAACGAGGAGAGGCAATATAAACTAAAGGGTACAATCCTAAAGGGGGTGCATGAACAGAGAGACCTGGGGGTATATATGCACAAATTGTTGAAGGTGGCAGGGCAGGTTGAGAAAGTGGTTAAAAAACATACGGGATCCTGGGCTTCATAAATAGAGGCATAGAGTACAAAAGCAAGGAAGTTATGATGAACCTTTATGAAACACTGGTTCGGCCTCAACTGGAGTATTGTCCAATTCTGGGCACTGCACTTTAGGAAGGGTGTGAAGGCTTTAGAGAGGGTGCAGAAAAGATTTACAAGAATGGTTCCAGAGATGAGGGATATCAGTTATGTAGATAGACTGGAGAAGCTGGGGTTGGTTTGCTTAGAGCAGAGAAGGTTGAGAGGAGATTTGATAGAGGTGTTCAAAATCATGAGGGGTCTGGACAGAGTAGATAGAGAGAAACTGTTCCCATTGGCGGAAGGGTCGAGGACCAGAGGACACAGATTTAAGGTGATTGGCAGAAGAACCAATGGTGACATGAGGAAAAACTTTTTTACGAGTGAGTGGTTATGATCTGGAATGCACTGCCTGAGAGGGTGGTGGAGGCAGATTCAGTCGTGGTTTTCAAAAGGGAGTTGGATAAGTATCTGAAGGAAAAAAATTTGCAGGGCTACAGGGAAAAGGGCGGGGGAGTGGGACTAGCTGAAGTGCTCTTGCAGAGAGCCGGCACGGGCTCGACGGGCCGAATGGCTTCCTTCTGTGGTATAACCATTCTATGATTCTATATTTCTTCAAGGGCAAGCTAATGAAATGTGTGATTTGTAAACACAATTCTACGCCAAGAATAGAAAAAACCCCATGATTACTGGAAAACTGAAATAAAAATAGAAATGCACAGGAGATCGATCGCTACCTGAATGAAAATAATTGTATTGGGTTCTGGATGGTTACACCTCGATAGTTGGCAGGTCATTCTCTTTTAATGCCAGTCGAGCTGATGTGCACGTTTAGCATTTTCTGCTTTTATTTGCAATTTGTGCACCATTATATCATTGTTACTGTAACTTACACCGTGGTCAGGAAAGCTGGTTAAAAACCATAAACAGTCATTTAAAAATTCCTTTTCTGGTTTTTTCAGTTATTGTTTACACTCGCATGTGCAGCTATCACAGATAAGCTAGTTCTCTAAAACCCGTACCCTTGTACGAGATGAAGGTCAACATTACTAACCTTCTCCTCACTGAAACTTGCACCTTCATGTCGCTGGTGTCTATCAGCACCTTTTTCTCCCTGCTCTTTCTCATCTCAAACAGAAGATTCCTGCCAACGACTGTTGCACTCGGCTCTTGCTGTGCTGTGATGTTTAAATGTCAACTCTCGTTACTGACTTCAGTCCTGGTTACCGCTGCTGATTTAATATAATCTCTCACTTTTTGTATTTAATCTCCTGGATTGTCTTGGGTTTTCAAATGAGCAGGAACCTGGACTGAAATTGGGTGGGAGAGTTCTCATTTTAAATATCAACGCAATATGGTTGCAAACAGTCTGTGTGGAGGGTCCGTTTCCCAAGATAATATACCTTTTAAAGAATATTTTCACTATTTTTGTATTTCACCCCCCCACAAATTTTCTCCCCTCCTGAATGTATTGAATTCACAGACCTTGTCAAAATAGTCATTCTTCACTTATGACCTCAGACAGCAGCTGACTGAAGACCATTTTGTGGACATCATCAAGATGCACCTGGTCGTAGCCTCACTCGAAAGCCTACAGTGTAGGAATAGACCAGAAAAAAGTCAAGGATGAAGGTAATTGACTAGGAAGAAAGAAAATTATAGCAATATTAAAAGGGGACCTGGCCTAAATTACATGGACAGCAAAATTGGCAAATAGGGCTGTATCAGCAATGAGAAAAATATTTAAATATTAATCAATCTCTCATGGCATGGCACACAAGGAGTCAAGACCAAGTGCAGTATTCAGGTCAAGTAGGGTTAGGAGGTGGGGCTATAACTAAATTCAAGTGGGGGAGGCGGAGGAGTAGGACGTGTGGATAAGGACCGGGAGGAGGAGGGGATGAAGGGTGGGGGGTGCATTAATGCAGAAATGGTGGTAGATGGCAGTGTGCCGGGGCTGATTTTCTTCAGTGGAGGTAGGGTGAGGTCGGGGGTGGGAGGTTACCCGGGTGCAGTGGGCTGGGGTCCACTTTCTTTACAGTGGAGTGGGAGGGGGGAGTTTGGGGAGGGGTGAGGTGCACGGGGCGGGGGGGGTGGTGGAGGAGAAGGACGGGGTGGAAGAGAGCGGCAATGTACCTTAAATTATAAGATTTTAAATGGAGTAGGGGAGCTGATAGGTTTAGGTGTGTAGATACAGAAGCCAGTGGCAGTACAAGATGATAGGTCATTAAAAATGCAAATGGAATCATTGACTTTGTATCTAGAGGCATAAAATACAAAAGCTAGAAGGTAATGTTGAACTTGTACAAGACCTTAATTAGCTTGCAGTTGCAGTATTGTGTGCAATTTTTGGCCTCCCATTATAGAAATCATATAAAAACACTGGAAAAGGCGCAATGTTGGTTCACTCGAAGTTTACCAGGGACGAGGGGTTATGGTTATGAAGAGAGCTTTAAGAATTTAGGACTTTTTACGAGAGCTGACCGCCTGGATGTCTTCTGGATTATGAATGATTATGAAAAGATTACACACCATGTGGCTGTCTCCACTAGATGGCAAGAAGTTAACGAGGGCAGAAAAATAATCACAAATATAATTCAAGGAGGCTATAAAAAAAATCTGTTTATATAGGTGCTGGTTAGAATGTGGAATTCTGTGCCAGAAGCTGCTGTTGGAGCAGAGTTCATAAATTCTTTTAAATGGGAATTGGATAGTTGCTTGACAGAGAGGACTATTAAAGGGTATGAGTGAGGAGTGAACAGGAGAAAAACACCAACGCACACTTGCTGGGCTGCATGGCCTGTTTCTCTGCTGTACCATTCTATGATTCTGTGACCTGTATGCTTTGCAGTAGGAGTCACTGGCTAGTCATGAGGAGCAACAACAACTTCCATTTATTTCTTCTTCTTAGGCAGATCCTCGGAACCGAGGATGACTTGCTTCCACATTAAAAATGAGTTCTCGGGTGACTGATTTGTCCAATGCAGGACCTACAGTCTCTGTCACAGGTGGGGCAGATGGTGGTTGAAGGGGCGGATGGGTGGGGTGCTTGGGTTGATGTGCGCTCCTTGCGCTGCCTGCGCTTGGCTTCCGCTTGCTCCCGGCCAAGAGACTCGAGGAGTTCGACGCATTCTCGGATGCTTCTCCTCCACTTTGTGCGGTCTTCGGCCAGGGATTCCCAGGCGTGGATGGGGATGTTACACTTATTTATTCCATTTATTTAGTGCTTTTACTGTAATCAAATATCCCAAAGTGTTTTGCACTCACCAGGACATCTGAGCAGGGATGGGAGATGAATTAGGAGAGATGACTGAAGGCATGGTCAAAGGGATAGATTTTGAGGAGCCTTTTGAAAGAGAGGAGAGAGGGAGCAATGCAGAAATGTTGAGAGAAAGCATCTGGAATGTAGGGCCAAGATGTCTGAAGTCTTTGACCAAGAGCAGAATGGAGAGGGTGGGGGGGCGGGTGGAGTGCAAAGAAAACCAGAGTTTGAAGAGCGGAGGATATGCAGTCGGTTGTCGTGCTGAAGAAGATTTCCAAGGTCCGGCCATAGAGGGATTTTTTAAATGAGAATGTAACTTTTGTATTCAATGTGTTGTGGAAGAAAGCTGATGGGAATTGCTGAGGCCAGGGGTTTTGGGGGTGGAACTTTGTGTGGGATAAGATGCAGATGTCAGAATTTTGGATAAATTGTCAAATGAACTCAGAAGACTGCCAAAGAGAGCACATTGCCGTAATTGAACTGGGAGGTAACAAAGATGTAGAAGAGAGGTGAGCTCGGGGCAGAGGCTGGCAGTGGTGCAGAAAGGGGAATTCGGTCGACTTGGTGGTGGCTACAATATGGGATTGAAGTTCATCTTGGGTCAAACAGAACAGAAAGAACGGGCACTGTGTAGTTCTGCTTCAGGAAACAGCCTGGGAGGGGAATGGAATTAGGCTAGTGTGTGAATTTCTTTGTGAGAGTTGAACAGTTTTGCTGATGTTAAATTGGAGAAAGTTCCATTTAATTGAGGAATCAAATATGAAACCTCTTTTGTATGGCTTAGTACAGTGTTGTCCAGTAGAAATCGTTGATTAGCCATAGGCATGACTATGGTGACACCATTTTATCCACATGCACTACAGGAAACTCTCGATTTACCGGCACCTAAATAACCGGAAATCTCTGTTAACCGGCAAAATTCAGGAGTAGGTTCAGTTAAGTTTTACTTCATATTAGTGGCCGTTCCTGGATCTGTGGCTGTGCAACCGGGGTTCCTGCACCTGTTGCTTAGCAACAGGGACGCCTGGATCTTGTGGCTGGGGTTCCTGCACCTGTTGCTAAGCAACAAGGAAGCCTGGATTTGTTGCTGTGTACGGAGCTCTCGTACCTTTTACTATACCTCTCTGTAATCCGGACTTTTTGATGAACTGGCACCACGCCGGTCCCATCGGTGCCGGATAAAAGAGTTTCCTGTAATTTGATTAGAAAACGCCTTACACACACAATACAGGTATATGTACTGTACTTCACATGTTTATTTACTTAAACATCTACCACCATTCAGTGCAAAGCTTTTTCTTACACCAATTTCTGGCACAAATTTATCAGACGCAGCATATCTTAATGCAGCCTCTAGGCTTTTTTGTCCAGCGGTTGCGAGCGGTACTTTGACTTCATCAGAGTGATTGCTGAGAATGTTGACTCGCATAACGAGACGCGGCAGATCCACCCCTGCTCTCCATCCAGAACGTGGTCGGATGCTGCTTGTCCTTTGCTGTGACGTGTTCTGCCGGAGCTGCTCGTTATTGGTGGGTCTGGAGCGGTTGTTCCAATTGGTCGAGCTGACTACAGACCTCTCCATACAATGTTGCTGGTGAATCCATGGTATTGAAGTCCGGCGTTTTCACCTGTGGTACACGTTCATTTAGCAGGTAAGCAGTAACCAAGGAAGTAAATCACACACCATGATCAAAAAACTCTCGCGGCACTTTGCTTTTCATCCTAAACAAAAGCCAAATACTGCAGATGCTGGAAATTTGACGTTGGAGTTCTGATGAATGGTCATCAAACTGAGATATTGGGGTAGATTTTCCCGAACCTGTCAGGAAGAAGGCGGGACTTCCCCTTTCGGGTCTTTGACCTGCCTACTTCGACGTCTGGACAATCTGTGCGATTTGACCTTGTTGAGCCCGCTCAGCAGGCTAATTAAGGGCCACCTGGCAACAGGTGACGTCACAGACTGAAATTTCATCTATCAAGAGTTCTTGACAGATGAAATATCAGTGTTTCACAGCTGTTTGAAGCTGTCAAACACTGACAGTCTGAGTTCTACCATGAGTCATTCTGCACAGACTCAGTTAGAACTCTTACCGGCACTCAAAGCTGAAGGCTGTCACTTTTCACAGATCGCAGCCATTCAGCTTTAAGTACCGGCTGAATGATGTGCTCCCGATGGCTACAGGAAGAAAGGCTGTGAAGGTAAGTACAGGTAAGTAAAAGTTCTTTACACACTTTAGACACACCAAACACACTTACCTTTACACTCATGCACCCATCACTCACCTGAGCGCCAACATCGCGACCCCTCCAACTCCTTCAACCCGACGGCCCGCCTGCTCTAACCTGGCGTGGTTTGGAGTCGTCAGGGAAACCCACATGAAACCCCTCAAAATAGGGATTAGGCTAAAAACTGCCTGTTAACAGGTAGTTAATTGGCACTAATCCCTTCCTGCCTGGTTTCGGCGGGTCCCAGTGCGGGGCGGGTACCCGCCGCCCCTGAAACTTACGTTGGGCGGGATGGTGTCGGGACCCCCAAATTCGGGATTTCCCCCCCCCCCCCGCCCGCCTGAAACCCTGCCTGATGGCTCCACGAAAATCTAGCCCATTAACTCTGTTTCCCAGTCCACAGATGCTGCCTGACCTGCTGAGTGTTTCCAGCATTTTCTGTTTTTATATTTCTGCTTTTCATCTTACCATTTTACCAACAAATCCACAAAAAGGTTAATGTACACATTGTATACGCTGTGTGAATATGAGTATTGAGTTCACATGCCCAACGACACGGCCTATTACTCATTTTTATTTACTACTCGAATGTAATTAGCCACATCTGGATTCCCAATTAGCCACATGTGGCTGATGTATTGGACAACACTGGCTCAGCACTATGTTCAGACTGTTGTTTGAATTTTATGGTTAAACAATTTGATTCTCCCTTTATTTGTCTCCTCACTGCTGAGATACTCGTCGTGAGATATTTCCAACCCCATGTGGCTGTGTAGTAATGACACGATTGGCATATGCAAACACCAGCACTCAATGACACGTGCACCAGTAACCATTGTGGTGCAAATCAAGTGCTAGTGTAATAACAGATGATGAGGTTATGGCTTTCTTTCCAATGTGACCTCATACCCCTCTAGATCCAGCAGATTCTGCTAGCCTGTTACTGTTACTCTATTCATCTATTGTTGCTAGTTTCCCCTGTTCCACAGTGCTCGTTGAAAAGAGCTATTTTCTGCTTAATAGTAATTTTCTGGTTGTGCCCTTTCATGCAGTACCTGTACTTTGTTTTCATTATCGCCTTAACAGGGGACATCAAGTTAACCATTAAGTTAACTCTGTTAAATAAACCAGAATATGTTGAGGTAAGATGTTATAACAGCATATGCTGAGGGTGGTTAATGTTTGCAGTACCAGGGAAACCAGAAAGGTTTATTTCAATGTCTGTCTAAATTCTACACAGTTAACAGGCCCCAGTCACTTTACTGAACCTTGATGCTGCAGTAGTAGGCAAAATGCTAGAATCTATTATTAGGGACGTGGTAACAGGGCACTTAGAAAATAGTAATATGATTAGGCAGAGTCAACATGGTTTTATGAAAGGGAAATCGTGTTTGACAAATCTGTTAAGAGTTTTTTGAAGCTGTAATTAGTAGGATGGATAAGGGGGAACCAGTTGATGTACTGTATTTAGATTTTCAAAAAGCATTCGATAAGGTGCCACACAAGAGGTTATTACACAAAATTAGGACTCATGGGATTGGGGGTAATATATTAACATGGATTGAGGATTGGTTATTGGACAGAAAACAGAGAGTAGGAATAAACAGGACTTTTTCGGCTTGGCAGGCTGTAACTAGTGGGGTATCAGTGCTTGGGCCTCAGCTATTTACAATCTATATTAATGACTTGGATGAAGGGACTGAGTGTAACATATCCACGTTTGCTGATAATACAAAGTTAGGTGGGAAAGTAATCTGAGGAGGACGCAAAGAGGCTGCAGAGAGATATAGACAGGTTGACTGGGCAACAACATGGCAAATGGAATACAATGTGGGGAAGTGTGAAGTTATCCACTTTAGTAGGAAAAACAAAAAAGCAGAATATTTTTTAAATGGTGAGTGACTGGGGAATGTTTGCACTCAGGGACCTGGGTGTCCTTGTACATGAATCACAGAAAGTTAACATGCAGTTACAACAAGCAATTAGGAAAGCAAGTGGTATGTTAGCTTTTGTTACAAATAGATTAGAGTATAAGAGTAAAGGGGGGAAAAATTCGTTTGATTTGCACAAAGCAACTAGCGCCTGGGCGAGGCGCCGCTAATGCCTCTTGTGAAATTCAGCGGGAGGTTAGCGGCGGCGGTAACCGTTAGCTCCCCGCGGCGCTGCACCGCCGGCAATGATGTCATTGCCATGCGCAGCACCCCGGCTGCAATCTTCGGTAGCGCCCCCTGATTTACCGCCAGACGCTATGCCCGACGGGGTCAGGGGGGCCTACCTGCGGCTGGGGTGGTACAAATTAAAGGGAAGGTGCCGTTGCTGTCCCCGGCCTTCTGAGCAGCCCACCCCACCCCCCGCGCGGAGTGCCGGCTGCGCTCCGTGAGCCCGGCACTTCTCTTGAGTGCCGGGCTCTTTTGCCGGCACTCCGATCCCTGGTGGTCCAGCACCACGTGCCCCGGGTTGCGCTGCGCAAGGCCCCTCCCCTTTAATAAGGGGAGGAAGGTCTGCAGTACCGCGGCACGTAGCGCTGCAATATTCACTCGCGGCGCCCCAAGTGGGAGGCGGGGCGCTTCCAGTAGTGCCCTGCCTCCCTCTTGGGGTGCTACCGGTGAATTTCGGGCATGGGGGTGCTAACCTTTAGTGCCCCAAAGGGGGCACGACCCAATTTTTCCCCCCCAAGAAGTCTTACTACAATTATACAGGGCATTGGTGAGACCACACCTGGAGCACTGTGTACAGTTCTGGTCTCCTTACCTAAGGAACAACATACTTGCCTTAGAGAGAGTGCAGCGAAGGTTCACTAGACTGGTTCCTGGGATGAGGGGATTGTCCTGTGAGAAGAGATTGAGTAGACTAGGCCTATATTCCTTAGAGTTTAGAAGATTGAGAGGTGAGCTAAATGAAACATATAAAATTCTTAAGGGGCTTGACCGGGTTAATGCTGGAAAAATGTTTCCCCTGGCTGGGGAATCTAGAACACGGGGTCACTGTTACAGAATAAGGGGTCGGCCATTTAGGACTGAGATGAGGAGAAATTTCTTCACTCAAAGGGTTGTGAATCTTTGGAATTCTCTACCCCAGAGAGCTGTGGATGCTCAGTCGTTGAGTATATTCAAGACAGAGGTCGATAAATTTTTGGGAACTTAAGGGATATCGGGATAGTGCAGGAAGATGGAATTGAGATAGAAGATCAGCCATGATTTTGTTGAATGGCGGAGCAGGCTCGAAAGGCCAAATGACCTACTCCAGCTCCTATTTCTTATTTTACCACAACAAAATAGTAAATGTTTGGAATAATATACACTCCTGTGCTATAGAACTGTGTAGCAAGATAACTGAATTGGGGATAATCCCAGATTGTTGCATTTTTGTTCAGACTGTTTGATTTTCTAGAGTATAAAAGGAACATTTGAACTTCATGTTGATTTTTTAATAGGCAGTTATTAACATATTTTATATCAAACTTAGCAGTAAAACAAAATCTTAATCATTTATCTGATTGCTGTTCATGTAACTTTGCAACGCACAAAATGGCTGCCGCCTTTGCGAACATGCCACAATAAATGTCCCAAAATAGTCAAGCCTCAAACTATCCTTGAGCATTGTCATGGTGGATCTGCTAGTTTGTGATTAAGATGTTTAATAATTTTTATATTTTGACACAGCATATAATTGCAAGCATTTCAACTTTATTACACACCATTTTAATCCAAGGACCCTTCTGTGCTCCACTTGAGATGTTGAAAAAGAGCAATCATTTTTATTGTTCTTGTGTTCAAATCTAGACCCTCGTGTTTTTATAATGCGCATGTTTTCAAGGTTCATCCATCTCCTGCAAAGTGCCCTATTTACTTTCCTATCGGACAGCTTGCTGGATAAGCCAACATGGACTTCACAGCGGATTGTGTTTTCTGCGTAGCCGTGTGTTAAAATTGTTGAACATTTGACTCCTATTTTCTGCTCTAAATAACAGAATTTGGCTTTGGTTCAACAAAACACCTTGGGAGAGGTGGCCTCTGAACTGGGACAGTCTGGAGATACGTTGGAGTCTGGTCAGTATACCCACACAACCAGGCTCTATTGCTGAATTTTCAATGGGAAAGCAATATGGTCACCGATGTGTAGGGGATGGTGTGTGGATCAGCTTCCCCTCTGACTTCTGAGCGGTTCGAATCGCTCCCACTCCCTTGATTCTAGACCTTGGGCTTATTTGGGGGTTGTGACAAAAGTGCAGCAGACAACTGGTTTTGGTGCAAGAAACTTTGATCTTTATTCAAGAAAGAAAATATAATACAGCAATCTTCTACTCTAATAAAAATGGGGAACACTTTGATACATACGAGGGAAAATACAGTAGAAAAATACCTCACCCCGCCCAATCCCACTTCCTAGCTAAGTTGGACTCTAGAGGACCAGGAATAATGCTCACCAAAACGAATCCTTGACAGTTGAGCTGGTTCGCAGTTTCGGGTTTCGCTGGATGTGTTGGTCGGTGTCTGCCGTACCCCGTACGCGGTAGAGAACTTCGACTATTTGCTGGTCAGTCTTCGCGAGTCCGCTGATGCGGTAGGGTGCGTTTTGGATCTATGGGGTGAGACCCCTTTTTTTTGGTAGTGATAGGGTTTAGCGTTCCTTTTAAGTAAAAATCTTACCCGGGGTAAGTCAGGAATAGATTGTAGAGTGGAAACTTTCGAATCTTCGGTTTTTCTCCTGAGTTTTTCTTTGGTCGCGGTGGCTCAATATTACCGGATTGGTTGGTGGTAATATTTTGTTGGTAGTTTCGTAAGGCTCTTGTTGCCACGGGGTGTCCGACGATGTCCTGGGTCACTGAAGCTGTTGAACTTGGGTGTACGGTAAAATGCTGCCCCGTTTCGATGCTTCGGTTTCTCTTGTGTGTTGCTTCTGGGGCGAGCTTTCTGAGAGAGAACTTCTTGAGTTGTCTCGAACTTCTGTAGAGTTGACCTTCTTTAGAAAATAGGCCTTTAATTATACTAATTGGGGCCTCCTAATCTGCGCGCCAAATCAGTCCCGGTTTATTGTTTGATTTGGGCGGGCTCGTTAAGGTAACTTGATTTAAAAAATGTGAAAAATGGTTTTGGGATGTTGTACAGTTTAGTCAATGAGTTGATCGCCTAGTTCATTGTCATAGTTATATTCAGGTTTCGAGTATCCTGTCTGAGCCTGAGATTTCTATGTAGGCTGGCGAGGTGATTTGCATTATGCAGGTTTTGGATGGGTCCTGTGTTTTGGGTGGGGACTGCTCCTTCATGGATCGATTGTTAGGATGAATTGCGGTTACACAGTTCCCCAGACAATTTGATTTTACTCCAATATCCAAACTGTCTTTACAGAGGTTGATCCCATTTCCTGTTGCAGCCTTTTCTCCCTGTACAGATCCAAACATGCCTTTTTATTTTATCATCCTGAAACTTGTTTAGAAAGAGTCCAAAGTCATTTTCCTTAAGGTTTTCTTCTAGCTTTGGGGGATCTGTGAATTTTGAGAATCTTACAGATGCCATCCTCCAAAGACAATCTTTCCCTCCCTCACTCTGGTCCATTGAACAAAAAAGTCTGTATCATGTGTTTGCAGGCACACAACATGTGAGCACGTGGACGGATACTTTTTTATCCCTTCAAGTTATTTTTAGTTTGGATTTAGCATGGTGGTAACGGAAGCCCCAGGTTAGGGCCCGGGGCAGTTTTAGCAGTGACAGCCATGCTTACTCTCCTGGCTTGTGAAACTGACCCACAGTAACAGACCGGTGGTTTCATGAACCAGAAAGTAACTTAAATGCTGGCTTTGGGTGACGATGTAAATGAGGAGTTATTTTTCTGCAGTGAGCAGTCCATTAAGTTAGTGAGTTTTGTTTTGGTCATAAATAATACTACCAATGGCTTCTTATTCAGTTGCTTGTTATCAAGGTAGCAAAATTTATTTTCAACTAATAATTTACTACTTACTTGGCCATCTGGATAACTTGATCAAAACAGTCTTAACTGAATCCTCGGCTGTATATGCAGTTGAAGCATTCAGACTTGACATATGCACACATCGTATGAAAGAAGTGGAGGCTTGCACTTGGAAGGTTTCCAGTTTGGCTTGGCTTTCTTTGCATACAATGTGCAAAAGCAGTATAGAATACAAAATGGGGCATGCAATTTGCATGGAAATAAGGGAAACGGAGGTAAGGTGTTGAGCAGGTAAAATGCACTTTGCAGAAGTAACTACAGGAAACTTTGGTTTATCCGGAGGTTAACTGTCCGGAATGCTCGAGCCACCGGCAAAATTCAGGAGTCGGTTCAGTAAGTTTTTTTTCTTTTCGTTGCTTTTTTTTTCACCAGTCAGGCTCTGCAAGGTCTAGCTGAAGCTGTTGCTTAGCTACAGAGATGCTTGCAAGCTACGGCCAACTGTTTAGAAGCTGGGTTCGTTGCTAGATACGGAGCTCAAAAGCTTCTGTATGTTTTAACATTAGCGCTGGTTTGTCCGGCAGGTTTGATGGGACGGCAACAGCTCGGTCCCGTCGGTGCCGGATAGCACAAAGTTTCCTGTACTGGTTATATATTTGCAACAGAAATAAATCCATCTTTGGTTTATTCTCCTCTCCAAAAGAGGAGGCTTTTGCCTGAGTATGGTTCCAGCCCTCCAGTACCTCACCCACATGGCATTCTTCATGGTTGAGCCTGGACAGTGAGTTAGTTTGTTATTCAATTGCACAGCCATCATGGTGAAGCTCGACACTTCAGGTTATTTTTAGTTTGAATTTCGAATCCTCATCTTTATGTCCAAACATGTACACTTGCATTGGGAGTCGATGGATAACGATAGAGAACTGGTATTACAAACAGTGATGGATAGGTAAAGATTCTCTGGTCCATCGAGCCTGTCCCACTCAATTGCGATACCTTGTGTATCACAATATATACACTCCACCCCACCCGAAACCACGTGATCTCCTGAGAGGGGAAAAAACAGATTAAAAAAACCCAGGCCAATTTGGGGGGGAAATAATCTGGGAAATTTCTCTCCGACCCACCCAGGTGATTAAAGCTAGTCCAGGAGATCACTCTAGCCCTGAATTCCCTGCAGCACCGACCTTCTGTAAGAGGTGATCTCCGCCCCAGCCAGATATTGGTCCAGCTCTTGCTTGAAAGAATTCAGCAAAGCACGAGACGGCAGCCTATTCCAGAGGTTCACTATTCTCTGGGAAAAGAACCACCTCCTGACATCTAACCTAGATCTAGCCTTATACAACTTAAATGTGTGACCCCCCTGGTCCTCCCTAACCTATTCAGTATTGTGGCTGTTTTATTTATTCTCTCCTTAGCCGCGGTACACAGAGGCTATTGTTGATGTTTCTCTCTGCTCGCCTGGTTCAGATTAACTAATTTAGCACAGACCAGGGACCCTCTGATCTGGGCGTTGATTCATTTACCTATAGATATCCTCTGGATTGTGTCCATCTTTTGTCAATTATTGGTCAATGCAAATCACATGACCTTTTCCATGTGATTGGTTGGTGGTAGACATGTCTGGGTTTTGTTATACACGTGATTACCAGGGGCCAACCCTTCTGCTCTGAAGCTAACATTGGCCCCTGATCCAGCTCAACCCCACGTCCTCATTTAGATACAATAGCGACAGAAAAACGATCTAACCCAGCTGAGGCCCCAGCTCACTGGCTCCACCCAGCCCTGTCTCAACCCCTATTCCCTCCCAGGCCCAGGTCCTTTGTATCTATTGAGAGATAAGACAATTTCTCTGTCTATTCGAAGGCTGGAGCATTGAGTTTGGCTCCAGGGGGGAAAAAGGCAGGGCGAAAGCAAGTGAGACAGAGTGATGGTGAGAAAGCGAAAACTAGCTTTATAGGAATGCAGTGAAAGAGGTGCACCATATAGAGGCACAAGAGAAAGTATGAGCAGCACACTGAGCGAATTGGAGATGTACAGAAGAGAGGAAACAGGAAAAAGAGGTGGAGACAAACGGATACAGATTACCACGAAACGCACAGAGAGAGAGAGGGAGAAAAGATCAATAGAGACAGAGAGCAAAAACCAGAAAGAGTTAGAGACTGGAAGCTAAGTAGAAAGACCATTCCAAGAAGAGAGTTTGTTCATTTCTCTGTGAGCAATGCATGAGAGATCAACTAATTTTTACATAGCTGTAGTGGAATATTGTACACAGCACTCAAACAAGTCAGGTATCAAATACCCAGTGCAACAATTAAGAATGCTGTAAAGGATTACACCAATACAAAGATTACTTTTCTATATGAAACTTGTAATTGACGGTATGATTTTAACATTATTACACTACGCTTCAGTCTTGACATTTTAACATGGGTACCAAGGCCGTTGCAAAATTTAATTTTTTTAATACAAAAATATACAGATTCATTTCAGAAAATTCTATTGTATTGATTCAGCTTTTGGTGGAAGTTAAGGTTTCAGGTTATCTTTCAAACAGGATATAGCAAGATGTAACGAATGTGTAATATTTAAAAATTAATGCAGGAAACACGAATGAAACCTCTCTGAGAGAATAGTGTTTCTGACTTTACTAATGTTAACCACATAAAATCGTACTGTCAATTACAAGTTTCATATGGAAAAGGAGTATTTTTGTATTGGTGTAATAAATCCGTTTTCCTCTTTCACCTACTCACCAACTTGAAGTAAAGTTCCACCATTTTCTATCTTTATTTCAGCATTAAAAAATTTTTTAAAGCTACATTGTTAAATAAATGTTTGCAATTCAAATTTAGCAAATTAAAGCTTCGGTTGAAAGTTAATAACCCAATTTTTTTCCTCATCACTTTACACTCTGTATAGATTTGATTTAATTTCTTGATACTTCTGATACGAGAGTTTAAATCTTGTCCATTTCTGGTTGTCAAGAGAGCTCCAGATAATTTTAACCTAATTTTTTTTCTAATGGTTTCTATTTTGCTTAGGCTGGGATCCTTCCAGGATGCTTGAAGGTACCAAGCAAAATAAAGTAGAATTGTGCAGCAAGAATTTTGCAAAGTAAAACTATCTAATGTCCGTAGTATCAAATGTTTACTGGACACAGTTTTTGTAAAATGGCCTGCAGAGAAGTATTTTTATGAAACAACTGTTCCAGGGATGGATTCATTGCTCTTGAAAGCTGACGAGCACAAAAAAGACAACAGCAGATGGAATTTAATGTAGGCAAGTGTAAAGTACTGCACATTGGAAGGAAAAATGGGCAATACACCTACTCCATGAAGGATGTTGAAATAGCTGAGGATGAAGCTGATGGAGACCTAGGACTGCCCAGTAGACTCAACACGGGCATCATTTGATCATGTATTACGGACTCTAGAAGCTTACCCACAGCTGAGGTAAGACTCACTGGTCTATAATTTCCTGGCTCTCCCCATCTTGAATAGGGGTGGAACATTTGCTACCCTCAGTCGTTTTGACACAATTTCTATTTCTGACAAACTTTGGAAAATGATGGCTTCATGCCTCTGCTTTCTCCTCACCAACCTCCATCATTATTCTGGGGTTGTGAAGGACATGCCTTCAGCTGCCTAGAAACATAGAAACAGAAAAATAGGAGCAGGCGTAGGCCATTCGGCCCTTCGAGCCTGCTCCGCCATTCAATATCATGGCTGATCCTCTATCTCAATACCATATTCCCGCTCTCTCCCCATACCCCTTGATGCCTTTTTTGTCTAGAAATCTATCTATCTCCTTCTTAAATATATTCAGTGACTTGGCCTCCACAACCTTCTGTGGTAGAGAATTCCACAGGTTCACCACCCTCTGAGTGAAGAAATTTCTCCTCATCTCAGTCCTAAATGTCTTACCCTGTATCTTGAGACTGTGACTCCTTGTTCTAGACCCCCCAGCCAGGGGAAACATCCTCCCTGCATCCAGTCTGTCTAGCCCTGTCATTCTTCTAAACTCTAAATCAAAATCAAAATCAAATCAACTTTTATTGTCATTGTTAGTGCACAAGTGCAGTACAACGAAATGTAGGCTTGCGGCTCCCGAGAGTGTACAATTTGCATTAGGACACTTAAACATTCAACATACATTTATACATTTGGCTTGCAGTATATTAGCATAAATATGACCATAATAAAGTGCATTGGCAGATGTGCAGGCTTTAGTGTTTATTTGTGGAGTTCAGTAGGATGACAGCCCTGGGAAAGAAGCTGTTCCTAAATCTGGTCGTACGGCTGCGAATGCATCTGTAGCGTCTTCCAGAAGGTAGGAGGGTGAACAGACTGTGGCTGGGGTGGGTAGGGTCTTTGATGATGGACCGTGCCCTCCGTAGGCAGCATTTCTGATATATATGCTCTATGGTCGGTAGCCGGGTGCCGGTAATGCGTTGGGCAGTTTTGACTACCCGCTGCAGGGCTTTCCGGTCATGGGAGCTACAGCTGCCATACCATACCGTGATACAGTTTGTCAGGATGCTCTCTATAGTGCAGCGGTAGAAGTTAGAGAGGATCAGGGGTGACAGATTACATCCCTTCAGCCTCCTCAAGAAATATAGGCGCTGCTGGGCCTTCTTCACCAGAGAGGAGGTGTTGAGGGACCAGGAGAGGTCTTCCGTGATGTGGACTCCGAGGAACTTAAAGCTGGCCACCCTTTCCACCTCCGCCCCATTGATGTGGATGGGGGTGTGACTTCCGCCTTTGGACTTCCTGAAGTCCACGATTATTTCCTTTGTTTTCTTGGTGTTAAGGGCCAGGTTGTTGTCGGCGCACCACTTCACGAGATGCTGGACCTCCTCCCTGTAGGCTGACTCATCGTTGTTGGTGATCTGGCCTACTACCGTGGTGTCATCTGCAAACTTGATGATGGTGTTGGAACAAATCTAGTGAATACAGGCCCAGTCGACCCAATCTCTCCTCATACGACAGTCCTGCCATCCCAGGAATCAGTCTGGCGAACCTTTGCTGCACTCCCTCTATGGTAAGTATATCCTTTCTTAGGTAAGGAGACCAAAGCTGCACACAGTACTCCAGGTGTGGTCTCACCAAGGCCCTGTATAACTGTAGTAAGACATCCTTGCTCCTGTACTCAAATCCTCTTGCAATGAAGGCCAACATACCATTTGCCTTCCTAACTGCTTGCTGCACCTGCATGTTTGCTTTCAGTGACTGGTGTACAAGGACACCCAGGTCCCTTTGTACATCAACATTTCCCAATCTATCACCATTTAAATAATACTCTGCCTTTCTGTTTTTCCTACCGAAGTGGATAACTTCACATTTATCCACGTTACACTGCCTCTACCATGTATTTGACCCACTCACTCAGCTTGTCTAAATCGCCTAGAAGCCTCTTTGCATCCTCCTCACAACTCTCAATCCCTCCTAGTTTCGTGTCGTCAGCAAACTTGGAAATAGGCCCTAAGCTCTGGAATTCCCTCCCTAAACCTCTCTGCTTCTCTACATCTCTTGCCTCATTTAAGATGCTCCTTAAAACCTACCTCTAAACAAGCTTTTGGTCACCTGTCCTAATATCTCCTTGTGTGGCTCGGTGTCAAATTTTGTTTGATAATCACTCCTGTGAAGTGCCGTGGGATGTTTTACTACATTAAAGGTGCTAGATAAATGCAAGTTGCTGTTGTTGTTGGGGTGCATACCATTGTATTCTGATGACCTTTCTGCTTTCAGCCCTATTAACGTTTTCTGAATTTTTATCTGCAGTAGTGGGAGTATTTGAAAATATCAGTCTGTACCTATACTTAACCCTAGCCCTATAATTACAAACGCCATAGCCAACCGGATAGTTACCCAGCCCCTTTTTAACATTTATTTGTGTTTGTTTTTGACTGGAAAAGTGCCGATTTATTTCTAATCTAAATTTTCACGGTGCTAGTTCAATTTCTGTGCAGATCCTGTGAAAGCAGCAGACCTAGGCTATGGTTTTACAATCAGTGAGAATTCAAGTTTTGAGTAGATTTCTCACAACAAATGATGCCAAATTTTATTATTGATGCTAAAAGTTCTAACATTACAAATGAATGCATGATAAAACAGTTGCAGCCTTTCTGATGGTGACGTTCTGACTTCACTAATGTTAACCACATAAGAGCTTATTTCTAATCACCGGTTTCATGCGGAAAAGCAAGTTTCATACCAGTGTAGTCCTTAGCAGTGTTAATGACGCAGGACATGGTGCCATTATCATTACTGTACTGCAGCCAAGGATGCATTCGAAAATCAGTTTTGCCAAAGAGATTTGTTGTTGAAAACACTATATTGATGTGACTGAGAATTGACATTAGTGACTGCAGTCAGAGGAATATTAGATTTGCGAGTCAAGCCAGTTGAACATGCGCTCAAGTTGTGAAAGGTGACACGGGTATACGCAGCATGGGAGGTGCACACCATCAGGAATGCTATGTATCAACCAGCTTGATCTAGTCTCCAATGCTATGGGAAATGTGTAGGTTACCCAGCTTATCGCATAATTATGCCACATGTAAAAAGGTTGAGTAAGGAGATGCCAGTCATGCAGTACAGGAGGTGTATGAATCACTACTGCTTGCCTGCTTTTTATTCTAAATGTGCATATAGAGATTACATCAACTATATAATCAAAGGAACAATCTGCCTTATTTTTGGTTGGTTGTGGTAGAAATTGGTAACCTGGCACTTCTGTGGCTTAAATTAAAAAGAAAAATCGCTTTTAAGCAAAATAGTGCAGATGTTGGAAGTTTGAAACAAAAAGAAAGAAAGACTTGCATTTATATAGCGCCTTTCATGACCACCGGACGTCTCAAAGCGCTTTACAGCCAATGAAGTACTTTTGAAGTGGAGTCACTGTTGAAACGTGGCAGCCAATTTGCGCACAGCAAGCTCCCACAAACAGCAACGTGATAATGACCAGATAATCTGTTTTAGTGATGTTGGTTGAGGGATAAATATTGGCCAGGACACCGGGGATAACTCCTCTGCTCTTCTTCGAAATAGTGCCATGGGATCTTTTACATCCACCTGAGAGAACAGACGGGGCCTCGGTTTAACGTCTCATCCGAAAGACGGCACCCCCGACACTACAGCACTCCCTCAGCACTGTAGCCTAGCTTTTTAATGTGCTCCAGCCCCTGGAGTGGGACTTGAACCCACAACCTTCTGACTCCGAGGCGAGTGTGCTACCCACTGAGCCAACTAAAAACAGAAAGCGCTGGTAACACTCAGCAGGTCAGGTAGCATCTGTGGAGGGACAGACAAGTTCATGTTTCGGGTGTCAACCCTTCATCAGAGCCCTTTTTTTGTTCTTCATCGGAAAACAAACTGTGAATTAAGAGAGCATGTTTCTGTACCTTCACCATGCTCATTGTTTTGATTCTTGCTGTGTTGCCATTTTCCTGCAGCTTTTTTTTGATTCATTCACGGGATATGGATGCCGTTGGCAAGACCAGAATTTATTGCCCACCCCTAGTTTATGACCTTAACGGAGTGGCTTGCTAGAATCAACCACATTGCTGTGGGTCTGGAGTCACATATAGGCCAGACCAGGTTGAGGACGGCACATTTCCTTCCCTGAAGGACATTAGTGAACCAGATGGGTTTTTACGACAATCCGGCAGTTGCATGGCCACCATTACTGATGCTCGCTTTTTATTTTTATTCCAGATTTATTTAATTAACTGAATTTAAATTCCCCAGCACCGTGGTTTGATTTGAACTCGTGTCTCTGGATCATTAGTCCAGGTCTCTGGATTACTAGTCTAGTAACATAAGCACTATGCCACCATTCCCTTTGATCCAGCACATTGAACATGATAGGCCCACTACCATTCCTGACCTCAAATCATTAGGAGTAGAGGAAGTGCAGATTTGTCACCCTAAAAGTTTTAAGCTCTATTATTCACTTTGATTTATGTCTTGCTGTAACAGCCATATTAGTCAATGAAACATAGAAACATAGAAGATAGGAGTAGGCCATTCGGCCCCTCGAGCCTGCTGCGCCATTCAATTAGATCATGGCTGATCGTCCAAATTCAGTACCCCGTTCCTGCCTTCTCTCCCTATCCCTTGATCCCTTTAGCCTTAAGAAATATATCCAACTCCTTCTTGAATATATTAAATGAATTGGCCTCCACTGCCTTCTGTGGTAGAGAATTCCACAGGTTCACCACTCTCTGGGTGAAGAAATTCCTCCTCATCTCTGTCCTAAATGGCTTACCCCTTATCCTTAGACTGTGACCCCCTGGTTCTGGACTCCCCGACCATCAGGAACATCCTTCCCGCATCTAGTCTGTCTAGTCCTGTTAGAATTTTATAAGTTTCAATGAGATCCCCTCTCATTCTTCTAAGCTCTAGCGAGTATAAGCCCAATCGACCCAATCTCTCCTCATACGTCGTTCCTGCCATCCCAGGTATCAGCCTGGTGAATCTTCGTTGCACTCTGTCCATGGCAAGAACATCCTTCCTCAGATAAGGCGACCAAAACTGCACACAATACTCAAGCTGCGGTCTCACCAAGGCCCTGTACAACTGCAGCAAGACATCCTTGTTCCTGTACTCAAACCCTCTCGCTACAAAGGCCAAAATACCATTTGCCGCCTTAACCGCCTGCTGCACCTGCATGCTTACCTTCAGCGACTGGTGCACAAGGACACCCAGGTCTCGTTGCATTAAGAGGACAAAACTGTATGGGGCAATGCTTGGCTGGAGCGTGGCACCTCATGCTGTGCCCATTAGTTAGACATTTTCCTGCACCCTTCAGCTCAAAATGTGCAAATCCAGCAAGTTCTTAAAAATAACGGGGAGGCCAAAGGCGAGATGCAGATTGTGCAAAGCAAATGGCAGAGCGTTGTGAATCGACCATCAGGTTCTGGAGATTCACAACTCGCCTGTCTTTTAATCCGTTGCCCAAGGAGCCATTCTTCATATGTAAGCCCAGACAGTGAGTATTGGCAGGTTATTTCAAAGACTGCCAATTAATACTAAAATGGTGAACATTTTTGCTGTAGATATGTATTTCATTGGTATTGGACGGTTGGAGACCACAAACAATTTAATTTGGGACCCTCTCATCCCATTATCCTGGATTATTAGAACCCAAGTCACAGGTAAAATGATATTGTGCCACCCACTGTCCAAGATTGAAGTTCACAGCTGCAGAGGACATCCCAGTTGACCCTCTCGCTGGTCTTGTGGTATCCGTACATGCGTGCTTTCCAGCAGCTGTGTACTGTTTTATCTCTTTCCTGAGTCCCAAGGATCACCTTGACTGAGGTTAAATAACGCAACACAGACTGGGGGTTAGATGTGGTACTTTCTGTTCTGTTTAGCTTAGCTTTCAGCCAATGTCCCAAACTCCTCCCTCACCATCCCTGGGTATGTCCTAGGCCCAACCATCTTCAGCTGCTTCATCAACGACCTTCCCTCCAACATAAGGTCAGAAATGGGGATGTTCGCTGATGACTGCACAGTGTTCAGTGCCATTCACAACTCCTCAGATAATGAAGCAGTCCATGCCCGCATGCAGCAAGACCTGGATGACGTGCAGGCTTGGGCTGATCAGTGGCAGGTAACATTCGCGCCACAGAAGTGCCAGGTGTTATATCCGTGTATCTTAATGTTGTGTCCTTCAATAATCAGACAACAGAGACTGCAGGGAACGATCAACAGGTGTTTACTGAATGAGGGTTCAAACTGCAACTGACTGTACAGATCACTACTCAGGGTTTATATACAGGTGTGGTCACTGCCGGTACTACAGGATACAGGAGCTGTAAAAAGTAGTTCTCCCCCTTAAAGGTACATACATTACAATTCCTCCCCTTTTAGATTAACAGTACCATAACACTCATTTAACAATTAAATATCAAACTAATTACAATTAACACTTTTAACATGCAACATTAACTGAAAATAGTCTATTTATAAATTCAGTCTTTGGGGAGGCTTCCTGATTCTATCTGGATAACGCCTTTCCCGAGTGTCTCGCTCTTGGTGCGGAGGCGATTCTAACACCCTGTCGTCAGTTGATTCATCAGCTTCCAATGCTGTTGTTTCTGAGGTAGCTGCGACCTGTACGTCGGGTTCCTCACCAGGTACGTATGGCCGAGACATGGGGTTGACTCGTTCCTGTGACTCTAGGATCTGGTCAGCATGGCGTCTCACAATGTTCTCCCCAACATCCACTGTGTACATTAGTGGCCCCTGCCGTGTGCATATCGTTCCTGGTTGCCATTCCTCTGTTCGGCCAAGACTGGTTGCCCTACATTGAAGCTCCTTGTCGGCTTCTCAGGTGTGGTCACTGCCGGTACTACAGGATACAGGAGCTGTAAAAAGTAGTTCTCCCCCTTAAAGGTACATACATTACACCAGGCAATGACTATCTCCAACAAGCGAGAGTCTAACCACCACCCCATGACATTCAACGGCATTACCATCGCCGAATCCCCCACCATCAACATCCTGGGAGTCACCATTGACCAGAAACTTAACTGGACCAGCCACATAAATACTGTGGCAACAAGAGCAGGTCAGAGGCTGGGTATTCTGCGGTGAGTGTCTCACTTCCTGACTCCCCCAAAGCCTTTCTACCATCTACAAGGCACAAGTAAGGAGTGTGATGGAATACTCTCCACTTGCCTGGATGAGTGCAGCTCCAACAACACTCAAGAAGCTCAGCACCATCCAGGACAAAGCAGCCCGCTTGATTGGCACTCCATCCACCACCTTAAACATTCACTCCCTCCACCACCGGCGCACCGTGGCTGCAGTCACACACCATCCTGACTTAGAAGTATATCGCCGATCCTTCATCGTCACTGGGTCAAAATCCTGGAACTCCCTCCCTAACAGCACTGTGGGAGTACCTTCACCACACGGACTGCAGTGGTTCAAGAAGGCAGCTCACCACCACCTTCTCCAGGGCAATTAAGGATGGGCAATAAATGCTGGCTTTGCCAGCGACGCCCACATCCCATAAACAAATTTTAAAAAAGTATAACATCAGGCAGTGCCTTTATGCACAAGGTGATAGAGCTGCATTTTTTATTTTGTGGGCACTCTTGTTTCCCATGTGGTTGGTGTATTTACAGCAGTTTGACCTCCACTCGTACTGCGATATATCCTAGACCCAGCAAACGATAATGATTGGAGGTGGACACAATATGCACTCAAACCATGTTATATAAATGCTTGAAGGCTCAGTGAATAATGTAATCAGGTAGGAAGCCGTACAGACGAGCAAGGCCCCAGACAGGGTCAGGGCTAGAGAGGAGAAAAATCAAGATTCCTCTTCTTGATTGCTATCTAGCGAATCTTTGGGGGGAAACTCCATATGTGGGTGTGGATGTCATACAAACGCAGGATCAGGGCCAGCCATGATGCCATTGATGGTTGAGTGACCTTTTAACACTCTCTGTCTAGACTCTCATTTAAACAATGACTGCTTGGGTGAAGTAGTAGAGAGCTGCTGGCGAAATCAGTGCTTGTATTCGTGCTTTCAGCAGATGAGGGGAGAAAATGGAAGATTTTTAAAGTTACTTGTACTATTTCCTCATGGAAAAATGCATTTCACCCTTGTTGAAATACAACATTGAGGTGCGTTTTACTTAATGGTATATAAAGTGGAGGTAATATTTAATTTGGTGTAATACGTAACTCTGCAAAAGCAGGAGGCTAGGTGACTATAACTGAGAACACTCCACCCTCTCCTGTTGTTTGAGATTGGCCAGTGTGCCACCGGAGAGAGCAGGTATCCTGCTTTTAGGCCTCCGCCAGTATTGCCCTGTAAGCAGCCCATAGGAGGTATGCTCTGATAACCTGGTTTTTGCTTTGAGCTAGTGCTCATTCTCTCTTCTCTTTCACCACCCCCCCCCCCCCCCTGCTGCCTCCCCACAACTGACACACCAAGATCAGAAAATCGATTTGCAGGGAATGGGGTCTAAGGCTTTAACATTCTATGGCACAGTGCATTTGTACACCAGTGCATCACCTTGTACGGTGAAATGACGACAATCTTACATTTTAACTTCAGGAGGTGCATTATTTTCAACAGAAGCTTGTTTACCCGAGTCTCAAAGTGAACAGTGTGCAATATGTACAGGTCACTGAAATGCAGCTTTCATAAAATAAAATTGAACTCTGTCGGCATGAGGAACGTGAACTTGTTTTAAAATTACTGAGCAAGAGTTCTTGAAGAAAGCATCCTTATTTTCCACTAATGTGTGTTCCCAGAAGAGACATTGTACAGTAAATCCAGTAGAGTATTCTGTTGTAGAATAGCCTGCCGAATACTGTGTATAAAATCATTATAATGTATTGGCAGCTCTGTGAGCAAAGTGAGGAAAACCATGTGAAATCGCGACTCGCTACTTACATTCATGGTTTCAGGGCTTCGAAGTAATCTGGGACTATTTTTCCTTCCTGAGGTACACCAGGTCCAAACCTGAAACATTGATGTATGTTTGTGCATTAGCATGACTTTAGACATGATGGCACTGACACTTTTAGACTAACTTTACTCTCCTTGCAAACAGATATGCCATACTGACTCATCTACTGACACCCTCTTCTCTCCAGCAATTTATCTCACTATACGGCCCACACGATGTCCCAAGTGAACCTTGACAACTTAGTGTCAGCAGACTTTTTTGCCAAGCTTGATCCCATCAGTACACACATACTTCTCAGGTGGGGTAACTAGAGCTAAACAAGAGTGGGAATCTGTGGAGAGAAGGACAAGTTAACCTTTCAGTTGCGGACCCTACGGGCTGGATTTTATCAATGGAGGCATGTAGGAGGCGGGACTACAACTTTTGGGGTTGTAGTCCCGCCTCCATCGAGTTGTGGCCAACCTACTCGATTTTCACTTGATTGACCTTGTTGAGCCCGCCCAGTGGGCTCAGCAGGCCAATTAAGGGCCACCCGGCAACAGGTGACATCATAGATTGACATTTGATCTGTCAAGAGCTTTTGACAGATGAAATATCAGCGTTTGATAGCTCTTTGAAGCTGTCAAGCACTGACAATCTACTCTAAGTTAATTCCTTCCTCTCAGGCTGATTTAGAAATCTCTTCAGAACAGAAAGCTGAATGCTGCAACTTTTGACAGCTCGCGGCCATTCTGCTTTCTGTGCCGGTGAGATGAGGGACTCCCGAGACCTGAAGGAAGGAAGGCTGCAAAGGTAAGTAAAACTTCTTTAAACACTTTACACAGACCAAACACACTTACCTCTGCACTCATGCACCCATCACTCACCTGAACACCGGACATCTCGAACCCTCCAAGTCCTTCAGCCCGACGGTCCGCCTCTCTAACTTGGCGTGGTTTGGAGCCGTCAGGAAGCCCCCACTTCAGGGATAAAAATAGGGATTAGGCTAAAAACTGCATGTTAACTACCTGTTAACAGGCAGTTAATTGGCACTAATCCCCTTCCCGCCTCGGGGAGGCGGCTCCCAGCACAGGTCAGGGACCCGCCTCCTGTGAAACAGGCATGGAGGCGGGTTGGGGGCGGGATGGGTTCGTGCCCCGCCCCCCCCCCCCTGATTGTGCGTTTTTTTTAAATTTATTTTTTTAACTCCCCATACGCCTCCAATCCCGCCTCAACGGCCCGATGAAATTCGAGCCCGTTTCTGTTCTCTTCATAAATTCTGTCTAACCTGCTGTGTGTTTTCAGCATTTACTGGTTTTCAGTTTTCCAGCATCCTCTTGATTTCCCCTTTCTTAGCTCATGAATGCTAAAGTGAATGGTAGCCACTTAACTGATCTCCGCCAGGGTAGCAGTAAACATTCAACCCACGTGCTAAGAACAGAAGAACATAAGAATTAGGAGCAAGAGTAGGCCATACGGCCCCTCGAGCCTGCTCCGCCATTCAATGAGATCATGGCTGATCATCGACCTCAACTCCACTTTCCTCCCTAATCCCCATATCCCGTGATTCTCTTAGAGTTCAAAAATCTAACAGTCTCAGCCTTGAATATACTCGATGACTGAGCATCGACAGCCCTCTGAGGTAGAGAATTCCAAAGATTCACAACCCTCTGAGTGAAGAAATTTCTCCTAATCTCAGTCCTAAATGGCCAACCCCTTATCCTGAGACTATAACCCCTACTTCTAGACTCTCCGACCAGGGAAAGCAGCCTCTCCGCATCTACCCTGTCAAGCCCTGCTCTGCTAGAAATATTATGGTATGGTAATATTCAAAAAAGGGCGTAAGGATACCTTGTTCAAAAAAGGATGTAAGGATAAACCCAGCAACTACCGGCCAGTCAGTTTAACCTCTGTAGTGGGGGTAGTTATCAGTCACTTGGACAAGTGTGGATTAATTAAGGAAAGCCAGCATGGATTTGTTAAAGGCAAATCGTGTTTAACTAACTTGATTGAGTTTTTTGATGAGGTAACAGAGAGAGTTGAGGAGGGCAATGCGGTTTACGTGGTGTACATGGACTTCCGAAAGGCGTTTGATAAGGTGCCACATAATGGGCTTGCCAGCAAAGTTGAAGCCCATGGAATAAAAGGGACAGTGGCAGCATGGATACGGAGTTGTCTAAGTGACAGGAAACAGAGAGTAGTGGTGAACGGTTGTTTTTTGGACTGGAGGAAGGTAAACAGTGGTGTTCCCTGGGGGTCGGTACTAGGACCACTGCTTTTCTTGATATATATTAATGACTTGGACTTGGGTGTACAGGGCACAATTTCAAAATTTGCAGATGACACAAAACGAGAAGGAGAGTGATAGACTTCAGGAAGACATAGACAGGCTGGTGAAATGGGCAGACACGTGGCAGATGAAATTTAACGCCGAAAAGTGCGAAGTGATACATTTTTGGTAGGAAGAACGAGGAGAGGCAATATAAACTGAATGGTACAATCCTAAAGTGGGTGCATGAACAGAGAGACCTGGGGGTATATGTGCACAAATTGTTGAAAGTGGCAGGGCAGGTTGAGAAAGTGGTTAAAAAAGCATACGGGATCTTGGGCTTCATAAATAGAAGCGTAGAGTACAAAAGCAAGGAAGTTATGATGAGCCTTTATAAAACACTGGTTCGGCCTCAACTGGAGTATTGTGTCCAATTCTGAGCACTGCATTTTAGTAAGGATATGAAGGCCTTAGAGAGGGTATTGAAAAGATTTACAAGAATGATTCCAGGGATGAGGGACATCAGTTACTTGGATAGACTAGAGAAGCTGGGGTTGTTCTCCTTGGAGCAGAGAAGGTTGAGAGGAGATTTGATAGAGGTGTTCAAAATCATGAGGGGTCTAGACAGAGTAGATAAAGAGGAATACTGTTCCCATTGGCAGAAGGGTCGAGAACCAGAGGACACAGATTTAAGGTGATTGGCAAAAGAACCAAAGGTGACGTGAGGAAAAACTTTTTTATGCAGCGAGTGGCTATGATCTGGAATGCCCTGCCTGAAAGGGTGGTGGAGGCAGATTCAATCATGGCTCTCAAAAGGGCATTGGATAAGTACCTGAAGGAAAAAATATTTGCAGGGCTGCAGGGAAAGGGCAGGGGAGTGGGACTAGCTGAGGTGGGCATGGGCTCGATGGGCTGAATGGCCTCCTCCTGTGCTGTAACTCCATTTCCCTAGCCACTGACTCCATACCTCTCCTTAACATCTGTCTGAGGCTGAACTACACTGTTCGCAACCTTGGTGTCATATTTTGCCCTGAAATGAGTTTCCGACCACATATCCGCAGCATAACAAAGACCGCCTATTTCCACCTCCATAACATCGCCCCTTTCCACCCTTGCCTCTGCTCATCCGCTGCTGAAACCCTCATCCATGCATTTGTTACCTCTAGACTTGACTATTCTAACGCACTCCTGGCTGGCCTCCCAAATTCCACCCTACGTAAACTTGAGGCCATCCAAAATTCGGCTGCCCGTGTCCTAACTCGCACCAAGTCCCGTTCGCCCATCACCCCTGTGCTCGCTGACCTACATTGGCTCCTGGTTAAGCAGCACCTCAATTTCAAAATTCTCATCCTTGTTTTCAAATCCCTCCACGGCCTCGCCCCTCCCTATCTCTGTAATCTCCTTCAGCTCCCTCCCACCACCACGAGATATCTGCGCTCCTCTAATTCTGCCCTCTTGAGCATCCCTGATTATAATCGCTCAACCATTGGTGGCCGTGCCTTCTGTTGCCTCGGCCCTAAGCTCTGAAATTCCCTCCCTAAACCTCTCCGCCTCTTACTTCTCTCTTTTTCCTCCTTTAAGACACTCCTTAAAACCTACCTCTTTGACCAAGCTTTTGGTCACCTGCCCTAATTTATCCTTATGTGGATCGGTGTCAAAAAATGTTGTCTTAAAATACTCCTGTGTAGCGCCTTGGGAAGTTTTACTACGTTAAAGGCGCTATATAAATACATACAAGTTGTTGTTGTAACCTTTCTATGATTTAATGGCTCATTTATGAATAGTTGCCTCAGTAACAGCATGGTTTTTAAGAACCAAATTCTATCAAAATTCCAATGACAATTCAATGAAAAAAAATGAGGACTTTCTATTTTCTATGAGACTTGTTTGCGTTCTGATCAAGGGTCACACCTGAAATGTTTTGATGAAGGATTACGCCTGAAACATTAACCTATTTTCTCTCTCTGATTTGATAGACCTTTTTGTGCCCGAGTGCCATCCCAACCAGGGTAGAAATGCAACAAAAAAAGGCCAAATATTTAAAGGCTGGGGCACTTTACCTTACCATACCATGCAGTATTTGTTTCTCTATATGTATTTTATTTTCCTGACAGGGTGACTATTTTTTTGAAACAGTGATTTACACAGGCTTCCTCTGCCAATAACTTTTGTGTGGGAGAGATTTTAAGCATAATTGCCAACATTCCTAGTAGGAAACTGTGTAATGTGGAGATAGTAAAAGCTTGATAATATTTAAACAAAGCACTGGGGTTCATTTCTAGAGGGATAAAATTGCAAAGCAGAGAAGTTATGTTAAATATAGTACCTTGGTTAGACCACATGTGGAGTATTGTCAACAGTTCTGGTCTCCACTTTATAAAAAGGATATAGAGGCACTGGAGAAGGAGCAAATTTACTAGAATGAGAGGTTATACCTAATCGGGAAAGATTGAACAGGCTGGGGCTTTTTTCTCTAGAAAAGAGAAGACTGAGGGGTGACCTGTTAGAGGTTTTCAAGATTATGAAAGGGTTTGATAGGGTCGACGTAGAGAAGATGTTTCCACTTGTGGGCGAGACCAGAACTAATAAATCCAATAGGGAATTCAGGAGAAATTCTTTCCCCAAAGAGTGGTTAGAATGTGGAACTCGGTACCACAGGAAGCAGTTGAGGTGAATAGCATCGATGCATTCAAGGGCAGCTAGATAAACATGTGGGAGAAAAGAATAGAAGGTTATGCTGATGGGGTTAGATGAAGAAGGGTGAGAAGAGGCTCGTGTGGAGCATAGAGCATGGACCTGTTGGGCTCAATGGCCTGTTTCTGTGCTGTAAATACTTTGTAAATGATGATTCCAAATCATGCGCTTTAACTCTGTATAATTAAACTTCTTTTTTAAAAAAAAACAATTCGTTTCCCCATAAAGGGAGTCCTGGGTTATGTGTCCTTTTATAAAACTATTCATTTTTAAATTAAATTATGGGAGAAAACTTTTTACAGGAAACTTTGTGCTATCCGGCACCGACGGGACCGAGCTGTTGCCGTCCCATCAAAACTGCTGGACAAACCAGCGTTAATGTTGAAACATACGGAGATTTTGAGCTCCGTATCTGGCAACAAACCCTGTTGCTTAGCAACAGCTTCTAAACAGTCGGCCGTACCTTGCAAGCGTCTCTGTAGCTTAGCAACAGCTTCAGCGAGACCTTGCAGAGCCTGACTGGTGAAAAAAAAACAACGAAAAGAAAAAAATCCTAACAAAACGGCTCCTGATTTTTGCCGGTGGCTCGAACATTCCGGACAGTTAACCTCCGGATAAACCAAAGTTTCCTGTACTCTGGTTTCACAGTAACAATCCGTGTACAGTAGTTGGTATTTTTGATGTTTTCTGAAATTGAACTTCTGCAAACTATTTTAAATGTAAAGGAAAAGTTAGATTGCAAATCCAAGTGCCGTTGCTATCTGGTAAGTTGTGTTGCAACCATGTTCCGGGAAGAGAGCACCCAATGATGTTACCAATCGTGTCTGCCACTAAATATAATTTTGTGTAAGCTAATAATGTGAAAAATACCGTACAAAAAACCAACGTGGCGACCTTCTAGAAGAGGCTGTCTTTGGATTTGCCAGAATGCTAGTTTTTCTGAATACTCCCCTTTAAGCACTCCTGTCCAGATATGAAACTGACGGGCAGGAAATGACTAGCTGGTCCATCAAGCCTGCCCCACACACCATGATGGCTGGAGCATCATGACTAGACTCTTCCCATATGCCGCCACCCCACCCCTCCCCAGCAGCCATGTAATCTCCTGGGAGAGGCAAAAAAAAAAACCTGAAAATTCCGCTCCGACCCCCTCAGGTTATTCAAACCAGTCCAGGAGATCACGTGGATCAAGCGTATCTATAAGGACACTTGCATTCTTATCATAATGTGAATTGTTCTTAAACTGCAGGTTTCTGCGGAGGAGGTATTTATTATTTAATCTAGAACTGTTTGGAAGGTGTCTAGGTTTGAACAAGTTAAATTTAGAATTTATAATCCGTGATGATATTTAAAGTTTTATGACCATTTCTTTGCTTCTGTGGCTTTTTTTTTTAATCAGCGACCAACATTTTTCAGGCAAATATCTCTGCATGTCGAGTAACCATAAACAAATCATATAAGGCTTGCTGTGCCCTCCCTTGTGACATTTCATTGTGGGTAAGTCGTGTCACATCACTTTTTTAGAATGGCCGTGGTCGTTCTGGAAATGTTAAAAGCCTCACCGTTACACAATCGAGCCTCTCCCCTCTGTATGGAAAAAGCCAAGAAAAGCACTTCCCTTTTTACCTCTCCCCTCAACTATATGATACAATCTGCCTATGGTGCCGCCCCCCCAGCGAGAAGCAGCATTCTCTATCTTCACAGAAAGGCACCATCCTCTGGCAGGCACATTCCACCCCAGACAGTAAGACACACATAGTGCAGCTTTCTTTTTAGTGGTTGGGGAAAGAGGCATGAAAATGACTACTGAATGTGTGCAAAGTTACTGCTAATGTACCAGCTGTGATACTGCTGACATACTTCATCAGTATTACAGGAAACTCTTTGGTATCCGGCACCGACAGGACCGGAATGGTGCCGGTTGATTAAAAATTCCGGATGACGGAGAGGGTTATCTACCGAGGCTTTTAACAAACAAAAATTAAAAAATCAAGAAATGTGCAGTATACAGTAATTGGGTACTCACCTACAGAATGTTGTGTTAAATGGATGGTGGAAGATGCTTGATTAAGTACAGTACTGCCAGTTGAGGGTAATCCATAACTCTTTAATTACTTAACAGTAAAACAAAACTTGTACAGTAAACGACTGTATACAGTACTGTAGTTGACTGTACACTTATTCCAAGTCAGCTGGTTCATCAGGAATATCCATGCCAGCTGGGTCATCAGGATCATGCACTTCAACAGATTCTTCAGGCACTTCCACTGCTTCAACTTCCTGTTATTGAGGTGTTCGGACTTCCGACAGCGCCAAGAAGCCGAGTAGTGGCAGTTTGGAGAACTACCCCCACTGACTAACTCGGCCACCGCGGGAGACTCGGACTCGGCAACATTGCCGGTTATTGAGGTGTTGTTTTCGGAGTGAGAATTTTGTCGGTTAATAGAGAACTCCGGATATTTAGGTGCCATTTAAACGAGAGTTTCCTGTGCAATGTTTCCTCCCAGAATCAATTGGCCCAACCTGCTACCTTTTTAAAAAAAAAAAAAAAAAAAAAATTGTTTCTGGGACACCGCTGAAACTGACGTCTTGAAAAATGTACTGTAGAATTGTTACTCTTCACAATAAGAATATTTTTATGTTGCCACCTAATCTGCACTTTTAAATTTGTGAATTGTGCACTTGTTTCTTCCCCCCCCACACTAACAAACAGCTGTAGTACATTTCTTCCCTGGCCTCCACGATGCTACTCTGTAATATGGGTTATATAAGAGAGTGCCATCGTTGACTTGCCCTCATTTTAAGTTGCTTTTATGTTACTGCTGAGGTCTGTGGAGAGGGAGGTAACTACCCTGCATTCCTATTTATCTTCATAATGCGCATCTTTATTATTCTGAAAGAGCAAAGAAGTAACGTTCAATCTGTACAAATCATTGGTTTGGCCACAGTCAGAAATTGGGTCCAATTTTGGTGCCTTACTTTAGGAGAGACCATAGAGAGGGTGCAGAAGAGAAGATGCCAGGGATGAACAGCTTTCATTATGCGGTCACAGTAGCAAAAGTGATTCACTTTTCGTTCGAACAAAGAAAGGGTAAGAAGGCGGTCAAGATGATGACCGCTTTTGTTAAAGTAAATTGGGCAAAAACAATTTCCGCTGGTCAGCCGTGGCTCAGTTGGTGGCACCCTCGCTCGTCTGAGTCAGAAGGTTATTCGTTCCTGGGATGTGGGCGTCGCTGGCAAGGCCAGCATTTATTGCCCATCCCTAGTTGCCCTTAAGGTGGTGGTGAGACAACTGAGTGACTGAGTGACTTACTAGGCCATGTCAGAGGGCAGTTAAGAGTCAACCACATTGCTGTGGGTCTGGAGTCACATATAGGCCAGACCGGGTAAGGACAGCAGATTTCCTTCCCTAAAGGACATTAGTGAACCAGATGGGTTCTTGCGACAATCTGGTAGTTTCACGGTCACCAATACTGATACTAGCTATTTTTCTGATTTTATTTAATTAACTGAATTTAAATTCCCTAGCTGCTGTGGGATTTGAACTCCCGGATCATTAGTCCAGGCCTCTGGATTACTAGTCCAGTAACATAACCACAATGCTACCATTCCTTAAGGTGGTGGGTTCAGGTCCCACTCCACTTCAAAAACGTACTTCATTGGCTGTAAAGTGCTTTGGGATGTTCTGAGGTTGTGAAAGGCACTGTATAAATGCAAGTCTTTCTGTTAGTCGGTAACTGAAGGCCATAAACTTACAATCATCAAACGAACGAAGGAAGAGGTTAGGAGACATGTTTTTACTCGCATTGTTTGGATACGGAATGCTCTAGTGGTGGAAGTAGAACCCATAATTAGCTTTTAAAAGAGAAGTGGATAAATATTTGACTTTTTTAAATAGTATGTGTAATGGGCAGGGGACTAGGACTATGTGGATCTGTTGTGTATGTACCTTTAAGGGAATAACTGGTCTCAGACTGCAGTACCGGCAGTGACCACCCCTGTATAAAAGACCCTAGCAGGCTTCTGTAGTTTCAGTTTCCAGGTTGTCTCCATTCAGTAAAGACTTGTTACAATCAACTCCTGCAGTCCGTGTCTCAATTATACACGGACATAATACTGGCGACGAGTAAGAAGCGAACTTACCTGCAACTCGGCAGCACCTCAGACGACGTTATTGCAGGTCGAAGCCAGAAGAAAGAGAAAAAAAAATAATCCAAAGAAACTCGAGAAACGGGCGTCGACCGTGGGCAATCGCCCTCCAAATCATCGAATTGCAAAGTGCAGGAGAGACTGTCGGGAGCCAGGCTTGGTCCTCCAGTCTGTGGTTTCCCAGCTAATCGGGCTGGTGGCAGGTAGTGCACTGATCCTTCCTGGGCTGCGGCGGGCTAGAGCTCGATCGGGTGGCTCTGCAACGGGGCCGGGCAGCGAGTCGGGAAGCAAAGAGAGAGAGAGACAGGGTGGAGCACACAGGGCACGGCCGGTGCTTTGCAGCCGGGCAGCGTTCGGACCTAAGAAGAGGGAGGGAAGTGTCCCAGAGGGTCCGCTCCACGACGGGAACGGTGCTTCAATTAACGGAGCAAATATTGAAGCACGATAGAAAAATAAAAATACCGCGGAGAGCGGCGTCGGCAGCGGCGGGAAAGCGCGGGAGGCGCCATCTTAACTCGGCGGGGAAGAATTGGCAGGCGCCATTTTGATCCATCGGGAACGAAGGCAAAGCGCGGGAGGCGCCATCTTAGATTTTCAAGATGCCAAAGACTGGCAATATCACTGCCTTCGATAATGCAATAGAAGACTGGACCACGTATGTGGAAAGAGTCGAGGTATATTGCGAGGCAAACGAAATAGCCGATGAGAAAAAGGCATCGGCATTGCTAAATTTAATGGGCGCAAGAACGTACGGCCTATTGCGGGACCTGATTACTCCAGCCAAACCGAAGGCGAAGAGTTTTAACGAAATTGTTGCTATCCTACAGGAACACCTAAATCCTACACCGCTGCTGATAGCAGAAAGATTTAAATTCCACAGGAGAAATCAGCATAAAAATGAGAGCAATGCTGATTACCTTACGGAACTACGCAAGCTATCAAAGCACTGCCAGTTCGGAGCAGGACTGGCAGATACCTTACGGGACAAATTTGTCTGTGGACTCCTGAGTGAAGGAACCCAGAAGAGGTTACTCTCAGAGAAAGAGCTGACGCTAGATAAGGCTTTCAGCGTGGCAGTATCGTACGAAGCAGCAGCAAGGGGAGCTGCGGAAATACAACAAAAGCCACAGGAATACGGCACCCACGAAATGACACGGGGATTTGCAAAATGTTATCGCTGCGACAGAACAAACCATGCCCAGAAGGACTGCTGGTCCAAGGACAAAATATGCAGGCAATGTGGAAAGATGGGACACATTACATGAGTTTGCAGGTCTGGGAAGAAGACCAACGACAACAAAAAGGCTACGAAGGAACCGTACAGGAAAGTACAAAAGATGACGGGCAGTAGTTCCGAAGACCAGATGAGCGATAGTGAATCCGGAAACAAGAGACTAAGCTGTCTCAAACTTCACAACGTAATTGCAAAAGAGGATCACCGAACCATTTGGGTCACCCTCACGATAGCAGGGTCCCAAGTCAAAATGGAATTGGATACAGGATCAGCTCTAACCGTCATGAATCGACGAGACTACGAGCGGCTATTCTCACACATACCCTTGAGAGAGACATCCATTGTCTTGAGGACGTATACGGGGCAAAAAGTATACCCCAGAGGAAAAATAAGGGTGCCTGTCGAATACAACGGCAAGAAAATACGGAAATTGTATCTCTACATTCTGCAAGATGGTGGACCACCGTTATTGGGACGTGAATGGATCAGAAAGATAAGTTTAGACTGGCACTCCATTCAGGTACTGACGGTGGCTGGTAAAAAGGATGACGACGTCACTCCTGGACGATTGTCAACAATCTTAGCTGACGCCAAAGAGGTATTTCAACAAGAACTGGGAACTCTTAGGTGTAACCGCCTCGATAAAAATAGAGGAGAATGCAATTCCCAAGTTTTTCAAAGCAAGACCGGTACCATATGCAATTCGCCCAGCCGTCGAGGCAGAGCTGGAGAATCTGGAGAATGCAGGCGTGTTATCTAAGGTAGACTGGAGCGAGTGGGCGACACCCATCGTTCCTGTCATGAAGAAAACATTAAACAATAAGTCTGAGGAGCCAAGGAAGGTTCGCATCTGTGGGGACTTCAAGGTGACGGTGAACCCAGTCCTTCACACAGTACAATATCCTCTTCCAAAGATAGAAGATATCTTCGCCTCACTATCTGGAGGGAAGCGTTGTACAAAAATTGACCTAGCACAAGCATATTTGCAGATGGAGGTTGAAGAATCCTCTAGGAAGTATCTCACGATAAACACTCACAAAAGTCTTTACCAGTATAATTGACTGGTATTCGGAGTAGCATCAGCTCCGGCGATATGCCAAAGAGCGATGGAACAAGTCTTGCAAGGGATTCCGGGGACTCCGTGTTACTTGGACGACATCTTAGTGACAGGTGAAGATGACAGTGAACACCTTGCCAACCTAGAGCAGGTGCTCACTAGACTACGTGAACATGGGCTACGAGCCAATCGCCCCAAGTGCGAGTTTTTTAAGAAACAGATATCGTATTGTGGTCACGTGATTGATGAAGAGGGGTTGCATAAGTCCCATGACAAAATTGAAGCGGTAGTTAAGGCTCCAGCGCCTGAAAATGTGTCGCAACTGAGGTCATTCCTCGGATTGGTGAATTACTACCATAAGTTTTTGCTGAATTTGTCCACAATTCTGCATCCACTGAACGCCCTACTATGAACGGGAGTAGCATGGAAATGGAGCGATGAATGTAAGCGGGCCTTTCAGAAGAGTAAGGACCTGATCACTTCGAGAAGTATTGGCTCACTACAACCCATCACTACCGATAAGACTGGCGTGTGATGCGTCTCCCTACGGCATTGGGGCGGTACTGTCACATAAATTCCTTGATGGTTCAGAGAGGCCGATAGCTTTTGCGTCACGCTCGTTAACTTCAGCCGAGCGTAACTATGCCCAGATTGACAGAGAGGCCCTCAGCCTGGTGTGGGGGTTGAAGAAGTTCAATCACTACCTGCACGGTCAGAAATTTACTCTACTAACTGATCATCAACCTCTCGTCTCCATTTTCAACCCTCAGAAGGGCGTACCGATCATGACGGCACAACGGCTACAGAGGTGGTCCCTTTTCCTAGGGGCACACCAATATGACATTGAGTACAAAGGAACTAAACAGCATGGGAATGCTGATGGATTGTCGCGCCTACCGTTGCCGACGGTGGAAGAAGAACTGGCAGTGGATCCAGTGGAGTTATTCCACTCGACTATAGTCGAATGTCTCCCTGTGACGAATGTAAACATAGAAAAGGAAACACGAAATGACCCGACACACTCCTGGGTCTATGATTTAACGGCGAAGGGATGGCCAGCACATGGCGAACCACTGCTGCCAGCATTCTCGCCGAGAAGAGAACAGCTGTCAGTGTGCAGAGGAACCTTGATGTGTGGATCCAGAGTAGTAATTCCACCCAAATTGTAGGATAGAGTGCTCAATGAGCTTCATGAGGGTCATCTGGGAGGGGTAAAAATGAAGAACTTAGCCAGAGCGTTTGTGTGGTGGCCGGGAATCGATAGAGAAATCGAAGAGATGACCAAGAGCTGTACAGGATGCCAGAAGGTCCAAAACGCCCCACCACAAGCCCCTCTACATCCATGGGAGTGGCCCTCATCTCCATGGCAAAGGGTGCACATTGATTTTGCTGGTCCCTTTATGGACTCGATGTTTTTAATTGCGGTGGATGCACATTCAAAGTGGCCAGAGGTAATAAAAATGTCCTCAACCACCACAGAAAAAACTATCACAGTCTTACGAACCATATTCGCCAGGAATGGGCTGCCTGAACAGATTTGCTCTGACAATGGACCACAGTTTGTGTCTGAAGAGTTCCGGAGGTTCTTAAAGAACAGTGGTGTTAAGCATTACACATCCGCCCCATATCATCCAGCCACTAATGGATTGGCCGAGAGGTTTGTTCAAACATTCAAGAAGGCTATCCTGCCTTATGTGTAATGAAGATATACCCCTACAACACAAGGTGGATAACTTCTTGTTTGCCTACCGGAATGCGACACATGCGGTTACCAACCAAACTCCAGCCATGATGTTCTTCAATCGAAGACTACGATGCCGCTTGGATTTGGTTAAGCCAAACGTCCGAAGAGATGTGGAGAACAGGCAGTTTCAGAATATGAATGAAAGGCCGACCAGGAGTTTTAAGATAGGTCAACCAGTTTTGGCCCGGGACTACCGCACTGAGAAATGGCAGCCAGGAACGATCTGTACACGGCAAGGACCTCTAATGTATACCGTGGACGTTGGAGAGAGCATTGTAAGACTCCATGCTGACCAGATTCTAGAGTCACTGGAAAACGTCAACTCCACACCACGATCTGATACACCTGGCGATGAAACCGAAGTACCAATTGCATCTACCGCAGAATCGGTGATATTGGAAGCAGACGAACCAAACAACGACATTGATCCCGACTCAACCTTGCCAGAAGAACCTGATATCCCAAAGAGGCGTTATCCAGACAGAATCAGGAAGCCTCCTCAAAGACTGAACTTATAATTGCTTAACTTCAACCAATGTATCTAGCAATTGTAATTGTAATTAGTTATTATTTAGTTGTTAAATGAATGTTATGTACTGTTTATCTAAAAGGGGAGGAATTGTTGTGTATGTACCTTTAAGGGAATAACTGGTCTCAGACTGCAGTACCGGCAGTGACCACCCCTGTATAAAAGGCCCTAGCAGGCTTCTGTAGTTTCAGTTTCCAGGTTGTCTCCATTCAGTAAAGACTTGTTATAATCAACTCCTGCAGTCCATGTCTCAATTATACACGGACATAATAGGATCGCTGCTTCAGAGATCCAGCACAGGTGTGATGGGCTCAGTGGCCTCCTTCTGTGCCGCAAGGTTCTATGATTCTAAGTAGACAATTTTCAAACCATGTATTTCCACTTTTCTATCTCCGCTAGGTGTGAGGCTGAATACCGCTGTAACTAATCACATTGGAACTACTGCAGCAAAGTGTACCGAGGGTCTGATGATGAGTTGCTGCAATGTAAACTGTTTTTTAAAGTAATTGTGCAGCAGCTTGTGTTCAGTTGCAGCTCTGAGAATTTGCTGAGTTAAAGGGATTTTTAGACGGTGGTGTGTAGAATAGTAGCTTGCACCATGTAAATATTCTGACTCTTTTAGACTTATTCAGTTCCTGACAGTTTCCTCTGCTGCTGTCTATTATTACCTAGTCGGCTATATGTGGTGTTCATTTTAACCGGTGGAAATTTGCATTCATATCTCCTAACCTTTATTCTAAAAAATATTATGATGTATTTATATCAACTTTTTTCAAATTGTAATGTAACTGCCATTGTTCATTTATAAGCACAAACCTACGCGTTGAGCTAATATATATTTTGTAACAACAACTTGCATTTATGTAGAAAGATGTCCCAAGGCGCTTCAGAGATGTAATCAGAAGCAAAATGGACGCCGCGCTGAAGAAGGGGCGACCAAAAGCTTGGTCAAAGAGTCGGTTTTAAGGATGGCCTTAAAAGTGGAGAGTTTAGGGAGGGAATTCCAGAGTGTGGGGCCTCGGGCGCTGACACATGGTCAACAATGAGGGGGTGGGATGGGAGTGGGGGGGGGGGGGGGGTGCGTGCAGTTACACATGAGGTTGGAGTCGGGGGAATGGGGAATTTTGGGGGAGGGGTTGTAGAGCTGGAGGAGGTTGCATAGGTAGGGAGGGGCGAGGCAAGGGATTCAAACACACAGATGAGAATTTCAAAGTTCAGATCTGCCCAACTGTTTGGTGTCACGTTTAGCCAGTGGGATGTAGTTCAAGTTTCTTGTTGACCTATAGAACCTGCAGCTCCAGATTGTCTATTCTAATTAGTAGAATTGCTATGGTGCAAATCAGATACGGTGGGACAAGTGACACTTTATGCTGTCTGAAAGGTAACGTTTGCAAAAAAAAAACCATAAGGAGAAGCGGGAGCAGCAGAGGAGGAGCCCGGTATAAAAACCGGCGACCAGCAGAGGCCCGAGACCAGTCGGAGCAGCGGGAGCAGCAGAGGAGGAGCCCGGTATAAAAACCGGCGACCAGCAGAGGCCCGAGACCAGTCGGAGCAGCGGGAGCAGCAGAGGAGGAGCCCGGTATAAAAACCGGCGACCAGCAGAGGCCCGAGACCAGTCGGAGCAGCGGGAGCAGCAGAGGAGGAGCCCGGTATAAAAACCGGCGACCAGCAGAGGCCCGAGACCAGTCGGAGCAGCGGGAGCAGCAGAGGAGGAGCCCGGTATAAAAACCGGCGACCAGCAGAGGCCCGAGACCAGTCGGAGCAGCGGGAGCAGCAGAGGAGGAGCCCGGTATAAAAACCGGCGACCAGCGAGGCCCACCAACTCAGCAGCGGGGAGAGAGGTAAAAAGTAATCAGTGTGTGACGTCACCAGGGAGCAGGTAAGTGATTGGTTGGTGAGTATTTCTCTTTTTTAAACTTTAACTCTGTAGTTTAGAGTTACTAGGGTCTTTTCTGGTGTAGCAGGGACTGTTGGTAGACTATACAAGCGCCTTAGAGATATTTTTTATTGGTGATAGTAAATTAATTTAAATTAAGTAAAGGGAAGGTCATGCCAGGTGAGCCCAGCCCCGTGATATGCTCCTCTTGCTCTATGTGGGAATTCAGGGACCCCGGTGCCCCTGATGACCACGTGTGCCAGAGATGCATCCATCTGCAGCTACTAGCAGACCGCATTGAGGCGCTGGAGCTGCGGGTGGATGGGTTGTTGAGCATTCACGATGCTGAGAGGGTCGTGGATAGCATGTTTAGTGAGTTGGTCACACCGCAGGGAAGGGATGCACAGGAAGACAGGAAATGGGTGACCACCAGGCGGAGCAATAGAAGCAGGCAGGTAGTGCAGGAGACCCCTGTGACCATTCCCCTCTCAAACAAGTATACCGCTTTGGATACTGTTGAGGGGGATGACTCACCAGGGGAAGGCAGCAGCAGCCAACTTCCTGGCACTGGGGGTGCTCCTGCTGCCCAGGAAGGGGGGAAAAAGAGTGGGAGAGCAATAGTGGTAGGGGATTCTATAGTAAGGGGAACAGATAGGCGTTTCTGTGGCCGTAGACGTGAATCCAGGATGGTTTGTTGCCTCCCTGGTGCCAGGGTCAAGGATATCACTGAGCGGCTGCAGGGCATTCTGGAGGGGGAGGGTGAACAGCCAGAGGTCGTGGTCCACATTGGTACCAACGACATAGGTAAAAAGAGGGATGAGGTCCTGCAGCAAGAATTTAGGGAGCTAGGTGAAGGATTAAAGAGCAGGACCTCAAAGGTTGTAATCTCTGGATTACTCCCGGTGCCACGTGCTAGTGAGTATAGAAATAGGAAGATAGAACAGATGAATGCGTGGCTAAAGGGATGGTGCAGGAGGGAGGGCTTTAGTTTCCTGGATCACTGGGTCTGCTTCTGGGAAAGGTGGGACTTGTACAAGTCGGACAGTTTACACCTGAACCAGAGGGGAACCAATATCCTTGCGGGGAGGTTTGCTAGCACTGCTGGGGGGGGTTTAAACTAACTTGGCAGGGGGATGGGGTACAGAGTGGAGCTATAGTAGGGGGTGATTTACAGCCAAATACAGAGGAAAAAACAAGTCAGCTGGGAAGGCAGAGCAAATATGTGAAGGCAAAAGGGAATATGGCAGGGCTGGAAGGCATTTATTTTAATGCAAGGAGTCTTGCAAATAAGGTGGATGAACTGAAGTTGTTGTTGAACACATGGGAGTACGATATTGTTGCCATCACGGAGACATGGTTGAGGGAGGGTCAGGACTGGCAGCTCAATATTCCGGGGTATAGAATCTTCAGGCGAGACAGAGGGGGGTGTAAAAGGGGAGGGGGTGTTGCGATATTAATTAAGGAGTCAATTACTGCTGTAAGGAGGGATGATATATTAGCGGGTTCCTCAAATGAGGCCATATGGGTAGAACTTAAAAACAAAAAGGGGGCAAGCACTTTGCTGGGAGTGTACTATAGGCCCCCAAACAGTCAGGGGGAGATAGAGGAACAGATATGTAGGCAAATCTCAGAGAAGTGTGAAAATAATAGGGTAATAATAGTGGGGGATTTCAACTTCCCCAATATAAATTGGGATAGTCAGAGTGTGAAAGGCTTAGAGGGTGCAGAATTCTTAAAGTGCATCCAGGAGAGCTTTTTGAGCCAACATGTAGAAAGTCCTACAAGAGAGGGGGCGGTACTGGACCTAATTCTGGGGAATGTTGCTGGGCAAGTGGTGGAAGTATCAGTAGGAGAGCATTTTGGCGACAGTGACCATAATTCGGTGAAATTTAAGGTGGTCATGGAAAAAGACAAAGACGGCCCGGAAATAAGGGTTCTAAATTGGGGGAAGGCCGATTTTAATATGATAAGGCAGGATCTGGCCAAAGTGGACTGGGAGCAGCTACTTATAGGAAAATCCACATCAAAACAGTGGGAGACTTTCAGAAGGGAAATAGAGAGAGTACAGCGCCAACATGTTCCTGTAAAGGTCAAGGGTGGGACCAACAAGCAAAGGGAACCTTGGATGACAAGGGAGATACAAAAATGCATTAGAAATAAAAGGGGGGCTTTTGGCAGTTACAAAAGACTAAAGACGGAAGAAGCCCTAGAGGAGTATAAAAAGTGCAGGGGCATACTTAAAAAAGAAATTAGGAGGGCGAGGAGGGGCCATGAAATAACACTGGCGAGCAAAATAAAGGAAAATCCTAAGATGTTTTATAAGTATATTAAGGGCAAGAGGAGAACCAGGGAAAGGGTAGGGCCCATTAGGGACCAAAGTGGCAATCTGTGTGTAGAACCAGATGATGTAGGCGGGGTTTTAAATGAATTTTTTGCATCTGTGTTCACTATGGAGAAAGACGATGCAGACATAGAAATCGGGCAAGGGGATTGTGACATACTTGAACATATTAGCATCGAGAGGGAGGAGGTGCTAGCGGTTTTAGCAGGCCAAAAAGTCGATAAATCCCCAGGCCCGGACGAGATGTATCCCAGGTTGCTGTGGGAGGCAAAGGAGGAGATTGCAGGGGCTCTGACACAAATTTTCAGAACCTCTCTGGCCACAGGGGATGTACCAGAGGACTGGAGAACAGCTAATGTAGTACCATTATACAAGAAGGGTAGCAGGGATAAACCAGGGAATTACAGGCCAGTGAGCCTAACATCTGTGGTAGGGAAATTATTGGAAAAAATTCTGAGGGACAAAATTAGTCTCCACTTGGAGAGGCAAGGATTAATCGGGGATAGTCAGCATGGCTTTGTCAAGGGTAAATCATGTCTGACAAATCTGATTGAATTTTTCGAGGGGGTGACTCGGGAGGTGGATGAGGGAAATGCTGTGGATGTGGTTTACATGGACTTCAGTAAAGCTTTTGACAAAGTCCCGCATAGGAGACTGGTCACGAAGGTAAGAGCCCATGGGATCCAGGGTGCCTTGGCGCGTTGGATCCTAAACTGGCTGAGTGGCAGGAGGCAGAGGGTGATGGTCGAAGGTTGCTTTTGTGACTGGAAGCCTGTGTCCAGTGGGGTACCTCAGGGATCGGTGCTGGGTCCCTTGTTGTTTGTGATCTACATAAATGATTTGGATGAGAATGTAAAAGGGATGATCAGTAAGTTTGCAGATGACACGAAAATTGGTGGGGTGGTAAATTGCAAGGGGGAAAGCCTCAGGCTACAGGACGATATAGACGGGTTGGTCAGATGGGCGGAAAAGTGGCAAATGGAATTTAACCCTGAAAAGTGCGAGGTGATGCATTTTGGACGGACAAATAAGGCAAGGGAATACACAATGAGTGGTAGGACCCTAGGAAGTACAGAGGGTCAGAGGGACCTCGGTGTACATGTACATAGATCTCTGAAGGCAGCGGAACAAGTAGATAAGGTGGTTAAAAAGGCATATGGGATACTTGCCTTCATTAGCCGAGGCATAGAATATAAGAGCAGGGAGGTTATGATGGAGCTGTACAAAACGCTGGTGAGGCCACAGCTGGAGTACTGTGTGCAGTTCTGGTCGCCTCACTATAGGAAGGATGTGATTGCTTTGGAGAGGGTGCAGAGAAGATTCACCAGGATGTTACCTGGGATGGAGCGCCTCAGCTATGAAGAAAGACTAAACAGGCTGGGGTTGTTTTCCTTGGAGCAAAGAAGGCTGAGGGGGGACCTGATTGAGGTGTACAAAATGATGAGGGGCATAGATAGGGTAGACAAAGAGGAACTTTTCCCCTTAGTAGGGGGGTCAATAACAAGGGGGCATAGATTCAGGGTAAGGGGCAGGAGATTTAGAGGGGATTTGAGGAGGAACTTTTTCACCCAGAGGGTGGTTGGAATGTGGAACTCAATGCCTAAAAGGGTGGTAGAGGCAGGAACCCTCACAACATTCAAGAAGCATTTGGATGAGCACTTGAAATGCCATTGCATACAAGGCTATGGACCAAATGCTGGAAAATGGGATTAGACTGGACAGGGATGGATGGGCGGCGCAGACACGATGGGCCGAAGGGCCTCTTTCTGTGCTGTAAAACTCTATGACTCTATGAAAGACAAAATTCAGACATGCGTCAACTGAATGTGCTGAACGTGACTTTTAATGCAGTGTTTTCAGGGAACTTTACAGCAATGAAAGTTCAATGGGAAGATTTACAGGAAGACCAGAGCAACCACTGCAGTTAGTAAAATAAGGAATGGAAAACACTGGAAATATGCAACAGGCCCACCAGCATCTGAGCAGAGAATTAATGGGCATCATTTTAACCTAACCCACTGGGTGGGGAATAGGGGGATTTGGGTAGGACTTCTGTTTCACAGGCCGCCCGATTTTATTTCGAATTTTCATTGTTTGTGGTAATTTTATCGCTCAGGATCTGATCATTTGTGTCTTTGCAGTGTTTTTGTAACTGTGATAGTCTGCACTACGCCCTTGCCATCCTCTCTCAATGTTTCACCCTTGTATCTTTTAATTAAAGTTGTATTTTCTTAAACATTTTAACCCCCCTCCTAAGAGTACAGTATTTGATGAAAGCTTTCCTATTAAAGCTGTCTTTTAAAAATGTATGTTTTCATATGTGGAAAGCCTTCAAGAATCAATGCGTCATCTGAGTGATTTTCAGAACTATTGTAAAATGTTCAGATATGAGAAATGTGAGAAGAATTGAAACTGGTGATTTAGAAACATATAAAAATACTTTCTGATTACTAACACAACATGCTAGTTATCTGAAAGCAAAATACTGCGGATGCTGGAAATCTGAAATAACAGAAAATGCTGGAAATACTCAGCAGGTCAGGCAGCATCTGTGGAGAGAGAAACAGAGTTAACGTTTCAGGTCGATGACTCTGTTTCTCTCTTCACAGATGCTGCCTGACCTGCTGAGTATTTCCAGCATTTTCTGTTTTTTATTTATGCTAGTTATCTGTCTGTATTGAATGAAAAATCTATCATTAAAGATGCTAGTCACAAAATATTTCAACTAATTTATCATGTCAATTTTGCACCATCCTATCTGAAAATGCCTGTGTGTAAGTGGCCCCTGTACTGTCACATATCAGTCATTCCCTTGCCTCTTCTGTCAGTCTACACATATTGATGAAAACAATATTGTTATTTCTCACAAACTAAAATCAATTTTTTTTTTTTTAAAGTATCTAGAATAGTTTGAGTTTACATGTAAGCTATTGATCCTTTGTTGAATTTAGATTTCTTGGCAACATTTGGGTCTGATCGTTCATTTCTAAACTTGTATTATATCTATACAGGTTAAGACTATTCAATCTGAATGGTATACTGATTTTAAAGATTTTTGTTTTCCTCTTTGCCACCCCAGCGGATCGGAATCAGCAGCGGAATGTAGCGGCTGCTGTAGGAAGGCCTCGGCCACTTATGGAAGATCGGCCGGCAGGTGCGCCCAGGGTACGACGCAATCTTAGGAATCGGGTTCTGGCTCGGAGAATTCAGGAAGCTGAGCAGGAAGCCGAAGGTAATTTATTCACACTATAAATGCATGTTGTATTTTCTCCCAGTTTTTTTTTAGTAGAACATGTTTTGAGTTCTGCAAGTTGACGGGTGCCAGCAAGAAAATCCAGCACGTTTTTATTGATTAACCAATGTGAACAGCTAGGGCCCATTGTGTGCAACGGTACGAGATAGGAAAGAAGGTAAGCTACATCAAGGCATAGTGATTTGAGTTTTAAAACTGTGCAGGTTGTAGGAGGAAGAGAAGGCTCATTTCTGTGTGAATTTTAGAATAGTCTGGAAAGTCTTTGGTTTAAAATCTTCAGCCACTTTAATTCTTTATTACTACTTAGGAGAGCTGTGGGAGGTCCAAGGGGTTCACAGCACTATTACCTGGGGGCCACCTCATTGTTTGATAAACTCCTAAGCGCTGTCTATTATGGTGCTGTTTGCTTTACCGCATGCAAGTGGTCATTATGTGATGCAAAGATTACATTTAGTATAACCGAGAGGAACGATACGTTAGGAAGGATACAGAGTCAATCGTGGCCTTCAAAAGGGAATTGGATAAATACAAGAAAGAAAGACTTACATTTATATAGCGCCGTTCACGACCACTGACGTCTCAAAGCGCTTTGCACCCAATAAACTACATTTTTTTGGAGTGTAGTCACCGTTGTAACGTAATTTGAAGGTGAAAAAATTGCAGGGTTATGGGAAAGGGCGAGGGAGTGGGACTAACTGGATTGTTCTTCGAAAGAGCAGCTGCAGACTCGATGGGCCGAATGGCCTCCTTCTGTGCCGTACTATTCTATGATCCTGTGATATTATAAGAATATGTTGGCCTAGTGGTTGTGGTAATGGACTAGTAACCCAGAGGGCGTGACCTCAAACCCCACTATATGCCAATAAATCTGGTGATTTGTGGGCTAGCAGCAAGAAATAAAAGCTGCCGGATTGGTGTTAAAAACTCAACTGGTTCACTAATGTTCTTCGGGGGAGGGATCTGGCCACCTCTACCTAGTCTGGACTACATGTGACTGCAGTCCTATACTGTGTGGTTAACTCTTAATACCCTCAGGGCAACTAGAGAGGGGCTTGCTGATGTCAAAAATAAAGGAAATTAAGAAAAACATTTGTACCAAATTTAAGAGAAAAATTATAACCCCACAAGCTTTGAGCAAGGTCAGAGATTAGAAAACCTTTTGTCTCTGCCTGAGATTGAACACGTGGAACAAACACCCAGAGAAGGCAGTTAATTTGGAGGAAATTGGCATATTAAAAGGGAGCTGGATTGATATCTGTTGAGAAGCAGAATTGAGGGTTATAGAGATATTAATAGCACCACTTGATTTTTTTTCAAGGCAGGGAGCAGCAGGAAATGAGTCTTTAAAGTAGTGGTTAAACAGGTGATGTGATGGTGAGCAGGAAATTCCTGATACAGGATCAGGCTTGTGGATCAGGCTTGTTGTGCCGAATGGCCTTTTCTTAATAGTTCAAAACTGGTTAAAAGAAAAGTACATTTGTATATTAGAAAGTTTTTTGTCCAGTCGCCGGTTTACCTCCGTCTGAGTCTCCTGTGTATGTTGCGTGACCAGTTATTGTGCTTCCGCTAAGCTGCCAGCAGCAGTCTCTATTTTTGAGATGTTGATTTTATTTTTTAAATTGCTCCCTCAGAGCAAGTGCATGCTTTATATTAACACCTTGATATATTTTTTTAAATGACCTTTTCTTGCTTTATTTGATACCACCATTCGTTTAACTCTACGACTTCTTGCTGTTATTTTTAAACTCAAATCGAGGCTGACTGTCATGGAAAAATGGATGGCGTTGTGGAATGCAACCCCCAAAACATCAATGGAAATCATGTCATCCCTTATATTAAAAATGGAATTTCACTCGCTTAGTCACCATAAGCCAGTGGCTCTAATCATACTCTATCTATCTTATTTTATATATATAAACGGATAGATCTGTCTGTCTGTCCTCGGGTGTGCGTCTGTCCGGCTATGCGCTCGAAAGTTATAGAGCGTACCTACGCGTGCATTATGTCGAAAGAAAGCTTACCGTTCCAAAACGGTCGTAAGCGTATTGACGTTTCGGTCGGAACACAAAAATTGCGCCGCGGTAATCCGAAAAACGTTCAAAATTCCGCTCATTAGCATCTCATTATCCGCTCATCAGCGATAGTGACCTCGAGGTCACTAATCGTACGCCGGGTTCCTGGCGCGTGCGGCCAGGCCCTCCTACAGTCGAGTGATGGGACGATTGACCGATCCTACGCTTCGGTCACCTGACGGTCGACCAATCGGTGCGTGTGGGTGGGCCTTATCGTCTGACCGAGGTGAGTCGCCGCCATCTTGATTCCAAACTTTTCTTTTTTCCCGCTTTCTGCGTCTTTAAAAAAAAAGTTGCTTTTAAAACACATATTGTTTTTAAAAAAAGTTAATTACTTTCTAAATCTTTTATCTAATCTCATTAATTTTCCTACCTTTCCCCGTTTTTCCAGGTAGGCCTCGAAGCCTCGGCCTCTCCTCCGCACCCACGCCCCAGCTAGGCACCTCCCGCCCCTGTCAACAAGCGGCCCCCGATCGCCGCCATCTTTGTGAAGGCTGGAGGGGCGGGCCTCAGCCGAGCGCCGCTACCCGGCCGCCATCTTAGTAAAGGCTGGTGCGGCGGTGGCGTCACGGAGCTCCGCGGAGCAGGTGCAACGGCGGCGTCTAACTCTTCCCCACCCCCCACCCCCCCCCCCCCCTAGTCTGTCTCTCTCTCTCTCTTCCCCGCGCCTCCTGAATGCGCGGGGGAAGAGGCCCGGGGCACCGTGGCCGCTTTCGGAGACTTCAACTCCGTGACAGGTGAGGAGGGTCTTTGTTCACGTTGGGCGGCGGGCGGGTTCCTCGGGTGCTGATCCCTGGCGGTGTGGGGCCGGAGCCGGCTCTTATCTTGCCCCGGAGAGCGGGCGGACGGCGGGGCCTGGAGTAGCAAATCGGGCACCGCCAAGATGATTTCCATACAGAGCCTGAGCG